>NC_139222.1:233858350-234495225 GCF_055691185.1 Crinia signifera
GATGGGGCAGACTTCATAGAGAAGACGACATTGAGGATCAGAGAGATTGGGGCAGGGGTGTGACAGAAGGGGCCATGAAGGATCAGAAAGAGGGGGCATGGGGCAGGGCTCAGAAAGAAGTGTGCATGGAGGGTCAAAGAGAAGGGGTATGGAGCAGGGCTCAGAGTGAAGGGGGCATGGAGGATCAGAGAGAGTGGGGCAGGGGTCAGATGGAAGTGTGCATGGAGGATCAGAGAGAATGGGGCAGGGCTTAGAGAAAAGTGTGCATGGAGGATCAGAGAGAATGGAGCAGGGCTCAGAGAGAAATGTGCATGGAGGATCAGAGAGAAGGGGGCATGGGCAGACAGAAGTGTGCATGGAGGATCAGAGAGAGGGGGCATGGGGCAGGGCTCAGAGAGAAGTGTGGGTACTTGTGTAGTTTCACGGCGCCAGTATGGCGCCGTGCGTATGAGTCCCCTTGTGGGGCTCACTTTGCTCGCCCACGCTGCGGGCTCGGTGGCTCACTACGCTCGCCACGCTATTTAAAATCAACTCCATGCCAACATGGATAGTGAGGGTATGAACTATCCATTTTGGCATGGAGTTAAGTTACTTTTTTTGACCTATTCCGTGGCGAGCGTAGAGCCCGGAAGTAGCACGGCGCCATGCTGGCACCGTGAAACTACACAAGTACCGAAGTGTGCATGGAGGATCAGAGAGAATGGGGCAGGGCTCAGAGAGAAGTGTGCTTGGAGGATCAGAGAGAATGGGGCAGGGCTCAGAGAGAATTGTGCATGGAGGATCAGAGACAAGAGGGCAGAGGCAGACAGAAGTGTTCATGAAGGATCAGAGAGAAAAGGGCATGGGGCAGGGCTCAGAGAGAAATTTGCATAGAGGATCAGAGAGAATTGGGCAGGGCTCAGAGGGAAGGGGACACTGAGGAACAGATAGAGGGGGCAGGTTTCAGAGAGAAAGGCAGGTGTACCTGCTGCAAGATGTGATGCTCAGACGATCCTGCAGTTTGCTGGCAGTGCTGATTCCAGGCTTCATCAGCCTGGGAGCTCCGGGAGGTGCAGAGTGCTGTATATCAGCCTCTCTGCCATACGGGCCAGAGCCAACAATGTTGTGCTGCTTTCATGCACATGACAATCAGTAATTGATTTCTTTGGCCTGGAATAAGATGAGAACTAGTGGGGGCTGCGGAGAAGGAGCTGGAGCTTTACTGTCCAGCCGGCCCTAGCGGTGAGTATAAATAGACTTCTTCCAGAGCCACCCTCCACTCCCTACACCCCTGTCTGCCTCTGGGGCCCCTCAGAAATGTTAGGCCCATCACATTTGTCCCCCTAGACCCCCCTGTCACCGTGCCTGTCTATGGGACCCCTGGAACGCTGTAGACACAAGCCCGTCTTGTGTTTACATCTGTGGCTCTGTCCACAGACCAGGAGTTAAGCCTGCCCACCAGCCAATCATGTTTGGAGAAATCCAGATGGCCGAACATGATTGGCTGGTGGGCGACCCTAACTTGCGGTCCCCCCCCCTTTCTTTACTCACCCTTTTATACAGCTGCTAGAACAAGGTGCACTCCCGACCTCTATGTCAGAGGCATTGATTGTTCTCATCCCCAAATCAGGGAAGGACCCCACACTGCCGGAGTCCTATAAGCCGATTTCATTGCGGTCTACAGACATTAAAATCCTGGATAAAGTCCTTGCCATCATTCTAAATCAGGTTATCACCGGTCCATGCCAGGAAAGTGTAGACTAAATATTTGGCAGTATGGTCCAAATGTCTAGACTCCCCTTATACATTACCTGGTGTATAAATACTCTTGCGTCTAACATGACTCCTGAAGCCCACGATCGGCCATTACCTCCATGTCCATCACCTCCATGTCCATCACCTCCACCTCCTTATATGGTTATTAATTTAACACAGTGCAACAATGTTTAGCTAGAACTTTATTTATAAAGAGATGGACAGACAATGAAATTCCAGAAATAGCAGTAAAAGAGTCAAAGCAAGAAACATATGGATCTATCAAAGTTAAATTAAAAACATAAACTAAATTCAAATCTTTTGGGTAATATACAATATAAAATTGTATTTGTGTAATGCCGGGTACACACTACGATGTACAAATGATATGATATAATCAGTGATTTATTTTGAACTCCTAGTCAAACTACATAGTCTGTACACACTGTGAAATTCCAAACTGCCAATGGGAGTTTGTTGAGGTTGACAGTATCCTCAGATTGAGCTCCTTGTATTGCCAACAGAGGATGTCATTGATGACCCGTGGGAGTACGCATATAATAAATACACACTATACTATATGAATGATTTATCATTACAAAATGCCTCGTAATGATATACAGGTCGAGTATCCCGTATCCGAATATCCGTTATCCGAATTATTCCGAAATACGGACATTCCAGAAAGTGAAAAAAATTTTTTTTTTTGCTAAAAACTCACTGGGGACATATGTAACAGCATCACTGGGGACATGATATGTAACTGGCACTATATATGTGCAAGACAATGATTGCTTGGCATTCAAATTCAGTGCTGAGATAGTACACACATTTTGTTTCACATTTTGAAACCTTGTTTTTTGAACAATTAAAATATGTTTGTGTGTATTTTATGTGGTAATAAAATATATTTGTGTGTATATTATGTGTTTATACAGCATAAATGCAAGATACTTCAAAATACATCATTGAAATATTAAAATATTCCGAAATACGGAATAATCCGTTATCCAAAATTCTCCTGGTCCCGAGCATTTTGGATACGGGATACTCAACCTGTATTGTAATAGCTAGCCAGCTTGAACAGGTAAACAACAGCGAAGATTAAAAAAATACTTATAAAGGTAATAGATGTATTAAGATCAGCTAGACTTGCTGGAGATATTGACTGCAGTGCCTCAAATATTTGGAAGAAGCTAATCTTCATTCCACATGTACAGTACCTAAATTGGGGAAATATGCTTTAAATCCATCCTCATTGGCCCCAAACCAACCTAGGATTTGGACTACAGTCTAAAAGTGCTGTACTGTAGGTGGGTTATTCCTTGATTGTGTGACTGATTGTGTGAGGACCTTGTTACCTTGTGTGCCAGCCAGCCAGTAGTAAGAGGAATTCAGATGGCTTTTCTTCCCCACTGGCAAGAAGTGAACAGAGTGACTCAGTTATCGGAAAAGTTTCCAAATGCAGAGTTATTTAGTAGGTAATTTAAATTTGGTTTTGTTATTTGTACTACTTGTATTCTATTTATTTATGCATATAAAAAAGTATACTTGTGTTTTTACAGTTACTTGCCTATGTAATCCCAAATTCATAGAGGTACTGTACTTTTAGAAAGAACATGATTAAGCCCACGCTTGCTTGTGGGAGTTCCAGCAATGAAACAGCAGTCCTTTAGTGGCATGGAAATGTTCTTTATTTTGTTTATACAGATTAGCACAGGCATGTGTTTCTTAAACATAAAAGTTTGCAGGCATTTGGTTTGCTAATTAAATTACATTGGAATTATGTTTCACCTGGCTTGTCCCTTTTGGAACCCATACATAGTAAGGAATATAGCTAAATTCTATTATGGCAATGCTATAGAATCTAACACATGAATTAGTTGTCTTGGTAGTGGCTTTGAATCAGGTGTGACTGCACAACAGTTGAAACAAATGCTTCCTTATATTCCACAAAGTAGAACATAAGTTTCTCTGAAAGAAAACTAAGAAACATAAGTGATGCACAGAAGAAGTGATGAAAGAAATGTCAGCCTTAAGTGTTGCAGATAGTTGCATGAAAGATTGCTGGTACATAGACCCGCCAGTTTCAGTCAATAAGGGTTTACATAATTAATCATGGGTGTGTCCCTATAACAGTCATTGGGATTTGAGATATAGATTCTCTAAGCTTCAAAAGTGATAAAATGGAGAGTGATAAACAGCCAGCCAATCAGCTCCTCTCTGACATTTTTCAAACACAGTCGTAACATGGCAGGTAGGAGCTGATTGGCTGGCTGTTTATCACTCTCCATTTTATCACTTTTGAAGCTTAGAGAATCTGGCCCATAGTCCCTAACAGCCCCAAAAGTTGTGACAATCACAGTAAGCCTGAGAATAAAAGGTAGAACTGTACTCCAAGACTTGATGGATACTTTATTTGTACCAGAAATGGTGAACAACCTCTTTGTGATTAGTATTCTAGAAGAAAAAGGGCAAGTGTGTTGTATTTAATAAAAGAGGAACTGTGACAGCAACAGCGTCCTTGACATGGAAGAGTGTTATGCAATAAAAATGATTTAAGACTTTTTATGGAACTTTGGCATAGATGGAATGATGCAGAGAATAGCTGTGAGTGGTAAATAGAGACTGGCAGTGAGAGCTCTGTAATGAGTGAGTAACCCTGCTGTCTTTTCCCAAAGTCAGCAACCAGAGATAAGGCACCCCTAGCATTGGTGCATACAGATGTGTGTGGAACCCAATGGAGGGCTATCCATTATTGGATACCGATATTTCCTGACATTCATCGATGACTTCATAAGAATGACACACATTTACACAAAGACATTTACACTAAGCACTGTTTTTTTAACGTACCAATTTTGTACCACACCACACTGAAACTGCACATATTCGCCCACAAGGAAGGAGGATGTGTTAATCAGGATAAACTTTAGGATGAGAGCCATACTGGCAGCATTTTTTACACTGTATATAATGGAATTCATTCTTCTTTAGGACTATACCTTTGTTTGGCCATGCTTCCTATTTCAATTATTTGCCATCTACATTATCAAAAGTCAGAGAAAGACCTTACTAATCAGCTTCATGGCTGTTAATTGCTATGTGGCTATAAGCATTTCATTATTATTTGAGAAAATTGACACTCCTTTTTACAGTATGTTCATTAATATGAGCAGCACACTGTGCTGATGACAATTATTTTATTAGTACCACCCGGCATATATTATACTTATTTGATCGTTATATATTGTACAGCGCAACAGAATATGATGCGCTATATAAGAAACTGTTAATAAATAATAAATAAATATATACAGTATTGGTGATGAAATGTTAATTTTTTTAAAGCTTATATGTATTTTTATATATGTTATATATATATTATATATATTACTAATTATCAAAATGACAGAACAACATAACAGTAATTTCTGCATTGGTGGCTATGTGCACCCAAAAACAGGGCGCCATCTAGTGGCCGCCAGTGCACACAGCATTTGAATTCCCCAATGGAGGTGAGGAGCAGTTAGCCTTTTATTATAAATGACAGGATAATTTATCATACAGTATGACTTAATTTTATGATCTCTTTCTTAGCGATGTCTCTTTTTACATTTGTATGTTTCTTTTGGGTTTTGGCAAACCGTGCACAGAAGGTTTGATTTAAACCTATAGAGCTATATGGATATGATTTCATTTCCAGAGGGTCCACTTACTTACTTATTTGCCTCTCCTTGGTACTGGTGTAAAGACTCTATATAGTGTCACATACTACTACGACTTAAGTCTGAAAATGCACCAAACTCATTAATGTCTCTTAGGTATTACAGTAAGAAGACCAGATGCACTAAGCTTCAAAAGTGATAAAATGGAGAGTGATGAACAGCCAGCCAATCAGCTCCTAAAAAGCCCATGTTGACCTTTTGACTGTAGACCTTGCCCATGTCAACCTAATGCTTGTGTTGACCTAATGACCTGTTGACCTAGACCCATGTCAACCTTGCTGCATGTTGACATAATGGTGTAGACAAAATGCTTGTGGACCATTCTCTTGTAGACCTAATGATCCATACCCATGGTTTCACCCACTACTGATCACCCCTAGTTAATGTTCAGTGAATTGTGGGCCAAACTGTGGTTAGGGATGGAGTTATGCTGTGTCCCAAAGCCCAAGGGAAAAAAATCCCTATCTCTGTATCATGGATGGCGGGAAACCATCTGTCATATACTTATGTGATATGATAATTAAGTACTGTATATGCTTTTTATTTAAAATTAACATATTAGGTGGAACAAGGTAATAATGTGCGTAATGGTAAATAATAATGTTAATTTTTGGAGAGCTTGCTTCAGATTTGAACAAAGCAAGCACACCGTAATGCTTTTTGTTAAGATTTTGGTGTAAATATTTGTTTTTGAGATGTTGCGCAGTATCCTGCAAACCCATTTACCATATATTGCACAAAGAAGGGCAACTAAAATAGTGAATGGTCTACAATAGAAAACTACCCTGAAAGACTAAAAAGTTTTAATATGTATAGTTTAGAGCAGAGAAGGAAAAGGGGGGACGTGATAGAAACTTTCAAATATAGCGTAACAAGGTACAGGTGGGAGACATTCTTCAAAGGAAGAGGATCAACAGGACACGAGGACATGCACTGAAACTAGAGGGAGGAAGATTCAGGGGAAATTTGAGGAAACATTACTTCACAGAAAGGGTAGTGGATAAGTGGAATAGTCTCCCATCAGAGGTGGTAGAGGCAAATACAGTAGTACAATTTAAACATGCTTGGGATATGCATATTGATATCCTTACAAAAAAATAAGGATCAAATATGGTTTGAGGTAACATGTTTAAAAAAGGGGCAGACTAGATGGGCCAAGTGGTTCTTATCTGCCGTCAAATTCTGTTTCTATTTTGAATGGTGGGAGGGTGGGTGATGGTGGGGTGGGCGGGGGAGCGCCAAATGACTTCCTTGTTCCAGGCTGCACAGTATCCAATATATGTGAATACTCTTTTTTCAGTAAATTACTCTCATTTTGCAAACAACTCATCAGCTCTTACATTGTCTTTTATTCCTTCTCCATCATTTCTAAAACTATATGACAGATATTTTTACTTTGTGATGTGTTCCCCTAGTAAGACAGCATAATCTTATATGATATATCCTCGGATGCTTAGGAACACTAATGCAATTTAATAAATCTTTAACAGAAACAATACAGTTTTATAATTATAAAAGACTGGTATAAATCTTGAAGTATTTAGTGAAAAACAACTTCTTCACCATTTGTCTAAACTATCATACTAATTTATAAATCTGGGACTTATATTCAGAAAACAATTCTAGCTTAAAGGAAACAAAACAGATTACTGTACTTTATATTTTATAAGATGTATCAAAGCTTGAAGGAGGATCAAGCATCAGCCAGCTCCTGTCAGTTTTAAAACAAACAGTACTGTAGTTTGTTTCTATCTCTCTTCACTTTCTCTCTTCTAGATTTTATATTTCTCCCTAATAGCATATTTTTGTCACCCACAGTTTAACTTATTTGTAAATTAACCATGGAGTGGTTCAGATGATGTTACTCATTACTACTGATTTGATACACCATGCAAAAGTGTGTTTTGCTTGGAGAAGTTGCCTCTAGCAACCAGTTAGCTTATTCCAACTTTTTTTAATGTACTTGATAGATGCTGAGACATGAAATCTGATATGGCTATTTGGCCACTCCTCCACTCTTTACACTACTTTATAAATCTTGCCAGAGTAGTAAGCTCATCTAAGTCACTCGGAGGAAGTTGGAGCTCGGTGCTCCCCTAAGTGGTGGCTTCAGAGGAGGGTCTGCAGAACGAACCAAAATTTAAATAGGGGAGCCACACCAACTGCCAGTGAGTCAGTGTGGATGGCAGTTGGTGGGAGCTCCTGTGTCTCCCTTATTCGAAATATGAACTGTGCTGCCGCCCCTCCCCCCCTCCCCCCACACACACACCCATCTGAAGGGTAAACAAATACAGATGGAGGGCCTCTCATTCTTGCCACCAGTGCGCCATCGCGCTCCTGTCCGCCAACGGGGTGGATGTTCACCATGCAATACAAATCACCACAGCCGGGTGGCTAATGCTCCACCAAACTAGCGGCAAATTGATATACTGTACCATTGGAACCAATGGTGTGTGTATATGGGTGTGTGCTCATGTGTGTATGTAAAACACACATAACTTTCAGAATTATTTAGAAAGTGCACTTAGCCATTGTACATGGACAGTTATTTTCTTACAGTCCAGCCACAGCAGCGGGTGCACGGTTTTTGCTGTAGCACAGACTGAGTGGTAACAGGCAGGAGCCATACTGTCCCCTGTTGCAGGTGTTATTTGGGCTCCTGGGATAGAGCCAATTATCTTTGCACTTCAGAGCTCTGATTGAAGGGCCGCGATTATACTTGAATCCTACTGTGAACCAAACAGGTGCTGCTGTAAATGCAGGTGTCCCTTTAGGGCTCGTAGCCCAGATACGGGCGTCTCCATTGCCTCTGGCAGTTACGCCCCTGCATCTTCCCCCGAATCATGAAGCTCTCAATGAACAAATCTTCTGCTAATACTACTTCAATGGGCAGAGTGGTACTTGGTAGTGAGTACTTTATCAGAAAACCATCACGTTGTATTGGCGGCAAAGTAATATAGTGATGCCAGTGTTTGCTATTTAGTGAAGCGTTCACATATTTCCAATGCAATTGCATAATATTGCAATCACATAGCAGGTAAAGTGGTGCGCAGTATGGTGCAAGTTTACCCCAAGCTCCTTGGTGCTGACTGCCACAGTACTTCTGCAGCCAGGAGAAGGACCTTGTGTGGTACTGTTGCAAAGGCAGAAAATGCAGTCAGCCAGTTTTGTAGGGATTTAAAAAATCTAAAAATAAATATTTTACCGACATTAAATGGGTGACCAAAACAAAAATGAGGAAAAAAAGGAAAGGCGCAAGACAGGAGATTGCTGGGCCAAAGTAGTGCATTTCCTGAGCTATGAGGAGGAGCTGCGGCAGGTGTTTGCCCCTGAAGAGCTGCCATGTGAACACATTCATGATACAGATGTTTCTGCATCCCCATTTCACCTTGCAAGTAATCAAATTAAATTGTTTCCGTTTATGTGATCCACCACTAATGTATGAAGACACAACCATCAGATGCACTTCAGTCTATAATTTACTGTCTGAGTAATACTATGTTCTTGTAGCATCACCATTACTTAATCTGGCTCTCGGTGTCACTCACGTAATATGGGAACAACTGGGGACTTGCCTTCCAATTCACATGACCCTCAAAGGGTTAAAAAAAAGCCATTTAAAATCTAATATCCAGTAAAGTAAATCTTCCAACCCCAACTTTTCTAGAGTCTCAGATTTAAAAAAAAAATTCAGAACCCATCAAGGTGAACATGGCGTGTTTTAACTAAGAGCATGTAGTTCTGTTTTGAGCATTAATCTGTTTATCTCAGTCAGAAACTGTTATCAACATCTTGCAGCCTCTTGAAGATATCATTGGGGAAATTATTCTTTAAACTGGCGAATTCAACAAAATAATTCCACAGATAAGAATATTAAATTTCATCTAAAAACCCAATCAAGGATTAAATGAAAGGTTCAAAGGTAAGCTTAGTACAGTACAAATGCTAAAACAAGATTTAAAGCCATAATTAATTAGCAAAGGTACTGGCTTCAGCAAAGGCACTTAAGTAAAATGTATCCAATAGATGAAATGTATTAATTAACCAACAAATATGATCATTCAGTGCGCTATGAGAATAATGATTAATATAATATTTCCTAAATCTATAAAGGACTTAATACGAATAAATCCCAGAGTGACTAATCAATGAAAAAATCTGGAATAACTGACATTCACCTCTTATGTTTCTAATGTTATTACTTTGCTACGTTTCCAACTATGCCGTTGTTTCAGTTTTAAAGAAATCAGTTAAGTATCTTATCTGCAGGAAAATTAATTTATAGTACATAGTGATCTTAAATTAGCCTGTCACAGGGTATAGTTAATTATCTGCATTTAAACTTGAAAGATTTTTACTACCACCAGAGAATCCATTCAGGACTTGAAAAGACTGAATAATTATTTTCATGTCAGTAAAAGAGAGAGACATTACAAGTAATGTTGATGCATGACACACTGAAACCCTAGAGAACGACAGTAGCAGGCATAATTTTGCTTGAAATTACATTTTTGGGAAATTGTACAACGGTGACATCCTGTGGATGAGAGCTGTTCTGTAAATCGCAGATTTTTTTTCTTTAATAAGTCTAGGCTTCTAGAGTTTAAAAAGACAAACTCATTAAGTAATCATTGTTTGTATTTTACAATTAATTCAGCACTTCCAGCAATATATACTTATCTTTGCAAACACTGCAAGACCTAATTGCAGGAGGCAGAGGATGTGCATCTAAATTAATTCTAACAAAACTGATGCAGCGCACATTAAAATAAGAATGACTTATGCAAATTCATATTGAAACTTGAAACAGGCAGATACTGCCGACATGGTACTTCCTTATAAATGCATACTAGTTATAAAAAGTATGACATTTTTTTCAGCCATTGTTCATGTTTATGTATAGTAGTTGTTATCGGGGCACAACTAAACATTTGTAGACACAATTGCAAAAGTTTGTAAGGGCCTTTCTATAACAACCAATCAGATACATATCTACAAGGTGTGGCCTTCTGGAGGGGGCTTGGCTATTGTGAAAAAAAAATGTCATTTGTACAGGGTGCAGGGTGCAAGATCATCATTGCACAAACAAAGGGCGATAGAGAACAGACGGCAGGGGTCTCTATCCTCAGCTCAGCACACAACACTGAGCATTGTGTGCTGAGCCAGGGAGAGAGGCTGTGCTGCGACAGCAGCCTATCTTCTTTCTCTCAAAACTGCCTGGCTCCCTGCAACAGGGGAAAGGGGAGCAGCACCCCAGCCCCCAGTGCTGCCCCCCCTCTCTCTAAGTCCATTTAAAGTGCCCTCTACCCCATTTTCCTGCAGTGTGCAGATCATGCACACTGCACTCTGGAACAGGGTTAGGGTCAACCATCGACACTAGTGCTCATAGCAGTAGGCCCAAAGAAACAAACTGTATGCGGGCCGGCTCCTCTCATAGGGCCTGATTTATCGAGCTTCAAACAGTGATAAAGTGGGGAGTCATAAACAACCAGCCAATCAGCTCCTTACTAATTTTTCAAACCCAGCCTGTAGCATGGCAGCTGATTGGTTCTTTATCACTCTCCATTTTATCAATTTTTTAAAGCCTGTTACATCTGGCCCTTGATAATTAATGATGCTGTATATGTATATGATAAATGTAAACCATGCAGGGGAGTTGGACACCCACTCATCTCAGGGCCCCATAGCAGCTGCTCCCCCTGGACCTATGTTAGTTATGCCCTTGGGGGTCATTATTATGATACGTACAATATAAGAGTGCACAGCACATACAATGGAACTGTATGTGCTGGACATTGAACCATCTATGATGGACAATTGAATCATAGTTGTATTATTTACCATGCTTTACCTGTGCCTCATAATAAGAGCATCATGTAAATGCATTTTGCAGTGGTGACCTGGGCTGCAGAGAGTAGACTAAACTGCTTCCAACTAAACTTTATTGCTTAATCTGCAATCATTGACATAGGAAATTTCAGCAGCCTGAAAGTTCTAAACGTTATCTTGGACATCAGTGGAATGTTTTCAATAAAATGACTAAAGCAAGTACATTTGTTTCATCATTCACTTCATTGGAACATCATTTCCTACTTAACAAGAATAGTCTTGGTAACACAAACAAGCTCATTATTAAATCAAACATACTGTACTGTATTTGCCTATGCCATATTAACCTTTTATGCAGCAGTACATTTGTTTGTATTAACTGCACCTTTCCTTGCAGACTAGCCAATTCTGAGGTAAAATATAAGGCCTTAACAAGTCTTTCAGCAACTACACTGATCCCTTTGGATCCAATTAGATGAATATAGTACATCGTAATGGCATTCAGCCATATTTTGTATGTTAGGAATACTTAAAACCATAAAGCCTTTGGATTTTATAGATATGCACTATTCTGATAGAACGGTCTCCTCAATACTTTATGTCCTAGGTCATGAAATTTTTATTTGTGAAGAAAATTGGAGATGTTTTAATTGTATTTCTTGTCAAGCAAAATATATAATGGATATACAAGAAGGGTAAAAATATATACATGAGAAATATTTACTCCTCTGCAGTATTTTGCTTACAAACTACTAATTTGAGAAAAACAGTTGATCCTAAAGCAGAAACGGAAATTAATATTGAATCTACTTTTCCTGTATCAAAGGACTGCTGAAAATATCCCTCCTGGTTTTAACCTAAGAAGGGTTTTTTTGCATTTAATATTCTCTTTCACCTGTGATATAATTATCAGTCATAGTTGGCCAAGATAATATTGTTGCAAACAATGGGGATACTCAAGCTGGCCACATATGGGGGGTAATTCTTGTTAATTTGCTCCCCTGTGCGCATATGCAGAAGCAGGGTGCATGCAACCACGGCAAACAGGGTGTTAGCTGGTCAACCCTTCACCAGAATGAAAGGATTGCGAACCCGACTCACATAAATTGTGGGTATGTGAGTCGGGTACGCAATCCTTTCATTCTGGTGAAGGGTTGACCAGCACAAGCCCTTTAGACCCAGACACACGGGTGAAGAATTTATTAAGAAGGAAAAATAAGGAATTGTTTGGACATACTTCACCATTTTGTTCATGCATTTCTTTTTCATGTACATATTCCCATGAGAATTCATCTGTAAGGATTCATTCAATCTACTTGAGGACCAGTTTTGAAAACAATACATTTGAAGGGAAGTAATATTTGCATTTTATGAGCTAGTATTGTATCTTGTGTATGTTTTTGGGGGAGTGGTGTCTCCTCATCAGGTGTTGAGATTACCTTGGCTGCTGCGCCAGAAGGCTTGCTCACTCATTTGTCTTTTTGTAGGGTGTTAGCTGGGCGCACGCACCCAAGTGGGCAAGAGGGGGGCAGGAGGTGGCGGGCCAGGCCATTTACATATGGGAAATCCCAGCATTCCATGGAAATTCCCATGAGAACGTTGGACGTTCTCATGCAAATGCCCCAATGACTCGGGTGCGGGGGGGGGTGGGCAGCTGGCATCACTGGATGTCAGCTGCCCGCCCACTTCCTCCCAAGCGTCCACGCATATGTAAGTTACTTGAGAGCCGCCGACCATTGAATTATGTGGGTGTTCCCCCACAGCCTGCGAATGGATGTTTATGTTAAACATCCATTTGTAGCCAGTGTGTGTGAACCAGAATAACCCCCATGGTACGATGCAACTGTTGTGACAAATAACCAAATTAATCAGTAAGCAATATTCACTAATTTCACTGATTTGGTACTACAATAGAATGCCTTGTTACCTGGCCTGCCACGTTGGTCTGCTCTGTCATCTACTAGAAGGCAAAACAATGCCTTGTAAATAATTTTCCCTTTGAAAAAATAAACGTCCTAATTCAACTGTCATCTCGCATGTCCACCTAACTCTGACTTCATTACATCCCTTCCACAATCTCCATCATTTGGATCAGATACATTGTATCTGATCAGGGCTGCCATCAGAAATTGTGGGGCCCAGGACTGACAAAATAGGAAGCGCCGCCCCCCCCCCCCCCCCCCCATTAAAAAAATATATTTTAGTCAGATATTTTACATCAGTGGGCATATAAAAATATATACATTGGTGGGCAGTGGGTGTATAAAAATATACACATTGGTGGGCAGTGGTGTGTGTATAAAAATATACGCCAGCACCCGCTCCCTGCTGGGCACTTTTCATGAATTTATGGTACAGAACCCATACCGTAAGGCCGGGGTCTGGGTGGCTGGCAGCTCCTCTCTCCATATGATGATGTAGCATGCAGCAAGTCTCCTGACTGTGCTGCCGCTGCGCTGCTCTTCAGTTGTCAAGCGACGTCATTACATCACACCATGGTTGGGGCTTCCTTTGCTGGGTCCCGGCGGCCGGCTTGTTACTGGAGGATGTGACTGTGCAGTGAGTGCGCAGTCACAATGTGCCACCGCGGCCCCCGGGCTCGTAATGAACTCTGAGCCGGACGGCAGGCAGGCTCAAGCCGGACAGTGAAGGGGCGGGGGTGAGTGACTGTGACAATGCTGCTGGGGAGAGTTGCCAGGGCCCTACCCTCTGTCAGAGCAGTGGGGCCCGGGACTCAAGTAACCCAGACCCCCCCTGTCGGCGGCCCTGTATCTGATTGCATTGCCTGGTTACAAAACTGAACTAGACATGTCCAAGCTATTGAAAAAAAAGAAGAAGGAAGAAGGTCAGTAGGCAATGGACAGTCAGAAAAAACAGTTAAGGATCAGGGTTGCGATAAGGATCAGAGTAGGAACAAGCAAATATTTGCAACAAGAAACTATGTGGTCTACTTACTAAGCCCTGGAGAGATGGTGGACATACAGTAAGTAGATCGGGATAAAGCACCAAACAACCAACTTCTAACAGTCATTTTCAAACACAGGGAAAGATGCCTGGTTAAGCCTAACTGTTAAGTTACAGGCTGGGTTTAAAAAATGAATTTCAAGCTGATTGGCTGCTGCGTTATTACCTTGCACTTTATCACTTCACCATGTTTAATCAGGGCCGGTTCTACCATTAGGCAACTGCCTAGGGTGCTGGGGGACATCACCATGTCTGCCTATCAAAAAATTAAGACTGTCTATGAGGATCCTTGTTGTACAGGTGGCGGCTGTGGAACTTCTAAGACCTCACCTCCATACTTTCCCTTGAGGCATACTTCCCTACTTTGCTGCTGAGTATGGATTTAGATAGACAGATAAGCATTAGGTTTACAAGCATTAGGTCAACATGCATGAAGGTCAACATGACTAAAGGTCCACATGGGTTAGGTTGACAGGGTCATTAGGTTGACACAAACATTGGGTCGACATGGGGAATGTTGACAGTCAAACTGTGCGGTCAACTTGTTTTTTTTTACTTTTTTGTCCCCAATGTTGACATAGTCGGCATGGACACTAAAAAAGTTAACCAAGTCCCCTTGCATGGCATGCTACACTCACCATGTTTTGGGCACACTACTTTATTCTCCCACCACGCCCTAGTGGATGGTAGGGCATGAAATACCACCTGTCGGTACATGTCGGCTCAAAGAAAACGTTAAAAAACCCATGTCGACCTTCCTCATGTTGACCTAATGCTTGTGTCGACCTAACTATAATGTGGACACCTGAATATAATGTTAATGTTAGTCCACTTTCATTTGATTTCCAAGCACAGTGGGATCTTTCTATATTGATGTAAGACTTTGTGGAACATTTAAAGGGAACATATACCCTTTTTACAGATAGTATTAATTTCTATCTAGTATCAGCGCTGGTTACCCTTCCAAATGTTTGTATCCTAATGTCCTTGTAGACCTAACCCATGTCGACCTTCATGCATGTCAACTTTCATGCATGTCAACCTTCAGTGGTCGACCTAATGCTTGTCGACCTACTGACCATATCCCCTGCTGCCCCCTCCTTGTACTCTGTTGTGGGTGGCAGAGGAGAGGATGAGGGGGGCCTCCAGTGAAAGCAGGGGACTTGCCCACCTCCCCGGGAAGTTGGGAGAACCACACAATTTTTTAGCCTCCATGCCATTCTGGAATGTTAGGCAGGTATGCCTTAAGGGGTTGGAAAGTGGGTATTGGTGGCAGGTTGGTGGGGGGGGGGGGGGGCAGTTAGTTAAAGTTTTGCCTAGGGTGTTAAGAATCCTTACACCGGCCCTGGATTTAATACTTTAATAATCAACCCCTGAGCCTGTAACATGACAGTCAGGATATAATAGACTGGTACTTTATCTCCGTCCACTTTGTCCATTTCCAAGGCTTAGTAAAAAGACCCTTAAGACTATAAAGCAATACAGTAGAGCACACACAGAAATTCATTTGGCAATGAGAACTACTGTATATGGTTTAACATTACAATTTAGAAAATGCAGCAGGGTGCCTATACTGTACAGATGTAGCCGGCCACATCTTTGCAGGGGCTGGTGATTCTAATGCCAGTGGCTGGCTACCGCCAGGGGCACACGCGCACAAGACACTCTCGGTCCCCCTCGACGCCCGACACCCCCCCCCCCCCCGAACTGGGCAGCATCTCTCTGAAGCGGAGACGGACAGGGAGACGCTGCCGCGGGATGGGATGGTATGCACACGTGTCCCAGTCCCTATCGCCAGTGCTCGTCAGTGAAAGGGATCTGGAGGGCGCCGGGAATGAATAACATCTGTATGTACAAATTTGATTCAAGATCAGAGTTTATGCATGCAAAGATTAAGAGCATAGGATTTGTCGAATGACCTCATAAACCTTTTGTGCACCCTTCATTACAGCCCTGCTTAATGGTAATTATTACCAGAAAGGGGAAAAAATAAGTTACAGATTGAATATCCCTTATCCAAAATGCTCGGGACCAGAAACATTTTGGATAACGGATTATTCTGTATTTCAGAATATTTTTATATTTCAATGATGTATGTTGTGGTATCTTGCATTTTTGTTGTAGGAACACATTAAACACATGAAATACACACAAATATATTTTATTTCTGCATAAAACAAGGTTTCAAAACAGGAAACAAAGTTTGTGTTCAATCGCAGATACTGAACTTGAATGCCAAGCAAACACTTTCTTTCACATATTTAGTGCCAGTTACATATTACGTCCTCAGTAGTGCTGTTACAGGTGTCCCCAGTAGTGCTTTAGGCAAGATTTTTTTCCCCCACTTTCTGGAATGTATGGTTTCTGAATCATTTGGCTATTCGGATAAGGGATAAATGAACGGATAATCTCTATGCATAGAGATTGTCCATTGAAATAATCATTGATTGAATATTTTCACCTGGGATTCAGCAGCTGCAGGGGGAGAGCGCTTGAGACTGTGTGGACTGACTTTTTTAAAGATAAATGAACGGATATTTGAATAAGGGATACTCAACCTGTACTAAGGGCCTTATTCTAGTTCACTCTTTCTGACAAATTCCTTCTTAGAAGGATAAAACCATGTGCACTGCAGGGGGGAGATGTAAAATGTGCAGAGAGAATTAGATTTGGGTGAGTTATTTTGTTTCTGTGCAGGGAAAATACTGACTGCTTTATTTTTACACTGCAATATAGATCTCACTTTGAAGTAAAACCCCACCCAAATCGAATTCTCTCTGCACAAGTTACATCTGCCCCAACTAGGGTTACCACCTAGTCCCTTTAATTCCGGACACATGTTAATTACACAGGTTCTGTGGCAGTTTAAAATCAGGTGAAGTGGAGTCTTGAAGTCAGCCAGCCACAGAACCTGTGTAATTAATATGTGTCCGGAATTAAAGGGACTAGGTGGTAACCCTAGCCCCAACTGCAGTGCACATGGTTTTGTCCATCTTAAGCCCTGTACTCATGCATTGATTTTTCCTGATTTTCGATTCAATTTTGCTTTCAGAAGCAAAATCGAATCCTAAACAAAATCGAATGGTTTTTGTGTCACTTTCGATCTACATTCGATTCGATGCGCGCTCCCGTTTTCACAAAATCGAACAGAAAAATCTACTGTGCAGCCAAGGAAATATCAAATTCAATCTTGTAAATCAAATGTGTACAATGAACCATAAATGTATATCGAATTCTATATCTCAAGCAAAAGTACAGATTTAATGCCAAAATCGAATGGAAAGATCTAATGCCAGATCTAATAGAAAATCAAATCTAACATCGAATCAAAAGCAAATTGATGTGTGTACAGGGCTTAAGAAGGATTTTGTCAGAGTGAACTAGAATAAGGCCCTATATTTCAACAATGAATAAAATAAGTGTCTGAACGTCTCCAGACTACAGTAACTTAGGGGGTTATTCTAGTTCATTCTTTCTGACAAAATCCTTCTTAGATGGACAAAACCATGTGCACTGCGGGTGGGGCAGATGTAACTTGTGCAGAGAGAATTAGATTTGGGTGGGGTTTTTCTTCAAAGTGAGATCTATATTGCAGTGTAAAATAAAGCAGTCAGTATTTTCCCTGCACAGAAAAAAAATAACTAACCCAAATCTAATTCTATCTGCACATTTTACATCTGCCCCCCTGCAGTGCACATGGTTTTGTCCATCTAAGAAGGATTTTGTCAGAAAGAATGAACTAGAATAAACCCCTTAATGACATAGTAACACGTTTTTCCTTGACAGAAAAAAAAAACCTTCATCACTAAAAAGTCAAATATGACACAATTTGTTTTATTCATTGACTGAATAAAAGTTCAGAGGTTGATACACAACCAGTGGTAACTGGGAAATAACTGATTGTTTTTATTCATTTTAGGTGAAATTTGCAGCAGAGATTTATTTGCTCTTTCAAAAACAAACCATGCAATTCAGTATTCATTATTCCACCTCTCTCATATGTCATACAAACCATTCATATGTGTAGAAAACATTCTTAATTGGAGACCTGTATATAGAAACATAGAAACATAGAATTTGACGGCAGATAAGAACCATTTGGCCCATCTAGTCTGCCCCTTTTTTACCCTTCAGGTAAACTCAACCCTTTTTAATCCTTATTTCTTTGTAAGGATATTCATATGCCTATCCCAAGCATGGTATAGAATGGATATACAGACAAATTTGTAAAGCTAGCCATACATCTACAGATTTATTGTCAGATCTGGCTGGTTGGATCAAAAACCTGGTGATATCTGAAAAAAAAACAGTTTTTGTCAGTTTTCCAGCATTTCGAAAACAAATGGTCAACTGTCATTTGCTCTCATCCATTACCAGGGTTTTGTTCCAAGCAGCCAGATTGGACAATTAATCTGTGGATGTATGGGCAGCTTAAGAGGCCCTGCTTGCAAAGTTTGATGCATGAGCTTAAATGCCTCAGATATTGGTCCAGCCACATTGCCATGGGAAAAATGCTTATTTGTTCTACTGTATATAATCCATTCACATACCAATGTTGGATGAAGGCCTGTATGATTATAAAAAAAATATATATTTTCTGTGAACTGCACATGGGAGTTAAGATCAGGTAGGTTATCAAAGATGATGCAGCCCGAAAAAAAAACCTGTAACTATAAAAGGAGCAAATAGTCAGGGCATGGTAGGGGTCAAAATGAGAAATTATTTAGAGGTAAGAGAAAAGATTTGTAGGTACCTTAACCTTAACTGCATATGATGAGTGGGGCTTTTCCTCCTGATATACAGCTAGATTGCAGAGGACAAACTCTCCTTGTCTTGCGCAATGAGGAGCTGAATTAAAAAAAAAAAATTTAACTTTGTCCAGTGGTGCAAGTAAGGCGGTATGCCCCCTAATGTCCTGCCACAACCTCCCACAGCTACTCCTCTACAGAGGAGAGCACGCTTTTCCCAGCCCTTGGCCATTTGAAATGTGGTGCCAGTTGATTGGCTACCGGACCACAATATTTGAAATGGCCCAGGGCTGCTGGATGAGTGGGAGAAGCATAAGCTCCACTCTCCTCCTCTATGCGGTAGCAGTGGTGGCAAAGAAGGAGGACGGCATGGCCACGGTGGTGAGTCTGCACTTTGGAGGCATTTTGAACTGGCACTGCAGGGACATTATGAACTAACACTACAGGGGCATCATGCACAAGAAGCACTACAAGGGAAGTTTCGCCACTACAGGGGGCATTCTGTATAAGTGGCAGTACAGGAGGCATTATGCATGTAAGTAGCACTGCAGGATGTATTATAAGTGTAAGGGGCACTACAGGGGTTAATTGTGTATAAAAAGCACTACAAGGGGCATTATGTATGAGTGGAACTACAGGGAGCATTATGCATGTTAGCAGCACTGCAGGTGGCATTATGCATGTAAAGGGCACTATAGCGGGTATTGTGTGTAGCTCTCCTACAGACTGCCCCCCCCCCCCCCCCCACCACCACCACCTCCTCTCGCTTGCTCACCGAGTTCGCACGGGGACCAAATTATTTGATGGTCCATGATTTGGTAGGTACACGCAAAACTGAGACACTCTCAGGTGTCTCAGTTTTGCTTGCACCCTGTAGGTGAACAGGGCGGGCAGCTGACATCCGGTGATGTCAGCTGCCCGCCCCCGACATCCGTGTCACTGACGAATTTCCATGGGAATGCCCAGCATTTTCATGAGAACACCCTGCTCGCACTCCCAGCGCCTGCACATGTGCATAAATTTTCATGCGCCACCGCCAAACATCGCTCCCCTGTGTGAATGTGTGGGGGGAACATTGGGATTAGAATCATGCCCATAATGTGTAATGGTCAATACAGTGTGTGGCATAATGTGGCTACACCCCTATTATGTAGCCACTCCCCTAGTTTTGTAGCCACATCCCATAATGACACGTGACCATGCCCGCAAGCGTGCACTATCAGTACCACTAAGAAAAAAAATTCGGTACTTTTATCCTAGCACGGCACCCATCACATTATATACCATAACACTAAATAAGGTATACGATGGTATGCGATGCGACGCAATGCGATATTGTACAATAAAATATTGCATTGTATGCCATACAATGGCTTGCGATGCGATGGTATACGATTTTTGATTGTACAAGCACCCTGATGGGTCCTTACAATGTTAAATGGCCCCCCATAGTCAAAGCCACCCCCACGATCAACGCCAACCCGAAGCGTGGCATGCGGCGGCGGTACTCGTCTTCCGACCTTTTTATACCCCCATTATCCACGTCGGCGTGGAGCTGAGTTTAGATAGTGTGGCGAGTGCAGCGAGCCACCGAGCTCGAAGCGTGGCGAGCGGACACGGAATACATGTAAAGTAATATGCGTCCGCTCGCCACGCTTCGGGCTCGTTGGCTCACTACGCTCGCCACACTATCTAAAGTCAACTCCACGCTGACGTGGATAGTGGGGGTATGAAAAGGTCAGGGGACCGCCGCCCCTCGCGGGCTCCCTGCGCTCGCCACGCTTCGGGTTTGCATTGATAGTGGGGGTGGCATGGGGGTGCATTTAACATTGTAAGCATTGGACCTAACAAGTGCTGAGGATGGCTGGTCTAATAGAAAAAGTTGGTTAGGTTTGTGGGAGAGAAGTTGGAAGTTAGTTCACCAGATAAATTGGATGGTTTGTCAGTTAAATGGTTGGAGGAAAATTTGTCTGATGTATCTAATTGACACTCAAAGTTGAGAATTTTGCAGGGACGGTTAAGGAGCAAGAAATTACCTATTATAAAAAGTGTTTAATCTTGTAGTGGTTTCAAAGACTATTGTATTGCACCCGTGCGCTTTTTGTGCAATAAAGTTGTTGTTATACATTTCTTTCCTTACATCTATGATTGCTGAACAGAAGGCTTTTTGTGTTATAATGATTTTATTAGAATGCTCTCTGTATTGTACAGACAGTGGCGTAGCCAACGTGCGGCAAACCCCACGGTGGCGAGGAGGCGCTGACTGATGTGGGCGCAGGGGTCTGCGGGAGATATGCCGCATTCGTGGCCTAGAGCCGGGACCTACTTTGTCGGTGCCCCGGCGCTCCTAGCTTCATCCTAGTTCCTTATGACAAAATGTCCCTCAAAAAATGGTTAGCCCCCTTACAGCAGACAGTATTTAGGATGCTAGAGGGGGCAGCAGCGGCCTCCTCTAGCATCTTTTAAAATGGTCTGCTGTAAGGGGGCAGCCATTTTTTGAGGGACATTTTGTCATAAGGACTCGGAGCCTGGAGGAGGCTATGAGAGCAAAGTAGTTCTGTGGTCCCGACTCCCGGCCAGGAACGCTGAGAGGTAAGAGAGAGGGGAGAGAGGGGGGGACCCTCGATGGACACGGGCGAATGGATAAGGGGGGGGCGCCAACATTTTGCGGGGGTGGGGTGCAAAATTTGGAGCTATGCCACTGTGTACAGATTTCCCTGTAAATATCTGTAATATGTAAAATGCTGTGCTTTACAATAGTCATTAGAAAGCTCTCTCTATTGGTCATTAGAATGATTGCCATATTGTATATTGATAGCTAGAATGTTCTATATTGGTCTCTAAATTGTTGTATAGAGGTCATAAGAATGTTCTGTGGATTGCTTAACAGACACTTTAATGTTGTCTGTTGGTACTTGTTTCCTATCTGGGCGCCCAGGTTTTCTACGTACGGCACCGTAATGAAATCGGATCGCATCGCATCGTACACATACACGATATTGAACGATGCGATGCGATGCGATCCGATTCGATTTCCCATAGGAAACAATGTGAAATGGCTCAATTTAGCCAAATTCTCATAGGAACAATAGTAAATGGGCCAAAAACACCCCTGAACATTGAAATGTCCCCCCAAAAGTAGTTGACGCCACCCCGCCATCAACGTGAACCCGAAGCGTGGCGAGCGCAGCGAGCCCGCGAGGGGCGGCGGTACGCGTCCTCCGACCTTTTCATGCCCTACTATCCACGTCGGCGTGGAGTGAGAATAGAATAGTGTGGCGAGCGCAGCGAGCCACCGAGCCCGAAGCGTGGCGAGCGGACGCGGATACCTTCACAGTTATACGCGTCCCCTCGCGGGCTTCCCAGGTGTCCATGGCGACGCGGACACCTGGGAAGCCCGCGAAGGGACGCGTTTACCTGTGAAGGTATCCGCGTCCCCTCGCGGGGCTCGCTGCGCTCGCCACGCTTCGGGCTCGGTGACTCGCTGCGCTCGCCACACTATTCTATTCTCACTCCACGCCGACGTGGATAGTAGGGCATGAAAAGGTCGGAGGACGCGTACCGCCGCCCCTCGCGGGCTCGCTGCGCTCGCCACGCTTCGGGTTCACGTTGATGGCGGGGTGGCGTCAACTACTTTTGGGGGGACATTTCAATGTTCAGGGGTGTTTTTGGTCCATTTACTATTGTTCCTATGATAATTTGGCTAAATTGAGCCATTTAACATTGTTTCCTATGGGAAATCGAATCGGATCGCATCGCATCGCATCGCATCGTTCAATATCGTGTATGTGTACGATGCGATGCGATCCGATTTCTCTACGGAGAATAGCATGGTGCGCAATTAACTTAGCGGGCGCCCAGATAGGAAACAAGTACCTGTCTGTTTAGTATAGGTATTACTAGAATTATCTCTGGTTAATAACAGTCAAAGAAGGCTTGTAGGTTTTGCATATATTTATTTGACTACATAAACAACAGTAAGCATAATTTCCAGCACCCCCGTTTTTCAGTTAGGAAAAATTCATTTAGCCACCCAGTATAGAATAGACTTATAATTTTCACATACAAAGAGCATTTATGCCTAATGAGTGCCAACAGTGGTGCCAAGAGAGGGGGGTGGGGTTCTAATTACCCAGGTCCTGATCTGATGGAAGCGCCCAGTGGGGCTCCCATTACCGAGCAGCAACTCTTCCCAAACCAGCACATGCTGCTGTGTGATAGGCTGCAGTGTGACCAGGAAGGTGCTTAAACTGCTATTTATTTCTGTATTTTATTCCATGGGTGCATGGCCATGCCTCCCAGGCTCGCTACTGCCCTGAGTGGAAAACAGGACCCAGGACATTATAAGTAAGGGAATGAGACTGCTACGGCCCCCACCACAGTTATAAGACCTAGTGATGTTGCAGGGCACCTCTGCATCCTGATATGGTGTTGGTTTATGCTGCAAGTGAATACTTCCATCAAAGCAGTAAAAACTGTTTACTGATCATCCTATAGTCTAGAGGAAGATGTAAATTAACATTTTGTCTGTATCCTATCTCAATGGAGTTAATGTCCCCATACACTTATCCTATTTGGGCTGATTTTGCCCGATTCCAACAGATCGGGACGAGAAATCGGCCAAAATCGGATGTGCTTTACATACCGCCCGACCCGATGCGCGGTCCCGTGTGCTTCTTTATGGACCCTACAGATTGAACCTGCTGCAGGTTCAATCTTTTAGATTGGACCCATCAGCTGCACATCCAGGTGCTTTTAAGCACCCATGATGTGTTGGTCCGATCTGTAGGTGTGTGACAGTGGTGAAGCACCGCTGGCACACACCTATGTGAAGGGGCGGGCAGCATAAAACGCCTGGGGGGCTGTGGATGCAGGGTCGCGGAGGGGCGGGCAGTCCACATGGGAAAAAAATTCCTTGGCAGCATGGGGTTCGGGCTGCATAAAGCACCTGGGGATGTGGGTGCAGCGGCGAAGCAGGCAGTCCACAGTGTCCGCGAAGTGCTGAGTGACACTGAGGACAGCGGTGGCAGAATCAAAATTCAAAAGATATGCTGGCCGATGATTGGCTGAGAGAAATAGAGAGCACTTAGACACTTTTTGGACACTGAGGACTGCCTGCGCTGCCGCTGTACCCAGAGCCCCCAGGCGGTTCACTCAGCTTGGACCCCGTACCCCACGCTGCCCAGGTTTTTTTCTTCTCCAACCCCACAGCTCCCAGGGAAGTTTAGATGGGATAAATCGCATACGATTTATCCCATGTAAAAAAAGGCACATCAAGTTCAAATCATAGTGAGCTCTCTCGGGCAGCTGCCGGGGGAGCTCAGGGGAAATCAGGTCCGACTTGTCCATGGGACAAGTCGGCCTAATGTATGGGGGCCTTTACAGTAGTTAAAGTAAAAGTAGATTCACACATCTTAAAGTTTGCAAATAATTCTGCTAAATAATGTAGGAATAATGTAGGCTTTTAAAAGAAAATTAAAAAACTAACACAAAGATTTATTAATCTTAACTAGGATAAGTCATAAAGAATACATTTGTTAAATACACTTTCACATCTCAGAAGGGTTAGTTTTTAAAAACATCTGTTAAACATTCATTTGTTTTTGGATTGATGAGCCACTCAGACTCGCATTATAATGTTATATTTGAAGCTGGATGAGTTATATAGTACAGGAAAATTATTATTATGAGAACATTATTGCATTAATGGCTTAAGCATGTTTTTAGCACTTTCATAAATATGCTTTTAACAATTTGAAAACACTTCAACTAATGCCATCTCTGTTTCCTAAGTACTGTAAACATTAGTAATTTCAAAGCATCAGATGCCTGAATGTAACCTTAAACAAATTTAGTGAAATACAAATTTGTTCCAAAACCGAGGATTTAATTTGCTCATCTTTTTGAAAAAAAAATGTTTGAAATAAAACATAAACCAAAAAGCAATGGGAGCTTTTTTTTACATTTCTTAACCAATCAGCAGTAACTCTTAAGACATTAGTTAAACCAACAACCTAATTTAGACTGTGCTTATTAACCTTATTATATGCAAAAAAAAAAAAATGTTTTATACGTTTTAGAATTTAGATTTTTTTTGTGTTTAATGTACAAAGTACAACCCAATAAACAGACTATGAAGATTGTCTTTTAAGATCTGAAAGTAATAAATACAATATTTGCTCATTTATACAACCTAATTGATTGTATGTCAATGAAATAGCAGAACAATTAGATATATGTCCAATCAATCATTTGGGGCTTCAAATATGTTGACACTCTGCCTGATGTTTTACCTGATGAATGAACAGGTCAAGTTGTAGAATAAAACTGCTACAGGGTATAAGTAATCTATACTGTCTCTAGCTGCAATGCACTCACATCGATTATAGACGATTACTCAACACAGTTATCTTAACTAGATGTGCACGGTTGGACTAAAAGAGCCATGCTCCATCCATTTTTCAAATTAATTTTAAATTAATGTAAATTCCAAACTGTGCATTCCAGATTTGGTCCTAATCCAGGGTCATATCTATCTGGCATCTGCATTTTCTCAGTGGTACGTGCTTTGATTTTATCTCACCGTCCAAATACATATTATTATTTAATTGGCTTCAGACACCCATTTTCTATAAAAATGGGTTTGGAGGGATCAGTTTTTATTAGTTGACCTGTAAGGAGATGAGCCACATTTGTGACTTCCAAGAACTGCAAATGGCATTTGTCTGGCTTCAACCTTCAGCATAATACAAGTATATAAATGATCTCACAGTGATACTTTTTTTATTACCCTTTTAAATACTATATCACATTCAGTAAACCTTAACAACTAAGTACTTATCCAAAAGTCTTGAGTTGATAGTGTGTAGTATAATCAGGGCTCAATTGAGATGGACTGAAACAGTGCAAATGCGAAAATAGTGTTCCATTTTCACTGCAGCCACTATAGTTGGGTATACATTGGGTAGCTTCTTCTATAAAAATAAAAAATAGTTTTGTGACTGAATTTTGCTTTGTCTTTATCCTAAATTGTAATTGGGGTGCATCTATGAGCAAATATTGTTGGTGCATTAGATTCTTCCAGATGTATTTGCTAAATCATTTGTTTCTGGAATATCTTCATTTAGTATGATCAACCTAAAATTCACACTGTCAGTTATTAGACCAAGGAGCCACGTGACCACTTGTGTACATATACAATAGAGTGGTGATGTGCCTATGGTTTTAATTATTTTAACTGCCATAGACAATGAGATTCATTCTATGTGAGTAGGTGATGTGCACCTGTGAGTTTGTTATATGGAGGATGTTATTCTGTACACACTGTTGCCAGTATAAGTCTTTACTTTGGTTATGTTGTGATTGCCTTTATCAATGAGAGTAGTGAATATCTTAAACTTCTTTTCAAATTTACTGTCTGTCTCATTCACCACAGTGTTTTCTAAGATCACTCTGTTCTAGGGTGGGGTGCTTCAACCTAAGAGCCTAACTACAGTTCTAGGTGAACATTAATGTAGCTAATTATACTCCAGGTGTGAAAAGAAATAGGGTGCAATTCTTTTTTTTAGATATGTGCGAATCTTGATCAAAAACAAATGAATTCACACGTTTTCAAAAATTGCACTCAAATCTAATAACATGCAAATTGCAGTAAAATAAGCTCATGTTTACTTATCTAAAAAAATGGCATTTTAATATCACATTGAGATGTTTTCTCATTGAAAACATCAAAATTGCAAATGTCATATGGTGGGAATATGTAATTTGCATCCTTAAAATTACCAAAAATCGCAAAAAATATAGGCCAGGTCCAGCTCGGTGAGTTTGGCAGAATAATGCACAGATCACTGAGACAGAATATCACTCCTTTGGCTTAATATATTACCATGCCTTGATTCTTGTTACTCTGAAGAAAATGGGGCAGAGCTACTAGGTGGATGGGTGTGGCCTCAATCAGAGGTGGCATTATTATTATTATTATTATTATTATTATTATTATTATTATTATTATTATTATGGTAGCATTATGATAATGTACAGTTCATGTTTGGTCAGTTTGGTCAGTTAATAGAAATTGCAAACTTATTTGATTCATCTCAATTTTTAAGATCATCTTTATTTGCTAATGAAAGGGAAACCAATTTCACTGTACAGTGTCAAAAATAAGTATCAGTGCTTTCTTACATTTATGGTCACTCTTACACTGATAAAGTATGAATAGTAAACTTTCAGCCATGGTTATCACTGTCACAAGCAGGTGTGCCAAGTCTCATTATTATTTTCATTATTATTATTATCAGTTTATTTATATAGCGCTCACATATACTGCAGTCCTTTACAGAGAATATTTGAACATTCACATTAATCCCTTCCCCAGTAGAGCTTACAATCTATATTCCCTACTACATGTACACACACAATTATTCTAGAGCTAATTTTGTGTTGGGAGTCACTTAACTTACCAGTATATGTTTGGATTGTGAGCGGAAACTCGCGCAAGTACGGGGAGAATTTACAAACTCTACTCAGATAGGGCCATGGTGGGAATAGAACCCATGAAGTGATTGAGGACAGTGGTGGCTCCATGTACAGAAAATAGTGAAGCAGCTTCAGGGACCAAGTGGTGGGAGGGGGGGGGGATAAATACAGTTCCAGGCCGCCAGTGACAGCTACATTCCAAACATGGCAATGGCTGTGAGCCAATCGGAGCTGGTGAACTGGCAGCTCCTGATTGACTGCCAGTCCGTGAGCTCTGATTGGCTCACCTCATGGGCTGCGGCCTGAGCATGCTTCCCCAAAACAAGAAGACTGAATGTAACCAGTGCAGTAGATAGACATGGCTGCACAGCTCCTCCACAGAAACTGCACCATCTCCTGGCTCCTCCTTCAGGGTTGCATCACATTCTGATTTTGTGTCCTGCGACCAGTGCAATAGGTTGCAGGGAAGTGCATATCTAATCATAAGCGGCGCTCCAATCGGCGGCTTTTTACAGTTGTAACAAAGTTGAATGGGGGATAGTGGAGAATTTGCCCCCTTCAGGACTGGAGCCGGCCAGCGACCAACTCCATTAGCTCCAGAAGTTTTTCCCCTGGTTGGAACAGGTGGGCAGAGATTGTACAGAATCAGTATATTTACAAGGTCTTAAAGATTCAGGAACAAAGCCAAACAGGAAAACTTTATAAAAATTAAATCACATGAAATGCAGGATTAACAGGATCCTGGCATCCCTTTTAAAAGGCACCTGTAAGACCCCAACACTGGTAAGTGAGATCTGGGATTCACATGTGGTAGATAATCCTAGAGTGGTGGGACTTTAATAATATGTGAAAAGTAGGAAGTGCGAGACTTTGCGTAAGTTCTCCCAATTTTTTAAAGCTGGAATAATTTACATGACACAACTGACCTGTGAGAACTCACACAAAATTTCTTACTTCCTGCATCTCGCAGACTATTATATTCTCCCCAAAACAACATAATTTTTTACATACTGTATGTGGTTGGCACAAATTTTATTAGAATTTTTTTTAGAATATTTGTACTCTCATGTTATTTATAGTGTCATATTAAAGCATCATTTAGCATTCTAGAAAAAACCCAATGGGAAAAAGAGAGTGCAAATGCTGTTAAAACCTACTGAGGTTATTCATAATTTGGTCATACTTATAACAGAAGAAACATATCTTTTGTTATCAGAATTATTTAATTACAACACATTTGTTAATGAGACACTTTGTTTATAAAAGTTCACAAGTTTGAATGCCTGTAACTAATTATCTCTTTAAAACAGCAGGAACAGAGTTCTACATATCATAAATATACTGTATGGTGTGCAGACTTGAATTGTCACAGTGGTTGATTTAGTGAAATGACCTTTTTGGTTTCTAAAGCTCATTAATAAAATCTTTGATGCTGGTCCAATCGAGGAAAGAACAGTTTGAAAATCTAGTCAAAGTTTTCAAATACTTTAGAAGTTAAAAATGTTTTAGGAATCCCATAGTTTTCAAATTGTATTTAAGCCAGGTAATCGGACAGTATACTTCCATATAAAATATATATATATATTAATGTTGTGATGGTTTTGAGTCTATGTTTAGGGCGCTGAATTGTAGATGTCTGCAGCACTAGTCACTATGGTTACTTCCTTAGTGACCGAAATAATAGTTTTAAATTTAATAGTGTTAAGTGACTTTGTGCGCTGACACCCTTCCACTATACTCCGTGATGGATGGCTAGACAAACCACCTTAATATTTTACACCACCTCTCAGTGAATTTAGGTGTAGAAAATATACTCTCCTTATCTTACTTTTCTTCACCTCATCAGAGGCTCTCCATGTGAGTTAGATGGAGACATGTAAGACAATAACAATTCGAGAAAATAGTATAATATTGCAAGTGTAACAAATTTATTCAAAACCATAAAACATGCAGGAAATATGTTTTTAAAGATACAATAAAATCTGATAAAAAGACCACATCAATGAGTCTTAAGTTTGGATGGAGGTTTACCAGATTTTACTGCCTGAGGAAGGAACAAGGAAGTTCCGACACGCGTAGCAGAAAGCTGGAATTTTGGGTGTGAGGAATCCAGATCAGCGGACGGAAGAGACGCCTGAAGGCCTGGTTTATCCGGAAGACCAGTGCTCCTTACCTGAGGAAAAGATCTCTCTACAGGCTTTTCTATCTCCAAAATCTGGTAAACCTCCATCCAAACTTGAGACTCATTGATGTGGTCTTTTTATGAGATTTTATTGTATCTTTAAAAACATATTTCCTGCATGTTTTATTGTTTTGATTAAATTTGTTACACTTGCAATATTATACTATTTTCTCGAATTGTTATTGTCTTACATATCTCCATCTAACTCACATGGAGAGCCTCTGATGAGGTGAAGAAAAGTAAGATAAGGAGAGTATATTTTCTACACCTAAATTCACTGAGAGGTGGTGTAAAATATTAAGGTGGTTTGTCTAGCCATCCATCACGGAGTATAGTGGAAGGGTGTCAGCGCACAAAAGTCACTTAACACTATTATATATATATATTGTTTTAACATTTTTAATCCATCTCTAGCCCATAGGAATACTAGGATTTTATACTAAACAAATTTTATTTAAGCCAGGTAATCAGACAGTATACTTCCATATAAAATATACCATATATACTCGAGTATAAGCAAGTATAAACATTTTTTATGCTGAAAAAGCCCCCTCGGCTTATACTCAAGCGAGGGTCCCACTTGAGTCAATAAGTTTTCCCAGTTTTTTTGTTGTAAAATTAGGTGCCTCGGCTTATATTCGGGTCGACTTATACTCGAGTATATACGGTATATTGTTTTAACATTTTTAAGCCATTTCTAGCCAATAGGAATACTAGGATTTTATACTAAACAAATTGTATATAAAAAAAATTGTATTATTCAATAAACTAATTGAAATCTTATTCTAGAGTATGAAAAACATGTACAGATGTGGTGGGCTTATGTGTAACTGCAATCATTTACATCAAAAACAAAGGTGATATTTGAGTATCGTCCAGGCCTGGCCAAAGAGTGGCTCTCCAGCTGTTGTGCAACTACACATCCCATCGTGCTTTGCCACAGTATTAGCATTCTCTTATAGCAAAACTGTGGCAAGGCATGCTGGGACGTGTAGTTTCACTACAGCTGGGGAGCCAAATCTTAGCCAAGCCTGGAGTATGCCAAAACAAGTAATTATTTTGGGTTCCAATTGATGGTCCTCCAGCTGTTGTTGAAGTACACATTTTAGTATGCAACAGCTTTAGCATGAACAGTTAGCCAAACTGTGGCAGGGTATGCTGAAGGCCACTTAAACTTACTTCTGATTTAATATAATATGTTAGTTCATTTTCAGTTTGTATTTCTATTCTGCTAGCTTGCATATTGATCATTAACGGAAGAGACAGAAATAACCAACATTATAAATTCTGCCCTTTCAATGATCAAAAAAGGACATTGTATTATACAGTAATCCACTCCAAATTAAATTCTAAAAGGAGCATTGGAAAGATTACATTCTCTGACTCATTTTCAACACAGAATTTTCAATGTTGTTAAAAGCTTAATAAAAAAGCTGACCTTGGAATTGTAAAAGATAAGAACCACGTTTAACATCTACAAATGTATTAATAATGTGTTAATCATTTGAATGCATGTACACTGCCTTCAAAAAGCTTTTTGATAACCATTCTTCTATTCGTGCAGCTACAGAAATATTTATATGTATTTGGGGAATATTACAACAGTTTTGCTGGGTTTAGTGCTTATTTTAAGTTGTTTCCAGATGTCCTGTGGGGTGTGGGTCATTGGGTTGACCCTTATTAGGTTCAACATGCATTGGGTCAACCACAGAAGGTCCTTATGGCTTAGGTCCCCACATGAAATAGGTCGACACTGCTAAGGTCAATAGGGTTGGAAGGTCGACACAAGCATTAGCCCGACAATGGCTAGGTTGACATAAGCTCATCACGTCATTTTTGCCCCGGTTGTCGACATAATCAACATGGACACCGTCAAAGTGCACCAATGCACTTGCAATGCTGGCTCAAAAAGACTTGAAAAACGCATGTCAACTTTTTGACTGTCGACATAGCCATTGTCGACCTAATGCTTGTGTTGAACTTCCAACCCTGTCAACCTTAGCCATGTCAACCTATTTCACATGTCAGCCTAAGCCATGTTGACCTTAAGTGGTCGGCCCAGTATGGGTCAACCCAATGAACGTATACCGTCCTGTGGTTGATAATTAAATGATTAAGGTCTAATATGCATCCTCCATCTATTGGAGATCTGTGTGTCCCAAGTTTTGAAATGAGCAAGAACATTACAACTTGTAGTAAATCATATCATTCTGTGATTATATAAGTAAAGCTTGGACTCCAAGTGCCCAGTGTATAGTTAAGAAGTGATACAATAAACATACTGTACAAAAGACAGCCATGGCCCAAACTGGGAACCAGCTAAAGGAAGTAGTGCAACCAAGATCTATAAATTAAAGGAATCATAATGTTGGACTCAGGGGTAGATGTATGAAGCAGTGATAAGGGAGGAGAAGCGATAAAGTGCCTTGTACTTTATCACCTGCCAATCAGCTTCTGACTGTTAAGGCACAGGCTGGGTTTAAAAAGAAACATTCAGGAGATGATTGGCCTATGATGAAGTACCAGACACTTTGGGGGAAATTAACTAATATGGATTCGTAGAAACGAGGGGCGAAATGTAATAGAGTGCGATTTTTTAGACATGTGCGATTTTTGGTCAAAAACGGCCGAAATCGCACATTTTCCGAAAATCGCACATTTAATAGGTTGAAAATCGCGGTAAAAAATCGCACTTTTTACCGCGAAATCGCACTTTTAGAAGTGCGATTTTTAGTCACATTTCAATTCGCATCCAGATGTTTTCCCATTATAAAGTATACAACTCGCAAATGTAATAGGGTGCGATTTTTGGTCAATGTTACCAAAAATCGCAAAAAAAATAGACCAGGTTCTGACAGGCGAATTTGACAGAACCATGCACAGATCATTGAGATCTGTGCATGGTTCTGTTAATAAAAATGTGTTAAAAGTGTTTTTATAAAAAAAAAAACGGCGTGGGGTCCCCCCTCCTAAGCATAACCAGCCCCGGGCTCATTGAGCCGGACCTGGTTCCAAAAATACGGGGGAACAAAAAGCATAGGGGTCCCCCGTATTTCTGAAACCAGCCCCGGACTCTTGGACCGGTCCTGGTTCCAAAAAGACGGGGGACAAAAAATCTGGGGGTCCCCCGTATTTTGAAACCAGCACCGGGCTCCAACAGCCCGCGGTGTCATGCCACAGCCGGGGGACACTTTTTATACAAGGTCCCCCGGCCAAAACATGAGCACCGTGGCTGGTCAGCCTTGGACGGGGTACCTGGAGGAGTGGGGACCCCCCCAATAAAGGGGTCCCCCCCCCCCAGGCTTCACCCGTCCAGGGCTGAAGCCCGGGGCTGTCACCGGCGTCCGTGGCCAGTGGACGCCGGCCTGATAGGGTTAAATCCATCATACATATCATTACATTGCTTTTTACCGGCGAACTACAAGTGCCAGCAGACCTCCCCCGCATGCTGGGACTTGGAGAACCACAAGTCCCAGCATGCAGGGCATTAATGGGCCCGCTGGGACTTGTAGTCCACCTGTAAAAAGAATGTTTATAAAAAACACACACACAGAGAAGTACAAGTTTATTACACACACACACCTCAATTTTACACCAGCATACTTACCATTCCTGGATCCAGCGCTGGTCTGGCTGCTTTACAGCCGGCTCCCCCCGCACTGACAGGCAGCGGGGAGAACCGCTTTCTCCGTTGCCTGTCACCGGCTTTCTCCGTAGCTTCTGTAGCTCTGTCCCAGTGCTACAGAGGCTGAGAGCGTGATTGGCTGAGCTACAGTATGCGTCTCCATGGAGACGCATAGCTCAGCCAATCAGGACTGAGCTATGCGTCTCCATGGAGACGCATACTGTAGCTCAGCCAATCACGCTCTCAGCCTCTGTAGCACTGGGACAGAGCTACAGAAGCTACGGAGAAAGCCGGTGACAGGCAACGGAGAAAGCGGTTCTCCCCGCTGCCTGTCAGTGCGGGGGGAGCCGGCTGTAAAGCAGCCAGACCAGCGCTGGATCCAGGAATGGTAAGTATGCTGGTGTAAAATTGAGGTGTGTGTGTGTAATAAACTTGTACTTCTCTGTGTGTGTGTTTTTTATAAACATTCTTTTTACAGGTGGACTACAAGTCCCAGCGGGCCCATTAATGCCCTGCATGCTGGGACTTGTGGTTCTCCAAGTCCCAGCATGCGGGGGAGGTCTGCTGGCACTTGTAGTTCGCCGGTAAAAAGCAATGTAATGATATGTATGATGGATTTAACCCTATCAGGCCGGCGTCCACTGGCCACGGACGCCGGTGACAGCCCCGGGCTTCAGCCCTGGACGGGTGAAGCCTGGGGGGGGGGACCCCTTTATTGGGGGGGTCCCCACTCCTCCAGGTACCCCGTCCAAGGCTGACCAGCCACGGTGCTCATGTTTTGGCCGGGGGACCTTGTATAAAAAGTGTCCCCCGGCTGTGGCATGACACCGCGGGCTGTTGGAGCCCGGTGCTGGTTTCAAAATACGGGGGACCCCCAGATTTTTTGTCCCCCGTATTTTTGGAACCAGGTCCGGCTCAATGAGCCCGGGGCTGGTTATGCTTAGGAGGGGGGACCCCACGCCGTTTTTTTTTTAACTTTTTTTTTTTTGCACAAAAGCGCATTTATAAAAATGCGCACATTTTCATGACTGAAAATGCGCACATTTTCATGACTAAAAATCGCGGCAAATCGCGGCAAATCGCATTTTTTTGCCGCTAATTCGCATCTCATTACATATGCGAATTCGCGGCAAAAAATGCGATTTTTAAAGGTGCGATTTGGTGCGATTTTTTTTTAGTCTAAAAAATCGCACCCTATTACATTTCGCCCAAGGTGTATTCGTAGGGAGAAATACACCTTTTTTTTACCGAATTTGTATTTTCGGGATTTTCTATCCCCAAAATACAACAATTCGTAGTCCTAGGGATGGAACATTCGTATTTGTATTTACAAATACGAATGTCTACACCATCGATAGGATACGACAGAAATCACCATTCAAAAGAATGGTGGTTCCTGATTTACCAAGCAGCCGTATAGAAAATACGGCTGCTTTTGTCCACGAAAATACGGCAGAAAAATAGAACACCATTTTCCTGTCGTATTCTCGTTTTAGCCTGCACGGATCAGTCAGATCCGTGCAGGCTGCGGTGTAAAAATAAATAAAATAAAATAAATAAATAAAAAAACGGCGTGGGGTCCCCCCCACAGCCGAAACCAGCACCAGGCTGACAGAGCCTGGAGCTGGTAATTAAAAATCAGGGAACCCGACAAATACGGGTTCCCTGATTTTTAACAACCAGCCCCAGGCTCCTGCTCTGGGGCTGGTTCCCAAAATACGGGGGACAAAATGAGTAGGGGTCCCCCGTATTTTAAGAACCAGCCCCAGGCAAAACCAGCCAGCAGGGTAATGCCACAGCCGGGGGGAGACTTTTTATACAAGTCTCCCCCGAAAGCATTAACCCTACCGACCAGTCAGCCTGGCCAGGGGCCCTGGGGGAGTGAGGACCCCCCCAATAAAGGGGTCCCCCCCCCTCCAGGACTTACCTGACCAGGCTGAAGCCTGGTGCTGTCCATGATGCCCCTGGGTGGTGGGCATCGGGCTGATTCAAGTGTAAAAAAGATTAAACTATTGTTTTTTACTAAAAGTGCCAGCAAGCTGGGACTTGGAGAGCCACAAGTCCCAGCCTGCTGGGCATTAAAGGGCCCGCTGGCACTTGTAGTTCCACAGTTAAAAAAATAGTACACAAAACACACTGACACAAATTTTAAATAAAAGTTTAATACACACATCACACACACACTGATACTTACCTATCTTGATCCCGTCGGTAGGTCGCTGGCTCCGGTGTTGGCGGCTCCGGTGTCGCGGGCTCCCGGGACTTTCAGAGCTTCAGAGATGTTTCCTCCTCGACGTCTGGACTAAGAATGAATTCTAGCCAATCAGGAGCCACCTAGCGGCCAATCAGGAGCCAGTAAAGTCGGCTCCTGATTGGCTAGAATTCATTCTTAGTCCAGACGTCGAGGAGGAAACATCTCTGAAGCTCTGAAAGTCCCGGGAGCCCGGCAGCGTAAAGAAGAAGAAAGAAGAAAGAAGATAAAGAAATAAGCCCTGGAAAAGAAGACAGAAGACACAAGACCATCCATGGAGGACCTGGTGAGTAGGATTTCCTTCCACAGGTCCACCATGGATTTTCTTCAGAGAGGACGCCGACCCCGGAGCCGCCGACACCGGAGTAGCCGACACCGGAGCCAGCGACCTACCGACGGGATCAAGATAGGTAAGTATCAGTGTGTGTGTGATGTGTGTATTAAACTTTTATTTAAAATTTGTGTCAGTGTGTTTTGTGTACTATTTTTTTAACTGTGGAACTACAAGTGCCAGCGGGCCCTTTAATGCCCAGCAGGCTGGGACTTGTGGTTCTCCAAGTCCCAGCTTGCTGGGGAGGCTTGCTGGCACTTGTAGTGCCACAGTAAAAAACAATAGTTTAATCTTTTTTTTACACTTGAATCAGCCCGATGCCCACCGCCCAGGGGCATCGGGGACAGCACCAGGCTTCAGCCTGGTCAGGTAAGTCCTGGAGGGGGGGGACCCCTTTATTGGGGGTCCCCACTCCCCCAGGGCCGGCTTACTGGTCAGAGGGCTGAATGCTTTGGCCGGGGGGACTTGTATAAAAAGTCTCCCCCCGGCTGTGGCATTACCCTGCTGGCTGGTTTTGCCTGGGGCTGGTTCTTAAAATACGGGGGACCCCTACTCATTTTGTCCCCCGTATTTTGGGAACCAGCCCCAGAGCAGGAGCCTGGGGCTGGTTGTTAAAAATCAGGGAACCCCTATTTGTCGGGTTCCCTGATTTTTAATTACCGGCCCCAGCTCCTTAAGCCTGGTGCTGGTTACAGCTGTGGGGGGACCCAACGCTGGTTTTTTTATATATATATTTAATTTTTCTATTTTTTTTACACCTTGCAGCCTGCATGGATCTGACTGATCCGTGCAGACTGCCTGTATGAATTCGTATTAGCGGCCGTATATATGGCCAGCTAATACGAATTCCTAAGACATCGGTGGGTTACAAAGCAGTCGTATATGACTGCTTTGTAAATGACCCTCCGGAACACGACTTTGCATAAGACTGAGTCGTATGCAGTCGAAGGGAAAATACTAATACGAAAAACTAGGTTTTTCATATTAGTAAATTTCCCCCTTTATCACTTCTCATTCCTTATCACTGCTTCATACATGACCCCCAAGTATCACTGTTTTCTCCATGTACATTGAAAGAAAGTATGTTAATTATCCACAGTTTACAATTCAAATAACAGGGCAAATTGCCATTCAGAATAAATTTGGGGCCTTGTGCCTAGTTGTCCTATCTTAAATAATACAGGATATGAAATAATTTGAGTCATAATGAACTGGTCAAAAACTCAAAGACATACAGTAGATTTCGAAATCCACTGGGGGAAATTTACTAAGATGTGTATTCTACTTCATATGTGATGTTGCTGTGGGCAACTAATCAGAAGCTACTTCTTATTTATTTAGCACCCTCTAGAAGATAGTAGACAGGATCTGATTGGTTGCCCATAGCAATATCACATGTGAAGTAGAATACACTTCTTAGTAAATGTCCCCCACTGTCTTTTGCACCCCCTAAAATAAGTAATTGAAGATAATGAGACTACTCCCAAGAAATCTTAGTTAAGACTATGGGGGAGAGGTGCTTAGCCGTGAAAAGTGAGAATGTGGAGAATGATAAAGTACCAACCATAAGATAGTTGGTTGGTACAGTAATTTATCACTCTCCACTTTATAAAGGCTTAGTACATCTGACCCTATAAGAGTTATATATTTTCATAGACGTACTTAAATTGTTTGTGGTTAAATATTAAGGAATTAGTGAGATTAACCCATAATTTTCGTGAACTTTTAGATTCATTGGTTTATTTCAAACTAAATTCAATTAGCAACGAGATGTTTTAAAATAAAAAAATTACATTTATTGAAGTTTTAGAAAGTGACAACATAATGTAATAAATTGTACATCATACTGTAAGTATAAATTAGGAGCTGCAACAGAATCATAACATCTACATGTAGGGTTAACACCTTTGTGTTGAGAGATTCCTGGACAGTGGCCCGCCCTTGAAGCCAGTAGGGCAGGGTCTGATTAAATGGCAGCGCAAGGTACAATTAGTGGTCCAGATGGGGCCTCACTTGCCTCCTATTAAGACCGAAGGCAGTCTGTGTCAGCACAGCGCCAGCTGTACCTGGACAGCATCCCCGGTGCGAGTGGCGCTTTGTGCACACCAGGCAGGCGAGTAGGTCTGGAAGGACACCGATACCCACCCATCCATCCCCACAGTCATCCCACACTGAACCCACAGTCATCCTCACCAGATAGCATCACCGCCATTCCACCCACGACATAGGCGCGGGACACCACATGGTGTTTGACTATAACTATCAAACTATCCAGCACACTTGGTCATTCACCCCCCCCCCCCCCCACCACCCCTTTTTTCACCCCATGTCTCCACAAACATTGGGGACAGGTCAACCAATATTCCATTAGTTGCACTGAGGCAACCTTGTAAATATATTTTTTACTTTTTAATAGTTGTGAATATTCACCTATTTTTTTTCAATGATTACATGCATACTTGATAATAATTTGTGCAATTATACTTTTATTTATTTGATTCTATGAAGTAAAAACCCTTTTTAATTACTAAATCACGTCCTCAATTATCTTCATACACAAAGGACAGAGAGCTGTGAGCTCATCCAATAGCAATAATGCCCATTACACCACAAAACGTAATGCCCCTTACATGTTACACCACACACCGTAATGCCCATTAAATGTTATGGTACACACCATAATGCCCATTGTACATGATGCTCATTACACATTATGCCACACACCGGAGGGAGAGTGTAAATGGTGGTGCTGTTCCAGACTCTGCCTGTTCCCAGACATTATATCTTCCAGGAACACCACCCATCTGGACTCCGGGCTTACTTACCGGACTGTCCAGAGTAATCCCAGATGGGTGGTAACCCTATCTACATGAGTTAGTAATGACAATGTTCATGTTTTACATCACAATAAATTACAGTAATAATATTTATTTTCTCTCTGTATTTAATATATTACATGTGTGTGATAGGATCAGAAAGCTTGCTTCTGTTTCATAATCGACATGCATTCCAAGCCAAAAAAATTGTGAAGCCTCGCCATTCTGAAAATTGTGGAATATACATAGTAGATTTATCGAGTAAATTTATTTTATTTTTATGTCTTAATATTAACCAAAATTTGTTAGTGGAAGAGGATCATCTAATATGTCTGGTGGTATTTCTCCATAAGTCATATGTAAAAAAGTAATCAATGAGGTCCGACTTTGTTCTAAAAAAGTTTTGGTATAGGTATGGTGGGACGTGAGCTAGTCTTTAAGATGTTTAAGAGTTGCTGTGTGGTTATACTGTCAGTAGCACTGACAGGTGTGGTGCTGTGGCACTGCCGCAGCAAGGTTCCCCGGCACCCTGAGAAGGGCATTCCGGGTACTACTGTCAGCAGCGCTGACATTTGTCATTAGAAAGGCGTGCCGGGCACTTCTGCCCAGCGGTGCGCAGCCCTGCCGTGTCACTTCCACCCGGCCAGTGCGCATCATTGCACAGCCGGGCAACAGTACTGTTAGCCCTCAGAGGATCACGCGCCCGGCCACCTGATAGCCATTGGGGCAGGTGGGCTGGGTGCGGAGTCGGCGGCTGATAGGCTGGGCTATCCCTCTTAAGGGATTCAGCCCTGATCAGCCCCACTGGTGATATTGGTCATAGCAGAGAGTTGGTGGCTCCTGTCTGGTTCTGTCCTGGTCTTGCCAGTCGTGGTCCAGTCAAGTGTCTGGTCCTAAACAAAACAAAGATGATTTGTTACTTTTTCGTGCTTTTTAATGTTGCAAACTACTTATGTGCTGTCACAAAGAAAATATTGGTAACAGTCTGCGCTCACTCGGACCAGCTGCTATAGATCACACAAAAAAAGGGCTACCAAACCCAAAGTTACATGCAATACACAACAAGGAGTGGATCCCCTCAGAGATATTTCTTAATGAGCCATTCACATCCAGGGTATTCAGGCCACAAGGGAAAGAAAAAGAATTCTCCTGGTTACCATCAACATAGAGTGTGTTATAACTAAGTGGTCAACCACCACTGACACTCACCTAGACTGGCTAGGAGAGGTTCACATCAAAGGTTTCTTTTATATGGTCATCAACAATGGGTACACATGGAACAGGACTCACCTAGGGTAAATGCCCTATGTACATCCAAAGGTTTCTTTAAGATGAAGTAGACACCGGGACACTTGAAAATTCTCCAAAATAAAAAGTTCACACTTTATTGGTAAAACAGGAACTCCACATCACCAATACAGCCACGTTCTAAAACCCTCACCCGGAATGGGGGCTAGTCGGGGGCAGTAAGTCCACAGATGTTTCCAGGGAATGGAGGTTGGAGTCCTGAGTAAAATCCTTTAAACACACCAACGCGTTTCAAACACTGTTTGTTATTCCTCAGGGTGTAACATAAAACTGATCCCGGGCGGGGGGGGGGGGGGTTTATACCCTAAAACCTCCAGGTCACATCTAAAACCCGGAAATATCCACATAATCGATACCTCATCAAAACCTATTTCCATACATAAAATCATCCTACAATCTAATAAAAACATGTTATTAATAATCCCCAACATTCGTAGAGTATAGCACCAATGTATTAATACATCAAAACAGCCGTTTACATTTGTCCGTTTAAATCAGCCGCTCCAGTTCTTATTACATCTGTTTTTCCTCAGTGTAGCGTCCGTTTCCCGAGCTTCCGCTTCCGGGGACCGGCGTCACTTCCGTCCTATGCAGCGCATATGCGTGTCAGCCGTTACTTCCGGATTTGATAGTATTCCGGAGTCCTGCCGCAGTTGGAGCGCAAACAGACTTGTCTCCTGGATACCTTCATATACTTCCGGCATCCACGGAGCGTAAATCATCACACTGGGTTATGTGTCCCATATTCGGAGACCATCATGCGGTGCCCATCGTATATATAAATACAAAAAAGAGAGAAATTAGACATTTATACAGGACGCAGTCTTCATATAAATTATGTCATGTGAGAAAACACTTCAATTCAAAATCGTCATTTAAGCTGCGGGGAGCCAGAGTCCTCAGATTGTAAATCAGACGCATTTCCATCTGTGAAAATCTGACATCCCTGTCATCCTTTCTCCAATTGGGGTTAATGACCCTTATGCCACAAAAGGCTTTTATTTGGCTGGGGTCACTTCCATGATGAATTTTAAAATGATGAGACACATTATGTGTCTCCACCCCCTTCCTGATGTTCCTCACATGCTCTGCGAGACGTATTTTCAGTGCCCTGGAGGTCTTCCCTATATATTGTTTATCGCAAGAACAGCATAGCATATAAATACAGTATTTGGAATCACAAGTTATAAAATCCTTTATTAAAAAACCTTCTCCTGTTTGGTTGGATTTATATTCCATGATCTTACTACTGTTAGATTTGCATATTTTACAGATGCTGCAAGTGCCACATCTGTGGAAACCTTTTGATTTAATAGCATTTCCATTCTTTGGTGCATTTATGGCACTTCTCACTACCATATTTTTGATGTTATTAGCTATCCTGTAGATGAATTTGGGCACAGGTCCTATATGCTTTTCCAACAAAGGGTCATTGTTGAGTATACCCCAATGTTTTTTTATTATCTGTTCGATTTGTTTGTGCTGTGTGTTGAATTTCGTAATAAAAGGTACTCCAATCACATTCTCTTTTTTCTTTTTGGGTCCTTTTTTAATGGCCTCCAATCTATTTAATTCGGCTCCTTCCTTAAGTGCATTCCCCACCTTATCTGGATCATATCCCTTGGCTATAAATTGGGATTTCAAAACACTTGCTTGATCATTATATGTCTCCAGATCAGTACAGTTCCTCCTTATTCTATAGAACTGACTTTTCGGGACACTTTTTTTCCAGTTCTCATGGTGGTTGCTCTCAAAGGGAATATAGGAGTTACAGTCTGTACTTTTTACATAGTTTTTAGTCTTCACGATGTTGTTATCTATGTAAATGGATAAATCCAAAAAATGTACCCCCTGTTTGCTCTTTTCAAAGGTATGGATGATGGATGAATTATTATTATTAAGATGTTGTGAGAAAGCATCCAGTGAAACCTCATTACCCCTCCAAACGAACAGAATGTCGTCAATATACTGGGACCAAGACACCAGACTGGCACCGTATGGGTGACCACCCCACACGGAGGTGGCCTCCCACCATGCCATAAACAAATTGGCATAGCTCGGTGCCAGTCTGGTGCCCATTGCTGTCCCGGTCAGCTGTAGATAGTAAGATCCCCAAAAGTAATTGTTGGTTAAAATGAGGGATATGCCCTCCAAAACTTTTTTGATCACTAGATGTATTATTCAAGTCCAAAAAGTATTCAACTGCTGTTAAACCCAGATCATGTCTAATTATGGTATACAAGGAGGTCACGTCAGCCGTGACCCAAAAATTCCCCTCCTCCCATGCGGTTTCTTGTATTATTTGAAGGACAGAGATGGTGTCCTTTAGGAAAGAGGGTACTTTCTGTACCATGGGTTGGAGTAGCGAGTCCAGGTAGTGGGATAAGTTAGATAGTATAGAACCTGTCCCTGCCACAATTGGGCGTCCTGGCGGATTCTCCTTGCACTTATGTATCTTGGGTAACACGTATATAACCGGCACTGAAGGTGAAGAGATGGAGATATATTCTTTAATGCCTTTGGTGATAACGTTTTTCTTATGATAAGTTTCTAGAAACGTTTCTAGTTTGGACTTTATTTTATCTGTAGGATTTTATACGTGCGGGCATCTGACAGTTGTCGCATAATCTCCTCCTGGTACTTAGTGGTATCCAGGATCACTATGCTACCCCCCTTATCCGCGGGTTTTATAGTGATTAATTTATTCTCTTTTAGACTTTTAACCGCTTCCCGTTCTTTTTTTGAGAAGTTGGGGTTCTTAACAGGTTTAAGGTCTAGTTTTTCCAGATCGTCTCGAACAAGTCGTTCAAACGTCTCCACAAAGCATCCCCTTTTATGTAGGGGATAAAATGTGGACTTTTTCTTAAAAATGGAAAAATTGTCTGGGGTGCTGGTGGGGGCAAACTTTAGTCCCTTTTCAAGAACCCTTTGTTCATGTTCATTTAATACGTGGGAACTCAGATTAAAGATTACTGTTTTATGTTGTTGATCCTCTACAAACACAGAAGAAATAATGACCTTGAGGGCCCCCAAAATATTGTAGAGGATCAACAACATAAAACAGTAATCTTTAATCTGAGTTCCCACGTATTAAATGAACATGAACAAAGGGTTCTTGAAAAGGGACTAAAGTTTGCCCCCACCAGCACCCCAGACAATTTTGAGGTGTTCATTGATCTACAAAAAATGGTGAGGAAACTCGCTTTAAAATGTTTCTTTGAAGAGAAGAACACTAATGCGGAGCCAGCAGATGGAGAAGAAGCTTTTTCCAAAAGTCCACATTTTATCCCCTACATAAAAGGGGATGCTTTGTGGAGACGTTTGAATGACTTGTTCGAGACGATCTGGAAAAACTAGACCCTTAAACCTGTTAAGAACCCCAACTTCTCAAAAAAAGAACGGGAAGCGGTTAAAAGTCTAAAAGAGAATAAATTAATCACTATAAAACCCGCGGATAAGGGGGGTAGCATAGTGACCCTGGATACCACTAAGTACCAGGAGGAGATTATGCGACAACTGTCAGATGCCCGCACGTATAAAAAGCTAAGAGGTAATCCTACAGATAAAATAAAGTCCAAACTAGAAACGTTTCTAGAAACTTATCATAAGAAAAACGTTATCACCAAAGACATTAAAGAATATATCTCCATCTCTTCACATTCAGTGCCGGTTATATACGTGTTACCCAAGATACATAAGTGCAAGGAGAATCCGCCAGGATGCCCAATTGTGGCAGGGACAGGTTCTATACTATCTAACTTATCCCACTACCTGGACTCGCTACTCCAACCCATGGTACAGAAAGTACCCTCTTTCCTAAAGGATACCATCTCTGTCCTTCAAATAATACAAGAAACATGGGAGGAGGGGAATTTTTTGGTCACGGCTGACGTGACCTCCTTGTATACCATAATTAGACATGATCTGGGTTTAACAGCAGTTGAATACTTTTTGGACTTGAATAATACATCTAGTGATCAAAAAAGTTTTATTTTGGAGGGCATATCCCTCATTTTAACCAACAATTACTTTTGGTATGAGGGATCTTACTACCTACAGCTGACTGGGACAGCAATGGGCACCAGACTGGCACCGAGCTATGCCAATTTGTTTATGGCATGGTGGGAGGCCACCTCCGTGTGGGGTGGTCACCCATACGGCGCCAGTCTGGTGTCTTGGTCCCGGTATATTGACGACATTCTGTTCGTTTGGAGGGGTGATGAGGTTTCACTGGATGCTTTCTCACAACATCTTAATAATAATAATTCATCCATCATCCTTACCTTTGAAAAGAGCAAACAGGAGGTACATTTTTTGGATTTATCCATTTACATAGATAACAACATCGTGAAGACTAAAAACTATGTAAAAAGTACAGACTGTAACTCATATATTCCCTTTGAGAGCAACCACCATGAGAACTGGAAAAAAAGTGTCCCGAAAAGTCAGTTCTATAGAATAAGGAGGAACTGTACTGATCTGGAGACATATAATGATCAAGCAAGTGTTTTGAAATCCCAATTTATAGCCAAGGGATATGATCCAGATAAGGTGGGGAATGCACTTAAGGAAGGAGCCGAATTAAATAGATTGGAGGCCATTAAAAAAGGACCCAAAAAGAAAAAAGAGAATGTGATTGGAGTACCTTTTATTACGAAATTCAACACACAGCACAAACAAATCGAACAGATAATAAAAAAACATTGGGGTATACTCAACAATGACCCTTTGTTGGAAAAGCATATAGGACCTGTGCCCAAATTCATCTACAGGAGAGCTAATAACATCAAAAATATGGTAGTGAGAAGTGCCATAAATGCACCAAAGAATGGAAATGCTAATAAATCAAAAGGTTTCCACAGATGTGGCACTTGCAGCATCTGTAAAATATGCAAATCTAACAGTAGTAAGATCATGGAATATAAATCCAACCAAACAGGAGAAGGTTTTTTAATAAAGGATTTTATAACTTGTGATTCCAAATACTGTATTTATATGCTATGCTGTTCTTGCGATAAACAATATATAGGGAAGACCTCCAGGGCACTGAAAATACGTCTCGCAGAGCATGTGAGGAACATCAGGAAGGGGGTGGAGACACATAATGTGTCTCATCATTTTAAAATTCATCATGGAAGTGACCCCAGCCAAATAAAAGCCTTTTGTGGCATAAGGGTCATTAACCCCAATTGGAGAAAGGATGACAGGGATGTCAGACTTTCACAGATGGAAATGCGTCTGATTTACAATCTGAGGACTCTGGCTCCCCGCGGCTTAAATGCCGATTTTGAATTGAAGTGTTTTCTCACATGACATAATTTATATGAAGACTGCGTCCTGTATAAATGTCTAATTTCTCTCTTTTTTGTATTTATATATACGATGGGCACCGCATGATGGTCTCCGAATTTGGGACACATAACCCAGTGTGATGATTTACGCTCCGTGGATGCTGGAAGTATATGAAGGTATCCAGGAGACGAGTCTGTTTGCGCTCCAACTGCGGCAGGACTCCGGAATACTATCAAATCCGGAAGTAACGGCTGACACGCATATGCGCTGCATAGGACGGAAGTGACGCCGGTCCCCGGAAGCGGAAGCACGGGGAACGGACGCTACACTGAGGAAAAACAGATGTAATAAGAACTGGAGCGGCTGATTTAAACGGACAAATGTAAACGGCTGTTTTGATGTATTAATACATTGGTGCTATACTCTACAAATGTTGGGGATTATTAATAAGATCTGCGTCTCTCATCTGCACGGATCACTAGCTCCCATTCATTATTACAGGACTTTTATCGGGCTGCTCCCATCCTATGGAATGCCCTTCCACGCACATTAAGACTCTCCACCAGTCTCCAAACTTTCAAGCGTTCCCTGAAAACTCACCTCTTCAGGCAAGCCTATCATATTTAAGTTCTACATGCATAACCCTCCGAGGCACTTATGTATTATATAGCTTCCCTTCTGGACTTGTAACTGCTATTACTGGTGCCTGTCCTTATGTTTCCCCCCTATATCCCTATAGATTGTAAGCTTGCAGCAGTACCCTCCTACCTCCAAGTCTGTCTGTTGTTACCCAGTTTGTCTTATCACTGTCTACTATTGTAAAGCGCAACGGAATCTGCTGCGCTATATAAGAAACTGTAAATAAATAAATAAATAAATAACATGTTTTTATTAGATTGTAGGATGATTTTATGTATGGAAATAGGTTTTGATGAGGTATCGATTATGTGGATATTGCCGGGTTTTAGATGTGACCGGGAGGTTTTAGGGTATAACCCCCCCCCCCCCCTCCCCGGGATCAGTTTTATGTTACACCCTGAGGAAGAACAAACAGTGTTTGAAACGTGTTGGTGTGTTTAAAGGATTTTACTCAGGACTCCAACCTCCATTCCCTGGAAACATCTGTGGACTTACTGCCCCCGACTAGCCCCATTCCGGGTGAGGGTTTTAGAATGTGGCTGTATTGGTGATGTGGAGTTCCTGTTTTACCAATAAAGTGTGAACTTTTTATTTTGGAGAATTTTCAAGTGTGCCGGTGTCTACTTCATCTTAAAGAAACCTTTGGATGTACATAGGGCATTTACCCTAGGTGAGTCCTGTTCCATGTGTACCCATTGTTGATGACCATATAAAAGAAACCTTTGATGTGAACCTCTCCTAGCCAGTCTAGGTGAGTGTCAGTGGTGGTTGACCACTCAGTTATAACACACTCTATGTTGATGGTAACCAGGAAAATTCTTTTTCTTTCCCTTGTGGCCTGAATACCCTGGATGTGAATGGCTCATTAAGAAATATCTCTGAGAAATATCCTGTGAACAGCGCTGAGGGGATCCACTCCTTGTTACTTATGTGCTGTATAGATACACTTTGTGTCAGAATATCTGTTAAAGTGTTGACATTTGGCTAATTGTATTTATTCCCAAATGCCACCAGAGCTGGGGATACTGTTTTTATTTTAATAAATCAGTCAGTCCTCACTTATCCGGTATTCACACTTCTGACTCTAATGTGTAAAGGGTTCACATTTATCCCTGATTGATTTGTGTGTTTTATTATAATGTTGTCCAACAGTGATAATAATTTTATTCTGGCAGACAGACACCTAATATTCACTCAAGCCGAACTCAGTCTGATGAACCCCAGACTGTCAATCTGAATATGTAATCACTGAGCTATATCTGGTGATAGTTATTCTATATAATGATGGATAACCTCTTTCCCAGCTCATAAATTCATATAACAAAGATTGTTTGCTGCCGCTTTAGTAAATTATATTGCGGCTATGTGACATGCAGCTGTTTAAAATATCATGCCGCTGAACATTTTAAATTATGTCAGATATAAGCTGTTTTCACCCACCCTGAGGAAGCCTTGGTGAAACGGTCGTTGGCTAGCAATGACCACAGCTCCCAGTCAATGTTTCTAGAATGTGTATAGTAAATGTTAAAATAAATGCTATGTGTTGTATTTAGCCAGCAGTGATATAGGCAGCCGGGTAGAAAGGAGAGCGCCGGCTGTTAATAGCCGACTCACAGCCGCGTCGCGCCCGGGATACACGGACGCTGATAAGGCATCCAGCAGCCTGTTCAAAATAGCCGCTTACATCATAGCTATAGCAGTGCAGAATAGCTGACAAAAGTCCTGGCCACAGGGACGTGTTATTAAGGCTCCAGCCAGCGGCACTGTGATACTTGGTACGAGTGTAGCAGGTAAAAATGGCTTATATCTGACATAATTTAAAATGTGCACGTTACCATCCTGTGCTACCGGAGGGTTCGGTCCGGTCACGTAAGTGCTCCAGTGGAGCCTGGCTCCTTATTCTTTATTTCTGCGGGCAAGCTGCCCTTTATCCTAAGTTATTATTATTGTCCTGGTTCAGCTCTCCGTGATTTGGAGAGGCCCATGGCTGTGGGTCCATGCCTGTTTTGGGGTACCGTCACTTTAAGTGTACTATTTTATGTTGGCGTATATTTTGTTTGGTGGCACCCCATTATTACTTGGTCCGGTGCTTGTGACTCGGTCACACTCCCCGTCCTTGGCCTGGTGCCGTTAGCCAGGGTGTTTAGTCCAGAGATTCCCTGTTAGTTAGATCGTCCTCTTGGTCCTGTCCCTGACGTTCTCCGTAGGTTTGTACCATCCTAAAACCTGGTTGCACCGGGGTCGGAGCGGGCTTAACTCGCTCCTTCGAACATGGTGACTAAAGGAGAAGCCTAGCACCTCGCAACCTACGGTCACCTGCCCGGGACGGGCAACAGAGTCAGAGTAGCATTTTGCCATGGCCGTTCTAAACAGCGATCCCGGCTGAGGCTCAGCCCACCACCATTGTCCACACGTGCCTGTCCCAGTACTCCAATTGTGGGTTCACACCCAGATCTGTAACATATACGTAGAGATATCAGTAAAGTTAATGCCGCCATTCAATTTGGGTTGGTTTAATTTGATCATTCCTATTCTTGCTCATTATTCCCAAAACAAATTATGGAACAGTTGTGTAATTGATAAAATATCCTTTTTAGCTAGTAAGGGAGGGAGTACCTGGAGAGGATATGAAAGTTTTGGGAAGTATATCATATGTAATAAATTTTCTCTGCTCATATGGGAAAATCTATGATGGCTCAACACCCATAGATAAATCATAAGTTTTGTTATAATTTCTTCAATATTGTATTTATATATATATGTATGTATGTATTTTGGGAGAGTAATTTTCAAGTATGAGATACTGGATGTCCTTTAGCCCATAAACTAGGTACACATGATGCCCACTTTGGTCAAGTATACCCTTGTTTTAAGTGTAGAGCTCTTGGTGACTATTAAAGACTACTAAAAAAACTAAAACTGAGCAGGAATTTTTTATTATGTCTAAAAGAGGATGTAGGGACATTTTCTGATTAGAAATATAAGTGAGGACATCATCAGCCAGTAGGCTGCGAGTATACTCAGCCCAAAGAACAGATTAGAATCAGGCCCTTTGTTAGTTACCAGTGAGTTACAAACCTCTTTCCAGGGATTTACATGCCCATTTCCAGGGGCAATATTATATTATATATATAGCAACCCATAATCTGTAACTTTTGGGTAGAGATATGCACTACCCAGTAGGACCTCTATCATCCATCCATCTCTCCAGTAGGACCTTCAGCATCTGTCTTCTCCAAGACATCAGCAATTTTTGGAGGGATATTTTCAGCAAATTTCATGTAGATGGCTAGACCTATTGGAATCTGCAGAGACCATGCTCCCCAACAGTGCTGGCTACCCTAAGTCACAGAGAAAAGGAGAAAAGGAATGTCCTTTTTAATTGGGTGCACCTATCTTGATCTAAAATCTAACTTTTAATAAAGATGTATTAAAAAATGTTGCGAAGTGTTAAAATTATTACACACAAAGATTAGACATACAACGATTAAAGTAAGAAATAACAATTAATAAAATAAAGGTGGCAGACAGAATGCTCTCTCTTAATATTCTTCTGTATGTCAAGGATGGATTGGTGCAGAGGTGTGTAGGGGCACCTTCTTCTTTTTTATTCACAGACGTAGGGCACTTTATTTACAATCATAATGTATGCAGACCTTATATATATGCTGCTTATTTATAGTGCCCGCTCTGCGGGTACCCACACAGTCTCAGCTGATAGCCTTCACCCACCTGGTCACTCGCCCATTTACCCAGGTTATGACTGGGACAGAATATGGGCTGGTACCTCGTGTGGTGTAAGGTTTTAATATGTGAGGTTAAGCTTCATCCACTGCGATCCCGCATGTGGAGATTTATGTTAATCGTGACCACTGAGCCCAGCGATGGGTCTCAAAAATAGATACAAGTACACAGAATTCACTTCCAGGATCTATCAGGTTAACGCGTTTGTAATACTCGTCTGAGATCACTGGTAACAAGTTTAGTAGTGTGTATAGATTGGCTCACCGCGTGTCCCCTGAAGGAGCGGCTTGATTGTCCCTTTTACTGTGTCATAGATATCAGCTCAATGGCTGGGCACATAGGGATAGACGGCACCGGTATATACACCGTTGTTGCCCCGCTACTTCTTGCAGGGGCTGCTCAGGGTTAAATGTTAGTTAATATATATTGCACAGTAATCATATATCTTTCTCTTTGGTATACCCACACACCTTGTACATGCAGACTCTAGAGTCTTTTAGAGTCTGCATGTACAAGGTGTGTGGGTATACCAAAGAGAAAGATATATGATTACTGTGCAATATATATTAACTAACCTTTAACCCTGAGCAGCCCCTGCAAGAAGTAGCGGGGCACCAACGGTGTATATACCGGTGCCGTCTATCCCTATGTGCCCAGCCATTGAGCTGATATCTATGACACAGTAAAAGGGACAATCAAGCCGCTCCTTCAGGGGACACGCGGTGAGCCAATCTATACACACTACTAAACTTGTTACCAGTGATCTCAGACGAGTATTACAAACGCGTTAACCTGATAGATCCTGGAAGTGAATTCTGTGTACTTGTATCTATTTTTGAGACCCATCGCTGGGCTCAGTGGTCACGATTAACATAAATCTCCACATGCGGGATCGCAGTGGATGAAGCTTAACCTCACATATTAAAACCTTACACCACACGAGGTACCAGCCCATATTCTGTCCCAGTCATAACCTGGGTAAATGGGCGAGTGACCAGGTGGGTGAAGGCTATCAGCTGAGACTGTGTGGGTACCCGCAGAGCGGGCACTATAAATAAGCAGCATATATATAAGGTCTGCATACATTATGATTGTAAATAAAGTGCCCTACGTCTGTGAATAAAAAAGAAGAAGGTGCCCCTACACACCTCTGCACCAATCCATCCTTGACATACAGAAGAATATTAAGAGAGAGCATTCTGTCTGCCACCTTTATTTTATTAATTGTTATTTCTTACTTTAATCGTTGTATGTCTAATCTTTGTGTGTAATAATTTTAACACTTCGCAACATTTTTTAATACATCTTTATTAAAAGTTAGATTTTAGATCAAGATAGGTGCACCCAATTAAAAAGGACATTCCTTTTCTCCTTTTCTCTGTGATATTTCTCACTGTCCTGGGGTAGCACACCTCCGCCATCATCACAACCTGACAGTAGTGATTGAATCGAGGGGGTCCTGCAACACACATTGTATGGTCTTGTGCGACCAATTTCTTCTGTCCTTTTCTACCCTAAGTCACCGCTTGGGCTGCAGCACCATTTTTACACTACTGATGATAAGGGAAAGCCCTGTTGGGTACCTTGAGAAATATTATATGATCACTTTTGGTATTATTAATTAATTAATGGAGAATAAATTTTATTAAGCCAAATAAGTAATTTCCAAATGCTCTTGAAGAAAGTACTCCAAAAAGGAAAGACCATGATACTGTATCAAAAGCGTCTAAGCTCAAAAGCATGCAAGGGGTGGTGGGTCTAAGATTTGTAGCAACTACAGACGCTAATGCAGTATGAATGCCCTTACCTGTGAGACAGCCACTGGCAAACCGTAACTGGTGTGGAGAGATAATAAAGGGGAAAGAGATTGTAGTCGAATGGCCATCACTTTGGAAAGGATTTTGAGGTCCACATTTAGTAGATTGATGGGTCAATAATAATCTAATTGAGTAGGTATCGCATTTTGGTTTAGAAATGAAGTGTTGTAAAAGCATCATTAAATGAGGGGTAAAATGGAGTATGTCTATGAGTGTGACAAAATAATCATAAAAAAATTAGGAATAATAACTGGGTTCATAAACGTGCATTTTGATTGATAATTTTGGATCACTTTGGGGGTCCAAATAGACCTGAGTCCTGTCCAATCAAGTTTAGATCTCAGGTCTTAACTCAGATCTTGCACATTTTGCATTGTATGTAAGTACCTTGTTGTAGTGGTGCCAGTACCCATAGATGGCAGATTTATGGAGGCAGACAGATTGGGTAATTTGTGGGAATGGATGGTATTATGAAGAAAAAGGAGGTGGAGTATTATTATTACTCAGTACTTTCTCCTATTCCATGGTTACTGTTTTCTTTGGGAGCTTCATCCACTTTGTGGTATTTCCAATTGTAAAGCGCAACTGAATCTGCTGTGCTATATAAGAAACTGTAAATAAATAAATAAATAAATAATCTCATGCAATAATAGTTTTCCCTAGCCTATAAATCTTCAAGCATTCATTTGAAATTCACTTTTTTAGAAAAGCTTATCAAATAAATCTTCTTTATCTCCTTAAGCAACTGGTCCCTACCACAGTTCAAGCAACATTTACAATTGATCTCTTCTTAAAGTCAATCAACTCTGTGTCTCTAAATCAAAATGAACTCTAAATCAACATTGCTAAGTGACTGGATTAAATACCAGCATTAATCCCCAATGCACTAAATAAAAGTACAGACTTTCCTCACTTAATGATTGGGTTCCGTTCCTACGACTCGGTCATTAAACAAACGTGTATAAAAATACAAAATACAAGTACAGTACTCTTCTAAATAAAGAAAAGTCATACTCCTCCTATCCTCTGACATGTCGCGGAGATGCTGCAAAAAGTGTGCAGCAGGGGTCATTAAACAGTCTGGGCGGGTCATAAGTACGAATGGGTAGGCGGGTGGGTCGTAAGTCTGAGCAGTCACAGTGCGGTCGATAAAAGAAGGCTGGATCGTAAGTCTGAGCGGTCGATAAACAGGTAGGTCATTAAGTGAGCAATGTCTGTACTATAAAATAACTGACGGTTAAACTAAACTGTATTTCTGGTAATACCCCTTAAAGATATCGGGTAACATAATTTACCTAATAAGAAAAACCACAGGACAGCATGAATTGGGGTCAAATTAGATCACTAGTGAGTTAACAACTTGTAACAAGGTTAAAGTACCCACAGATCATATTGCTCTAAACAGGTGCATTTGTGACTTTTTTGTTGCCCATCAAGTGCAGTTTGTGACTAAACATCGTTACTGCATTTAGGCTGTATCTACACTTGCCCTCTAACCCACTGTACTGGTCCTCTTGGTGCAAAGGGTTTGCAGCTTCGCAAGTTCCCCAAACGCCTCCCTTCACATGTAGAGTTTCCCCGCAAGCATGCAATTGGATGTTTTGCATTAACATCCATTCACAGCTTGCGTGCGGGGAGGAAATAATTTGATGGTCACGACCATCAAATTATTTCTACAGCGAGCTCAGATGTAAGACACCTCTCAAAACCAGGTTGATTTTGCCATGTAATTAATTGCCGCTTTAAAAAAATTGGGAAACTCTCCCAAAATTTCTCACACCCTACTACATTTGGCCCCACAAGCCAGCAAAACAGATCTGAATGGCTGTGCTCTTGAAACTTCTGTTTAAATTATGGCAAAAGCCCACAGACATCCACTAGCCATAGGCAGATGACAACTGTAGGCTAAATATTACATAGAACGTATAAGATTTGTTGTTCCATAATATTAATTTGGAGTTTCTTAGATGGATGGCATTGTTAAAAGTTAGGGATGATAGTGGAGTCAATTTCTCTGAATGTGGTAAAATTAGTTTTCTGTAGAGAAAGCTTGGGGACTCTGGGCCTCCTCTTGCCTAAATTATTTCCTACCAATAGGACCAATGCTAATTCATCACTGGAAATGCTTACAATATTTATGTTCAAAGAACTAAAATGTTTATTTTCTTTTGTTGAAATTTCTATTTGTCCCAAAGGGAAAGGAGTATTTTAGTGTTTTTGAAAGAAAATATTTTACATAGCTTACCATAAATTTTAAAAGTACTTTCAAATCTTCTTATAGGCAAAACAATCTCCCTCTAAAGTCTAATATGGTTTGTCATTTATTGCAGGGGATGATGTATTTCTTCCTCTTCATGAAAACAAAATATATTTCAAATCTACCTAGAAGCAAACTGTTATTCCTATTTTCCTGAAAGCAAATGGTACCTTTATCTGTTTCTGAATTAACTAGCCCATACTTTGATGTGCATAGTAAAGTCTGGAATTTAGCCTATTCCCTACATAAATGTATTTTACATCCTTACAGTCTGTCAGTTATTCTCACAGTGGGGTAATATTTTTTTCCAACTAAATTCAGTACAGTAATGATTTACCTACTGTGCCAAGTCCAGTGAAATTGGAAATACTGTACCTTTTTGGAGAAAAAAGACTTATTGTGTCATGAATGTGTTTGTATAACATGCGCAGTACAGTAAAAAAGTATGTATATAGTATAGTATGAACAATGATGGCAGAAAATGCAGTAGTTATATGGTCAGCATAATTATCCAAGCCCATGGAAGTATTATTATTATTATTATTATTATTAAGCACTCATAGTACCCAAAACAGCAAGATCATAGGGGTGTATTTTCTACGCCTTACGCCTTCTACGCCTATGCGATTTCGGTCGGTGTAACCTTATTTTGGCAGATTGGGCCGAGAAATCGTGTGAAATCTTCCAAAATTGCACGTGTTTGACAACGCATCCAATCCTATGCATGGTCCTGTGCACATCGGATAGGACTCGGAGGTCACTCTGTCTGCCCAGCCAACATCCGACTTGGACCCCTTTCCCAAGGGCAGGGAACGGGGTCCCATGCGATACATCACATGCAAAAGGACTGCATGCGATTCTGCTGCCTGGGTAGGTTCCAGGCGGTTCAAGGGGGATCGGATGGCCAAAGACTGCTGTGACATCTCTCAGTAGTGTATGGCCACCTTTAGAGAGAGATAAAGAAGACAGAGATAAAGTACCAACCAACCAGTTCCTTACTGTAATTTTTCAAACACAGCCTGTAATATGACGTCAAAACTGATTGGCTAGTGGTTTATCTCTGTTTACTTTCTATTTATCAAAGGCTTAGTAAATAGATCCCACAGTCCCCAAAAGGTATGGTGCTGTTGCTGGAAATGAAATGATAAATGGGAGAAGGAAAAGCATGTGAGCATTTAGTTGAATGACACATATACATCTCTGGAATGCCCTGATATAGATTATAGTCTGGTTCTGACTATACAATCTAATAATTGCCACAATTTAGCCCAGTAATCCTGACACTGCACAAAGCCCAAACAATGTTCAATCGCCACCACCATTTGACTAAATTATCTTGTCATCAACTGCTTAAATAATTTCCCTGGTTAACACATGCTGAACTTGAAATCAAATAGTAGTTCAGTAGTTCCCAAACTTTTTTGAATCACGGCGCCCTAGAGCATCAGAATTTTTTTCAGGGCATCTCTAGGCCAAAAGTTTCTTATGGAGAATTTTAGAAAACAATTATAATCGAGTAAATGTGTGTATATGACATCCGTATGTTCAATTATGTGGTGTGTGACACGATTTATTTATGTTTTTTTTTATTGAAAGCCACAAGCACTTGTTTGCCTATCACACTGGTCATGAATAAATTGAATTCGCCCCCGACCACCAACACAAGGCACCCCTGCAAGTCCACCCCTGGATGCCACGGCACACAGGGCCTTATTCTTCGTTCACTCTCAGAGGCAAATTCCTTCTCAAATGGACAAAACCATGTGCAGGCGGGGCAGATGTAACATGTGCAAATAGAATTATATTTGGGTTGGGGTTTTCTTCAAGTGAGATCTATATTGCAGTGTAAAAATAAAGCAGTAGGTATTTTCCCTGCACAGAAACAAAATAACTCAACCAAATCTAATTCTCTCTGCCGATTTTACATCTGCTCCCTTGCAGTGCACATGGATTTGTCCGTTTGAGAAGGAATTTGCCTCTGCGAGTGAACCAGAATAAGGCCCACAATTAGGGAACCACTGGTATAGTTTATTGTAGCCTTTAGCAACCTCACTGTTGTGAAAGTTTGCCAGAGATCATGCTAAAAGTTGAACCATATGCATCTATATATTAATATAACTGTTTTGTAAGTAAGCAGTTCCTATGGGGCCCACAGCTGAAAGGGGCCCACCTTCTCTTTCAAAGAAACATTACATACATTTTTCTCCATTGGGTAGAACATAGGAGTCCTTAAAAATGTTTCCTATGGGGCTTACAAATACTTGTTACACTACTGGTAGCACTAAACATTATTTTTACAGCCTTATGCTGTTGTGGCGCCTATAATGTTAGAGACACAGTAAATCCAAGCTTGGCTTCATAATATAAACCTGTAAATGTTATACGCCGCAAATAATGTAGTATTTATTCATAAAAAATAATTACCAAGTGACTAATACATTAAAATATGGTAACTGGTGTATCCCTTTTTCACATTTTCAAGATCAGGTTTTTTAATAAGCTGTCAAATAAATTCTGTTTCAAAATAAATCAGAGAATGTAATCTTCACTAAGGCTCCCTTTAGGAACTAATTAATAGAGTGTACACTATGATACAATGTTCCATTAGATCATTGAAATGAAAGGAAAGACTTTGAAATGCTGGTACGTCTATCCCTTTTGTTATTACTGTAAGAATATCATTGTATACAAGCTAGGAGAAAGAAAAGCTTACTGACGTGGAGCTAATATGATAAATTGAAAAGACTGAAGCTCAAATCAATCTACTGACACTATATTAAATAAAAGTGATTTTGCAATACTCAATTGATATTCCATATTTCTAAATATAATATACTGTGTAATTCATCATGTTGATGGGACTGTTTAAAACAGACTTTGCTTTGTGTTATGTCCTGGATAATATATAGCTTTTGAAACTCCAATGCTTATACAGTATATATTTTCAGGCTTGAAGGAATACTAATTAGTTTCATCTCATAAAACGTGAGAAACAACTATTTTCTTTAATGCATACTTATTGAATACATTACAGTAAAATGGAATGTTTTTTTAGTACTGTATTGTATAATTCGTAAATTGTTCTAAAGGTGCCTATACATGGATTTTGGATTACATTGCATCACATCGCATGTGATTTGTGGGCGATCCGACGCTAGTTCAAAAAGTATGTGCAGTACATACTTTTTGAACTGTCCACAGGAGCACGCATCGCATCGCACCAGCAAAACGCACTGTGTATGGGCACCTTATAGTAACTACATAGGGCTACAGTAATTCATTGTCGTGCACAATTAGGACACATGGGGCCTAGTCGGGATCACTCTGTGTGATCCGAACTTGGCTCCAGCCCCAATGGTCAGGTTTGCGCATGTGCAAGCCCCAGCACCGAACGGCTTAGTTGCAGGGAGGGAGGTCCATGGGTGGGCTGGTGGTGGAAACAGCACTGGACCATCGGAACGCTGAGCATTTTATGGGTGTCCCCATGAAATTGCAAGATGTTCCCATGGGAACGCATGTGGGCTGATGCCTGCCGGGGGAGATTTGCTGATGCCTGCTGTCTTCGGAGATTTGCGGAGGAAAGAAAATTCCATTTCAACTGACTTTCATTTCCAATGGCAGGAGAAATCATTGGATGGTTGGCGACCAATGAATGATTTCCCCTGCGAGTGGCCTCGTGCGAGGGGTTGGGGATGATGCCACAAGCTGTATTTGATAAATGACATTTATGGGTTATAATATTTTCTCTCTCCGCTTTATCTCCCAACAAGCTTTGAAACATCTCCCTGATAGTCACAGTGAGTTGGGATTGGCAGAATTACCATCACTGTCCTTGTTTGACGAGGTTGCATCTGATGTGACCATGCCAAGCCAAAAGCTGCCAGGCTGAGGAAGAAAAATATCTACATAAGTATAATTGAATGATGTTTGTGTGTACAGATGTTCCATGATAACTCTTGAACGCTTTAACTAATTGTCTTCAAACTTTGTACACTACCTTATCATCTTAAGGGACAATCTAAGTTCGAAGATGGGTTTAATTGGACAACCCCTTAAGGGTCCATGCTATTTCTGTATTTTTTATGCATTGTCATATGTCTTTGTAAAGCTTATGACTTCCTGAATACAACCAGGGCCGCTAAAAGCACCGCCGGCCCCTGTAAAAAACTTTTTGCATGGGGTGCAGGCTGTGAGCCGGTGCACAGGCTGCTGCTGTATCTGCCTCTCTCCCCCGCTCAGCACACGGCACTGAGCAGCATGTGCTGAGTGGGGGAAAGAGTCTGCTGCTTTTAATTGGTCTGTCTCTGCAGCTGGGGAGGGGGGCACAAACCCGGGTAAAATGTACCCCCTTTCCACGGCACTAAATACAGCACAATTGAACAGACTCCCTTAATTGGACCCTTAACCCCTTGAGTGGTGGGTTTTCCTGGGGCAGGACAAACCTACCAGAGCAGGTTTGTCCTGCCCCAGAAATACTCAACATAGAAGGGGCAGCTTCTGCCTTCTGCAACAGTCCCTGCTCCCATGGGGCTGCTGCCTGCTAAGCTGTTAGCAGCTGCTTGGAGAAGTTTGGGGCAGCTTGGGGGGCTTGGGAGTGCTCGGGTATTTGGGCGCTCAGCCGTTCGTCTGTTCAGGAATGCCTTTGGACATTGTACACACGAACAGCTTAGCGTGGCCCCGTTCCTCCCTGAGCGGCCCAGATCCACCACGAGCTTCAATAGGGAGGATCAGCAATGGGAGGAGGGTCAATGACAAGGGGGATGGTGGTGCACTAGAGGTTCCCCGATGGAGGCATCACTGGCGCACCCTTTTTTCACAGTGGCATGCCCGGAAATTTCTTGGGAGAGCCTACTCCTACAGCTCAGCCAGAGAAATTTCCGAGAATACCACAGAAGGGGATAAAGGCCTATAACGGTTCATTAAATGAAAAACACTCACTTTCACTCTACAACACTTTTGAGAATTGCATACGCATAAACTTTCACCTGTACGTCGGACGTGCCTTAAGACTAATATAGTTATAATAGAGAGGATATGTGCAGGAGACGTAGAAGGGAAAGAGAGCCTTCCTCAAAAGCTTAGGCCCAGCGGCTACTGACTCTGTTGCTTCCCAAACTTCTGCCCCAGTCTTTAATTCTATATACAGTTGTGTCAGTGTCTTTATTTGTAATCGATAAATCAGCTTAAGGTGTTTTCATCCGTGTTAATTATAATAAAGAAATAAATGGATGCATCATCTGTCTCCACTTCATTTTCAAGCTTTGATACAAACCCTTTCCATATCTAATAGAGAATATACTAACTTAATGGTTGCAGGGGTTCTACCTTTCAATATACTAGCACAATCCTACTCAATCCCGAACTCCCAATTTTATCTCTACCTCCAAGTAAGACACTATGCCCAGTCATTAAACTTCCCGCTGAATAATATTTTTTCTCCCCACCCAATTCTTAACATTCTGCACCAAAGAATCTGAAGAAAATACAGACTTAATCTTCTCTATCCTCTCCTCATAGAGGCTAACTTCCCACTCGACATTCAAATAAAAAATTTGGAAAACAAATGGCAACCTGATTTTACTTCCAGACTAGACACCCTGGTGAATTCCATAGAGAACTATTGTTTATTAACTAAATACTTGCCCTCTGCGTATCTTCAAGAAACACACTTAAAATTCTTACATAAATCCTTTATATCCCCAGCTCAAAGAAAATATATGATAGCAGACGACCCAGGGCACTGCTATAAATGTTCCATGACTAATGCTAAATTTTTACATTGCTTTTGGGAATGTTCTAAAATTTGTAGATTTTGGAATAAAACAATTGTCTATACTAACTCCATGCTGCAAACTACTATAGCTATGCTACCTGAGGTTTGTCTCTTACTAAACTTTAAATTTCCTAATGAAAATCCTACCATCTCACAAAATATTCCTATACTGGTTTTAATCTTTACTCTAGCAAAGAAATTAATTTTAAAGCACTGGATTAAAAAGTCGGCACCCAGTATTCAAGAATTGAAATCTTTAATATTACAATATCTTTACTTTGATCTAAAATCCGTCATCCTACAAGAAAATAGCTCTATATCTATTTTTTTTAAAAAAAATGGCACAATTTCATAATGTCATTAGACCAAGATTCTAGGCACATTATCTTGAGCTACTTTGAATCTTCTTCATGGGGTAAAGTTAACCCCTTGATATCTGGTAGATCTGCGGAAGGGTAGAGTTAACCATATCACTTCCTCATTGGTCCTCCAACAGTAGATCAATTATGATCCCAGGAACCTGCTCTATTTTGAATTGGTGACCTCCCCTATAAGCTAGGACCTGTTTAGAAAATGATAATGCTTTAGTATGACTAAACTAAGTGCATTTATACGAATTTGCTGTACTATGAGTGATGCTGTACGGACGATGTTATTCTCATTGATCACTGCCTCCCCTACCTAAACCTTTCCTTCCCTCCCTCCTTGTCCTCGTAGTTATTTTACATGTTTGTATGTTTGTCTTGTTTAGTTTCAATTCCTGGTGAAATAAGCATGCAGTTTCATAGACGCCTTCACCTTATCACCCGCTCACCAAAACTCAGCTTGGCCTGAGACACTTTTATAGCAAATTAAAAACTCCTGGATTCAGACCAAGGACTATTTAAAGATACCCATCTTTAAGCTATGGTAACTTATGTTTCAGTACTATTTCTCCTAATCAAAATTGATACCATACTAAACTGAAGCATTCCACTCAGTCCAGATTGTCCTGTTAAAGATCAATGATACAAGATCAATGTCTGGTGCTGTAGAGTCTTGTATTGAGCTGTGAGACGGTGATAGGCATGTTTAAACAAGAGATGACTATGCTTAGTGTTCCGGTGTAATCTTGTATATCCTCATAATACATAGTTCTGCTGATCCTTTATATCCATAATCACTAAGGTTAATGTTGTCAAGATACTACTATACAAGATTGAAACTGATTACTTATTGTCTGATTATGTATACATTGGCATTCTTGTATGTTCTATTTTCAAAATCAATAAAAAAGTCTATTAAAAAAAAAAAACATAATGGTTGCAGTAGAGATGGAGCAAGGTATCATTAAGAAAAAGCACAATACCAAAATCATTAATAATATATTGCGCATATCATCTAGTGTGTATGCTCAATATCATTAACAATGCACTCTCCAGCACATCGTTAATAACCCCAGACCCTGTCACCTGTACATGCAGCTCAATGTTGACTATATGGTCACTGACTGAATGTAGGTTTTTACTGATATCGTTCAGTGTGTATGGCGGAAATCAGTGACAATATCGCTCAATGAGTGAATCATTTAGTGTGTACCCAGCTTAAGAATGTGAGCACTTAGCGCATGAGTGTCAGGATGCTAGTGCACTCTGTGCTCCATTTGATGGACTGTCAGATAAATCTCAATCTCAAGTAATCTGTCCTGGGAGCAGGAACCATGGCAAAGCCAGTTACAAGCCAATGTCAGGTATGAGATTCAATATTTAGCACCCATGCAGCAAATTCTGGAAAAAAAACAGGTAGTGGAGATGCTTAACCGTTCACTAGGCAACTGGCACTGACAGGTGAAAAATGAGTTGCTCGTGTCGAAGAGGCTACAAGATGTCATTAAGAAACGGCCCTGAAAAGCGGTGGCATCCACCGTGAATCTAAACACCTTCCTTGCAGACCAAAATCTCGCATTCATTTATTTTTTACTATTTTCATGCTACTAAATAAATGGTTTCCAGATAAGCTGTGGCAGATTGATCCTGAAATGGACTGTCAGACGGCAATAGTATTTATAATGCAATACATTACATTTCATTAGCTATTTGTCAGTTACAGTACATGTTCTTAATTTTTTTTCTTTAGCAAGCATGTTTGCAGTGAAATTTATGGTAATAGACTGACAAAACCAAAATATTAACATTCCCAATGCAGCACCTTCATTCCAATAATAAAGTGGAACTGAGTATTGTAATTTGAGCCAAATTAATTATTTGCTCAGATGAACCTTTGCAAAGATTGCATTCTCCGATATATATCAGCCTAGTAATTTCAAGGCTGGAGACAGTTTATTAAACTAGCTAGCCCTTTTGTGTCTAGAAGTTCACTTAAATAATTTTTTTCCAGTGTCACCTCTACAAGTTCTAAAATGTAAATCATGTCCAAAAAATTCTCAGCGTTCCCATTGTATCAATTTAGCAATTTTAGAAATGTAAAATCTAAACTCTCATGTAGTGAGCGCATTTAAAGGCAATAATTCACATGTACTTTTGTAGTGAATCTTACTCGAGGGAGATAGGAAAGAATCGCAGATTAGGTTTTACAAGTAATGAATAATAACAAGTTAAGACATAGGACAGAAGGAAACTGTCTGGAGCAGACCATAGATTAAACAAATTAAATCTCGGGGTTACACAAACTTGGATGCGTTTTTACAGATGATTTATTCCTTACATGATACTCTACAAAAAAAAATTAAGACAAGGGTTTAACAACTGGGTAATTCAACCATAAAGGCTATTATTATTATTATTATTATTATTATTATTATTATTATTATTATTATTATTATGACATTTTTATTTATAAGGCACCACAAGTGGTATGCAGTGCCGTACAGATAGCACACATTAGAACAGTACAGGGTACACAGAAATAAACATAACTACAACAAAAGAACTAAAACAGTAACAATTAACAGTACAATTATTAGTACACCTACAGCTGAGATATAGGGAAGTGAGTGGGAATAGATGCAGGTATAGATTGTAGGTGAGTAAGAGAGCTGTAATTGAAATGCAAGAAGAGTGCTGTGAGAACAGGAGGGAAGAGGGCCCTGCTCTAAGGAGCTTACAGTCTAGAGGGAGGGGGAAACAGACAGGTGACATGAGCAGGTAAGGAGATCTGAAGTGAGCTTGGCAGGGATAGCCATGACATGAGGCAGCAGGTAGAGAGTATAAACAAAGTAGTCCTCTCCCTCCTCCTATCCTCCTCTCCCCCCTCCATCTGCACCCTCAACCCCTAACAGCCCTGCACTGTGGCCCATGCCACAAACACACCCTGCAAGGGGGCAGAAAGCATGCAGAGTGAATAGGTATAGCACAGGATCGGAGAACCATGGCTCTGGTACAATAGCGTAGCTTTATCACAGACAATTACATTAAATAGCAAACAATTAAGGGACTGATTCAGACCCATTCATACGGGTCCAAATTTGGCCCATTCCCTCACATTCGGGGTCTGTACATTTGCAAACCCTGGGCGCAAATGGTTTCAGCGAGTTTCACAGTCGCCGAGCCATTTGGTCCAGGAGGGGTGGAATGGGGGTGGCAGCCGAGGAACCCCAGGTGTTTTATGGGTGTCCCCATAAAAATGCTGGATGTTCCCCTGAAAACCCAGGGGTGGTGATGCCTGCTGGGGTTGGGCGGCTGACGTCACATGATGCCAGCTTTGACGATCTGCAAGCATCTGAAAAGTAAGTATGGACTTACTTTTCAGGGCGAAGGCTGTAGAAATCATTCGGTGGTGGCAGCCTACTGTACAGGTCTGAATCAGGCCTTAAGTTCATCACAAACCTTAAAAACATACTGTACATTTTTCCAGTGCGGTCTCATAGTATTTTGCATTTACTACAGTACTTTATTAGTTTGTGCATCCTGCATTTTATCAGCAACATTTCAGTAATGTGAATGTAGTTGTTGTTTGTTTTCTCTTTGGTGTTAAGGTCAACAGGAATTAAGAAATTAATAGTTGTGTATATAATATATTGTTTAGGTCACAAAATCTACAGCTATGACCAGATGATGCATTTGGGTGTCTACAGCTGGATCTGTCCCATTTCCAGAAAGCCATTATCAGTTTAATGGGCCACTTTCTGTGATATAGGGCCAGATGCACTAAGCTTCAAAAAGTGATAAAATGGAGAGTGATAAGCAGTCAGCCAATCAGCTCCTACCTGCCATGTCACAGACTGTGTTTGAAAAATGTAAGGTAGGAGCTGATTGGCTGGCTGTTTATCACTCCATTTTATCACTTTTGAAGACTAGTTCATCTGACCCTATATCTAAAGTAATACACTGTTAATTAACAAGCTACCTAGCAATGTGGCTTCAGGACCCAGGAAACATTATAGCTGCCTTAATAACAGGAGGAGTTATACCTAGCGAGGGATCTGGGTATAATCCAATCACTAAATTGGATGTCACTTCTAATCCCACTTGAGAAGGGCAATTTTAGACAGTGGCGTAACTACAAAGTGTGGAGGGAGTGCAGATGCAAGGGGCCCAAGCTGTCTAGGGCCCGCTGCTCCCCCTGCACCTAGTTATCCCCCTTCACCCGCTGCTCCCCCTGCACAGGGGAGGGGGCAGCTGACGTCAGCGGATGTCAGCTGCCTGTCCGCTTCCTGTAGAGGCCCTCAGCCCACAACCAAGCTATGGTGCACTGGATACAAGATACAAGAGCAGTGTGAATAATCCAAAACCCAGCTCAGTTTTACCTACATGCACATTGCCAGGGGATTTCTTGTTGCTGCAAGGGGGTTTATTGCCCATTGCTAAGGGTCGGTGTTCACAGTGGACAAGCACTTCTGGAATCTTGCATCTCTGGGTATGCACCAGCTCCCATGACAGACGATAGAGGTCAAGTAGGGCCTTTAGCATCTGTACCCTTCAAGACGGCAGCAATTTGTTCAGGGCTAATTTATGCAGATTCCACGTGGACAGCCAGGGCACCTAGAATCTGCTGCGCCTTATAGCGCCACTTGGGCTGTGGTGGTGTTGTTTTGCCAATACCAGAACCAATGTTGGCCACATTGGGACACTGCATGATGGCCAAATGGGGTTGTATAGTGTACTGGTCAGACAGAAACAAATAGACCAGGAGCACACAGAGGGACCACCTCATGACCAAGCCACCACAGCCAGATGCTCGCTGCCCACCTCCTGGTGTCAATGGGGGGGGGGACTTTCCAGTTTTTGCTATGGGCCCCACACATTTCTAGTTATGCCCCTGGTTTTAGGGATTAGTATTTGTATTTTGGATAATAGTTGCATGGTTAAAACTGACATGTTCACTGGGTTAATTAACAAGTCAGCCAGGTCATGACACTTTTAGGGTGGGAGAGAAGCAGGGGCATCTTAAGAGAGGAGGAGGTCCGTGTGCAGCCTTCTCAGATGGGCCTACTCCTCTTTGGTGGGAGCAGTAGAGCGCTCAGATCCTACTGCGCATGCATGAAACCTCCACTGCATTCTGGAGATTAAGCACTACAGTTCAGAGACTCCACTGCACATGTGTAGATACCTGGAAAAATGACCTCCGCTACATTTTTCTGGTGATTTCTGAAGTGTTCCTGCCGCTGGAGCGTAAGTATTTCCAAAATGGGCGCAGTGGACTCCCTGGGACTCAGATACACCACTGGAGAGGAGCAATTAAAAGGTATAGTAGCCTTTTGTTCTATGTCAGGCAATGGGTCTAATTTAGACCTGATTGCTGCTGTGTGGATTCGCACAGCGGGCAATTATCGAGCTGGGTCTCAATGTGTGTGCATACCACCGTTCAGCAAAGAAATCCTGCTACTTTACACTAGCCATTCGCGAGGAGATTGGCAGGAAGTCAGCATTTGGGGGTGGTAACTGGTCATTTCATGAGCGTGGTTAAAAAACCGCAAGCGTGCCAAAGTATTTTAGGGGAGGGTTTGTGACATCAGCTCCGGCCTCAACCCGGCTGGTTTCCTTGCAGCGTCCAAGTCCTGAGCTACTAAGGACCAGTGAACAGAGGTGACCAGTGGAGAAATCATTTGATAGGGAGCAGATTACTAATGGATTTGGAAACATTAGCATGGCATACAGGAGTTTTACTCCGCTGTGTGGAAATTGACCTGATCACTGGCCGCTGCAAAATAGCTGTGCAATCAGGCCAGTATGTCAGACTCAATTCTAAGCTAAAGAGGCAGAGGCAGATCTCTGGCAGGCAATGGAGTCATCTGCCTCCGGGCTCCTACACCCAAGGGGGCACCGCTCCTCCCCCTGGAAGTTTAAATCAGTTATTTAAAAGCCAACGATATTGCTTCTGTGGGTTCTGATTCTGTGTGTTCTATATCTATCTATCTATCTATATATATTTCTGAACAGAAATATATATTTTACATACAGATGTAGCCGGCTTTATCTTTGCTGGCGATCCGCCAGCAACATGGCGCTCCATCTGACTGAGCCGCACGTGCGTCCCCCACGCACGCGCGTCTCAGTATCCGGGCGGCGGGGCGGCGAGGCGGACGCAATACTGTCCGCCTCCCACTCGAGGGGGCTGGGGGGGACCCGAGGAGGCTGCGGGGGGGTGCGGTCGCCCGGTGAGGGCAGCACCGTCGGAAGGGGACGCGCGCGCACCTTGTGCGTGCGCGTCCCCTTCCGCATACAGATGGCGGCGGGGCAGGGGATGGCGATGGCGACGCCATCACATCACCTGCAAAGATGAATCCCGCTACATCTGTAAGGTTATATAGGGTTGTGTGTATATATGTGTGGGGGGGGCGGGCACCAATATATATCTTGCCTCCGGGCAACTTGAACGAACTTACACCCCTGTAAAGAGATAAAGCCTGACCTGTCTGTATGGTCCACCACCACCATTACCATTACTCCCAACACCAATCTCCTGGCCTCAGAAATAGCTGACTGCAATTCTGTGTCAGTTATTTCCTTTTTATTTTTAAATTGTTCCTGCATGCAGTCCATGGAACAATTTAAAAATAGAAAGGAAATAACTACTTTAAAAAATGTGGAAAACTCTCCTTAAATCTCTCCCTTTCTGATTGTCACACCATATTACATTTGGCCCTTTGTGGATGCTGTTAAATCACTGTGGATCAGCTATAACCATTACTGTATGCTAGAGTAAAGGGGATACCAACTCATTTAGTTTTAAGCCTCATTTAGTTTTAAGCCTGCGGATTAGTAATACGCTATAGTTTAGAGCCGTGCAGTTGCCAAACCAATCGATAATACCGAAGGTCAGGATGCTTTCAATCAAACATCTATAAAAATTTGTCATGGTGGGCCTGCTCACACCAGCTGCTTTTAACGGCCTAAAAAAAAAAGAGACGCTGTTGGGATTTTTTTATTTGTGTCAGTACATTGCCAGACCATGTCACATTTGCCAACACCTGAATGCCCAGGAACTTGACTGACTCCATAATTTCTACATCTACCCCATTTATAGATACTGGTCTCTTAGGCGCAGCTTGCTTTCTTCTGAAGTCAGTCACTAATTCTTTAGTTTTCCCCTCATTTAACACTAGATTATTGCCTTCACTCCAGGCTACCAGCCTCACTATTTCATCTCTAGAGTGGGTCCTATTAAGGACAGGCAAAGGGACAAGTGGATTAGCCGCTAATAGCAACACCAGAATATACAAGAGTGGGTATATACAGGACATAGGTAAATCCAAATAGTCATACACAGAAGCTTTATGAGAGCATATAAATGCAGGATACAGGTTCACACACACAGGATCACAAACATGAGCTCTATCAGAGCAGGTACATATACAAGCTGGAGTGCACAGGATATGCACAATAACAGCATACCTCCCAACATGACCCTCTCCAGGAGGGATAAAATGCATACCCTCCAACATGACCCATTGCATTCGGTACACAATGCTCTGCTCCTGGACTTCCCTGGTAATGTAGGATTGCCGGCACCTGTGTGGAACTAGGTAATTGACGAGAAATTTGTTTCAGCACAGGTGATAACAATCATACATTACCAGGGACGTCCAATAACAGAGCATTGTGTACCGAATGCAATGGGTCATGTTGGAGGGATTCAGTATGAAATCCCGGCGGTCGGGATCTCGGCGTTCAAAATCCCGACGCCGGAATCCCAACCGCCAAAATCCCGACAAGGGGGGGACGTGGATCGCCCCCCTTGCGGGCTCGCTGCGCTCGCCACGCAGCCGGCCCGGTGCCTCGCTAAGCTCGGCACGCTAATTTATTCTCCCTCCAGGGGTGTCGTGGACACCCACGGAGGGAGAAAGTGTTGGGATTTCGGAGGTCGGGATTCCGGCGTCGGGATTCTGAACGCCGGAATCCCGACCGCCAGGATTTTAACTGCATCCCTGTTGGAGGGTATGAAAATGCTCTGCTCCTGGACTTTCCTCTAGATGTATGATTGCCATCAGCAGTGTTTAAACACATTTATTGTCAATGAAACTGTTCAACACAGGTGACAGCAATCATGCAATGGGGCAGATGTATTAAGCCTTTACAAGAGATAAATTCAAGGGTGATAAAGAGAGATAAACGCCCAGACAATCACCTGCTAACTGCCATGTTACAGGCTGTGTTTGAAAAAAGTCAGTAAGGAGCTGATTGGCTGGACATTTATCTTTCTTTATCACCCTTGCATTTATCTCTTATTAAGGCTTAATACATGTGCCCCATTAAGAGGAAAGTCCAGGAGCAGATCATTGTGTCCCTCATGGACAGGGCACTGTTGTAACTATAGCTCCGCAGAACCCGCAGTGGTTTGGAGGCGCTAGGACTGTGTGGTCTACAGAAGCTATTGTTACAGCCGCCGCCACATCTGGTGCTGCCCAGCCGGCCCGCCGGGACCAGCAGATCCTCCTGTCTGCTGTATTCCCGGCACTCCTCCTGATAGAAAGTCACTTGGAAAATGGCTGCACCCCTCACAGCAGATGGTTATTAAGGATGCTAGAGGAGGCAGCGACCTCCTCTTGCATACTGAATAAAGGTCTGCTGGAAAGCGGTGGCCATTTTGCATGTGACATTATGGGCCTTATTCGAGTTCACTCTTTCTGACAAAATCCTTCTTAGATGGACAAAACCATGTGCACTGCAGGGGGACAGATGTAACATGTACAGATAGAAATAGATTTGGTGATTTTTTTGGTGATTGTTTGCAGGATAAATACTGGCTGCATTATTTTAACACTGCAATATAGATCTCACTTTGAAGTAAAACCCCACCCAAATCTAATTAGATCTGCACAAGTTACATCTGCCCCCCTGCAGTGCACATGGTTTTGTCCATCTAAGAAGGATTTTGTCTGAAAGAGTGAACTCGAATAAGGCCCTATATCAGGAGGAGTGCCAAAACCGGTCCCGTCTGGGCCAGGAACGGACCGGGCGGCCGAAGATATCAACAGCGGTGAGTGGAGGGAGGGGGGGGGGCGCTCAAATTGTAGTGGTCGGGGTCGCTTAAATTGAAGTTACGCCACTGGGATAGGGTCATGTTGGGAGGTATGTAACAGGTACATACAATGAAACAGATAATTTAGAGAATACAGGAGTAATCAGGTATGACCAGCAATAGCACTAGAAACTAGCAGTATAACACCACATAGTAGTGCACATTATTCACTTTATGACACACAGCAGTGCCCTTTATTCACAATACACCACTTATAATAGCCCTTTATTCATATTAAGATACATAGTACTGTAGTACTCCCTTTACAAGTATGCTGCACATTAGTGTCACTTATACACAATGCACACATGGTAGTAGTGCAATTCCCACAGTAAAATCCCACCAAAAAGGAAGCAGCTGCTATATGGTTTTATGTTGGAATTACTGTGCAGGGCTTTGAGGGAGGTGGAACTAATTCCCCCTGCAATAAGAGGTGGTGGAACTTAGTTCCACCACCCAGTTCCCCCCCCCCCCCCCCCACACACACACACACACACACAGACGTGGCGTTGTCTGCTCAGACCCCCCCCCCCCCCCCCCATTGGGCGATCTGCGGCTGAAATAAAAGTCAGAAAACAACTGTAAAGGAGGCCCAGTGTTCCAAATAAAGCAACACAACATAATGCGTGAACTTAATAATACCAAAATGCACTTTTATGATTCCATTAGGGACTTTTTTTATTTTCAAATCCAGATACATTATTTTAACTTTGCATTAAAAAAGCTTGTAACCCACCGAGTGTAACCACCAGTGTGTGCGGCCTAATCCCCCAGCACTGCACACACTGTCATACAAAGCATAAAACTGTGGGGATTTCAGGCACTTCTTCATGCCATAACATTGATGAAAAGCAGAATAGCTTGCAGAGGCTCTCTACAGACAGGGTGCACATAATAGAAAAGATGTGTCCCTAGCACAGCTTGAAGCATACTGTCAGAGGGAATCAGAGACAGAGAAGGGTGAGAGAGAATAAGGATTTAGTAGCAGGGAGCACAGATGTTAAATGAGCTAAGGGATGAAGAGGAGTGTGGACTATAGATGTGACTATCTGACTGAATCTTTTATGGGACTCTATGAGCTGCACAGAGAAATAAAGGGAATAATTAATGGGCTTTATATTACAGTTAGAACAGACAGATATTATTCCATAGTGACTGAACTGTGAATAGTTACATATAATGGTTACTGCAAGGATGGTAAATGGTTGCTAGGCAATGGGATCTCATGTGGAAATCTGCTCTCTGTCTTGTTGTTCCTGTTTGAATGTGGTACAATAAAGTTATACTTTGTTTTAACTATCTTGTGTACCAGGGGTGCTATAAGAGAGAAGGAGGCTTGTGTGCAGCCTCCTCCGTTTGGGCCCCCTCCTCTATCCCGGTTGCAGTGCCCCACCATGCTGTGCAAGAGTGTAAGCACTGATGCGGTCAGAGTCTATTGCGCATGCGCAGAATTCTGAAAAATATTGCCGCAGCCATTTTTTCAGTGATTCCGTCTGCACTGTGTTGGACTGCAGAGGGTTAGTATTAAAATGGGTGCATTGTGCGCAAAGTGGGCCCCCCTAGGACTTGGGCACCATGCACATTGCGCCCATTATAAATACTCCACTGTTGTGTACACTAAATGCAATTGGGTTTTATTCCCCAACTGTCCATATTTCCTAATGGACATTAGGGTCTTTTCACTAAGCCTAGTGATAAAGTGGATGGAGGTACTTTATCTAAGTTCGTTTTGTCGCCATTCAAGGCTTAGTACCTGAAATTAGATATCAGTAATGTAACATTGCAGAAATGATTCTGCTTCAGAGAACAAGGGCCTGATTCTGATTCCATCGGCCCCCCACGTGTTTGCAAGGGGGGACCGATGGTAAGCATCTGCGCATGCGCATATTCTCATATGCGCATGTGTAGGGCTTCTGTGCGGGCGCCTTTCGCAGACATTCACAATAATAATAATGATAATAATAATTTGAATGAGGGCTTTTATTGTTATCTATCTACATCAGTACACAAAATGTAACAAACTTCTGTCACTCCATGTTGTTTGGAACTTGCTTTAGATTATTTATTCCACAACACTTTACATATAATAGTTGGCCATTTACATTGTGGAGCTTAGAATCTATATTCCCTACCACATATACATGCACTTCCATTGACCATGAGGGTTTATTTTGTTAGGAGCCAATTACACAGGGCTGGTGCAAGGTTTTTTTGGCACCCTAGGTAAAACTTGTCTACTGCTCTCACCAGCTACAGATAAATACCAACTTTCCAGATCCTCAGCTGAAAGTGGGAAGGTGGTATTTTACAGGTGTGGGTCAATAGGTCAACAGTGACTAGGTCAACACAGGAAAACTGTTGACATGTAGTAGGTCAATATGGACAAAAGATCCACACAAGCAAAAGGTTGACATGGAAATGGTCAATACAGTACAATCTGATTGGTTGCTGTAGGTGACATGTAGAATTTCTAAGATACTGGTCTTAAGGTGCCCGTACACAGGTCCGATTAGGATCCGGCCAACTGGATTGGGTTAAAAGTGTCCAAATCGGAACATTGTTGACATCCGATCCAATGTGCGGTCCGGTGTGCATTGGAGCCAGAGAGTATACTTGCTACATGTATGATCTCCGACTTGGCCCCCTCCCTGCAGAAATGAAGATTAAATGCAATACGTCACATGTAGAAGGACCGCATGCAATGTATCGCATGCAATCCTGCCGGGTAGCTCAATGGGATTGGATGCCATTACAATGCTCTGATAATTATTATGATTATTAGGGGGTGCACCATCAAAGGGGTGTGTCTAGCAGTGCATAATGGATGTGTCTAACATCGCCAATCAGGTGTGTCTACCATCATCTTTTGACACATTTGCTACAATATAAAACGTCTCTCAGCCGCACCATAATCTCCTCCCTATTTCAGTTTTAATCTTATTATTGCTCTGTGTAACAGTACATGCAAATAGAATCATAAACATATATGGATGACACAGGTATGTAGTGATATGACAATGGTCCAGTACAAGTAACAATGCAAACACACATAATTGATTGATGAGCGCTTCTTTTAATGGAATACATTTCTAAAAAGCAAAAGTCTTTGGTAAAAGGTATTACTAGCGTCAGGGAGATAAAGGTGTGCGGAGCTGAATTTTGAGCTGAAAGTCGCTCCAAAAATTGGTGTTTTGAGCAGATTTCAGCTTAAAGCCGCCCAGTGTGTATGGCCCGGTGATGAGCGGTGAGCTGTGATGCAGGCTCCCGCATCATCGCCAGGAAAGCCGTTCATCTGTAATACCAGCAGATGAGCAACTTTATGGATGGCTTTGCATAGTGATGCGCTATGCAAAGCCGTCTGCCCCGCCCCCCCCCCCCCCCCCCGCTGACAGCACCGAGCAGGAAGAAAGTCGCTCAGTGTGTATGCACTGAGAGGTTTCCCCCCAGCGATGACAGTGGTCATCTCTGTCCATACACAGTGGGCATAAACACTCATGCCTAAGGATAGCAATAGTAATTTAAATCTATATTACTTACGCAGCACTCTGCCTACTAATCGGTGCCAGAGATGCGCGGCCAGTGTTCCCTGCTATAATATTCCAGCAGATGCAGCTGGGGACCATCTGCTGCCCGGTTTTTGAATTGACAAACGCTGGCTCTCCACCTCAGTACAGGCCTCAGGCCTCACCACGTGGACACCAGTTGTCGGCGTGGCCATTGCCATCTTGGATCCGCCCACATGCTTCTTCCAAACCAATCCCCAGTCATCCATCACTGAGGTCATCCCACTGTAGCTTATCACCAGCATGCTCTGCCTATGCATGCCTATGGATAGCAACAGGAATTTAATTCTTTATTACTTACGATCTCTAACCCTTATTTCTAAATATTAGCAGCTGCTTCACCAAATGTGATAATGAAAACAAAATGCATCAGTTTAAACAAAGATTAGTGGGGCAGTCAACCATTAGACACATCCATGGGAAAGTGAGAGTCATTAGTTTCAGTGAACGTCACATGGGATATATCACGATAATGACATTAGATAAGTTTACTTATGCGATGGAATTGTTTTTCATGGCAGGCTGTTTTTTTTTTTCTAATTACCCAACAACATGAATGTTGTTTAAATCCATTAAAGATTATTTGTCCTTTTCATTTATTATGGGTGACTACCTATGGTCTTTGCATCTGGTGCTGAATTTAAATAAAAAAAAAACTATATTTAATCTATACAGAGAAAATATTAATATAACTTGCTAAGAACCAAAAAGTGAGCTGTACTGTAAATCAACATGGGCATTGAGTTTTAATCATAAATAAGAAATTCTTCATAAATTGGATGAATGCGTCTACTGTACATGAATCTTAATGAAAAAATTTGCTCTGCCCAAACATAAACAGATTACTATAAATGCGGGGGACGCGAATAGCGGAAGGGGGGCCGCGAATCGAGGTAGGGGGGTCGCTCGAATCGTGGGAGGGGGGCCCTGCTAGTGGAGGGGGGGGTCGTGAATCGCGGGAGGGTGTCGCGGGGGTGACGTGAATCGCGGGAGGAGGGTCGCAAATCGCGGGAGAGGCCGCGGGGGCGTTAATCGCAGGAGGGGGTGCGGGTGGTGCTGCGACTCGCGGCAGGGGGCCGCGAATCGCGGGAGGGGGTTGCGGGGGTCAGGGGTGGGGTGCTGGCAGAGGACCTGCCGCTCACCTGGTGGCTGTGGAGTAATGGTGGATGGTGGGCATGTACTGTAGCCCTGGCTGGGCGGGGGAGGTGATGTCAAGGGGGTGGTGGTGTGTAGAGCACTGGTCTTTTCCCTAGGGGGGGGCGGGTTTGTGTATCCCACTGGGCGGGAACGTTATATACACAGGGGATGAGTGACAGATCTGGCTAAATATATAAGAGATATGTGCGTGTGTGTTTTGTTTTAATCATGTTTTTAATATTTATTTGTCCTTTTAATTTTTTTACATTTTGGTATTATTTACTTTCTTTTTTCTTGTATAGGTATAACTTCTTTATGTAGAACTGGGTAACAGGCTCAGTTTAATATGACAAAACAGCAGTATTCAGTAACGGCATTTAAACTCAACATGCCAGCTACATGTGCTCCTCACTTCTTTTCAAGACAACACATTCAGGAAGTACCAGTGAGATACAGAGTATAACAGCAGACAAACAATACACATCAGAATATGTCGCCATCTGCTGTCCCTCTAGCGGAGACAGTCTGGCGATTCGCCAGCAAGAGGGAGCCCGGCTCCATCTGCATATAGTAAAAGAGCAGTTAAAAAAGCTAGATATCAGGCAAATCACAAAGACAGGAATTCCCTTTTATATTTTAGCAAATCTGAACCGGAGGTCATACGACTGGTAGGAGACTTCTTTTCGGAATGCATATTAATGACACCCACAGTTTGCTGTATATATTCAAACATTATTACCCCTCTATGGGGGTCATGAATAGACCCTATGTGCTTGGACTCCGGCTGGCGGTAATGTCAGCAGTCTGGATTTTTGCATCGGGATTGTGACCGCTGCAGTCCCAACTGTTGGCATGTTAACTGCATAATGGGTAAGATGCATCAAGAAAGAACAGCGTGGGGGATAAGAACTGTCATGGAGCTAAGTGAGGGGTAAGATGTGTGAGTGGAGAGCTGTGTAAAGATAAGGTGTGTGAGAGAAGAGCTGTGTTATGTGAGAGGGAAGAGCTGGGTAAGGGGTAAGATGTGTCAGGGGAATAGCTGTGTGATTGAGATGATATGTTAGGTGGAAGAGCTGTGTGAGGGATAAGATGTACAAGGGAAGAGCTGTGTGAGGGATGAGCTGGGTGACGGATAAGATGTGTCAGGTGGAAGAGCTGTGTGAGCGATACGATGTGAACAAGGAGATTAATCCGCACAGTCAGAGATGTACAGATGGAGCCGGGCTGGTCTTTGCAGGGGATGGTGGCAGAATCGCCAGCCTCCATCCCCCCGCCAGCCACCACAGCCGCCATCTGTATCTGCGAAAGGGGATGCATGCGCACGAGATGCGCACGAGATGCGCACGCGTCCCCTTACGACGGCGCTTCCCCCGGGTCCCCGCCGGCTTGTCGGTGATCACCCGGGGTCCCCACCGCCTCCCCACACCGCCCCCTAACCCTGTCCATCTCCCTGAAGCGGAGACAGACAGGTTCCCATCGCCCTGCCACCCGGAAACTAAGACGCGCGTGCGTGTGAGACGTCTCAGTCAGATGGAGCGCCTCGCTGCTGGCAGATCGCCAGCGGAGACAGTCTGGCGATACACCAGCAAGAGGGAGCCCGGCTCCATCTGTATATAGTAAAAGAGCAGTTGAAAAAGCTAGATATCAGGCAAATCACAAAGACAGGAATTCCCTTTTATATTTTAGCAAGACTAAATCTGAACCGGAGGTCATACGACTGGTAGGAGACTTCTTTTCGGATGGTATGAAATCCATGATATCCATGATCTTTGGAACATTCTTAGTATCGATCCGGATTTAGCTAAAACCATAGGCACCAGAGCCTCAATCAGCTGGAGACGCTCGTCCAATCTAAAAGACAAGATTGTCCATAGCCACTTCTCAACCTCCAGGAACAAGAAAACAGTGATACAAGGATCATACAAATGTGGTGGCTGCAAAGCCTGTCACCGCATGATTAAGACCACGGAAATCATTGACAAATATAATAAGAAACTTCTAATAAGAGACTACATTAACTGTAAAACTACAGGTGTAGCATATTGTATCACTTGCCCTTGTAACCGAAAATATATCGGAATGACTACAAGCCCTCTGAAACAGAGGATCTTGGAGCATGTAGGCACTGTGAGAAACTCCAAAGCGGACATTGGCAAATTTAAATAACTCACCACAGTGGCCAAACATTTTCATGACCATCACCAAGGAGATTCCCAATCCCTGAGGGCCTTTGGTATTGAAAAAATCTATTTGGGAATAGAGGAGGCAACATTAATCAATAATTATTAAAAAGAGAGAGTTATAGGACCTTTATCCTAGATGGACTCCAACCCTCTGGGATGAATGAACATATTAATTATTGGTCCTTTCTATAAAATAAATATACAGTTCAACTCCTTAAAATAGAAGATGATTTTCCTATACAGTTGACTTGAAAACACTCTTCCATATATGTCACATCATACCTTACTTATAATCAAATGGGAAAAATGAATAGTATGAATCAAACTCCTGAACCTTCCAACTTATCAAAGAGAACGGTCACCATGAGAGCATTATGACTACAACAACTGAATCTACTATTGTGTACGAGTACTTTTGAGGAGACACCAGTCTGTGAGATTTTAGAATTGTATTTAAAGCCTGACTTGATACCTGGCAACCCAGGAGCATTATTTTTTCCTACATGACAAGTTGTCAGCTCCCTGTACACTGCTAGATTGGATTCAGATCACCCCTGAGGAAATCCTAGTGGATGAAATGCGTATATGGTTTTGTCTGTGAACCGGATATACTCAGATATTGGATCTTAACATTGGAACTAGTCAAAAACACAGATTGGAAGAAAAATCGATGTATTTAGGAGTTGACTAAACAAATGTGATTTTACATTTGTGTATTTCTGGTGAATGTGTAGAGCACACTTCTATACCTTTCCTTTTTTTTTCCATATATATATATATATATATATATATATATATATATATCTAGGCAGAGATGAGAAGATAGGTGCGCTTCATAGTGCATTAAAAGGAGTTTTAATCGAGATAAAACACAGTATCCCAGGTACAAATCAAAAGAGCCTCGTACCAAATAAATAATCGCTGTGGGCTGGGTACCACAAGATATGACAATTAAGCCAAAGGCAAAGCTGCTCACGTCACAGGAACGGTGTCTACTCGAACAACCTCCAATGGTCCGCCAGGCTGGTTTGCCGTGCAGGTCAGCGGGGATGCCGGAGACGAAGGGAGCCTGAGAAGCGATGTCAGCTAGCAGTCAGATCAAACACCGATGGGGGACGTAAGCCACGCCCTGACGCGTTTCGTCACTGGGACTGGTGAGCCTGGTAGAAAACATTCAGTATGGTACACGGGGCATCTCCGATCATTCCCCGATTGTGGTGGAATTAAAACAGGCCTTGGACGGTGGATATAGGGTGTGGAAATGCCACCCGAACTGGCTAGAACAGATGGATTTTGCAAATGAGGTAGTGGGAGAATGGGGTAGGGTGCTAGATCTGAATGAGGGGTCCGCCACACCTGATATTGTCTGGGATGCGGGGAAAGCAATCGTCAGAGGCCTTCTAATTAAAAAAATAGCATTTATTAAGAGGCGCACGAGGGATGAAGATAGAACATTGGATGCCAACGTTAAAAAGGCCGAAGGTAGATATTTAATTGAACGTACACATCATGCTAGGGAAGAATGGGTTAGAGTACAACAGGCCAAGTTAGACGCTGAACAGAAACGTGTAGTCCAACAGGAGAACTTCAGGGCACACGGTAGATACATGACACACGATAGACCCGGCAGTTACTTGGCCTTTCTGGCCAGGGGGGACAGACCACCGCAACGGATACTGAAAATGGTTGATAGCTGCGGAGTGGTGAAGACGAATACCCCGGATATAGCAAACGTTTTCATACAGTATTACAAACAACTGTATGCCAAGTCTACGATAGGAGGGGGGGCAGCGGCTCGAAAGTTCCTGTCAGGAATAAAGTTACCCAGATTAAGTCAAGAACAATGTCAACAGCTAGATGAACCAATTAGGCTAGAGGAAGTTAGGGGGGCGATAAGATCATTAAAGAAGGGTAAGGCACCCGGTACGGACGGCCTCCCGATGGAGATCTATGGATCCCTCGATATATATATATATATTACCCTGTTGCCCACAATTTAACAAAAAGGTAGGTCCCTTCAGCATGTACAGTACCTACATATGCCACATAAAAGTCCCCCCAGATCTCCCCATGTGCCTCTTTTATGCCATCAGACTTTTACACATCCTTCTTACATGCCATAAGGCTCCTCCAGATGTGCCTTATATCTTATCAGATATTTACACATGTCATTTAACACCACCATCATCGGTCTAATCAAGATGAGTCTGCATACAGGCTATCACAGTGATGCGGCAGAGACAACCTGGACCTAAACCCCATCAAAACAGTTGAAATGGCGGTAGCCTTCAGGAGGAAACCAAATGCCATGGTCCCACTAGTAATTTCCAACAGAGTGGTGTCGTGGGTCGAGACCTTCAAATTCCTAGGGACAAAATTTTCACTGAATCTCAAATGTGGGCAACATAACTATCATGTCTATATCTATTTTGTCACTCATATAGTAAGGCACAATTGTTCAAAAGTGTTTGTTACAGTAACTGTGAAAGGGGGAGCAATACTTTTCCTAAAAGTGCTAATTTGCCCTCCAATAGCCTTATGTCTTATTACAGGTATACAGTAATATCATCATAGTGATTCAAATGCATAGAATACCATATGAAGCATGAAGCAATCACCATGAATTTGACTGTCTTTCCAAATTGTAGTGACAAATTTTGTAATTAAGGAATATTCAATCTATCTGTGCTGCCAAGCTGCACCAAAGACCTTTTTAAATTTATCTGTGCTGTGGTTTCTGCATAAATTTTGGTAGCAATTGTATGAGCTGGAATTCCACTGCGCGGTCAGGGTCTGCATGTCTCTGTATACAGTGCAGTCCAAGTTAGTAGTATTGTATAATAACTTTCTATCCTTATTTCAATATGTCTGATAGTGTTATCATTCATTTCTTGGAGTTAAAGAAAAATTCATTCTCTGTGTCTTGTAATTACGTGCATGATGCATGAGGGTTTAGTTCCATTTACGTATGCATACAGGCCGCAGCTTCCCAGAATTTACCAGTTTATATATTAACTATTATTTTATCATTTCTTGTTATATATACAAATCGATCTTTTGTCTCTAGTTAACGGAAGAGTAAGAATCCATCCAACATTAAAACATATTTCATAGCATAGTTTTAATGAGCAAATAGTTTATAGTTAACCCTTTTAGTGTCAACATCTCTGTTAGAGATGTGCAAAATATCTGCAAAAAAATGCCGGCTTCACTCACATTTGTTAAATAAATTCAAATAATAAATATTGTTTAAAAATAGATTATATTTCCTATATAAGGTAAACATTAAAGGTCATTACAATGAATAACAATCTTTTGCTTGCCAATTTCCACACCAATTTTAACAAATTCACTTGGCACTCAAAGGGTTAATATGGTTATTTAGCTATTACTGTATTATATAAAGCCTAGAGTAGATAGTAGATGCACAAGACTCAAAATAATAACTGGACCATGTTATAAGATTGATATAAAATTGTGGTGGGTATAAATCTCCCGGAACGGGATCATTGGGTTGACCTAAAGATGTCCGACAGCCATTAGGTCGACACCACTATGTCACAGTTTTAAGTGCACTGTATCCCCTCACATGGCTCACTGTGCTCGCCATGCTTCGGGCACGGTGCCTCGCTGCGCTCGGCACACTATTTTATTTTCCCGCCACACCCTAGTGGATGGTAGGGCATGAAATACCACCTGTCGGTACAGATCATAGAAGGTAAACAGCAGGTAGTTTGATATGGTATCAATCTCTCCTGGGCTAAGTGCTGTAAAGCTGTACAGTACTGTGATGCTTCAATAACACAGTATCACACTTAGGCATATGCAGAACTATTTAAAGAACCATGCTAACAGTATGCACCTAACCTTTTATCAGCCTGACCTTTAAATCTGGTGACACAGAAATGTAATGTTATTGTGGCTGATGAGTCATGACAATTACACTTAGCTAAGAGGTGGCTTGTAGCATTTAACAAATTAAGTATATGTCAACAGTCCTTTAATTTTTTTTTTGGATTGCAGAGCTAGTTTTTCCATTCAATTTTGAAGAATTTTGTCTCTTGTATTGGCTTCTCGTCTAGTGATTTTGGTACACATTCATTTTGTGTTGTGTGCAGTGGCTGTGGCTGTTTTTTCTTTTCCCAAAATTAATGCATTAGGCTGGTAAAATAAAAACAGCTAGATAAAGGCATTACAAACAGCCCAGTCTTCAAATTCTCTGTTTCGTTTCTGGTTTTGTTTTTATTGTGTTTGTTGTTATAGTATGACATTTGCGGGTCATTATTATGCTTGTTCATGCTAGTCAGTTTTGTTGGTATTTCTGACAAGTCTGCCTTGTCTATTTCTATTTAGGGTATTGCTACATACCACTTTCAACAGTGGGAATCTTAAGCAATTTTTTTTTTTTGCCTAACTACACAAAACAATTCTGCTAATTTTATCACATTTGATCATAATTCGATTGCAGACCATTTTTTTACCCAAAAAGTGTCCCTATTTCAGACAAAAACATGTGGATCTGGAATAAGTTCCTGGAAACATGTGTTTTTGCAGCTGTGATTGTGAAAATGGGTCAGTTGTCAGTGATTTTTTTTTACCCTTGTCCTGGGCAGTTGGAAATAAAATCCCTGGTAATTCCAGCTTTCTGGGCTAAGTGAATAGACCCTGAGGATCAATTAGCCTAGGTAGATAATAGTAGCTAATTAAATTTTCCTTTTAGGGTTCTGTATACTAAGCTTTGGAGAAATATATAGTAAATTGAGAAAAGATACCAGCCACTCAGCTCCTAACTGCCATGTTGTGGGCAAATTTATTAAGCCTGAAGAAGTGATAAAGTGTGGGCAGTGATAATGTTCACCAGCAAGTGCCAATGTGGAAGCCCCATGGGGATAGTAAAACCCTGGTGCCCCCCCCCCCCCCTGTTGCCGCCGCCTTTCCTCCTGTTCCCGCAGAGTTCTCAGCACCTGTGCTATGATGACACCGGGACTGGTGCATATGCAGTACAAACCTCTGTACTGCGCATGTGGCCAGCTTCTAAGGGGCTGCTTCGGCAACAGCCCATAGAAGAGAAGCCATGGTCCCGGCACCTGTATAATACAGATGACAGGCACCGGAACTGGCATGTGCGCAGTACCGATGTAGGCATGTGCAATCTTGGATTTTGCTCAGCAGCCTGCTGAAAGGCGTCGCAGAGGGAGTGAACACCTCCCTGCCTTGGTGACTGGCAGGTCAGACTTCCAATCGGAAGTCATTGCCAGTCAGAGTGAAGCCAGTGCAGTCTCACAGACTAAATGCAACAAAGAAGATACCAGAATATATAAATCATGCGCTACAGAAGCAGCCCTAGTACCACATCCAATGAAATGTGAAGAACCACTTCAAACGGATTTACATACAATACCACACAGATTTTTGGCAGGTATCCAAGGTGCTTATAACCATTCAATTCAAGATGATGTACCCAAAAGAAGAAAGAAAAAAGCCACAATAGTGTATTATTTTTAACAATAAAATGTCATCCAACTGTATCGATATGGATTCGTACCAAATTTCTTGGTCTACAAAGCTAGTAGACAATTTCGCATGAAGTGAGAGACAATGCGCGTCACTAAGGATCCACTTTCTTTTCCTCCCTTTACGTGAGATTGGTATCTCAAATGTATAGAGGAAACATCATTGTGCAGTATGTCCACTTTAATAAAACATTTAAAAAATACAACGCAGCAGGTAAGGATGACAAGACTCTCACCATTCAGTTATGTCCACAGGTAAATGTAGACAATAAGAGCATATGATGTTACATCAAACAGGCATCCCCGGATGTCAGTAGATGGAAAAAGAGTCCCCCAAACCTCATTGCTGCTTCTCCAAATAGCCACAGGCTGACCGGTTTCGATACCTTGCAGTATCTTTATCAAGGCATATATGAGTGGCCATTGGGAAGGGTATATATACCCCCTATGTCATTATTCAAGTACAACCTAATTCCAGACATGAACTTCCTCATTACTAAACACATAATGCGCATACATATTAAAGTTCCCAAATCCGTTTCCAGGTGTTTCACCTAGAAAACGGCTGTAGTAAGCCACGTGTCAGGACTTCCGGTCACGGCGTCTCCAAGCCACGACTCCTGGTGCTTGCGTATTTCCGGCAGTTCCCAAGTTTCAGATCGCGGCATTATCGTCGCGTCACTTCCGGTTTGGCGTCCCGTTATTTGCTCTTTAGGTGACACGCAGGAAGTGTAGTTTGCGGGTCACGTGGCCTGTTTGTGTGTCTTATAGTATTTGCCGTCTTTCACTGTGCAGCCTGCAGAAAGGCATCGCAGAGGGAGTGAACACCTCCCTGCCTTGGTGACTGGCAGGTCAAACTTCCAATCGGAAGTCATTGCCAGTCACAGTGAAGCCAGTGCAGTCTCGCGGACTGCATCTGGCTTCACCACAGTGGAGGATTTTACCAGGGGGGCTGCAGCACTGCAGCCCATAGGTAAAAACCGCCACTGGTAGTACGCTATCAGTTATTAGCTTATTAAGTGCTTTTGGGATAGTGCAAGTGCCAGAACTCCTAAAAGACAAAAGGTTAAATGCTCTCCTCATTTAACTTATGGTAGTTGTTAAGGAACATATTTTTCTATTTTAATAATGTCACATAATGAGCCAGAGTAGGACCTTTACATTATGAGATAAACTGTGATTCTGATATTTTTGTTAATCTGCTTTTGGTATATAAAATATGTATAAATCTGTGCCTCAGTATCACATGGCATAATATCTGAACTAATTAGATATATTTATACTGCAATAATTAACTTCTTACAGTTGTTCTATAACCTACAATTCTCAAGTTCATTTAACTGGTTTATGATAACTCCTTCCAGGCATCTGGATCTAAGCTTTAATTAGATTTTACTTCATTGATTGTCTGAATAATTTCTGTGTAGGAGGACATTATCATTTTTGAAGCTGGCTTCTGATGAAACCAAATAGCATAAAGAGCATGGCCTACACATATCCTCCTGGAAACTAAAATGAAAATTAATTCTGCACTCAATCTTCTTATAATGGTAATTTTTCATCATATGCTACGTCTTTTATACAAACCTGCTTAATTATTTGTTTAGCTTTCAGATCGGCTACACTTTTGTTTAAATGACTATTTAGACTTTTATTATGTCTGGGATTATTTTCGCTTTAGAATATTTGAATTTCTAGTTGTAACCAAAAAGAAAGCATTGATGACTGTTTAACGATAATTATTTTCTTAGACTTTTCGTGATATTGGTTCAAATTATTGCTTAATGTTGAAGGCCTTTGAAATGATTTTGCTGAAGAAGTATAGATTCTTTGAATTGCAGTGAAGAGAATAATAAACTGTTTGGTTTATGCATCTTCTTTAGATTTTTATAACTACAGAAATAACTTGTTACTTACACTACTGGTATATACAGTATATGATTTTCAATTTGTCTACAAGGGAATTAACGGAGAGTGAATGTCGGGTCCTGAGTAAGGGACTATCGTTCATTCCCACTACCACCCACGATAAGTTTGAATGGCAATGCAGTCTTCAGCGAATGGGAAGGAACATGCGACTGCGTGAGTATTTCCAAGACTCTTCTACTGTTCAGGGTACAGGTGTCATGGACAAATGTTTGACAAATTAATTTCGCGTCAACATTTGTCCAAGTTCGACCCGGTGAGTTCAAATACATCTATTAAGACATTTACACGGTTATTTGATGATTCAATGACCCGATTTAATTCGGCGTCAGATGTTATACATCGGAACTTGAGCCGGGATGAACAGATAGCTCTCAAAAATCTAAGCAAAGATAGAAGTATCACTATCCGCCCCGCCGATAAGGGGGGCGGGATAGTGATACAAGATTTGAGCGACTACTGCCTAGAAATTTATAGGCAGTTAGCTGATGCAAATGTCTACTGTAAATTAACATCTGATCCTACACAAGTTTTCCAGAAAGAACTGTTTGTGATTATTGATGCTGCAGTGATGGAAGGGTTAATCAGTGATAAATGTGGAGTGGCGCTAAAACCAGCCTTCCCGGTTACCCCTGTGCTCTAGACCTTACCCAAGGTGCACAAGGACAGTGCACACCCTCCTGGCAGGCCAATTATTTCTGCCAGGGGGAGTATTCTGCAGCCGGTATCACAATTACTTGATATGCTAATACAACCGCACATCTGTGTCCAACCTACATTCCTGAAGGACACGACAAGCTTTCTTAATCATATTAACCAATATCTGCAACCCCATACAATTATGTGTGTAATGGACGTGTCCAGTTTATACACGTCCATACCGCACCAACAGGGACTATCAGCCATGCGGGACTTTCTGTGCAACCTGGACAGCTTTCAATTTAATGTTGACTTGTATTTGAAGCTACTTGAACTTGTCCTGACCAAAAATTACTTTATTTTTAATGGGGAGATATATCTGCAGACGTCCGGGTGTGCTATGGGAGCGGCGGTGGCTCCGGCCTATGCGAATGTGTTTATGTTCGATTTTGAACAGAGGTATTTTTTTCAGCATAGGTTTGGCCAGCACATCTGGGCGTTCTGTAGATATATCGATGACCTATTTATGTTTTGGAATGGTGGCATTGATTTGTTTAATATAATGATGGCGGAGATTAATGCAGCCGACACTCCTATTAAGTTTACTTTCAAAACCAGCGACTGTAATATTGATTTTTTTTTAGATGTGTCAGTAACCATTGCTAATGGCAGCATTAGTACATCATTATTCAGCAAGGCTACTGACCGCAACACATTGTTGTTGGCCAGTAGCCACCATCCCCCTCCATTAAAGAAGGGTTTGCCATATTCCCAAATGGTCAGGTCAGTTAGAATATGTAGCGACCGTAATACAGTAGAGCAGGAGTTGGACAGAGTTGTGGAGAAGTTTCGACAGAGGGGATATTCCCTGAAGTCGCTCAATATGGCCAAAGAAAGGGCATTGAAATTGAAGAGGGGTGACTTACTTAAACCAGCTGTCAAAACGCAAGGGGTAGTCTTCCCGTTTATTTCTCAGTTTGACACCTCTAGTGCAGTGGTACCTATTGCCAGTAAGGCATTATGGCCGATATTGGCCAGTGATAGAGATCTACCAGCTTTCAGGAAAGTTCGTCCTCTGGCTTGCTATACCAGGGGACGTAATCTGAGAGACATTTTAGTGCACACAGATGTGTCCGGCTTTGATAAAGTTCAAACAGCGAATACTGTTGTTAAAGCGCCAGGGTGCTACAGGTGCCCGAAATGTGTCACCTGTGGCTTCCTGATTGCTGGTACGAAATTTGAGGACCCTCACTCCTCCAAGCTTTACTCCATCCGACATGTACTGACGTGATACACGCTTTGTCTTGTACATGGTAATTTGCCCATGTGGCTTATGCTATGTGGGCATGACATCGCGCAAGTTCAAGGAGAGAATGGCGATGCATCGCTCCGCTATCAAAGCTTCTGTTAGTGGTAAAGTGTCCAGTAAGGTTGCAAAGCAACCAGTAGCAATGCATTTTAAAGAACAGGGCCATACATTAGCATCTCTCAGATATCAAATCATCGATCATGTCCCGGAATCGATTAGGGGAGGAGATAGATATAAACAACTGCTTAGACTAGAAGCCAAGTGGATTTTCACTTTAAACACAGTAGCCCCCCATGGTCTTAATATGGAGTACTTTTATGTAATTATGAACATTGCCTTTTCAATACAATGTTGTGGGTAATTGATTTATGTTCATCTATGTTGACTTACTGCTTTGTGAATCGATTCTTTCTATAGCATTTGATATATGATACCTCCCATACCTGATGGGGATTGATGAATTTTTTTGAATGTTTTTGGTTTTTTTAGGACATTTTTCATGTCTTTTTGTGTTTTTGTCTTTTATTATTATGTATGTTTTAAGTAATGTTGGTAAGGTCCTGTGTATCTTTGGTGATGTATTTAGGTATATCATATAGGCAATATGTAGCCGGGTTGGTTGTCCCGGGATGGTGTGAGCACCCGGGTCACCACCAGGGTTACGGTGTGGGATCGATCAGATGTATGGCCGTGGCTGCGTGAGAGGCAGTCGGGGTTATGCAACATTCTGGTCGACTCTACACTGGACACAGTATGTCCCAGAGTTGGGTGATGCTGTGCCTATTGTTTGATATAAACATTTCCATCCCTCACTCTCCTGTTACTGCCTACCTATGTTTGTTGTGGCATTACTATGGGAACGGCGCTGACGTGGTGTGAGCCGTGGGTGTGTGTTCCCCAGGTGACGTCATGACGGCTTGGTCTGTAGTTAGGTTACCATGGGGACAACGGAGGCATGTGGGAGATGCCAACGTATGATCCTGGTGCCTGCTCCGGACATGGGGGCGATCGATAGAGGTGCCAGCAATGACACGTACTGTGCCGCAGGCTGGCGCCGGTCACTGGGCTGTGGATGTCCGCATAGTGAGAGTTGGGGGCATCCGCGCCTGAGGGTTCTGTGCTGGTTGTCTACCGGACTCTGGTTACCATGGCAGCGGGTCAGCGTGTGTGAGGCAGTGACGCTGCTGCTATGCGCCAGAGCCGGTGGACGTGCGGCTGATGGGCGTGCTGAGCGCGGCTGAGGGCGGAATGGTGGCAACGGTGTAGGTATTTAAATGGTAAGCACTGTATTGATTGTTGTACCTGTTTTGAAAGTCTCTCGAGGAAAGGGTTGTGCCCCGAAATGGCCCGTCGAGGCTAATAAACTTCAAAGTTTTTTTCACCAAGATTTGCTGCAGTGACGTGCTTAATCCTACCTGGGTTCCTGCTTGTTATTTATCCTTGGCAAAGGCACGCTGCACCATTGATCCATTTGTGGAGAGTGCCGGTCCGACATCCTGTATGTGTATATATATATATATATATATGTACGTAGAGGAAGATAGATGAATCTGCGTTTGTAGGTAGTCACCAACCAGAGGTGGTCACAGGATAGAAAATATATATAGACCACAATACAGGACTTTTTAAAAGATTAAGCAGCCTGTTGGAGTGCCACCGGTGTCTGAGCAGGGGGAAGACTCTGCCGGATGGACCTGACTTCACGGCACCACAGGGGGCGGCAGGTTTGAATAAAAGCCGGCATCTCTGACACTCAGGCGCAGGTTATAGCATCTTGTTAGTATTTGCTCAAGTCGTGTTCCTGGTCCTGGATCTTGCTGGGAAGTTCCCTTGTCCTGCTGGTTCCGTGTTGCAGTTGTTCCTGGTGTCCGTGGGCAGCCTTTGCTTCTGGAGTTCGACATCCTTAGAAGTTTGGAGGTCCTTGTCTGTGGTCCCGTCACCTCCCAGATAAGTCAGGGGTCACCCTGCGTATTCCTCCTTCTGTGTCCTTATATATCATCTTCTGAGCATTGTTGCCATTGTCTTTATATATCATCTTCTGAGCATTGTTGCCATTGTCTTTATATATCATCTTCTGAGCATTGTTGCCATTGTCTTTATATACCATCTTCTGAGCATTTTTGCCATTGTTTATATTTATTATTACCACGTCACGCATTGTTGCGTTCAACCATTAGTTATCTCCCGGTGTTGTTACCCCTTGGGGGTTCCGGGGACCCCTAACCTTGTGTTGGCTTAGTTAGCTGTCCCCTTGCTCTCCTCTGGCCTTGGTGGGCGTGTTGTCTCTCTCAAGACCAGGTGGCATCGGGGTTGGAGCTGGACTAACCGGCTAACCGGACTAACCTTCGGATGCGGCTATTATTGGCGAAGCCTAGTTACGCACACGTCCGCCAACCCCAGCTCGAGACAACGGAGGTAGGGCAGGATAGGTGGTCCTCGGTTCCTTACAGAGAGATTTGGTAAGATACTGTATCTCTATTTTTTTAAAGCAGCAATCATTTACACTTCAAAATCAAACTGGTTTTGCAGTGTAAATGATTGCCGCTTTAAAAAAAACCTGGAGATTTCTTACCAAATCTCTCACTTTCCGAATCTCTCATCCTATTACATTTCACCCACTGTATCATTCACAGTTGATATATTAGTATTCCAAATGTCCACATTTAAATACATTCACAACAAAAACATTAAAAGTATATCAACACACTTGGCCGCCTCTTTAGCTGTCATTAAGGTGCTTGAAACAGTATCTTTATTACGATATACCATATAGAAGCAAATTTATACAGCTTATGAGTGTGGGAGTGCTTGTAAGATGCTACAGGGTCCGTTAGAAAAACTATTAGTGTCATTAATTTGATGAACACACACATTGTAAAGCAATACCAGACATAACAATTTAGATAACAATAGTGCATAATTATTGCCTACTTTGTATAAGCTAATATAGCATCTGTTTGCATCTCTGCGGCTTGGCTCTAAACCTGACATAATCCATATGTAAAATATTCTACCAAATAAAATAAGATTCAAGGGTATATTCATTATGGAGAAAAACATTTAGAATGATCTGGCATACATAAATAAGGATTGATGTGTTACAAAGAAAGGTTATCAATGTTGCAGAATGAAAACTTAGATAAATAATTGTTCTTTAAAAAAATTTGGATCGAACATGGAAGCATGAACTTAAAGATAACACATTCAGTTTTAATTCATGTCATATAATTTCTCTGCTCGCTTATGATGACCTCAGTAGAATTATGCACAACATGTTCAGCAATAACATTAAATTGCAAGGATTTTTCGCATTGAAATTGTCTCCGTGTTTCCAGTTATATTAAGCAGAAAATCACCTTTGTCATATTAAATGCAACTAAAGGTCAAAAGCATATTAAATTTAAATTTCGAGGCATAAATTAGTTATGATAGCATTTTCACTAAATGACAACACCTGACTGTATTAATAATGTAGATGGAGGGAGAAATTAAGAGGAAAATAGAATACTATACTGCAACTTTTTTTGCATTAGGGATTTACAATGTGCAGCCTCAACTGGTTCATAATCAAGAGCAACACCTGTCACAATGTGATACAGTACAGTATGGGCATGATGTTTATAGTCATTAACCCTTTACAGTATTATGAAACTCTTGTCACTAAAAATTAAAGAATAACACAGATATTAATACAGAATCACTATAGTACAGGGCAATAAAACGCCCATATTTTAACAGTTAACAAAAAAAGTAGAGATGTGCAGGTTTGTATTTACCTGGATTTATCCAGATCTCAAAATGAGATCTTATTGGCTATCGGCTGTCACATGTTTTGACTGCAAATCATGTGACAGCTGGATAGCCAATAAGATCCCGTTTTGAGATCCGGGTAAATCCGAACCTGCACATCTCTAGGGGAAAAAAAGCATGGTAAATGCTGTTCGTTATATATTATATCATCTAAAAGTACATGGAATACAGTTTATTTTCATTTGGATTAGAATATGATATCATCCAGAAGATGGTGGGCTTCATTCATGTTACACATTTCTAGTCAATTTCTGATGTTCTGCAGCACATGGCGGGTCATTTCCGGCGTTATTGCTGCAATTTCTGTAGATTTTTTAAATGTTGAAATTTACACCACATAGAAAGATACATTTTGGTGCAGTATACTGTATGTTAGAAAAAAGTATTTAACAAACAATAGAAAAAATGACTTAAACCTGATATACTTAATTATACAAGGGTGGATCAATAAGTACTTGTGTTTGAAGACAGGTGGTGTTGCTGAGGAAAGTTGGTATTACTATTGTGTACTACCATCTTTAAAACAACACCATACCAAATTTCAGATTGATTCATAGGTTAGTTTTTATTTTCCACCACGACAATACACCAGCTCCCTCATCCGGAATTGTTGTGGACAAATTGCATCATTACCTAAGTCCTCTCAAACTTCTGAATATGAATGATAACTCATTCAAATTAAGAAGTGGAACATTAGGGATTCTGTGGAAACCAAATCACGTTCAGGTATAACAACAAAAATTTCAGCCACAACTGCCAGGAAAATTGTTCGGGATGCAAACAAAAATCCACAAATAACTTCAGCTGAAAATCAGAAAAAAAGTGGTGTGGTTGTTTCAAGATGCACAATAAGGAGGCATTTGAAGAATATGGGCTTCATGGTCGAATCACCAGAAGAAAGCCATTACTATGCAATGCCACAAAGCATACCGCTTACAATACTCCAAACAGCACAGAGACAAGCCTCAAAACTTCTGGAACAAAGTCATTTGGAGTGATGAGACCAAAATTTTACTTTTTTGTCACAACCATAAACGTTACATTTGGAGAGGAGTCAACAAGGCCTATGATGAAAGGTACACTTATGGCAAGATGAATGCAGCATGTTATCAGAAAATACTGGAGGGAAATTTGCACTCATCAGCCTGGAAGCTGTGCATGTGAAGTACTTGGATGTTCCAACATGACAATGATCCAAAACACAAGGCCAAGTCGACCTGTCATTGGCTACAGCAGAATAAAGTGAAGGTTCTGGAGTGGCCATCTCAGTCTCCTGACCTCAATATTATTGAGCCACTCTGGGAGATCTCAAAGTGAAGTTCATGCAAGACAGCCCAAGAATTTACAGGAACTGGAGGCTTTTTGCCAAGAAGAATGGGCAGCTTTACCATCTGAGAAAATAAAGAGCCCCATCCACAAAAGACTTCAAGCTGTCATTGATGATAAAGGGGCCAATACTCGGTATTAAGACCTAGGGTATGTAAACTTTTGATCAGGGTCATTTGGGTAGTTTCTGTTGTCATTATGATTTAAAAAGAGTAAACACAGTTGTTTGACAAAAAATGGCTTCACCCAACCACTAACCATGAGTGAAAGAAAAGTTTGTGGGTTATCATGCACATTTCTTGCCAAATGGCCAGAAAATCACAAATTCTGATTGCAGCAGCCTACATTTGCTGGGATGGGGCTGCTAGAGTGTGTGTTTGTGGGGAGTCCGCAATAAATGATTGCTGCAGCTGTTTACTGGGGTGGGGGATTAGAGTTATTGCAGCAGACAATTTTTGCTGGAGTACAAGAGGGGCTTAAGAAATGGTTGCAGCAGCCCATATATTCTGTGGTGCATTTGTCTATGGGGAGGCATATACCTGTGTATGGAACACAAATGGACGACCAGCGGTGGGAATGCCAGCATTCAGAGCAGCAACGCCAACATTTTTATGGAGGTAATCTCAATAAAGGGCAGGTATACTTACCTTCTTGATGTCCTCACCCCAACCCTAGCAGTCCCTCCCCACAGCCTGACCCTTACCCTCCCTCACTTGTACCACGCCACCAAAACATAACACCCCCCTTCCCACACACCCCCCAGCCTAACCCTTTTTCTAGAGAAAACATGGCTACTATCCTATGCTGGGAACTGAAACTTAAATTCAAACAGCATGGTATGGCGTGTGACTAAACTGATGTTGAACTCCATTAATGTCATGTGTTTATTCCTCTGATTCCTCTGAGCCACAGATAGTCCAAATAATACAAGGCTCTTTTTTTGTATGAGGCAGTGACGATGCAATACTTTACTGCAAATAGAAAGACTTTCTCTGGACCAACCAATAAAAAGAGGAATAACCATACGTCTTCCAGAAGGACAAGTTATAATTACTTTGAGGGATGCTAAACCTAATACCCCTTTACCCTTAAAAAGCATGTTCATCCTGGATACTGCCACCAGGCTTATACATTATTGACAATGTCTACATGACCAAGTTTATGACCATTTGTTGTTTTTTCAACCTACCTCATCCATCTGGTAAATTGCAATTGAACAATAATTTTTTTACAGTACCCCAAGGTAAGAGCCAAAAGACCCTGGCCACCAGCTGTGGGCTTGTGTAAGCACCATTGTTAGTAAGTAAGTAACTAAGTTTAATTTATATAGCGCATTTTCTCCAACAGGACTCAAGGCGCTTTACAGACATTAAAAACCTTACACATAATACAGTCATACATACAGTCATACAGTCATACAGTCATAATACAGTTGTTAAGTCAAAGGGACAGTTGCCTTTTTCACAGAAATAAAATGATGGTCCAATGTGAGCGAAAATTTACAAGGCACATATTGGGTTTCTGTAAAGTATAGTTGTGGTTTTTCACACACAGCATAAAAACAAAATTCAACACAATAAATTGCAAGATCCCTTTACCAACGGCCCTGTATAAAATGCTCAAGGATATGCAGGTTTTGCATAAAATATGCTTTTCTTCCGGTTACAAAATGCATTTAACTGTCTGAAGCACTTTCCACAGTACAATATCTCCAAGTAATGTTTCCTTTTTCCAGAGCTAAACTTAACAACTGTTTTAAAGCATATGAACAGGATTGTAAGAAAGGAATTATTCAGCACGAAATGTCAAAACTATTACATTTTCAAATACATCCCATTGCAGACTTAAAGTGCAATACTATAAATAATTCACAAAATAACCAACGATAAATGGAATATTTATGACTATTTCTCCCACTGAGAAATAATCAGACTCTCGCCATGTAATGTCAACATACTTCTCTAAGAGAATTTATGTTCATTTTATGTATGCCTGACAATGAAAAATGAAATGTTTATTTTGGCATGCAGCAGATCGCGTGTGAAGATAAGCAAAATGATTAGGATTTAACTTCTGGAAGTTGTAAGCTGGGATTTGGCTGCCCATTTCCATCATTACAGCTAAGCAATCAATACATAGTACATCAGCTGTAGCTTCAACATCATAATTAGTATGTGGAGCATGTTCTCCAGTGGTTTTGAGGTTGACTGATCACATAGTTAGCTAGGGAATCCTAAATGTCAGTTGCGCTCAAGTCTATTTTTTGTGTTTGACTTCCTGCAGTGTCAGGAGGGGCGTATAATCTATCTACAATAATACACATTCATTCCTGTTGCGCTACCAATATTATATGAAAGATAAGGTTTTTGTGCTCCTGACATCTGTTTAAAATCAATAAATATTGAGACTTAACTGCTGACCTATGTGCTGGATATAAATGTGCAATTTTCAGTTGATCCAAGCAATTATATATATATATATATATATATATATATATATATATATATATATAGGAGGAGAGATTGTCCGGCACTCTAGTCGATATTGGCAAGGGCCCCGGTGCCTTCCTCAAAAGGATATAAGGGTCTTGTTTCCCAGGAGTATATAACCCCTATAGAGCACAGGCGGGTTCAAGCAGTGATACAAAGCGTGGTCTGGTCGACGTTTCAAAGCCGTGTAGGCTTTTTCCTCAGGACGTGTGCTAGTCAAAAGTACATATAGTGCTGTGCAAAAGAGGGATCCCATTTGGATCCCATTTGTGTAAATATTGTTTCAGTTTATGGACCTTATTCTGGTTGCGGCGGCCAAACGTACGTACGTTCCATATCAGCGTACGTTCCCGATGAGCAAAAGTCCACCCACAAAACAGCCGCATACGGACGGACACAAACACCGACATGTGTACGCCTACGTACACGGACAGATCACCGCTTAGACTCTAACAACTGGCGTACAACAGAGCGTACGCCACCGTTTACGGACGTCTCTCGTCCGTCTTCCCACCGACTTTTTGCGGCTATCTGAGCGTACGCCACCGTGCACGGACGGGTCTCTATTGTTTTCAATGGAAAACTCAGCGTATGTCACCGCTCGTGAGAGTGAGCGTACGTCCGTGCACGCTGGCATACCCTTCACATATATGGCCCTCATAATCTACCCTTTCAACTATGATTAAGACAATTAAAATAATTATTCTATTTGTTAATCAATTATTGTTTTCTATTACCTCAATTGTCTACCTTAATGAACAGGCTTAGAATAATACATTTTAACCCTCCTTACATGTACATATTTTATGTTCTAATGTTGCATTTTTATCACTATCTATGTGTCCCCACATTACAATTTACTTTTAAATAAAGTTATGTTGTTGTTTGTGTGTATGTACTAAATTATGTTCATAATTAGTGTGATCCGAATTTTTACTAATTTACTAAACTTAAAAATGTTTTACAAGTACCTACCATAGCATATATAAGCTGGTCTTAAAATGATTCTTACCTTAAATTAAACCAACCTTTACATGTAGAGAAGTGTATAAAGATATGCTTCCAATGTGTTTGAGTGCTGTGTGTGGCTTGCAGGTAGTGAAATAATGGTTTTGACTTAATAGGCTGCTGCATTGCTTATTACATTCAGGTGTATGTGTTTGAGTAGTAATCAGCGTTAATTAGCAGACCCAGGCGTCCGCTCTCATGCGGTATTTGTAGGGGTGGTCTGAGGTGGCGGTTGTCGGCCGCCTGTTTTGTGTCTGAAATGAACGGTGCTTTCGCTGATCGAGTGGTAGTAGCACCATACATTTTTTGTGCACACCCCCGTGTACGCCCCCATGTTTACGCCCAGTTTCCCTCATTATTTCGGCCGCTCCCCTCAACACGCCCCTATGCCGCCCACAATGACCGTACTCTTGCGGACAGGTTTTTCCGCACGGAAAGACCCGTCAGTCAGCGTTGTGAAGTTGTCGCGCTTGCGCATTGCGGAAGGTACGCATGCGCAGATAAAAAAAAACCCGGAACGTACGCTTACGGCCCAGCCGCTCGAACCAGAATAAACCCCTATATTCTTCACAAGCGTAAGGTTCTACTACAAAAAAAATGTAGAATTAAATTGTTATCTCTATACTGAAATGATATGCACATTCCTCCTATGGATCCCCCAACCTGGGAGGGCCTTGCTGCTGTAGCACCCTCCATCCTGCTCCTGGCTGGGTGATTCACCTTACAGTTGCATCTGCCCCAGAGCTCCCTCTCTTCTTGGGACTCCTTTCACTGTGGTTTCTGCTTTCATTCAGCTCCCAGCCTTCACCTGCCTGCATTGTTTTTGAGGGGCATAGTTTAGGGTCATACTGTACTATATACGATAGTATTTATATGTTTTATCCTTAAACTGCTATACATGTGTGCTGCTACATCTTAATCAAATATCTAATGTCAATTTAAATGCCTTTAATTAAAATAGGTCATGTTACCAGTCTGGAAATTATGCGCAGGTGTGAAATGCAGACTGCAATATACTGTGGTTGCGTTTAGATCCACTTCTGTTCTTTGACAAGGATGTGACGTAAGGTGAGGGCGGAAGTTGTTAGATGCCCTCACAGTGTCAAGCAACTAACAATAGTACGATATGACCTACAGTACTAAGGAGAAAATAGGTTATTTGTTGAAACCAACACATAAGGATGTGTGTGCAATAGAGGCTAGCACAACATTTGAGGCCACTGGTCATCCATTAGGTGATCATTGATCTCCCACTTACATTACAATGACTCAACATGATGACACAACATTGATCTCCCACTTACATTACAATGACTGGAGTGCAATAGCCAAATATCTAGAGTTGAGGTGATATTAAAGGAAAGAAATGACCTTAGCTGAACTTATTCTGAAAATCATAGTTTCGAAAGGGGAGGATGAATCTCAAAAGAAAGGTCACCAAACTGGGTATGAACTCGAGCATGGTTATCAGAGCTGAGCATGCTATAGGGGCCTTCAGGATGTTTTACATATGCACAGTAACTAAATCACACAATTAGAGATGTATCATCTTACATCTTTGCTCATGCTGTAGCTCAATATTTAATCCTCGCAGTCGCTGTATGTCATAGCATGGTGACCTAGTCGCAGCATTTTATGGTGTACAGTACTGTATGTCACAAGAGAATCCATGTCAAACAGTACACAGTTTAACTACTGGGTGTTGAAGGCTCTATGATATGGTAAATACTGAGTGAATGGTGATCAATAATAAAGTGGCCAATAAAATTCAGACACTTGGCTCGGCACCTCCCCTCTAGCTTTATTTATATGCTGCTGTATGCCAACGAGCTGCATTGGACTCTAAGTACCTCATAGCACACATTACTGAAGCAATGGCACAGAGAGGAACATTTAAATTTGGGGGTTAAAAGCATGTCACAATATGTGTTTAATTCAGGTTCAATAATGTTTGGATACTCTGCTGAACTCTTTCCAGTGCTGTGCCACCAAGCTGTATGAACTCTAAACTGCTATTGGCCTTGTAGTTTACTTAACCCCTTCCCGCCGCAGCCTGTTTTTGCCTTCCTGACAGAGCCCTTTTTTTTCAAATCGGACATGTATCACTTAAGTGGGGATAACTTTTTTTTGCTTTTACTTATCCCAGTGATTTTGAGATTGTTTTCTTGTGACACATTGTACTTCAAATTAGTGGTAAATTTGGGTCGATACAGTCTGTGTTTTTTTGTGAAAAATACCAAAATGTCGTAAAAAAATGGAAAATTTAGCAATTTTCAAAATGTTAAATTTTCTGCTTGTGAGACAAATAATCATACCACTCAAAATAGTTAATAACTAACATAGACCATATGTCTACTTTATGTTTCCATCATTATTTCAACCTCCTTTTAATTTTTTTGGACACTAGGAGGCTTAAAATATGAATAGCAAATTCTAAAATTTTCAAGAAAATTTCAAACACTGATTTTTTTAGGGACCAGTTCAGTTCTGATGTGACTTTGAGGGACTTGTATGTGAGACACCCCCATAAATGATGCCATTTCAAAAACTGCACCCCTCACAGTATTCAAAACAGCATTTTGGAAGTTTGTTAACCCTTTAGGTGTTTCACAGGAATTAAAACAAAGTGTAGGTGAAATTTCAAAATTTCATTTTTTTTGCAGATTTTCAATTTTAATACATTTTTCTAAGGAACACAGTAGATTTTACTAGAGAAATGTGACTAAAAGTTGATTCCCCCAATTCTTTTGTTTTCATAAATATCCTATATGTGGCCCTAGTGTGCACGTTGACCAAACCACAGGCTTCATAATAGAAGGAGCACCTACTTGATTTTGGAGCCTCCTTTTTATGAGATTATTTTTTAGGCACTATGTAGGTTTCTAGGCACCATAAGATGCTAAAATTTAGGAACCCCCCCACAAGTGACCCCATTTTGCAAACTACAAACTACACCCAAACTACACCCCTCAGGGAATTCATCTAGGGGTATAGTGTACAACTGGGCTGTGAAAATGAAAAATTACATTTTTTACACAAAAATGCAGTTCTGGCTCAAAATGTTTCATTTTCACAAGGAATGAAGGAGACAAAGCACCCCAAAATCTGTGCTCCAATTTCTCCCGAGTACGGCAATGCCTCATATGTGACCAAAAAATACCATTTGGGTGCATGGCAGGACTCAGAAGGGAAGGAGTGATATTTGGATTTTGCAGCACACATTCTGGTGGAATGAATGGTGGGTGCTATGTCGCATTAGCAAGACCCCGGAAGCACCAATACAGTGGAACCCCCCCACAAGTGATCCCATTTTGCAAACTACACCCCTCAGGGAATTCATCTAGGGGTATAGTGTACATTTCAAACCCCCAGGGGTTTCACCAATTTTGATACAACTGGGCTGTGCAAATGAAAAATTAAATTTTTTTACACAAAAATGCAGTTCTGGCTCAAAATTTTTCATTTTCATAAGGTATGAAGGAGAAAAAGCACCCCAAAATCTGTGCCCCAATTTCTCCCGAGTACGGCAATGCCTCACATGTGACCAAAAAATACCATTTGGGTGCATGGCAGGACTCAGAAGGGAAGGAGTGATTTTTGGATTTTGCAGCTCAGATTCTGGTGGAATGTTGGTGGGTGCTATGTCGCATTAGCAAGACCCCCGAAGCACCAATACAGTGGAACCCCCCCCACAAGTGACCCCATTTTGCAAACTACACCCCTCAGGGAATTCATCTAGGGGTATAGTGTACATTTCAAACCCCCAGGGGTTTCACCAATTGTGGTACAACTGGGCAGTGAAAATGAAAAATTAAATTTTTTACACAAAAATGCAGTTCTGGCTCAAAATGTTTCATTTTCACAAGGAATGAAGGAGACAAAGCACCCCAAAATCTGTGCCCCAATTTCTCCCGAGTACGGCAATGCCTCATATGTGACCAAAAAATACCATTTGGGTGCATGGCAGGACTCAGAAGGGAAGGAGTGATATTTGGATTTTGCAGCACACATTCTGGTGGAATGAATGGTGGGTGCTATGTCGCATTACCAAGACCCCCGAAGCACCAATACAGTGGAACCCCCCCACAAGTGATCCCATTTTGCAAACTACATCCCTCAGGGAATTCATCTAGGGGTATAGTGTACATTTCAAACCCCCAGGGGTTTCACCAATTTTGATACAACTGGGCTGTGCAATAGAAAAATTACATTTTTTTACACAAAAATGCAGTTCTGGCTCAAAATTTTTCATTTTCTTAAGGTATGAAGGAGAAAAAGCACCCCAAAATCTGTGCCCCAATTTCTCCCGAGTACGGCAATGCCTCACATGTGACCAAAAAATACCATTTGGGTGCATGGCAGGACTCAGAAGGGAAGGAGTGATTTTTGGATTTTGCAGCTCAGATTCTGGTGGAATGTTGGTGGGTGCTATGTCGCATTAGCAAGACCCCCGAAGCACCAATACAGTGGAACCCCCCACAAGTGACCCCATTTTGCAAACTACACCCCTCAGGGAATTCATCTAGGGGTATAGTGTACATTTCAAACCCCCAGGGGTTTCACCAATTGTGGTACAACTGGGCAGTGAAAATGAAAAATTTAATTTTTTACACAAAAATGCAGTTCTGGCTCAAAATTTTTCATTTTCACAAGGAATGAAGGAGACAAAGCACCCCAAAATCTGTGCCCCAATTTCTCCCGAGTACGGCAATGCCTCACATGTGACCAAAAAATACCATTTGGGTGCATGGCAGGACTCAGAAGGGAAGGAGTGATTTTTAGATTTTGCAGCTCAGATTCTGGTGGAATGTTGGTGGGTGCTATGTCGCATTAGCAAGACCCCCGAAGCACCAATACAATGGAAACCCCCCACAAGTGATCCCATTTAGCAAACTACACCCCTCAGGGAATTCATCTAGGGGTATAGTGTACATTTCAAACCCCCAGGGGTTTCACCAATTTTGATACAACTGGGCTGTGCAAATGAAAAATTACATTTTTTTTACACAAAAATGCAGTTCTGGCTCAAAATTTTTCATTTTCATAAGGTATGAAGGAGAAAAAGCACCCCAAAATCTGTGCCCCAATTTCTCCCGAGTACGGCAATGCCTCACATGTGACCAAAAACTACCATTTGGGTGCATGGCAGGACTCAGAAGGGAAGGAGTTATTTTTGGATTTTGCAGCTCAGATTCTGGTGGAATGTTGGTGGGTGCTATGTCGCATTAGCAAGACCCCGGAAGCACCAATACAGTGGAACCCCCCCAAAAGTGACCCCATTTTGCAAACTACACCCCTCAGGGAATTCATCTAGGGGTATAGTGTACATTTCAAACCCCCAGGGGTTTCACCAATTGTGGTACAACTGGGCTGTGCAAATGAAAAATTACATTTTTTACACAAAAATGCAGTTCTGGCTCAAAATTTTTCATTTTCACAAGGAATGAAGGAGACAAAGCACCCCAAAATCTGTGCCCCAATTTCTCCCGAGTACGGCAATGCCTCATATGTGACCAAAAAATACCATTTGGGTGCATGGCAGGAATCAGAATGGAAGGAGTGATATTTGGATTTTGCAGCACACATTCTGGTGGAATGAATGGTGGGTGCTATGTCGCATTACCAAGACCCCCGAAGCACCAATACAGTGGAACCCCCCCACAAGTGATCCCATTTTGCAAACTACACCCCTCAGGGAATTCATCTAGGGGTATAGTGTACATTTCAAACCCCCAGGGGTTTCACCAATTTTGATACAACTGGGCTGTGCAAATGAAAAATTACATTTTTTTACACAAAAATGCAGTTCTGGCTCAAAATTTTTCATTTTCATAAGGTATGAAGGAGAAAAAGCACCCCAAAATCTGTGCCCCAATTTCTCCCGAGTACGGCAATGCCTCACATGTGACCAAAAAATACCATTTGGGTGCATGGCAGGACTCAGAAGGGAAGGAGTGATTTTTGGATTTTGCAGCTCAGATTCTGGTGGAATGTTGGTGGGTGCTATGTCGCATTAGCAAGACCCCCGAAGCACCAATACAGTGGAACCCCCCCACAAGTGACCCCATTTTGCAAACTACACCCCTTAGGGAATTCATCTAGGGGTATAGTGTACATTTCAAACCCCCAGGGGTTTCACCAATTGTGGTACAACTGGGCAGTGAAAATGAAAAATTAAATTTTTTACACAAAAATGCAGTTCTGGCTCAAAATTTTTCATTTTCACAAGGAATGAAGGAGACAAAGCACCCCAAAATCTGTGCCCCAATTTCTCCCGAGTACGGCAATGCCTCACATGTGACCAAAAAATACCATTTGGGTGCATGGCAGGACTCAGAAGGGAAGGAGTGATTTTTAGATTTTGCAGCTCAGATTCTGGTGGAATGTTGGTGGGTGCTATGTCGCATTAGCAAGACCCCCGAAGCACCAATACAATGGAAACCCCCCACAAGTGATCCCATTTAGCAAACTACACCCCTCAGGGAATTCATCTAGGGGTATAGTGTACATTTCAAACCCCCAGGGGTTTCACCAATTTTGATACAACTGGGCTGTGCAAATTAAAAATTACATTTTTTACACAAAAATGCAGTTCTGGCTCAAAATTTTTCATTTTCATAAGGTATGAAGGAGAGAAAGCACCCCAAAATCTGTGCCCCAATTTCTCCCGAGTACGGCAATGCCTCACATGTGACCAAAAACTACCATTTGGGTGCATGGCAGGACTCAGAAGGGAAGGAGTTATTTTTGGATTTTGCAGCTCAGATTCTGGTGGAATGTTGGTGGGTGCTATGTCGCATTAGCAAGACCCCGGAAGCACCAATACAGTGGAACCCCCCCACAAGTGACCCCATTTTGCAAACTACACCCCTCAGGGAATTCATCTAGGGGTATAGTGTACATTTCAAACCCCCAGGGGTTTCACCAATTGTGGTACAACTGGGCTGTGCAAATGAAAAATTACATTTTTTACACAAAAATGCAGTTCTGGCTCAAAATTTTTCATTTTCACAAGGAATGAAGGAGACAAAGCACCCCAAAATCTGTGCCCCAATTTCTCCCGAGTACGGCAATGCCTCATATGTGACCAAAAAATACCATTTGGGTGCATGGCAGGACTCAGAAGGGAAGGAGTGATATTTGGATTTTGCAGCACACATTCTGGTGGAATGAATGGTGGGTGCTATGTCGCATTACCAAGACCCCCGAAGCACCAATACAGTGGAACCCCCCCACAAGTGATCCCATTTTGCAAACTACACCCCTCAGGGAATTCATCTAGGGGTATAGTGTACATTTCAAACCCCCAGGGGTTTCACCAATTTTGATACAACTGGGCTGTGCAAATGAAAAATTACATTTTTTTACACAAAAATGCAGTTCTGGCTCAAAATTTTTCATTTTCATAAGGTATGAAGGAGAAAAAGCACCCCAAAATCTGTGACCCAATTTCTCCCGAGTACGGCAATGCCTCACATGTGACCAAAAACTACCATTTGGGTGCATGGCAGGACTCAGAAGGGAAGGAGTGATTTTTGGATTTTGCAGCTCAGATTCTGGTGGAATGTTGGTGGGTGCTATGTCGCATTAGCAAGACCCCCGAAGCACCAATACAGTGGAACCCCCCCACAAGTGACCCCATTTTGCAAACTACACCCCTTAGGGAATTCATCTAGGGGTATAGTGTACATTTCAAACCCCCAGGGGTTTCACCAATTGTGGTACAACTGGGCAGTGAAAATGAAAAATTAAATTTTTTACACAAAAATGCAGTTCTGGCTCAAAATTTTTCATTTTCATAAGGTATGAAGGAGAAAAAGCACCCCAAAATCTGTGCCCCAATTTCTCCCGAGTACGGCAATGCCTCACATGTGACCAAAAACTACCATTTGGGTGCATGGCAGGACTCAGAAAGGAAGGAGTGATTTTTGGATTTTGCAGCTCAGATTCTGGTGGAATGTTGGTGGGTGCTATGTCGCATTAGCAAGACCCCCGAAGCACCAATACAATGGAACCCCCCCACAAGTGACCCCATTTTGCAAACTACACCCCTCAGGGAATTCATCTAGGGGTATAGTGTACATTTCAAACCCCCAGGGGTTTCACCAATTGTGGTACAACTGGGCTGTGCAAATGAAAAATTACATTTTTTACACAAAAATGCAGTTCTGGCTCAAAATTTTTCATTTTCACAAGGAATGAAGGAGACAAAGCACCCCAAAATCTGTGCCCCAATTTCTCCCGAGTACGGCAATGCCTCACATGTGACCAAAAAATAGCATTTGGGTGCATGGCAGGACTCAGAAGGGAAGGAGTGATTTTTGGATTTTGCAGCTCAGATTCTGGTGGAATGTTGGTGGGTGCTATGTCGCATTAGCAAGACCCCCGAAGCACCAATACAGTGGAACCCCCCCACAAGTGACCCCATTTTGCAAACTACACCCCTTAGGGAATTCATCTAGGGGTATAGTGTACATTTCAAACCCCCAGGGGTTTCACCAATTGTGGTACAACTGGGCAGTGAAAATGAAAAATTAAATTTTTTACACAAAAATGCAGTTCTGGCTCAAAATTTTTCATTTTCATAAGGTATGAAGGAGAAAAAGCACCCCAAAATCTGTGCCCCAATTTCTCCCGAGTACGGCAATGCCTCACATGTGACCAAAAACTACCATTTGGGTGCATGGCAGGACTCAGAAGGGAAGGAGTGATTTTTGGATTTTGCAGCTCAGATTCTGGTGGAATGTTGGTGGGTGCTATGTCGCATTAGCAAGACCCCCGAAGCACCAATACAATGGAACCCCCCCACAAGTGACCCCATTTTGCAAACTACACCCCTCAGGGAATTCATCTAGGGGTATAGTGTACATTTCAAACCCCCAGGGGTTTCACCAATTGTGGTACAACTGGGCTGTGCAAATGAAAAATTACATTTTTTACACAAAAATGCAGTTCTGGCTCAAAATTTTTCATTTTCACAAGGAATGAAGGAGACAAAGCACCCCAAAATCTGTGCCCCAATTTCTCCCGAGTACGGCAATGCCTCACATGTGACCAAAAAATAGCATTTGGGTGCATGGCAGGACTCAGAAGGGAAGGAGTGATTTTTGGATTTTGCAGCTCAGATTCTGGTGGAATGTTGGTGGGTGCTATGTCGCATTAGCAAGACCCCCGAAGCACCAATACAGTGGAACCCCCCCACAAGTGACCCCATTTTGCAAACTACACCCCTCAGGGAATTCATCTAGGGGTATAGTGTACATTTCAAACCCCCAGGGGTTTCACCAATTGTGGTACAACTGGGCAGTGAAAATGAAAAATTAAATTTTTTACACAAAAATGCAGTTCTGGCTCAAAATGTTTCATTTTCACAAGGAATGAAGGAGACAAAGCACCCCAAAATCTGTGCCCCAATTTCTCCCGAGTACGGCAATGCCTCATGTGTGACCAAAAAATGGCAGGACTCAGAAGGGAAGGAGTGATATTTGGATTTTGCAGCACAGATTCTGGTGGAATGTTGGTGGGTGCTATGTCGCATTAGCAAGACCCCCAAAGCACCAATACAGTGGAACCCCCCCACAAGTGACCCCATTTTGCAAACTACACCCCTCAGGGAATTCATCTAAGGGTATAGTGTACATTTCAAACCCCCAGGGGTTTCACCAATTTTGATACAACTGGGCTGTGCAAATGAAAAATTACATTTTTTTACACAAAAATGCAGTTCTGGCTCAAAATTTTTCATTTTTATAAGGTATGAAGGAGAAAAAGCACCCCAAAATCTGTGCCCCAATTTCTCCCGAGTACGGCAATGCCTCATGTGTGACCAAAAAATGGCAGGACTCAGAAGGGAAGGAGTGATATTTGGATTTTGCAGCACAGATTCTGGTGGAATGTTGGTGGGTGCTATGTCGCATTAGCAAGACCCCCAAAGCACCAATACAGTGGAACCCCCCCACAAGTGACCCCATTTTGCAAACTACACCCCTCAGGGAATTCATCTAGGGGTATAGTGTACATTTCAAACCCCCAGGGGTTTCACCAATTTTGATACAACTGGGCTGTGCAAATGAAAAATTACATTTTTTTACACAAAAATGCAGTTCTGGCTCAAAATTTTTCATTTTCATAAGGTATGAAGGAGAAAAAGCACCCCAAAATCTGTGCCCCAATTTCTCCCGAGTATGGCAATGCCTCATATGTGACCAAAAAATACCAGTTGGGTGCATGGCAGGACTCAGAAGGGAAGGAGTGATTTTGGGATTTTGCAGCTCAGATTCTGGTGGAATGAATGGTGGGTGCTATGTGGCATTAGCAAGACCCCCGAAGCACGGTGAAATGATGAACCTAATAATCCATAGATGTGTAGTATATTTTAAAACACTCCTTTATACATAGGCCGGGTTTGTCGGGGCAAGTTTCACAGTGGAAAATAGTATCCTTTCTTATTCCCTTTTTATAGCAAACTTTGCACCTTTTTTGTGTCCTGCCCTTTTTTGCAGTGGAGGGGATTTCGTTAGGAAAATGCTGCCCTGGTACAATACGGGGGCCAGTACTAGAAGTACTGGGGCCCTCTGCCTGCTGGTTCCCAAATATTAGGCCCTTTATGACTTCCTCTTGAAAGTGCATAAATGTCCCCCTCTGGCTGGTAGAACGGAATAGCACGTAAGCGTTATACAGTGCCATCTGGATGATATACACGGCCAGGTTCTTGTACCAGATTTTTGTTTTCCGCAGGGGACTGTACGGCTTCAGTACCTGATCTGAAAGATCCAATCCGCCCATGTACTTATTGTAATCTAGGATACAATTAGGTTTTGAGGTGTGGGTACTGGTACCTCGTACAGGGACGGAGGTGGTACTGTCTCCATGAATTGTTGTCAGTATAAGGACATCCCTCTTGTACTTATATTTGACCAACAACATATTTTTGGTGCAAATTCCCCTGCTTTTACCCCTTCTCAGTAATTGGGCAACGTGCGTTTTTGGGAGGCCTCTTTGGTTCTTGCGCACAGTACCGCAAGCTGCTGTACCTCTTGAACCAAGGGCCTTAAACAGGGGGATGCTAGTGTAAAAGTTATCCACATAGAGGTGATAACCTTTATCCAGGAAAGGGTGCACTAAATCCCAGACAATTTTTCCACTAACACCTACGAGGGAGGGGGGGCATTCTGGCGGTTCAATTCTTGAGTCCTTCCCTTCATATACCCTAAACCTGTGGGTGTACAGGTGCTTTCACACAGCTTATACATTTTTATGCCATACCTTGCCCTCTTATTGGGAAGGTACTGGCGGAATTTAACCCTTCCTTTAAAATGTATAAGGGACTCGTCGATACAAATAAATTTTTCAGGGATGTACATCTCTGCAAATTTGGCACTGAAATGATCAATGACCGGCCTGACTTTGAATAGCCGGTCAAAGGTGGGATCATCTCTGGGTGGGCACTGTGCATTATCGGTGTAATGTAAAAATTTAAGGATTGTCTCAAAACGAGTCCGAGCCATGGCCATACGGTAAAGTGGGGTGCTGTACAGAACATCTGTACTCCAATATTGCCTAATTTCTGGCTTTTTTACTATGCCCATATGTAACACCAGACCCCAAAACGTCATCATCTCTACTGCATCTACAGGGGTCCACCTAGCAAATGATGACGTGGGGTTTTGAGCAATAAACTGCTGGGCATATAAATTACTTTGGTCCACCATTAAATTTATAAAATCATCAGAGAAAAATAATTTGAAAAAGTCAATTTCTCTGAGACCTGTTGAATCAAATTGGATTCCTGCGATGGCCAAAAACTCAGGAACCTGGGGCTCAAAATTGTCTGGTGGTGGGGTCCATACGGGATCAATCATTTGGGGGGGGTCTCAGCTGCTCTACGGGGGCGTCTTTGAGGTCCCTCATCACTAGAGGAGGAAGAGGAGCTTAAGACGAATCCTTCAAATTCCCCGCTTGCATCACTGGCTGTGTCAGAGTCAGAGGCAAACATGGCATATGCCTCCTCCGCTGAATACATTCTTCTGGATGACTGGGATGACATTTGGGATGACATTTGGGATGCCATTTTTATTTTTGTGTTTCTGTAAGTGTAATGTTTCAACACGTGTATAGTGTAGGGGGGGTACAAACTTTATTTCAACACGGGGGGTATGTAGTGTGTAGTGTGTATGTAGTGCAGAAAAAAAATACTTTATACAGGAATTTGATCCCAATTAAAAAAAAAATTGAAGGGGTTAAAAAAAAAAAAAGGTCCTGCGCCAAAAATTGAGCACAGATGTTGGTCAGTAACGTCCGTCACTGAACAGCGCTCAAAGGCAACAGGAATTTGATCCAAAAAAAAAAAAATTATATCAACCCTGTGCCAAAAATGCTGTTCAGTGATGTACGTCACTGATCAGCGCTCAGCGGCCACAGGACACCCACAAAAGCAACGTGGGTGTAAAAACAATTTAAAAAAAATAAACCACAGCACTCTCCAAAAAAAAACAATTTAAAAAAACTGCAGAAAAAAAATTATATCAACCCTGTGCCAAAAATGCTGTTCAGTGATGTACGTCACTGATCAGCGCTCAGCAGCCACAGGACACCTACAAAAGCAACGTGGGTGTAAAAACAATTTAAAAAAAATAAACCACAGCACTCTCCAAAAAAAAAACAATTTAAAAAAACTGCAGAAAACAAATTATATCAACCCTGTGCCAAAAATGCTGTTCAGTGATGTACGTCACTGGTCAGCGCTCAGCGGCCACAGGACACCCACAAAAGCAACGTGGGTGTAAAAACAAAACCCCACTGCACTCTCCAAAAAAAAAACTGCAGATCAGTGATGCAGTGATGCAACACTGATTAGCAGTGAGGGGCAGCAGGCACACAACTGTGGGTGCAACCTGACAGGGTATATATAAAAAAAAAAAACCTGCACCCCCAAAAAGTTGCTGATCAGTTAATTTATACTGATCAGCACAAAAGGGGGGGGGCAGCAGGGGGGCAGCAGTCAGTTGCACAGGCAGCACAAGCTTTGGTGCAACTGACAGGTATATATATAAAAAAAATAACCCCTGCACCCCCAAAAAGTTGCTGATCAGCACAGATATACTGATCAGCACAAAAGGGGGTGCAGCAGACACAAAATATAGCACTCTCTATCACTCTCTGTCACTATCTCTCACTATCTCTCACTATCTCTCACTATCTGTCACTCTATGACACTGCAGCAGCAGTACACAGGAAGTGACAAGATCCAGGAAGCATCCAGCTGCTGGCAGCACGCTACCAGCGGTGATCAGGTAAGTATCAGGCAAGGATCAGGTATGTATATCACGACAGATTGGCCGGTGACCGCTCTGCACGCAATTCCAGACCGGAATGGCGTCTGCAGCGCAGTCATCGTTAGTTTAAATAACGCGCTATGGCTGTGATTGGTCCGTCGGTCCGACGGACCAATCACAGCCTTGGGGGCAGGTGGGGTGAGGTGTGGTCATCACCGGTGATCCCCTCACGCCCCCTCACACCCGGCGGTGATTGACACCTGTGTTACCGAGCGTCATATTCGCCGGTAACACAGGAAAACGCTGCGATTGGCTGTTCACATTGAACAGCCAATCACAGCGATCGCCGACGGGGGGGAGGCATCGCCGCCCCCCTGGACATGCTGGGACATGTCTGCTGTCAGGGACAGCAGACATGTTTAAACTGTCACCGCGTCTATAGACGCGGGGACAGTTTAAAGTCATGACGTATATATACGTCATGTGTCGGGAAGTACATCCCGGCCATGACGTATATATACGTCAAATGTCGGGAAGGGGTTAAATGTCGCAATTGTGCAAAACACCATATACAGTATGACTTTGGTGGTTAATAGTCAGAACTGATGCTGATTTTAGTTCTACCAGCTATACCCCTATTTATGCTGTATTTTATCAACCCTTCCTGTACGTTACCTTGTAATTTGTTTTTTGTTTGCAATGTACGGTGCTGCGGACACTTTGTGGCGCCTTATAAATAAACAAACTACTAGTACTACTACTACTACTAGTCTCACACACACTAGTATTTCACAAAATTAGTTAAGTTCTGGTTCAATACTACTCGAGTACTCTGTTGATTACTGTTCAGTTCGGAGCTGAGGACTGATTCAGTACAACTATGCAATTCTGCTGTGTACTAAATGACAGGTTCCATCAGCCAATAAGCAGGAGCCGCCACAGAAACGTCATTGGTCTTTGACACATACTGTATGCAGTGTAGTTTAGAAAACGCAACATCTGATGGACAGAAAGTGATTTTACACTCTGGCTTTTCCAGCGCATCAGTACGTTATGATGCGACTCAATACAGCATGAGGCAACTTAGATGGCTGAGCATGAGTAGCAGGGCACGCTACATGGCATATGGATGTACACCAATGAATCAGGCCGAGTGTGCCAAGCTTAGATCATCCAAGTGTTAATGTGTCAAATATAAACAGAAAACAGACAACACTGCTAGACAACTGCTAATAGCAGATGCTGACTACTACATGGAACAATATCAACATCAGCATTAAATCTAAATATTGCTTAAAGTGCAATTTATATAATGAATGACGCGGTGAAGTCTACTTGCATGCATTATAAAATCAGTAAATACGATTTCTCCATTTATTGGCTAATTAATGTCCTAGACATATGCTTCAAAACTAGTTATTTACTTTCTTGCTTATACATTGAAAATTAAGTTCCTGTTATTTTAATTAATTTCTTTCATTAGGATAATTGAAAAAGTTGAAGCTAATATTTTTAAAGAATAAAACTGAAGCCATATGAAACATGGTAGTTGTGTGTGTGTGTGTGTGTGTGTGTGTGTGTGTGTGTGTGCATGTATATACTTTTATGATATAGCCACCAAGGGGCGTAACTGCCATAGGTGCAGGGGGTGCAGCTACTATGGGGCCCAGAGCTGAGAGGGGCCCACTTTGCCTGTCAAAGTATCATATGATGTATACATTTTTCAGCATTAGGTGATAAATAGGGGCCCTTACAAACTTTTGCTATGGGCCCACATGTATCTAGTTACACCCCTGTAGCCACTCCTTGATTGGCTGCTTGCTGTTGGAGCCCGGTGCTGGTTCCCAAAATACAGGGGACCCCTACTTTTACCCCCCCCGTATTTTGGGAACCAGAACTGAGCCTGGTGCTGGTTATAGAAATACTTTTTTTTTCACAGAGAATTTGACTGATCTGTGCAGGCTTCAGCCAAATACGTCTTTAAAATGAGGAGTTATATTTTCTCCTGAATTAATGTCCAAATTCAGCAATGCAAATGTTAGTAGATCAGCACACAACCATAGCGATCATGGCCATATACGGACAAATTCTATTGATTGTGAATTCATTCGTACACCAGAATTTGGCTGAGCTTGCATTCTTACCCATTTCATCTTAGTAAATTTCCACCCACGTCTTATTTTCGGGGTCTAGGTCAGACATAGTGGCATTATTGGATGCCATGAGGTGGTGTGTTTTCTCTGTGCATGTGTCCCGGGGGTGTTTGTGTGAAGTCGTAGTGCAGACTCAGGCATGCGGAAATTTATTGGAGATGTGTTTGGCCTTTGGGTGGTTACAGGGTAGAGGTTGGTCATACACAGATGGTCACGTTATTTGAGTGACGAGAGTGTGTTGCAGAAGTCGGTTACTTGCAGAGCCACTGAGTCGCTCACATTGGGGCCATGTTTGGACAAATGGTCTGCAGTGGGGCTGGTGTGGGTTTCATTTGTGCAACCGATGGTGAAGCCCGGGGCAGTAGAGAGCACGGCTGGGCCTGGGTACTTTGGCCTAATTGCCATGGCCATGCCCCCTTATCGTAAAATACAGAATAAATGAGGCATGGCCCTTATCATAAAATACAGTGTAAAATAGCACTTTAAGCACCTTGACCACACTGCAGCCCACCACAGCAGCATGCGCTGAGTTGAGAAGAGGTGCTGCAGCTCTTGCTGCCAATTAATGGAGACCTAACTGGGTCCCTCCATCAGACATGGGCCCGGGTAATTAGTACCCCATCCCTCCTCTCTATGCCCCACTGGTTGAACATAAGGAGGTGTAGGGTATGACTGCAGAATCTTTGGACAGCAGCATGTGGCTGCGACTGTATATTTTGGTTATCAGTGGCGGCTTCAGGGGTTTGGCTGCAGCACAGTCCAATTTTCAAATAGGTGGCAGTATTTGATTGAATTTGAATTTTAGGTAAATATATATTAGCTGGGTGCCCAATGGCAGTAATGTGACAAGAAATAACATACCCTGGATATAGATGAAGTCTGGGTCTTTATTTTGTAGCAGGTAAATAACATACCACGTTATGACCCACAGTTACTTGTCTTCAAGGAAAACAACATACCATATATTAGCTGGCTGCTGCTTTTTACAGCTATTCCTATATAAATTGAATGACTTTCTCACCCTGGAAAATGATCTATTATTTATTGGCAAAAATGTAATTAAACATTTGAAATGCTTCCTTGTTGAACATTGTGTCATCTGTAAAAAGGTTCTTTACATGTTTTTTTTATTGAGAGAATATTTTTTTTTAATTAAAAAAAAGTTTATTGTCTATGACTAAATGATTTAAACATAAACTAAATAAAGGAAAAAAATATGGCGCTTTTCTTTTTGCTTTTTATTTGCTTTTCCAAAAGCTTACATTATTCTTTGTGCAGCACGCTAAATGAGCTACAGCATGTGGGTTTGCAGAGTAAAATACAATAAACTACTGTACTACAAATATGAAACTATAAAAAATAAATAGATTTGAACTGGACAAAAGAAAAATACGTGTTATGAAAATAACAAGAACGAGACCCACTTGTCAAAAACAAATGAAAACTTTTGGAACCATGTAGATCCAGCTGTGCCAATAAATCATCAAATAAATAAGTTCTTCTTGGATAAAATTCATGTTTTTCTTTAGCAAATGTTTCTTTAACAACATTGATTCTCCTGCTACAGGTGCCAACGATTTATCACTTCTCTGATAAGTTGTAGAGCAAATGATTAGATACTCCAGAGGCTTTCAACAACAGTCCTATTCCCCGTAGTACAATTTCAAATAAATTGCATTTTCAAAATGGCAGACAATGAACTGCAGCAAACAAACATTCCATGATATTGCTTTGTGGTTCCTGTGCACATTCATCAAGCAATATTTAATGATACAGTAACCATTCAATAGATAATAGGCCTACAATGCAATATTCTGTACTGTAGCTTGATATTCAAGTGTACACTTCTAAATAAATGAGTACTACTTAAATAAGCAGATATTAATATAATGGACATAGAAGTAGAGATGTGCGGGCTCGGATTTCCCAGATCCGAGCCCGCACGAATGTCACTAATCCGAGTGGCGCTCGGAGCTTCCCGCTTGACTCGGATCCGGGCGCGTGGGCAAAACGTGGTTGCCCAGCGCCGGATTCTCGCGAGATCCGGACCTCTATATAAACCGCGAGAATCCGGCGCCATTTGTCACTCGCAAGTTGTTAGGGATAGGAGTCTGTGACTGTGCGGAGCTTTATTAGGTTAGGTAGGTTAGGGATGCATAGGAATGGACATCATTGTACTGACTGCCGGTCTTGCCCGGCAAGTCAGTACTTGAAGGGTGAGCTGTGCGGCGATTGGATGGCTGGTTGACAGCACTAGGTGGAGCTGCGCAGTATAGGCTGATGGATCCCAAAACATGGCCGCCGCCAGCGGAGGCGACAGAAACCAGCCGGCGGGGATTGTGCGCACATGCGCTGCTGCCGGCAATTCCAGCCAGAGACCAAACCAAACACAGACCTGTCATGGTGGCCCACATCTCACGCCACCCAGACCCTGCATGGCACCGGAGTACACGCCACCACTGTCATCTGGTGGTGAAAGTGTGAGAGTATGCACACCACCAGCATAAGCAACAGGACCGGAGGTGAGCGCTGTGGCAGGAGACACACTGATATAAGTCTTAGGGCTAGGCACAGCACAGGGGAACTGGGTAGCAGCCATGGTGGTCGTGACATTGTGCATCTACTGTACTGACATATATACCAGTCTCTTGGTGCATCTACTGCCATATATAGTACTTCCCTGCTGGTGCATTTACTGCTGTATATAAAATACCACTCTACTTGTGCATCTACTGCTGTATAAACAATAATACCAATCTACTGGTGCATCTACTGCCGTACATTTAATATCTCTCTGCTGGTGCATCTACTGCTGTATATATAATACCTCTCTACTGGTGTATCTACTGCCGTATATATAATATCTCTCTGCTGGTGCATCTACTGCCATATAAATAATACCAGTTGACTATACTGGTGCATCTACTGCCGTATAAATAATACCTCTCTACTGGTGCATCTACTGCCGTATAAATAATAACAGTCTACTGGTGCATCTACTGCCATATATATAATATCTCTCTGCTGGTGCATCTACTGCCGTTTATATAATACCTCTCTACTGGTGCATCTACTGCCATATATATATCTCTCTGCTGGTGCTTCTACTGCTATTTAAATAATACCAATGGACTCTACTGGTGCATCTTCTGTCATATATATAATATCTCTCTGCTGGTACATCTACTTCCTTATAAATAATACCAGTCGACTCGACTGGTGCATCTACTGCCGTATAAATAATACCAGTCTACTGGTGCATCTACTGCCATATATATATATATATATATATATATATATATACCAAACAAAATCTCTGGAATTGTGCTATATATGAATTTTTGGTCGCCTATAACACTGGGTCTTCTACTAGCAAGACCACCACCATCAAACTAACCCCACATTAGTGTTATATGGCGCCCTTCACCTTTAAATTAGGGTTATTCCTGACTTTCCTTTTACCAATTTATACACAATAAAAAGTTTTTCATTATACATAAAACATTTATTGATACAAGCATAAAAGATAATAAAACAAACTTTTTGCAGTTATTCTTGTCTTTGGAAATGATATTTCTTGATAATAGGTGATATCAAGTACCCGACACGTTTCGTCTCGTCAAGAGACTTCATCAGGCGTATGCCAGTAGTATTTTTACAATCTTAGGTTGAATTTCTTATAGACTAGATAGAATAAATGCTATTCACTTTATTGTATTTCTCCCGAAGACTTTTTGGTTAGTTCTTATCTCTGTTCTTAGAGGTTCATTAACATACTGTCAGGACGTATATCCAAACGTTTTGGGTTCTGATTTTTTTTTTTAAAGCATAAATATTATAATACCATATATAAAAGATATCGTACAAAAACACACACTATATATAAACATTTAAGTATGTATGACCCAGTTTAAACTTTCCCAATAAGTACGGGCTACTGTGTGGCAGAGGATGTCTGCCGCAGATATGTAAAGGCTGCGGCCCACATGGCGCATGGCGCAGATGCAATGGTCCCGGCCCCATTGATGTGCGCCATACGACATGTGAGCAGTGGCCATCACATACCTGCAGCTGAGACCATGTCTGCCGCACAGTACCCCATACTATTGGCAAAGAAAAAAGGGCAATAAATGGAGTTTGCTCTCCAGATTGAGGAGAATCCTGTTCTCCCTCTGGTAATGCAGGTACAGGTAGCAGCATATAAAAAGAAAAAAAAAGACACTCTGGTAACTTCTGAAACAGGCCCTTACAACAGTAGGGATAAGGTACTGTGTGGCAGAGGATGTCTGCTGCAGATATGTAAAGGCTGCGGCCCACATGGCGCATGGCGCAGATGCAATGGCCCCGGCCCCATTGATGTGCGCCATACGACATTGAAGCAGTGGCCATCACATACCTGCAGCTGAGACCATGTCTGCCGCACAGTACCCCATACTATTGGCAAAGATAAAAGGGCAATAAATGGAGTTTGCTCTCCAGATTGAGGAGAATCCTGTTCTCCCTCTGGTAATGCAGGTACAGGTAGCAGCATATAAAAAAGAAAAAAAACACTGTCCACTACAATTGTGAACCCACTATATATGTTACATGAAAATAGACCAGGCATGCAGAGTGTTTTAAACATTTATTAAGTCATAATCCATGTGATATTCTATGTACCCCCCTTTTTCTTTTATACTGTATACAGTTTGTTTTTATATCAATATTAAATAAATAATTTGTAAAGATCATCCAATCTTTCCAATCAAAAATATTTTTCTAACTATACAAGCGCTGTCATGGAGCCGTGTGCTCCCATCCCCTTTTTCAGAAATACAAAACAAGCTTAACAGTGGATGTCAGTGAAATGCTTATGTAAATAAGTACGTCTTTAGTCTAGTTTTTATTTTATTTTTTATTTTTTTTATGTGTGTTCTGTGTATTTATGGTCTGTGTATGTATTTTGTGAAAGAAAAAAACTATATCGTGCTTGTGTTGATATTTGTACTTCTTATCCTGTTCCCTTCCGGAACTTTGTATAGTGTTCTTACTCTTGTGTGATGTGTGTTTTTCTTCTGTGACTTATGTGTAACAAAAATAAATAATTGACTTACTAATCACTAAATTTTATTTATCTCTAGCCTCTTCACTCTCTCCTCTCCCTCCCCTTCCCCCCTTCCCTGTATTCCTAATTGTTTTCACAGAGCTCAAAAAAGCAAATGAACCAAAAAGACGTTTCTTCACATTGATTATGTATATCTTCTTTTTTCTATAACAACATAAACCACTTTAGGACCACACACAAGGGTAGGGTCACATACAGGGGTATCGCATTGCTATTTATACTTTTCTTTACAAGGACTGGTTCACTCTCCTTCTCATTTTAGCCATTTTTATCTAAACCTCCACATTTCTCGCCTTTCTCTCTTACCAAGTTATCATTTCTCGTCATCTTACTGTCCATTGTGTATTATCAAACAGTTTCCTTATATTTTCTCTTGTGACCATAGGTAATGATTCTATAAAAGGTCCCCATTTTTTATAAAACCTGCTATTTCCTGTCTCGATGTCTGGATGTATAGCTCTTCTTTCAATAAATATTATTTTCAAGACCATTGTTTCTAATTCCATTATGGACGGGGCAGATCGCTTAATCCAATGGTGTAATATTAGTTTATTCGCTACCCCTAATATCACCGTTAATGCTGGTATTATTTTCTTACTCTCAGGACCCAAGTCCCATCCTTGCATATAGAACAAAATACAGGCCTGTGGATTCTTAATCACTTTCACATGGAACACTCTATTTATATAACTAACCCAAGGGATCTCCTCAAAAATAAGTTAAAAGGGGAAAATTCGGGACCAGTGACCCTATCCCCGATCCAGAGGCGGAGAAGAGGAACGTAGTCCACTCTCTAGGGACGTAACATTCCTTTATCTCTTTTTTGGTGTGCGCCGGTGAAGGGATCTCCTCAATTTGTGTATTTATACACTAAATCTGTTTTACTATTACTGTGAGGTGTGGGGACACCTATGAGCTGATCCTATCTGTGGCTGCATACACATTTGCGCAGATAAGTTGGAGGTTTCCAGAAATATCTTTTCCATATAACTAACCACCTTATTCCAGAATACCGCTATCTTTCCACAACTCCAAAAGTTGTGAAAAAAGAAAGCTTTAATTTTGCTGCATTTCACACATCTATCCGATTCTCCCAAAATCATATGGGCTCTTTGTTCTGGTGAGATATAAGCCCTTGACATTATCTTAAAGTATACCTCCTGTAATAGTGCTGAATGTAGATTCTTATAATTAGATACACAGTTTTCCATCACCTTATCCCATTCCGCTACTTCTGGTATCTCTTTTTTCCATTGTATGATTGATCCCTTCCATTTTTTTACAAAGTTGGTTTTCTGTAACACCTCATAGTATCTTACTAATCTATATTTATTGACTCTGGTTATACACATTATTTTTTCTATCGGGTCATTGTCTTCCACATTTTTCATAGGTTCTTTTTGTGTTTGTATATAATGCCTAACCTGAAGGTACATAAAGAAATGGCCTTTTTCAAGTTCATATTTCTCTTTTAATTCTGTGAATGACAGCATTCTGCCTCCTGGATCAAAGACATCTTTAATCGCTATTATTCCTTTATTTTTCCATCTCAGGAAATTGGTATTCTCCAATGCTGGTTGGAATTGTGGGTTTCCCCATATTGTATTATATTTTGATACCGTAAACTCTCTTTTTACCTGTTTGTTCGTATTTACCCATGCATAGTACGTATCTTTAAATAAAATTGAGGTCTGTTTATCTATGGGTATTAGATTTTTTGGGGAATGAATCAGTGCTGCTGGTGTAAATGGATAAAAGAATTCTTCTTCCAACTCAAAATTTGTAAATATCGATCTCCTCCCAAACCAATCTAGAATGTACCTAAAGCAAATTGCTTTACTATATACCTCCACATCTGGCATATTTAACCCTCCTTCTTTTCTAGGTAGTTGTAATTTACTATATGCCACTCTATTTTTACCTCCTGCCCATAAGAAGGATGAAAACATCTTATTCACTTTTTTATTATCCCCTTTCGTTAATCTTATAGGTAACATTTGTAGTATATAGGCTAATTTGGGGAAAAGTATATTTTTGATTACCACTGCTCTTCCCATTAGAGAGAGTGGCAGTGTCATCCAATTTTGCAGTGTCTTTGCTATTCCCGTTATCACTGGTGTAATGTTTAATGTATATATGTCTGTCAATTTTACTGGTATGCATACCCCTAGATATTTAAAGTACTTATCCACAGTCGGAAATTGTTTGATAACTGGGTCTACCTTCCACCCTACTTTTTCCCCTGTCAACACCATCATTTCTGATTTATTATAATTTACTTTATACCCCGCAAAAGATCCAAAGTTTTCAATAATTTCTACTATACATGGGATTGAGTCTGAGGGCCTGGAGACAAAAAGTAGCATGTCATCAGCAAACAATGCCAATTTCGCCTCCAGTCCCCCCACCCCAACCCCCTTGTACCCTTCCGCTGACCTTAGTGCAATTGCCAAAGGCTCTAATGCCAAGGCAAATAACAGGGGTGACAAGGGACATCCCTGTCTCGTTCCCCTCTCTATATTAAAGGCCTGAGATGTGTATCCATTTATCACAATTTGTGTACTGGGGTTAGTATATAATCTTCTTATTAATGCGACAAAGCCTTCTGGTATTCCAAACCTCTTCATTGTATCCATCAGGTGTTCCCATGTCACCATATCAAAGGCTTTCTCTGCATCCAGAGAAAGCACTACTTTTCTATCTGGTCCCTGGTTTAGCCGTACCCATTCCATCACCGTCAGCAACTTTCTTATATTTACCACCGACTGTCTCCCCCATATAAACCCTGACTGATCTTGGTGTACTATGGAAGGCAGGATTACCTTTAGCCTTTCTGATAGAATTTTTGTTAAGATCTTGTAATCGGAATTTAATAACGATATAGGTCTGTACGCACTAGGCTGTTCTAAATCCCTCCCCTGTTTAGGCAGCACCTTAACCGTGGCCGCGTTAAAATATAATGGTAATTCTTTCCCCATCATTATACTGTTATATACCTTACCCAGCTGTTTACTTATATGGGGTGCCATGATTTTGTAATATTCATTTGAAAATCCATCTGGACCAGGTGATTTTCCTATCTTTAGGGACCTAATCGTTCTCTGTATTTCCTCTTCTGTTATTGGCGTCCCTAGGGATACGGATTGAGCTTCTATGACCTGCGGGATTGATAATTTTGCCCAGAATTCTTCTCTAATCTTGATATCCACATTTTGTTTAGAGTATAACTGTGAATAATATTCTTTAAAGACTTTCACTATCCCTTCACTATCTTTAATTAAGGATCTATCTTTTGCTCTAATGGTGGTAATAGAGTTATTAGGGTATCTTCCCCTCAATAGATTAGATAGTAACTTACTTGCTTTATTTCCATATCTGTGTATTGCACTATCTCTCTGGAACGAAAATTTAGCTTCCAATGCAGTTAGTATATTATCAAATACGGCTTTCTTGTCTAAATACGACCTCGTATTATCTCTTGTTGGGTTATGTTTATACTCCTGGTAAATATCTGTCAGTTCTGTTTGGGCTTCTAGGTACATAGATTCAATATTTATTTCCCTCATTCTACAGTATGAAAAGATTTGGCCCCTAATTACTGATTTGGCTGCCTGCCAGAATATCAGCGGGTCTCCTTCTACCATTTCTATATTATTTTGTGTATATTCCTTCCACATTACTTCTAGCTCCTTTCTAAACTGTGGTGAATTTATTAGATATGAGGGGAATACCCACCGACGCATTGGTCCCTTATCCGCCTTTTGTGTTATTCTCATCCAGCACAGAGCATGATCCGATATGCATATTGTTTCTATATTTGAATCTATTATTCTAGCGAACATCTGTTTTGGAACTAATAAATAGTCTAACCTTGACAGTGTCCCATGCGCTGCCGACAGGCATGTATACTCTCTTTCTATGGGATAGCATGCCCTCCATACATCCACCATCTGTAACTTTTGGGCCACCAGTTTTATAATACCTTCTCCTTCTTTATTTTTCCTTTTCATTGGCATATTCTTATCTAACTGTGATGGAGCCACCAAATTAAAGTCCCCTCCTAATATTATCATTCCCATTGGGTAATTATATAATTTATTTACCAATTTCTTATAGAACTCTCTAGATTTGGAGTTTGGGGCATATATATTACAAAATACATATCTCCCTCCCCCTACTGTAACTTCTGCGATGGCATATCTCCCTTCAGGATCTTCTTCTACTGAATGTATTACTGTTTCTAAAGATTGTTTTACCAATATGGCCACTCCTCTTGACTTAGATGTGTGATATGCCGATGCTATCACCTTCCATCTTAACATATTTAATTTCTGAATCTCTAATGGCATGAGATGGGTTTCCTGTATATACACTATATCCAAGCGCATTTTATTCAGATACATCAATATTTTCTTCCGCTTGGATGGAGTGTTTATACCTCCCACATTCAGAGTACCTATTTTTAGCCCAGTCCTAATAATTTCTTTCTAAAGCTTTTCATCTTTGCAATGCTATCCTTACCCCACACCAAATATGACACAATGGGAAAATATTTACACAATACTAAACAAAACATAACTCCATACTTCCTGAGCGTGGAGTATCTGGATACACAACTCATCTGGGGATCATTTCTTCCCCACTGAACCATTTTTAATATCACCGGACTTCCCTTTTCTGTCTGGCTCGCTTTCAGCCAACCTATATTTATATCCCTCGTTCCAGGGGTATCCCCTAGCCCGCTGCAGCTCCATTTTTCCTTATCTCATTATCTTTGTTTACTTTCCAAACTTTCCCCGACAAATTGTACCCCCCCTCCCCCCTCTTCCTCCATTCTTATAGCCGACATTTTTTTAAATTAACAGACTGTTACTCCTTCTCTTCTCCTCGGGTTTACTTTCTAAGAAGCTTCTGTTTCCGTGTTTTCCGTATTCCCTGATTGTTCATCAAATGAAGCCACATTCTCCTTTAAGAATTGTTCGGCTTCCGTGGCATTGGTAAATTCTTTAGTTTTTTCCCCTATAAACAGTCTTAGTCTTGCAGGGAACACTAAGGCAAACTTTACATTTGCATTTAATAGTCTGGTACATAAGGGTGTGAGCTCCTTCCTTGCCCTGTTTACTTCTGCAGAGAAGTCTTGCGATATGAAGAATTTCTTCCCATTCCAGGTCAATTCTCTCTTCTTCCTCGAAGCCAACCATATCGCCTCCTTATGCCGATAGTTCATGCATTTAAATATTACCACCCTTGCTCTTTCATTGGGGGATTTATGTAAAGGTCCCAATCGGTGTGCCCTTTCTATTTCTATCCCCTTGCATTCTTCTGATATCTGTAATATTTCTGGCAAGGAATGTTGGAGAAAATGGAGCAATTCTTGACCTTTTATGGCTTCCTCTAGCCCTACTATAACGGAGGTTATTCCTCCTATTTCTATTTTCCAAACTATCAATCTTGGCCTGCATCTGGGTTACTGTATTTTGTAGTTTAGATGTAACTTTCTTTGTTTCCGCCATGTCAGTAAAGAGTTCTCCCACTCTACTTTCAGTCTCCTGCTGTCCTTTTGTTATTTGTTGCAACTGCTCCTTTAATTCTTGAATAGACTCTGAGAATTTTTTGGCCTGCATCTCCATTAATGGCCCCATTGTTGCCTGGATCGCCTTTACTACTTCTCCGTAGGTTACAGGTGTTTCTTCTACTGTTTGTATATCTGTGGCTATAGATGTTGGTTGTACCAGTTGATGTGAGCCTCTTTTATCCTTTGCAGCCACCATTTTGACATTTATATCCTTTTTTACTTTACTTGTTCTCGGCATCTGTGGAGACAGATACCTGTCCATATATTGTTATAAGTCCAGTAACTGAAAAAAAATGTATTTTTTTTTCCTTGCCAGAGGGTCCTTCTTTTATTTTAAGAAACCAAAAAAAATTTTTATTTTTTTTTATTTTTTTTATTAATTTTCTTATTTATTTATCTTTATATATATTTTTTTGGTACTTGTTTCCTAGCACGGCCACAAATCTTGGCCATCGGGGGTAATTTTAGTGGCCTGCGACGCGACCGACGCGATGCCCCCGATTTTTCCATTGAAATGCATTGAAAACAGTGAAAAATCGGGTCGGTCGCGTCGTGTGCGCCTAAAAATGCTTAAATGGTCCACCCGCGGTGGCCGCGATTTCCCCATAGGGAACAATGTTAAATGCCTCAATTTACCCGCGATTACCCCGATTTCCCATAGGAAACAATGTTAAATGGGTCAATTTACCCAAATCATCATAGGGAAGAATGGTAAATGGGCCAGAAAGCCCAAAAAACCCCCCTGACCAGTGAAATGTCCCCCCAAAAGTAGTTCACGCCACCCCGCGATGAACGTGAACCCGAAGCGTGGCGAGCGCAGCGAGTCCGCGAGGGGCGGCGGTACGCGTCCTCCGACCTTTTCATACCCCCACTATCCACTAGGGCGTGGAGTTGAGAATAGAATAGTGTGGCGAGCGCAGCGAGCCACCGAGCCCGAAGCGTGGCGAGCGCAGCGAGCCCCGCGAGGGGACGCGGATACCTTCACAGGTAAACGCGTCCCTTCGCGGGCTTCACAGGTATCCGCGTCCCCTCGCGGGGCTCGCTGCGCTCGCCACGCTTCGGGCTCGGTGGCTCGCTGCGCTCGCCAAACTACTTTTGGGGGGACATTTCAATGTTCAGGGGTGTTTTTGGCCCATTTACCATTGTTCCTATGATAATTTGGGTAAATTGAGCCATTTCACATTGTTTCCTATGGGAAATCGTGGTCATCGCGGGTAAATTGAGGCATTTAACATTGTTCTCTATGGGGAAATCGCGGGCATCGCGTCTGGCCCATCGCACCCGATTTATTTGCGCATGCGATGCCCGCGATGGCCCCGATTTTACCCCCGATGACCGCGATTATGATCGTTGTGGCCGTGCTAGGAAACAAGTACCATTTTTTTTATCTTTCTTAATATCTATGATATCCTTTCTTACGGAAAGTCTGCTTCTTTTACAGTCTTCTATTCAGCTTCTGTTTTCACAATGTCCTTTTTTTTTTTTTTTTTTTATTATTTTTTTTGGTTTTTATACTCTTTTTTTTTTAATATGTAAATTGGGTCCGATTTTTATTTTGTGCGTCTCTTATCCGGTTTCTCAGTTCTTCAGCCTGGTTTCCGTTTTTTATTCCTCTCTCACCTCCCTTTTCCCCCCATGTCTCAGTTTCCAAATTCGGGGTTGAATTTCTCCCTGCAGTATCTCCCCCTGCTGGTTACATCCAATTCTTATATCATATAGTGCTTTAGCTGTGTAATCCTGCTGGGTTTCTTGTTAGTAATTAACCCCTTACTGTTACAATGGGGGTACCACTTATCCTCTATCTACTGCAGCTCCCTTTTTGGGTCCCGTTGCTGTAGTGGTATAACTACGGGGGTTATACTTTACGTCCAAAACAGTCCAGTCCAGACTCTTTACAGCTATTAATTTTAGTATCCAGCCGGTGCTATGATGCACTCCTTGCTCCAGTCTCACTCTCCGTGGTTTTTTTTTTTTTTTTTACCAGCTCTAGCAGGTCCCAACTATCTGCTGGTACTACTTAATTCCAATCCTCTTTCACATACGCTATTGGTATAATGCCTGGGGTATCTTGTTGTTTAGTTTATTATGCCTCTAGATACCTTATCTCTAGCTACTGTCCTGGTATCCAATGTCTGGCACACTCTAACAAACTCTGGCTTTAGTTTTGGTCAGCCTACTCCGGTCAGTCAGCTTCTGCCTTAATATTACGCAGTTTATATAGTTCTTTTTGTCTGCAGTAAGCTTGTTTACTCACTGCTTATGTTGGTCCTTGCTGCCGCCGTTTATTCTCCTCGGGCAGACTCTCTATGATCACAGCCGCCGTCTGCAGCTTGATCTCTGTGGGCGCAGTTTCTCCGCGTCTCCCTTATGGTGTAAGCTGCCGCTTGATGTTTCAGGGCTGGGGTCAGGGCTGCCTCACCGCGCCTTGGTTCTGGTCTCTGCCGCTGCGTCTCTCATCCCCGTCACGTCGCTCGGCTCTCCACCAGCCTCTCTCCATCTCTCCTCCGTTCACCGGGTCAGAGTTCACCCTCTCCGCGCCCTCTTCCGGGTTCAGTCCGCACATTTGGGCTCTGTCTCTCCCGACCCCTCTGTCCAGGTCAGTCTTCTTCGCTTATCGGACCCCTTTGTTTTAGGGGGTGGGGGTTTGTATCTGCCGGGGGTTAGTCCATCTCCTTGTCTGGAGCCTGCTGCAGCAACGGAGCTACCCCTTCACACATCCTCTCACATTGGAGCCGGATCCGGAAGTCCTTTAGTCTATTTTTAAAGGATTCTACAGTGGGGGCTTCTCGCACTGTGCAAGGAAGAGAGTTCCATAGAGTTGGAGCAACAAAGTTGAAAGCTTGACCTCCAGATGAATTCAGAGAGATTCTGGGTACTGTTATTAGTCCTTCTTCAGTGGATCGTAGTAATCGAGTAGGACAGTAAGGAATCTGAAGCTGCTGCAGGTACCTTGGGCCCTGGTCATGTAGGGCCTTGAAAGTGAGTAAGCCAATTCACCATTTTACAGGTAGCCAGTGAAGGGCGTAGAGAATGAGACTTATGTTGCTGGAGCGGGGCTGGTTAGTTAATAGTCTGGCAGCTGCACTTTGTACCAGCTGCAAGCGGTGCAATTATTTTGCTGGAAGACCCAGGTAGAGAGCATTGCAGTAGTCTAGGCATGATGATATAAATGCATGTATGACTTTAGGCAGGTCTTCTGAGGGAATTACGTGCTTGATTCTGGCTATGTTTCTCAGATGAAAGAATGAGGATTTGATTGTGGCTGACACCTGATGTTTAAGTCTCAGGCCATTATCCAGGACAACACCAAGATTCGTGATCAGAGTTTTTTAGTGCTGTGCCCACCAGCTTAAGACCTGTCAGTTGGCTTGCTGCCGTCTTGTCCTCTGATTTATCATCAGGACTTCTGTTTTATCTGGGTTCAGTCTCAGCCAACTGGCACTCATCCACTCCTGGAGCTCAGCTAGGCAGCCATTTAAGGTCGTTATTGTGTTATTGGTGCCTGAAGCAAAGGACAGGTACAGTTGCAGAGGCGTAAGTTCGTTCCAGATGCCCGGAGGCAAGATAGATATTGGTGCCCCCCCCACACACACACACATATACACAACACAACCCAATAAAACCTTATATAAAATATATATTTTTGTTAAGAAATATAGGGGCAGATGTATTAAGCCTTAAAAAGAGATAAATGCAAGGGTGATAAAAAGAGATAAACGTCCAGCCAATCAGCTCCTTACTGACATTTTTCAAACACAGCCTGTAACATGGCAGTTAGCTGGTGATTGGCTGGATGGTTATCTCTCTTTATCACCCTTGCATTTATCTCTTGTTAAGGCTTAATACATCTGCCCCATAGATATATAACACATATATTTTTCAGAACTTAGCCACAGAAGCAATATTGTTGGCTTTTACATAACTGATTTATACTTGCATGGGGAGGAGAGGTGCCCCTTGGGAGCAGGAGCTGAGCGGCAGATGACTCCATTGCCTCCCAGAGTTCTGTCTCTATACAGTTGGGTATCATCTGCATAGCAGTGGTAGACCAGGCCATGACTATTGGTATATCTATTGGTACAAATATGTGCTTTTATAATAAATACAATTTTCATACTAACACGTAGTAAAATAAGATGGCATCTATGTTACAGTCTGGCCAAATAACAAAATTTAGTGCTATGATGCAACAATATAAGGTGTGATACCCAGTGGTGTCGAGAGAAGGGGGTACGTTTTACCTGGGTCTGATAGAAGAGCCCTGGTCCAGCTCCCCCCTCCCCCATTTAAGGAAGCCAGGCAGTGGGGAGAGAGATGACAGGCTGCCACCGGAGCCCAGCCCCTCTCCTCATCCCAGCAAATGCTTCTCAGTCCTGTGTGCTGAGCTGGAGAGCGAGGCAGCTACAGGGGCAGCCTGTCTTCTCTATCCATGCGCTGGTGTGTGCATTCCCACTTGCACCCCCACCGGCACCCGCCTGCCCACAAAAATTAAATTTTGTTCTTCAGTATACCTGGAGAAGGTTGACCTGTCAGCTCCCCTGATGATACCCCTTTCCACAAAAATCTATTATTATGAACCTTAAAATTTTAACTATATTCAAATATGTCACGCCCGAGGCTCGGTTGGAACCAGAAGCTACGGGCATAGGGATTAACTCAGTAGAGGACTCTGGGAACTTGGAAGCATGAACCAGAATATGGTAATTGGTAGGATTGCCCGAGTGCGTAAAGAGAATGCAGGAAGCAGGTAAGTATATTACAAAGTCTTTATGAAATATGCAGTATGGGGCAGTATGGATGGTGTAATGGTTAGCATTACTGCCTAATGTCATTTTTCAAACACAGCCTGTAGAATGACAGGAGCTAATTGGGTGTTACTTTATCTCCATTTTATTAGTGAAAAGTGATAAAATGGAGATAAAGTAACACCCAATTAGCTCCTGTCATTCTACAGGCTACATTCTAATACTTCGGCATTGCACAGTATCGGCCAGATGTACTAGTACATCTGGCCGATACTGTGCAATGCCGAAGTATTAGGATGCTATTTGTTGTTTACATTTTTAAGGTTATAATATAGGAGCCACCACCACCGGCTACAAAATACAAATATACAGATTATTTCAAAATATTCCTAATTAAGATAGTCCCATATTTCTCTATGATCAGTTATAGGGAAACAGTATTGAAGTGGATCACAAAATGAGGTTATTTTATAAGGTTATTTTCTAATCTCGAAGTACAAACCTTCCTCTTGCAGTGCAGTTTCACAAAGCTAGGACAGTTTTCAATGCTAATGGGAAAAAGGAAGCGTCATTGGCTTGTAACAGGTCAGCTTTTTCATGACTGTTATCGACGGCTTCCAAAGCTGCAGCTGCAGCAGGTAATTTGTTGCAGGGAGAGGGCAGACGCAAAGGTCATTATTACAATCACACACCCTGTGAAGCTTAAAACAAAAAGAATTGCTTGTCTTGTTTTAGTGTGTCCTCCGAGGTCTCCTGCAGAATGTTACCCAGGCGCGGTGTCCTGTAGCATGTGCTTTGATATCTAAGTACTGCATATCAAGTATATATTGTAAGACACATTTGCTAGACAAATAAAAAGTACTGTAGTTGTTTTTCCGCAGGTGTTGTCAGTGTGGGTCTTACTCCCGGGAAGGTTTTTTTTTTTTTGTCTTTTTTTTTTATTGTGTGGAAATCAATTCAACGAATTGCCTTTTGATTTATTTCTGGGCAACAAAAGAAACACATCAGCATACTCAGGAAACCTGTAGGCATTACATAAACAAAGGCTTCTTTTATTCAAAGAGATTACATATTTTTTTAGATTGCCGAAAACAAGCAGCAAAAGCAATTGAAATTCACATGCAGGATGAACGCACCAAGTCTCCGTAAAGAGAAGACATGAAATGCTTGCCCACTTCTTTCAGTTAACAATTTAATACAAGAAAGAAAGGATCAAACGACTTCTCCTAACTAGAATGAGCAGACTGAATAATTGACAAAACCTAGAACAAATGTGATATGACTAAGACATAGAAACTGGCAAAGTAATTTATTTATCCCAACTGTAAAAGTTATTATAGATAAGTCATCAATAACCTCTGACGGTTACAACAAATAAGCGGCATTAATGAAGCCATGCTGGAGAGAGGAGTCCACTCAATCACCTAGGAGAACCGGAGTAGTGTGTTTACTGTATATGAGGGCTGCTACTGAAATGGAGCCTCAATAGATTTTTTAGAACTATTGTAGATGGATGCAAGGAGAATGCAGTTAGCAGCATCCCAGCGAATCAATTCAAGGTGTTTGGCGCAGTTGTTAATGGAGCCCATTCTTCTGAAAAGGAAGCCATGCGGGAGAAAGTTCTGGATATCATAAATGATAATAGATACTGATAACAAAGTGGTTCTTGCTCATATTAAAAGTCAGGTGTTTTGCTGAGTTGCAGCCTTTTTTATCCCAGCACACATAAAGAAAGAGTAGCAACCGGCTTCCTGTATGCAATTTTAACTAGACAAAACTGGGTACTTATGTAGTATCTGGGCGCCCGATTTAGAAATCGGGTCGGATCAGGCACATCGCATCGCATCGCATGCGACCAAATCGCATGCGATGCGATGACCCGATTTTTCCATAGGATTCAATGTTAAAATGGACTGAGTCCATTTTAACATGGAATTCAATGGGAAAAAGGGGTCCTTTTCATACCCCTACTATCCAAGTGGGCATGGAGTTGGATATAAACCTGAATGCCGTCCCCTCGCGGGGCTCGCTTCGCTCGCCACGCTTCGGGCTCGGTGGCTCGCTACGCTCGCCACAGGTTTATATCCAACTCCATGCCCACTTGGATAGTAGGGGTATGAAAAGGACCCCTTTTTCCCATTGAATTCCATGTTAAAATGGACTCAGTCCATTTTAACATTGAATCCTATGGAAAAATCGGGTCATCGCATCGCATGCGATATGGTCGTATGCGATGCGATGCGCATCGCATCTGATTGTATGCCTTAAGTTAAGGCATACAATCAAAAAATCGGCAGCCCAGATAATACATAAGTACCCAAAACTGCAATATCATTTATTTGGCAGCGGGAAATATTAAAGGAAGACGGAGTAATCAGTGAATTTGGCCACCCATTTACTCACCAAATAAATGACATTTTGGTTATACAAATCAACTAATGTACTTGTAGAAAACAGATTACGGGATTAATTTAATTAGATGCTGTAATTTACTGCACCAGGAACAGGGTGGTAGTCTCACACTTTAACACCCGGAGCTATACAGTTACAGCCCCTTTTCCTCCTGCAGTAAAATACCTGCTAATTTGCATTAACCTGCGAATAGGGCATTTTCTGTTTGAACTCTGAGCACTGCTTGCCATTCCCCATTCCCTCTGCCTTAGTGAATAGATGCAGGGCACATGCGCAGTGACAGAGGGACTCCCAACTGCCGCTGCACCGCTGTAAACCGCTGCCCACAGGTGGGATGGTGTACAGTTTAAAAAAAATTATGAATTTCCTACAAAAAGCTGCATAGTTGTGAAGTCTGTTTGTTTATGTAATAAACTGTGAGATGCAGGGTTTCATTTACAAGGCAAAAGCAACCTGGTTTTGCCTTTTAAATGATTGCCGCTTTAAAAATATGGGCAAACTTGACAGAATTGCCACACAGCACGAATCTCGCAGGCTATTACTAGGTGGCCAATCCCAGCACCAGGATTGGCGGGATCCCTGGATTTGGCCCCGAAAATGTCTGGAATTTCAATCCCAGGTTTGGCGGATCCAATCTCAGGATTTTGGGATTAGACTGCACATGCTCAGATGCTGCCCAGGTGTTCCCATCCCCAGCATGCGGCTTGCACGGCGTCAATTGGTCATAGGTCACACTGCGCAGGCCACACTGGGGGGGTCAAAGGGTACAGCTGTGACGGGCCCCAAGTATCAGAGGGGCCCCAAGTTCAGCCCCCGCTTGGCCGCGGGGCCACTCATCCTCTGACTGTTAGCGTGGCCGTGGTGCCGCTGAGACAATTGAGCCTGCAGTACATGGGGGCTGCCTGGGGACATTCGCCGGGACACGCAGCTCTTGGCTGCCGCGCAAACAGCCTGTGGACGGTCCGCCGGGACACGCAGCTTCCGGCCGCTGGCACTTACACACACTGACATGAGCCAGTGCTGTCAGTGTATCTAAGCAGCGGCCGGAAGCTGCGTGTCCCGGCGGACCGTCCACAGGCTGTTTGCGTGGCAGCCAAGAGCTGCGTGTCCCGGTGAATGTCCCCAGACCATTGTGGGTGCTCATTATAAACATCAGCATTTAAGGTGAGAAATCTTTATATGTGGGGTGCACTTTGGGTCTCTACTGCTGCTTCTCGGGGCCGTGTCTAGTGTTAGCTCAGGTCTGGATAGCAGTCTCTTGTCAATGCTTTGATTTAACATACTGCACTTGAATTGGTCTCTAAGGACGTATGGCTTCAAACTGGCAGAAAATATCTGAATTTGGTCACACACGTGTGTCTGTGTGTGTGTGTGTGTGTGTGTGTGTGTGTGTGTGTATATATATATATATATATATATATATATATATATATATACACATACACTCCACAAAGGCCGCACATGGATAAGAAAGAAGGAAATCATGCAGTTGAAGTTCAAATGTTTTCGATGTATTTTACCACATCGTCATCAGGATAATACACGGGTGAAAATCACATACCTTTATCATACCAGCACCAGTGAGAATACCGCCCCCGCATCATCCGTACAGAGTGGATGCGCCCGCTGATGACGTCATGCTACCCTGTCGGTTACTATGGAAATGCGTGTAACACCAAGCACCTTAACTCACCCCACTTGAAAGGTGATGCAACCCTGGTTAGCATCATCATCGTGCGGCGGTTGCCATGGTGCGTAACATCAATTGTCTAATGGGCATTAAGGTGTGTGGTATAATATGTAGTAGGCATCACGATTTGTGGCATAATGTGTATTAGTTGTCAATTCAGAAGTGTGACTATCTGCGCTGGGGGCAGCAATTATATGGGACTCCTTGCCACCAATATGCCCACCATTCCTCCCTGCTCCACACAACTACTAGTGCTTGAGGGGGTGGGGCCCCCAGAAATATCAGTGTATGGGGCCCCAAGATTTCTGTTGCCGGCCCTGCACACTGCTACACCTCCGCTGCCAGAACCTGGGCGACAAACAAGCACCTCCTCCACCCGGGACCACACCCGCCGACTGCCTCCACCTGGCGGCCTCCATAGCCTGCCCCGCTCCACCAAGTAAGATAATGTTGGGGACAGGGGCGTTTTAATTTTAGGGATGCCAAACCCAGGATTGAGCATTTTTCAATCCCGATTTCCCGCTATTGAAAAAATGCCCCAGGATAGGCATCCCTAGCTATTAGATAAGCCACATAATTTTCAAAGGACTGAATAGAAGCACAATGTTCACACACATTCTGTATAAAAAATGCGACATAGAAATAAAAATATTTGACTATGATCGGCAATAACATTGGAATCAAACAAGAATTTCAAAATTACAAAAAAGAATGTGGAATATGCTGATTGGTTTTACTTGTTGCATCTTCTTATTTCATTTGAGCTAACCAGTATTTTAAATTGACTGACCTTCTAAAGCAACACAGTATTTCATAAAATTTCCCAGAAAGCACAATTATAAAAAAAAAAAGTTTAATACGTTCCTGTGAACACTTCAAAATCATGAGGTTTCATCATTGAAATGTACTGTAAAAGCTTCATGATTGTGGAAATATATATTCCCCAATTCTTATTACTTCAGTAACAGTGGTAATGATAGCAATTTTACCAGTGGTAACTAAAAAGTGCACATTCCTTTTAGAAAATGCACATACTGCCAGTCAGCACTCAGTCAGAACTCAATGTCTATTATGTACTTGACGTGAATCAAAGATTGAAAGAAGAGTGTAAACAAAAATAATAATAATTGTAGCACATAATGTAAAAAACATATTAAGTTGGAAATTCACTAAGGGGGTGATTCAGGTTGGCGCGCAAAAAAAGGGTTGCTAATGAACAACATCATGGGCACTGTAGCTTTGGCAAATGCAATGTACATAGGGCAGGATGACAGCCGCCGCGATGCTGCTGCATATGTACTGACATATGCGGCTAGCATTGGGTTGCGGTGACGGAAACCCCCGCGATACCTGTGATGTGGTCTGCGGGGGTCTCCGTCACATCCCGGCGGCTGCCAGTGTCACCCTGCGTCTCCTCCTCCCCCCTGCAGCCGGATGTCCTGCCGGCTGTGACACCTGTAGGGGGAGGAGGAGACAAAGGAGGACGGGAGGGGGGGGGGCGCGGACGGTGGGCGGCGATAGAAGCCCATAGGCTTCTATAGGGTATCCCCACCCAGAGGGTGGCGATACCGTGCCTCGCGAAAACGGGGCGGACGGGTATTGGTACATAGGAAATTGCAGTAAAACCCCCGTTTTACTGCATTTTCCCTTTAGTACATCCCGCCCATAGAGAGTTAAATTTGTGCGAGTTATTTTGTTCCTGTGCAGGGTAAATATTGGCTGTTTTATTTTTACACTGCACTCACCAGATGGCATAGGTTAGGACGTGCCTTGGTGCCTTGACTTGAGGACCGGCACTCATATGACTTAGGCAAAAAGATCAGACACTGAAGTCTTAAGCAACGTTTCCGTGTATTAGGACCGTTATCAAGCTCCTTGAACAGATGTGGTCGAAATTGAATGATTGCATGCAATATCTCCCAAGTGTATGGGCAGAATTAGTCTTGCTAAGTTATATAGCAGGGGGGAACTTTAATAGGATGAGAGATTCAGAAAGTGAGAGATTTGGTAGGAAATCTTCAGGGGTTTTTTAAAGCAACAATCATTTACACTGCAAAACCAGTTTGATTTTGCAGTGTAAATGATTGCCGATTGGAGATTTCTTACCAAATCTCTCACTTTCTGAATCTCTCATCCTATTACATTTCACCCAAGAACTGCTTTCATTTACCTTTTGTACATGTTATCACCACTGGACTCAGAATTAACCTATTTTTCCTCTGGGAAGTATTCACTCCTACTGATAACTTTGAACCAAACTTTTTAACTGTCAGCTATGACTGTCACATATAATAAAACAATAGCTTCTCTGCACTTTTAAATATAAATGATAAGCCTTTGTTCTTTGTCTAGTGTTATGTAGTGGGAGACCAGGGAGTCCTCATAGATATAAGAAATAAAAAGATCAGCTGGGGTACCGTTCCGTACAGACAGCTGTGGTGAATAATATTAAATATCTTTGTTGACAATAATTTTTTTATGTTAATCTAAGAAGCACAGAATCTGCAGAATAACATTGCTAAAAGGTATATTAGCACAATAGATTTCTGCTCATTAAAATGACACTGCCTGTGCATTGCTTGAAGACAAATAAAAAGAAGAAAAATAGTATGTATAAACTTAAGTGATTCACCCGAAAAGTTTTAAATGAGTATTTATAATGTTGGCAGATGATCATCTATAAAACTATACAAAAAGAAAAAAAAGGAAGAAGCAGCGCTGACTGAAATGAATAATATGTGATAAGGATTGGACTGATTGTACAATTTAAAAACAATACATTTTATTAAATGACATGACCAATGGGAAATACCGGTACAAATTGCAACTGGCCTTTTGTGAGGGATTTAAAATGCAATGTGGGGACTGTCCATTCCTATTGTGCCTGGGGTCAGGACCATAAAGTGCAAATGCATAAAAAAGTTTCGGATTACCATCCACCTGTAGATAAGAGGTTGGGGTGTGTGGTTTTTCTCCCTGGGACTCAAGGCCCGAGTTGGAGTTTGGGCCAAGTCACCTTCCAGAGTAGGGGAGTCACCCAGAGCTTGAATATCCAAGAGATGTTATTAGGATCCTTCCAGGTGATGGGCAATGTCCAAAGTGCGGCAAAGGGTCCAAGAAGAAAGGGTCCAAGGCTGGTCTGGAACAGTCCAATAAAACTGGGTATAGGCAAACACATCTATAAAACTACAAAAGAGATATTATTTAAGTTGCCGATTTAGAGGCTGATGCATAGTTAAATTGTCCGGTGACCACCACTGCCCTTCATTGTGTGCATGGTTTCATGCATCCACATCCTTGGTTTCATAGCTGTCATCATTATCAGTGCTCACTTGAACTAGATCTATCCCAGTTGCAAAAGATCTGTCTGAACTGATGCACTTGCAGTATGAGTATGCACAATTTGGGTTACACTGGCTCATCATTCCATTAACACACCCTCACTGGACTTTGGGGATTATTCTGGTTGATTTGAGAGGCTGCGAATTCACAGCCTTGCGAGTCTACCAAACCCCACCTTGCGAATGGGTGGCTGCTCCCACCCATTCGCAAGTGCAATTTCGCACGCAGGGCATGCAAATTCGAAAGCCAGGGGGATCCACCCATGGTCGGCGACCATCGAAAGATGTGGAAGGTGCACGCATATGTAAGGTTGCTCTGATCAAACCAACATATGCGTGCCCGCTGGGAAGGAAATGGGTGGGCAGTTGACATCCGGTGATGCCAACTGCCCACGCCCGCATCGGCGTCATGGCCTCATTAGCATGAGAATTCCCAGTGCTCTCATGGGAACGCCCATGAAATGCTGGGTGTTCCCATATGTTAATGGGGCTGCCCTCCACCCCACGCCCCTCTCTGCTCCACGCCTGCTGTCCTGGGTGCATGCACGCACCCTGCTTATGCACATGTGCAGAAATGCGCAGGCGCAGTAAAACAACATTGGTCCTTGTGTGAATCCAGCCCTGCTGCGAATGGACCAGAATAAGGTCCTTTGCGTATGTGTGATCACCATATTGCAGCACAGTTGTGCCCTTTCAGCCACAAGCAGACATGTGACTTGGGGTAGCTGTTTTAGTGATCAGTCTGCTGGATAACTTATTTATTTTATTACTTGAAATAGAACCATGATTGGGACGGTATTTGGTGGTGCGGGATGCTAAGGACAAGACTGGGACCGCCCTGCCTGGACATACTGGAGTAAAGCAGCTGAAATAAGGTGGCCCTCCATCAGGGCTGATAGGGTCTGGGGGTGCAGCTGTAGTCCCCACTGGCCTGCACTTTACCGGTGGGGTTAAACTTTCTGTTGTGCGACTCCTAACACAAAATGATCATGTAAGATGTTAAGCTAGCTGCCTTAGTGCTCCAATCCAGGTCCCGATGTTCATAGTGCATGGTGCTACAAGGGGGTAAGTTGTAATGTCATCACACCACAAACCTGAAAGGAGGAGGAGCACAAAGAGGAGCATGCAGGCTATCAAAGAAGAAAGTCAACTGGACAGCCTAGGGAGGAAGTTTACTCATTATGGGAAACATAAGGCTCAAATAACATAGGGCAGGAGGCTGGAAAGATGAGATTATAGCGACAAGGGTAAGAGGCTGGAAGAGCAGGTGGCTGGAAGGGCAGGTGACTGAAGTGACAGTGGGTATAGGGCTGAATAATGAAGGGTCAGGAGACTGAAGTGACATAGGGCAGGAGGCTGTACAGACAGGAAGCTTGAGTAATGGAGCAAGAGACTGGAGTGACAGGGAGCAGGAGGCTTAATTGATAAGGGGCAGCAGGCTGGGAAGACAGAGAGTGAGGCTATAGATAGAGACAGGACAGGCAGTTTGAGGGTAGAAAGGACGATAGAGGTAACATGCTGTAAGAGGCTTGATTGTGGTCAAACCTCTGTTGTATGATGATGACATTGTGTATATTTCTAAACAAACATGCATCTGTATAGTGAATAATGAATGCCAACCAAAGGCACTTTCCGCACAGTGAAAATCCATTTTTTTTTTTTGAGGTTACACATTGCAGAGAAAATAACATATAAGTAAGGTGTATTTTTTTTTGGCATACACAAAAATCTGTAATGATTTTTTTAAGGGTACACCAATGTAACCTCACACTGAGCTCTCATTGTTCCAAAAAGTGACTTACTTGCATGGCAGGTAGGCCATGTCTGTCAAAGGGGCCGGTGGAAGATCTTTTAACATCAAAAGTTAAGGTCATCCTTGTTCTCCCCACCTCGAAAGAAAAGGAAAAGAGCAGCACCATACACTCGGAGGACCAACACTCGGAGGTACACTCGGAGGGCCTTCAAAATAGTACTGCAATGCTAATAAATGTATGTACTTGCAAACATATTACCTACCACAGCAAAACCTGTAAAATAATTAATCCTCCGTACATAAACTCTATTTAAACTCACTAGGTGGTATATCTACTAAAGGTAATTTTGACAGTTTTTGTGTATTTCCACTGTGGGGTTGTTTTGTTTTGTTTTTGTCCAGTTTGCAAATCAGAGATTTACTAAATGAAAGTATAGACAAAATAAACAGATAAAAAAATAATTTTCATAGAACTCATTGCAAATCAGACTTACTAATAGTCGGTGAGTAAATTGACCAAACCATAGACTAAACATGACAGGTGTTTTCACTTTTACAACACTTTCCATTGCATATATCTACATTATGATGCCTATAAAAGTAGAGATGATGGGGGTCATTTACTAAAATACAACTGGCTTACGAATACCCGTATTAATAGCCATTTGTAGCCGTATATGGCCGTAAATTCATATTTTCGAATATTCTTTTTCTTGGTGTATTTGGGAATACGAATGCATACACCATCAAAAGAATATGAATGGAATTCACCATTCATTCGAATGGTGATTCCAAATTTTCTATCAGGCCGTATGTATGACCGATATTTGAACAGAAAATATGCCTGGAAAAATCAAATTTTTCTTATGTATCCTCATTTTCCTGAAGCCTGCTCAGAGCTGTCAGATCCGTTCAGTCTCCCCTGTGTAAGAAAATAATAAATACATTAAAAAAAAAACAGTGTGTGGTCCCCTTGCATGGCTATAACCAACACCGGCCTCATAGAGCCACTTCTGATTGTAGAAATACAGGGGGCAAACAAGTTGGGGACCCCCTCGTACTTCTATAACCAGTACCAGGCTCATGGGCCAATTCTGGTTCCCAAAATATGGAGGACAAAATGAATAAAGTTCCCCATATTTTTACAACCGGCATCGGTTCCCAGTCGAGTGCGGCTTGGCGCAAAATCACCATGCGATATTGTCACTAAATGCATTTCATTAGCCATGGTAGCAAATATGATGCATGCACATGACAACAGTATAGCGCCAATCGCCATAGGAGTTGATGGTGGCAATTGGGAGTTAATTCAGACTTACTCGCTACGCTGCATATATTCACTGCCTAGCAAGAAAGTAAACGCTAATCCACGAAAAGCGCTCCCACCCTGCAACCTGAATCCCCGTGATGCGATGAAAATCTTTTGATGATTACTAACCATTGAAGGATTTTTTCCTCTTTTTGTAATAAAAAGCAAGCCTGTATGGCAAACTTTCAGTCTACCGGGTGCAAGCACCCTAAACGCTGATCGGGGGGTGGAGAAGGGCAGGGGGCACTGGGCAGCCCTATTAGCATATAGGAACACCCAGCGTTTCATGGGCATTCCCATGAGAATGCTGGGCATTCTCAGGCTAATGAGGCCGTGACGAGGCCGTCCCCTGCTGGTCATTCAATTTGCGAATTTGGCCCTGTCTCCAATGGTGGGGGTGTGTGTATACGCATAGTCGCTCATGTGCATGTGCAAGCCCCGGGAGTGAACGCCGGGAGCGCAAGTTTGGAGATAGGGTCGAAATTTGGACCTGCACAAACAGATCTGAATCAGCCCCTTGGTGAGGCAGTGATGACCGTAGCTACATCTTTAGCTGAAAGTTTTAAATGTTATTTAACCTTCATCAGTTTGGGTTGGTAGCGTGTACTCCCGTTCCTTCAAAAAGTTATTTAGTCAATAGAGAAGGTACAACGCAAGGACAAACGACTTAAATAACAAAATGTTCATCATACACGTAGTGATTTTCATAATAACTCTGCCAATAATTCTAAGAGGTTGACAGTTCTATGCATAGGTATTATTTACCTTGTCATCTCAATCAGCAAATGTTGAATAATTATTGTTATTAAATCCCTACTCAGGGGAAATTAGACATATTAAAATTGAAAAATGACTTGTCTACTAAATGAAAGTTGAAAGGCTATTAACACATAGCAGTTATAAAAAAAGTATGTTTCACAGAAACATAAAAAAAGAATTTGACGACCGATATTATAAATAAAGGATAATAATAATAATAATAATAATATCCACTTGGCCTATCTACTCTGCCCCTTTTTTAACCTCAAACCTAATTGATCCTCAGTTATCTATCCCAAGCATATTAAATTGCTCTACTGTTAAGGGTAGATGTATGAAGCAGTGATAAGGGATGAGAAGTGATAAAATGGCTGGTACCTTATCACCGGCCAATTAGCTCCTAACTGTTCCTTTTTAATCCCAGTCTGTAACATAACAGTCAGGAGCTGGTTGGCCGGAGCAGGACATTCTGGGTAACAAGCCATTCCAGGAGACCGCTCTCCGGCTGACGAGTGACAGCAGGTCTGGAACTGTAAGTGAGAAACACCGCAGACACCATCCACACCAGATCGGTGTTAACATCTCCCTGCATCAAGCTGCAGGTATGAGATGCGGCAGCGCTTACTCCTGCCACATTGGCTCCAGCTCTTCACCATCTGCCACCAGGCTGAAAAATCAGGTTGTAGTATGGAGGACGCTGCATTCCAAACACTGCCAGCCAGAGACATGGCTGCAGGTCCTCCCTTCTTTCCGACAACTAAAGATACAGGTGCTCTTATTACAGCCTTCAGTAGCAACAGAGAAACATCCCATTGAGATACGACCAAAGAAATACAGTGAACTGTGTAGAGCGCTTAATCTGGGCTGTTTACCTAATGTTAGCTGCTGCAAAAAAGTGCTAGTCAAACCCTTTAAAATGTAAGCGAAAAAGAGATAATTTGCAGCGCTGTTTTAATGACACAATAAGATAATGCCTGTTGGATGGCACTGAGGGATCTGTCAGAGATTTGCCAACCCCATCCTGCTTAATCTCTGGATCTGCACCAGCACTTTCCTGGCAATTGGACTCTATTTTCCAGCACATTGCACTTTATTGAGGAGTATTCACCGTCCAGTCAAAGCAGACTGTGACCCCTCTTGAGAGCAGTGAGGAGAAGTAACATTCGGGAGTGCCATCCAACAGGCATAACAGTCTTCTAGAGAGGATCCCCCCAAATCGCAGCCCCCCAAAAGGACTGGGACACCTCCACTTATTGCTTGGATTACAAAAATTCTGGACTCCATCTTCCTCCTCCTGCACCAGTGCCGGGACTGTATGAGTGACCAGAGCAGGTTATATTACCCCCTCATCATTCTGCTGACAGGTCCCCCCCCCCTTCTTTTATATATTTGCCACACTGTATATATATACATTTTTTTTATATTACGTGTGAATAATAAATTGTTTTGTTATACTTTTATTTAATAGTGTCATTAAAACAGCGCTGCAAATTATCTCTTTTTCGCTTATGTTTTATACCACACTAACTATGCTGAGTTACTGAGATGGATACAGTTTGAATAATTATCTAATACGGAGTTAACACAGTGTCATCACTTCATTTATGACCATTTCTTATATGACTATAAGCTATTTGAAGGTTCGGCTCCACATTTTGTTGGCGGTTTACAAAAGTTTTTAATTGTAACTAGTATAAATTGATTTATTGGGGGGTCATACATGATTAAAACCAATTACATGATATAAGGGGGTATGATATAATGATAATTCAGATCCACATGTACCCCGTAAAGAAGTTCAGTTTTTAATTGTTGTTCATGATCTTTGGGATTGGTGATTGATTTTATCAATCAATTATCCGCACAGTCACACCATAAATCTGCTGCTTAATTATCCAATTACAGTATTATAGATTAGGTTTACACTAAAAAATGAAATGATAATTTGAAATAATATTATGTTGATCATTATATTCAGCACCTAATTATTGAGGGTAACCTCAAAATTATACAGAGCAGCTGATTGGTTGCCATGGGCCACTTCTCTGGCTCACTTTTCCTCCCTTATCACTGCTTCATACATCTGCTTCTATATTATGTCTGCTACTGATTGTTCTCCCTATGCAACCAAAAACTTGCCTTTCTCATTGCTTACCTACTTTTAAGTTCCCTCAAATATTGACTCTTAGCTCCTTTTGATAATCCTATTTCCCATTATACTTCCCATAATACTATATTTAGCCTTTCCGTATTTTGAGACCAAAGTGCATGATATTGTATTTTTTGGCATAAAACTGCAGGTGCTACATCTTTGGCCTATCCTATATCTAATCTTAGATCCTAAATAATGCATACTGTAAATTTACTGTGTAATTTGCAAAAGTGCATTCTTTCCCTTCAATACCATTTGCAATGTCATCAACAAAGATATTAAAATAGACTGATCCCTGGAGTACTCCACTTTCCCTCCTGAAGCTGCACTTCATTTACTACAATGCTCTGTTTCCTATACTGCAACCAGTTTTTATCCAAACAACCCTCCTATAATCCATTCATTACAGAATTTTATTCAATATGCTTTTTTTAACTATAGATGGAATTTTCATCTAAAAATAATGATATTGCTTGATTTAAAAAAAGAATGAGTAATTCAATAAAGTTAGGCTTGTACTGTTCCTATATATATGTGGAAGGGTAAGAAATGAATACCAGGGGTAAAGATTGGCACTCTGCCAGTAAACTAAAATCATCCTCTGCCTAAATAACCACATTATAATGTAGAGACCATCAAACCAGAGAGCATTAATAAATACCATATACTGTAATACAGAGAGCTTCTCAGTCACTGCAATATGATGCATATAACATCACAGTGACCGCCATATGATGCAGATAACACTACAGTGACCGCCATATGATGCAGATAACATCACAGTGCCTGACATATGATGCAGATAACATCACAGTGACCGCCATATAATGCAGATAACACTAGTGACCTCCATAGGATGCAGATAACACTACAGTGACCGCCATATGATGCAGATAACATCACAGTGTCCGCCATATGATGCAGATAACACTACAGTGACCGCCATATGATGCAGATAACATCACAGTGACCGCCATATGATGCAGATAACATCAAAGTGTCCGCCATATGATGCAGATAACATCACAGTGACCGCCATAGGATGCAGATAACACTACAGTGACCGCCATATAATGCAGATAACACTACAGTGACCGCCATATGATGCAGATAACATCACAGTGACCGCCATATGATGCAGATAACACCACAGTGACCGCCATATGATGCAGATAACATCACAGTGACCGTCATATGATGCAGATAACATCACAGTGACCGCCATATGATGCAGATAACATCACAGTGACCACCATATGATGCAGATAATACTACAGTGACTGCCATATGATGCAGATAACATCACAGTGAATGCCATTAAATGCTGAGAGTGTCAGTAACGATATAATAAGATAAATAATAATTGCCTACACATCCAGGGGCACTTTAAAAGATAGGAGGCATGTGTGCAGACTCCTACTCTCTCCAGACATCAGTGCCACACTAGTGCACAGAGCAGTAGAGTCTGAGCCCTAGAGGGCTACTACCTAGAGGGCTACTGCGCATGCGCAGAACTCCAAAAAACTGTTGTTGCAGACTCTGGAGGGGTAAGTATTAAAAAATGGGTGCAGTGTGTGCGGTGTGGGGCCCCCTGGGACTCATCATGGGCCCGTGTGCACCGCGCACATTGCGCCCATTATATACAGTATATGCCACTGTGCCCATTATTAATTAGCCCCAAGCATCATCCAACAATTATTTTTATGTACATTAACCATTTAATTACCATCATAGAAAAAAACTTTCAACTTAGTTCACCTCATTAAACCCATTACCCATTATTCTTACTATTACTAGAGGTCGAAGAGTGTCAGTATGTGGCGGTATGGCACTTCAATTTGCATTGTTCTGGAAGTACACACAATAAGACTCTCTGCTAGCCTCCAAACTTTCAAGCGTTCCCTGAAAACTCCCCTCTTTAGGCAAGCTTATCATATTTAAGTTCTACACGCATAACCCTCTGAGGCACTTATGTATTATATAGCTTCCCTTCTGGACTTGTAACTTTATGGGACTGCTATGCTATTACTGATGCCTGTCCTTGTGTTTCCCTCCTATATCCCTATAGATTGTAAGCTTGCAGCAGGGCCCTCTAACCCCCAAGTCTGTCTGTTGTTACCCAGTTTGTTTTATCACTGTCTACTATTGTAAAGCGCAACGGAATCTGCTGCGCTATATGAGAAACTGTAAATAAATAAAAATAAAATAAGTACATCCTGGCTCCTGGGAGAGATGCTCTCCCCACCTGGTAAGTCCCCCAATCCCCGCCCACTCAGTCTGCACTGTAATAATTGACCCACTCAATAACTCAGCCATCTCTCAATGGATCATAGATCGTTTAGATGTGGATAAAGTATCTATAGCTGCTGCTTTCTTGACAGCAACAGTGATAGCTCTGTATGGTATTGCAGCAGAAGACGTCTATTGCAAATATCAGAACTATGTTCTTGGATGAACATCTAGTGGCTTGCAGCACCCAAAGGGTTGCACAAGCCGCCCGATGCAATAAACAGCAAATCTCCATGCCAGAGGGAAGCGACTGTGCCAAACCATAAAGCTCATATGAAAATGCAGCAGGAGGTGTCTGGTAAAAACTGGTGACATTGCATAATCATTGGTCATCTCAGTAGCCTTCAGGTTACTCAGATTACCATATAAGATCCTGCAACCATGGTCAATAAAATTGCATTGCTTGATGCAGACACTGGCCTTGGCTTTCCTACAAAATTAAGGGGAGACATCTCCATTTTGACCTTGTATATGCCCCCTACCTTCCCCCAAATATCCTCAACCTATCGAACAGGCTAGGGCTTAGGAATCACTGGTTATGAGGATGCAAGACCCATTCTGAACATGAGCAGTGCCTCCACCATAGGACATGTAAGCATTGGCAGCAACAGCTCAGCCGGGCCCCAGCAAAATGAAGGGGCATGGCCACTGGATGGGGGCATGGCCATGGAGGGACCACAACCCATCTTGTAAAAACTTTGGTACTCTTTACCTAGAAGGGCGCCCATCGCGGTGATCGCGGGCATCGCGGGCAGTACATTAACGGCCGCGACGCGATGCCCGCGATCACCGCAAATTTCCCATAGGGGTCAATGTTAAATTTAGTGGTGACCGCGATTTTACATTCAATGTTTCAATGGCCGCGATTTGGACATAGTAATCAATGTTAAATGGGCTACAGAGCCCAAATAGGCACAATTAACCCTTAAATGTCCCCCCAAATTTTTAACGCCACCCCACGATCCACGCCAACCCGAAGCGTGGCGAGCGCAGCGAGCCCGCGAGGGGCGGCGGTACGCGTCCTCCGACCTTTTCATGCCCTACTATCCACGTCGGCATGGAGTTGAGAATAGAATAGTGTGGCGAGCGCAGCGAGCCACCGAGGCCCGAAGCGTGGCGAGCGGAGCGAGCCCCGCGAGGGGACGCGGATACCTTCACAGTTATACGCGTCCCCTTGCGGGCTTCACAGGTGTCCGTGGCGACGCGGACACAGGTGAAGTCCGCGAAGGGACGCGTTTACCTGTGAAGGTATCCGCGTCCCCTCGCGGGGCTCGCTGCGCTCGCCACGCTTCGGGCCTCGGTGGCTCGCTGCGCTCGCCACACTATTCTATTCTCAACTCCACGCCGACGTGGATAGTAGGGCATGAAAAGGTCGGAGGACGTGTACCGCCGCCGCTCGCCACGCTTCGGGTTGACGTGGATCGTGGGGTGGCGTTAAAAAATTGGGGGGACATTTAAGGGTTAATTGTGTCTATTTGGGCTCTGTAGCCCATTTAACATTGATTCCTATGTCCAAATCGCGGGCATTGAGGCATTTTACATTAAAATCGCGGTCAATCAGCCTTTTTAACATTGTTCCCTATGGGAAAATCGCGATCATCGCGGGCACCCGATTTTTATGTACCCGCGATTTACCCGCGATGACCGCGATTTTTTACCCCCGACGACCGCGATTCCAATCGCGGGCGCCGTTCTAGGTAAAGAGTACCAAAACTTTGTTTGAGCAAGTGCTGGTGGGGATACAGGCGACATCGCACAACACCGGAAGAGAGGACAGGCTGCAGCTGTCTCTCTCTCCCCAGCTTAGCACACAGCACTGAGCAGTGTGTGCTGAGCTGGAGAGAGAGGCTGTGCTGCTGCAGCAGCAGCCTCTCCTCTCTCTCCCACTGCCCAGCTGCTTGCAACGGGGGAGAAGGGAATGGGACCCAATCTCCTACATCAGACCCAGGCCCAGGTAAAAGCAGCCCCTGGGTATCAAGCAGAAGATTTACTGTTGCTGAATCTCTGTATAGGAATAAGGAAATTATGACATTGACCATCATGTTTAAAGTTATAATCAGTGGCGGACCTACATTTTGGGACCTTGAAGCTTGAACTGTTATGGAGCCCCATTGCGACCAACAACATAGTAGCATACCACAAGGTCAAAAAAGCCTACCTCCCACAGCACTCACCCCCACTACAATAATAGTAATTCTCTTTCCCCCTGTCTTCAATAAACACCTGACAGCACACAATGCTCAGCATCAGCAAAATTGCCTTACTAGAAGCCTCCTTATCTCGGACTCCTTTTCACCTTTCATTGCTCCCAGCCTCCATCCCTCCAAGTTTGACGATTCCTGGGATTGTTACACAGAGAAGTTCCGAAGTCGTCAGGAATTGTAGTTTCAACAGAAATACATTTCACACTATTCACAGAGCACAAATCACAGAGCTAGACTAGAATGTATTTTGTCCCTCCTAAATTGGGTCATATCAGAAGGTGTGTTGGTGACAAGCTATAACCACACAGTATATAAAATCAAGAGGTAAAAAAACAGAGTTCTAGTGTTAAAATGCTCAAGCAATGATTCTACTTCTAAAGAAACCTTATTTTAATAACACAAGGACACTGAAGCTTCAGCTTCATTAAGTTTCATGGTTGATCTGCCTATGGTTACATAGTTGATAACACTTAACATTCTCTAAATTATATTACAACCATGATGGTATTGTGCGGTCATTATGACCCAGTCAACAGTGGATTCACAAGGGAGGTGCAGGGGAGGGAACACCTGGGTGTCAGATGCCAACACCAAAGGTCCAGCTTCTTCTATGGTGTGTTTGAATGGCCGGTGCTGGGGTGTTTGGTGCCCTCTTGCAGAGGCGTAACTCTGGGAGGCAATGGAGTCATTTGCCACCGGGCTCCTGCTCCCAAGGGGGCACCTCTCCTTTCTGTAAGTTTGAAACAGTTAATTGAAAGCCGTCAATATCGCTTATGTGGCTTACTCCCCCTCCTAACAGGACAATAGACATGTAAATACACACATACATACATACTGTATATATTAGGTTGCTGCGTGTGGGGGGCACCAATATTTACTGGGACAAATTTACGCTACTGCCCTCCTGCAAACTATAACATTTTGCCATCCTATACTTTACAATGGGATAGTGCACTCCAGTACAAAGGGGTGTGGTTACACAAGAAAGGGCCACTCAATAGTACACCCAATTTCAAATCACACCACATAGTACAATTATCTTATTCACATTACACCGCATATAGTGTCCTTGATTCATATTGCACCACATAGTAGTGCCCTTTTTTCATCTTACACTACACAGTAGTGTCCCTTACACATAATGTCCACAGTAGTAGTGCTGCTTATACACATTATGTACATAGTCGTAGCGCCCCTTATACAGATTGCCCCACAGTACTAGCCCCACTTATACACATAGGGGTACATTTACTAAGATGGGAGTTCTATTGAAGATGGAATGTTGCTTTGGGCAACCAATCAGATGATGGCCCTTATTCTGGTTCACTTGCAAAGGCAAATTGCTTCTCAAATGGACAAATCCATGTGCACTGCAGGTGGGGCTAATTCAATTTGGGTGATACATTTTGTTTCTGTGCAGGGAAAAGACTGACTTCTTTATTTTTACACTGCAATATAGATCTCACTTTAAAGTAAAACCACATCCAAATCGAATTATCTCTGCACAAGTTACATCAGCCTCCCCTTCAGTGCACATGGTTTTGTCCATTCAAAAAGGAATTTGCCTTTGCGAGTGAACCAGAATAAGGGCCTATATCTTTTATCTTCTTGAATTTTTCAACCACTGTACCATGGCACATTAGTGTGCCATGAGCCATTCTAAAGTGTGCCATCTAGAGATGTCCAAACCAGTTTACATGCACCTCCACCACCAGTTCAACTAGATCTCTTTTTTCATGTAGGGGTCAATGTATAGTAATTGTGTTACCTGTGGGCACCAGTGTGATTTTTTTTATGGGGCCAATGGGGGAATGATGGTTTGATGACATGAGTTGAAAATGGTTAAGAATCACTGTTCTACAAGGTACTAAATAAATAAGAAGAATATTCTTAATGGTTGCCCAAAGCAACATCCCATCTTCAAAAGAACTCCCATTTTAGTAAATACACCCCATAATGCTCACAGTAATAGGGCAACTTACACATATAATAACCACAGTAATACTGCCACTCACACACATAATGCCCACAGTAGAAGCGCCAGTTACACATATAATATTCACATTAATAGTGCCACTTATACACATAATGCCAACCATAGTAGTGCCCATTATACACAATTCACCATAGAAGTAGTGCCACTTATATACATAATGAGTGTAGTAGTGGTAGTAGAACCTTGTAAACATCTATTCATCCTCTGTATGCAGATAGAAAAAACATCAAAAACCTGTAGATTTATTCAAGGACTCACTCAAGCTCAATATAAAACATGGACAGTGCCTACAGTATATCAATAAAGCAAATAGATTCATTGCGGTACTGTTCTTATACAAGGTCGCACAATACTTAACTGGCCAAATACAAGATGGACAAATTGATTTCCTGGAACATATTGTACCTGTATTTGTCAAACTGTTTTTTTTCTGTTTTGTAACTTTTTAATTATGGACTCCCTTAGCCACTAATGTTGGAAGCAGAAGGTTAATAGTAGAGATGAATAAATCAACCGACATTTGATTTAAATCAAATTGCCAAATAAAACTATTACATTCATCCTGGAACTCTATTTCATTGTGCCAGGTAGCACAGTATTTATTAATGGTAGTTCCTGCTCAGTTGGATACCTTCACTGCCAAAGTAATATTCCTCTCTATCTGGGATGTAATGCTTTTAAGCATTGTTGCTTTACCTCTTGCTAATTAAATCAATTAAAACATGCAGTTCTTTGTGTTTGTGCTTCCCGGATGATCCTTAATGATTAAATACCCAGATTTTAAGTCAATTTACTGAAACTGGTTTGCGTAAAAATTCATTTTAACTCGTATAAAATAAATATATTGCATAAACAATTTTCAGGTATAAAGTATTTTAAAATAAGTTTAACCTAACCTACCGTGATTCAACACTTCACTAGAAATGCGCAAGGTCCCCACCTGCTTCAAAGGCTCAATTATCATCCCGGTTCCCAAGAGTTCAACTGCGAAAGACCACAATGACTACAGGCCCATTGCACTAACATCGGTGGTCATAAAAGTGCTTTAAAGTATGGTGCTGAACCACCTGAGAGTTGTGACAAATGCTCACCTCGATCCCCTGCAATTTGCCTACCGAGCAAACAGATGTGTCGAGGATGCAGTCAACCTAGGGCTGCACCACATTCTACAGCACCTGGACAGCCCAGGCACCTATGCAAGGATACTATTTGTTGATTTCAGCTCGGCATTCAACACTATCGTCCCTCACATCCTGGAGCCAAAACTCCATTCATTAGGAGTCCCAGAACCAACATGCTCCTGGATCACTGACTTCCTGACTGAAAGGAAACAGGTGGTGAAAGCAGGCGCATTCATGTCAAACACATGCACAATCAGCACCGGTGCCCCTCAAGCATGTGTCCTCTCTCCCCTGCTCTTCTCCCTCTACACAAATGACTGCACCTCAGCAGAACAATCAGCAAAAATTATAAAATTTGCTGACGACACAACAGTTATCGACCTGATCACAGATGGAAAGGAGTCGACATACAGACGGAAGGTGGATCGGCTGACTAAATGGTGTAGCAGAAAAAACCTTGACCTCAACCCCCTCAAAACGGTGGAGATGGTGGTGGACTTCAGAAGGAATCCAAATGCCATGCACCCACTCACAATATCTGACAAAGTGGTGTCGAGGGTCGGCCCCTTCAAATTCCTAGGAACAAAGATCTCCTGCGACCTCAAATGGGGTCCCAACATCATTACAACCCTCATGAAGGCTCAGCAGCGGTTGTTCTTCCTGAGGCAACTCAAGAAATTCAAAATCCCGCAAGAGCTGCTGCTCATCTTCTACACTGCCATAGTAGAGTCTGTCCTTTGCTCCTCAATCACAATCTGGTTCAGAGGAGAAAATAAGAATGATAGACAAAGGTTGCAAAGAGTGGTGAGGACGGCTGAAAAGATCATCGGGGCGGCGCTCCCCACTGTCCAAGAACTATAAGTAGCCAGGGTCAATAAGCGAGCAGAATCACGCACAATAAGACTCTCCACTAGCCTCCAAACTTTCAAGCATTCCCTGAAAACTCACCTCTTCAGGCAAGCCTATCATATTTAAATTCTACATGCATAACCCTCTGAGGTACTTATGTATTAAATAGCTTCCCTTCTGGACTTGTAACTTGGTGGGACTGCTATGCTATTACTGATGCCTGTCCTTGTGTTTCCCTTCTATATCCCTATAGATTGTAAGCTTGCAGCAGGGCTCTCCTACCTCCAAGTCTGTCTGTTGTTACCCAGTTTGTTTTATCACTGTCTACTATTGTAAAGCGCAACGGAATCTGCTGCTCTATATGATAAACAGTAAATAAATAAATAAATGTAACAATTGTGTGTATAACAGAAAATAATCATACTATAAAGTCTTAGATAAAGCAATATAACTAATTATTTAATAAAACCTCAATAGTTGCATATCAACAAAGATATAGGGTGAAATGTAATAGGATGAGAGATTTGTTTTTTAAAGCGGCAATCATTTACCATTTAATCAGTTTGATTTTGCAGTGTAAATGATTGCCGCTTTAAAAAAACCTTGAGATTTCTTAACAAATCTCTAACTTTATGAATCCCCCATCCTATTAAATTTCACCCATAGGGTCATATGTAACATATGATTCTAAAACTGAAAAGATTTTCACGAGTTAGCAGTCAAATATTGTAAGGCAAAACAAGGTTGATGTCTCACCAAACATTGCTGCTTTAAATTTTACTGCCAATTTACTGACATTTCGTAGGAGACTATGATTAAGGGTGTGCCCAGTCTACAGAGGGGGTGTGGCCAGCCATCACAGAGATTTGGCTAACCATTGAGTGCATGGTCTGGGCCCCTTAATAAATACAGTATAGCACAAAAAATCCAAGGTAAATAACCAGATTAATAACAACGATGTACTGTAGAAAATACACCATAGTACTGTGCAGTTTTAGGTAACATATGTATAAAGTATATTTCAAGTTCATAGTCAGCCATCTAATCCCTGTGAGGCCCACCGAGGGTTTCCTCTGTATACCTGTGGAAAAGTCAAACCAAGAGGCCCTTGCACCAAGAGACATTAATTTGCACCCTCACCCAACCTACAAAAACGATAAACTATGAAGGAAAGGGAAATTCATTAAAGGCTATGTGAAATTGATAACACACTACCATAGAAAGCCTTGTCCGTCCTTTAAAGGTGCATATCCAATTAACTGTCAGCTTGGACCTATTCAAGTAGGTCCCTGCGTGCTACAAAAATCTTTCCTCATGGCCTTAGGAGCTGCGAGGAAATATCTGTATCAAATGCACCCTCTGATGTTTATTGCATTGGAAAATCCAGAAATTCCAGCATTTCACAAGGAATCTATTGATCATGTAGAATAATTGAATCACTCCTGGAATTATTTAAGCAAATATCAAGACACTTCCAAATATATATATATTTTTAAAAAATCATAATTATGCCACAGAAAAAGCTGCTACTCTGCCAAGTCGAAACCCTCAAAATTGCAGGTTTCATACAACCCAAAAGATAACTAGGTTATTATCCATCAGCAAATAGGTTAAACAGTATTATTTAAGTCGTATTTGTCCAAATAGCAAGCAACTCTACTACTAAATAAATTAACAGCACAAGCTGAGATACCATGCTAAAAAATTTAGGCCTTGTGACTGACACGACGTGGATAATAAATAACAGCTACATTTACCATTACTCATTTATAGTATTCCTTTACTATACTTTGTACTTACCGAAAGGTGTTGCAAATTACGCATTTGGAAAGACTGAGATTTAGACATTTTTGCCCTCAGCAGATTCCGCTATCACTCGTGTTTGTGTTAAATGGATAAGTTCAAAGATGTGCATTAACATACCCATCTAACAAATATTATATTCTGTTTGTAGTTTCCCAACTATTCATCTAAGTCCATTGAACAAACGAAAGCTTTTTTAGAAGCTTATTTTTTATTTTCTTTCTTTCTTTTTGGGCAAGCCATCTGCTCATCTCGGCCGGCCTATTGCTAGACAGGTAAAACACAAAGACAAAAGGCAGCTGTCAGTCACTAGATTTCTTCATAGTCATATTTTAATTAGACAATTCTTCCAGTATTCAGCGGAGGAGTCCTTGGTGATTTCTGTTTATTGTCGTTAGTTAAAAAGAACGAATTACAATTCCTCTCTTGCCCAAAATTATTAACCTCAGTTTGGAACTGTTTCAGCAGTTACCCCTACATAATAACACAGCTATATATAAGCTTGGCATTTGCATAGAGGCCCAGCTTTTAGAATGCAGATGGATATGTTCCTTCATACAGTATACTGTACTTACAATATCATGTCAAATAGATTTGTTTTAACTGTTTTTATTACTTTTTTAAAACACTTTCTTGAATATGGAACATGTGTATTCCTCCATAAATAATGTTTCTTTGTAACTTATACAAATGATATAGACACAAATTGGATGGTGTTGTAACCATTGCAGCTCCTAATAATGTCCAAACTATGGCACTCCAACTGTTGTGAAACTACACATTTCTTGGGAAACTAGATGGATTGGCACTGGTTGATAATTAATAAATGGGATACTTAGTGTAATTTGAGTATAGACCAACATAAAACAGCTGATGGTGGATATACTGTCAGCGGTATACGGTTGGTGGTGCTCCCAAAAGAGTTCAAAAACCAAACTAAAAAGAAGTTGTCAGAGGTGACTACAGCGAATGCTATAAGGTTTTTGGGGCACACTTTGTGAAATAAATGATGATGGAATTCTAGTAAGAATTAAGACTTAACTTTTATTGGGTACGTAAAAGATTGTTAGATGCATGAAAGTAAAAGAAAAAGAAATATACATACATTATATACCTGTGAATCACGTTGTACTTTAATGGTAAAGTTTCACGCGTGCTCTAGGTAAAAGATACAATGAAACACAATTTCTAAGTTCAAATCTTTACAGCGAATTGTTTTTAACTGATTCCCCTATGCTAGTTATTTGTACTATTACTGTGTTGGTCACAATTATTCAGACAGTTTACATTAGATCTGTCTTTCTGTGGGAGAAAACAGTTATATTGGCGCAGTACACACCCCGTTAGTACAATTACCCCACTTAACGTATAGGCTCAAGATGGCAGGCAGTATAATAATGAAGCGGTGGAGAGAATAAGTCCGGGGATACAATGACCCGGTTAGACAGGGAAAAATGAGAGGCAAAATTAATGGTACAGACAAGAAGTAAATACAATGACATGCATCGTCCTCTCAGTTGTATTGCTTCTGCTTTCCTGACTGGTTACAGCACCGGATATTCCCTATGGGTCTCCCACACAGGTACTGATCTGGCCCTTCACTGCTTAGTTTCTAAGTTAAGATGGCTTCAGGCGATCCAGTGTGGTATGGCTTTATTTCTCATGAATGAGAGAGCAAAACTGAGTGGGAATGAGCTCAAATAGGCTTCTGCTGTTTACCCAATCAATGGATGGATCCCTGTTAAGCTGTGTACACATGGGGGCGATAGGGGCTGAAACCGCAGGAAATATGGTCGCAGGCGACCATATTGCCAGTGATGGGAGTGTGCCCCGGCGATAAATCGCCAGGTGTGCGCTCCCGTTTTCAGCCCCGTTCTAATCGCTGGTCGCAGGAGCTTGCTCCTGCGACCAGCTGAAAACCTCTGCGGCACCGCCACAAGAGGTTCCCTTTCATCAGCGACCATCTCTGGTCACTGATGAAAAAGAAAAACTGAGCAATATATTGCTCAGCCATATATTGCTAGCAACATATGGCTGAGCAATATATCTCACCCTGTGTGTACGGGGCTTAACCCTCAGGGCATTGCTGGAAAGCAAAACAACTCAATGTTGGTAAATTAGAGAGCCAGTAGTGACAGACTAGATGATAGAAAATAAGAATAGAAGGGGGGAATATAACGCAGTGTCCCCACTTCTGCTGTCCACCATCTTACTCAGTATCAGGTGGTGGATGAGAGAGAGGGAACAAGGCAGACCTCCCTTGAAAAGAAACTTGAAAAAGGTTTTTAATAACAGATGAACTGCACTAGGTAAAAACTTCCAGAGAGGCAGTAGCTTCCTGATCACATGACCCTTCTCTCCTCCCAACGCCTCCCCTTGCACCCATTGGCTGCCAGACACAGCACACTATCTATCTCTAACAATCTGTTAACTCAATGCAGCATGATCCCTCTTCGGTGATTTATGGCACCTCCCGCTTAATCAGCCATCGGTGTTACTATTACATTAGAAGCTAAAAGACAGTTTCTGCAAGAACCACTAAATTATATAATTTTTTTATTTGAAAATCAGCAAACAAGAATATTTGTATCAGCCGGCACATCGCTTACTTACATTACATAACTTTGTTTTACAAAGAACGGAAGTTTGCATTGATGCTGTGTACCTGTTTTCTGTGGATTCAGCATCAGCACTGTAGTTAAGATCTAAAAAATAAATAGAGGGGAAAATGCTGAGCAGGAAGTCAGCACTCGAACACTGTCATAAAATGACTGCACACTTGTGAGATATTTCTTTCTCTCTCATATAGGTTCAATTATATTTACAACTCTTCCTATCCAGAGGAAAACCTGTTGGGACAAGTTATTAATGGTGAAAAACTTGCAACCAATGCTGGATTTCTATAGAACAGAAATGTATACAGAAACTGGTGGATGGATGATGTAACCATAGCAAAAGTAGATCATTAGCATTATTTTGTTGAATTGTAAAAGATAAATGAGAGAATTGGTATAGCACTCACTGACACAATCACCTGTGCACTGGATTAATTAGGTTACAATAGAAATACAATATAAGGCGCCTACTGTATTATACTGATTGACCTTTAACCTTTACTTAACTTTATAAGGACTAGAAATAACTCACACGTACACCTTTTTCTAAAATAAAGACAGGGACACCAACTGCATAAGTTTAAACATTCATATACATTTATTTAAAATGGTATGACCCATATTTGTAAAAGGGGTGGCAAAGAAAGAACGCTTGAGACCAGCTATAGTCCGGGGTGCTAAACATGGCGGCGACTGAAATGTCCCAATCCATAACACCCCCTATCGTGAGGTACAGCCCATGCTGTGACAGATTCCCCACCCCTTCTATGGCATGGCGAGGACACTTCCAGGAGATGTCCAACGTCCCCCCACTGAGTCGGGACACACCAGCCATCCTGGCAAAGGGGGTGGGGGCAATACCGCACAGAGACCACCTGACCGCAGGTTGAGAGCGCCTTCTCGCCACAGCCCAGGTTCCAAAACACCCATCAGGGTAACTGTGCCATACCAAGGCCCACCACCCTAAACAAATAAAACCTATGCTACACTAACCTACCCTAAGCTAGAAAAAAAAGGTCCTGCAGAAAAACTGCCATGCTAGGGTCCGACAAATGGACCCAGTCTGGCATGTAAAAACTGGGGGTTCCCCTGCCAAAAGCAAGATGCAGAACTGCCCTGTCGCTCAAGGACACAACCAGATTAGAAACTGCATGGTTCACCTTTCGCATGGCCCCATCTATGGCTGCCATGTCACGACAGCCCTGCCAGTGAAATCGGGGTACTATGACAGACCATATCACCTGCAACCCTGGCCAGCGTGAAACCAAACGGAAAAAATCAGCCTCAATCTGTAGAATGAGGCCGATGCCGGTCCTCCTGACCACATCGTTACCCAATCGTGGATAACCAATACATAGCTACATAGTTACATAGTAGGTAGGGCTGAATAAAGATCTCACAAAAGTGGGTTCTGATGGTCTCGTTTCAAGATCAGGAACTACTACTTTGTTCTCTATCACACAGCCAGTTCCCTACCGATCTACATATATTTTCCTCTAATCCCAGGTCTTCCATTTTATTTATCAACCTCTTGTGTGGTACTGTATCAAAAGCTTTAGCAAAATTTAGGAAAATCACATCTACAGCGTTTCCATTATCAAGGTTTTTGCTAACCTCCTCATAGAATCCTAATAAATTAGTTTGGCATGAACGATTTTTCACAAACCCATGTTGGTATTAACTGAGTAAACTATGAAGGTCTAAATATTCCTGGATACCATCCCTTAATAATCCTTCAAATATTTTTCCAACTATTGATGTTAAACTCACAGGTCTCTAGTTAGCTGGATCCTCCCTATTTCCTTTTTTGAATATTGGCACTACCTCTGCTATTCTCCATTCTTTTTGTACCTTACCTGATGATAGTGAATTATCAAAGATGTAATGTAGAGGGGTCACTAGTTCCTCCCTTAATTCCATTAGTACCCTAGGATGATTCCCATCTGGCCCTGGTGATTTGTTTGTTTTGATTTTGCTGAGCCTCAATATTATTTCCTCGGTCATGAAATCAATATTTATATCCAGTTTGTTCATCCCATTTGTGGTACGTGTGCGTTCCACTGTCTGCTCTCCCTTAGTAAACACTGATGAGAAGAACTCATTTAACAGTTCTGCTTTTCCATTATCCTCCGTAAAACTTTTTTCATTGGTATTGGTTAATGGGCCTATGTTCTCCTTAATTATATGCTTACTATTTATGTATTTGAAAAACTTTTTGGGGTTGGTTTTGCTTTCAGTGGCTATGCGCTCTTCATAATCCCTATTAGCTACTTTGATTACTTTACAAGTTTTGTTTGATTCTTTGTATTTGTTAAACGCCTCCTCATTTAAGTTTTATACAATTTAAATGCTCTTATTTTATTTTTGATTGCGGACCTTACCTTTTTGTCCAACCATGGTGTTTTTTTTTAATTAAATTTACCATTATTTACTTTAGGAATGTATTTAATAGTTAATGATTCAAGCACATTTTTTAGAGTATCCCACATTTCCTCTGCATTTTTCCCCTCAAACAAGGTTTCCCACACAATTCCTTTTAGGGCTTCCTTGAATAATTCGAAGTTAGCTTTTCTGAAATTTTGTATTTTTGTCGATCCTTTATGATATGGTATACTGAAGTTGATTTCCAGTGAAACCATGTTGTGGTCACTGTTCCCTAGATGTTCAATTACTTTGGTGTTTGAGACTAAATCTATGTTATTTGTAATACTAAATCCAATATTGCCTTACTACGAGTTGGAGCTTCTACTGCTTGTGTGATAAACTGGTCTTTGAGTAAGCTTAGGAACCGACTGCTTCTTGCTGTTTTACATGTTTCATTTTTCCAATCAATGTCCGGTAAAATAAAATCACCCATAATTAATGCCTGTCCCTGATCTGATTATTGTTTGCTCGTCCCTTTCGTTTATGTTCAGCGGATTATAGCATACCTCTATTACAATTTTGTTATTAGGTTTTTTGTTATTGTCGATTATCTCTGCCCACATGGCCTCCATGTTATCTTCCTCTATACTTGTGCTCATTTCTTACTCACACGTTGTTTACATATAGGCACACACCCCTGCCCCTTCTATTTTCCCTTTTTTTTTCTGTAGAGTGTACAGTAGGAGCAAGTTTCATCTTTGCTCCTTTGTCCATGGCTAGTAACATAATTGTTATTACATAAGATTCCTGAAGCACCCTGTGAATTACCCACGTTATTACCCTTATATCCGGGGGGCCCCATTTAACGGGCTTTGGCAGTCAGCAACGCCTACAATGCCTCCCATTTACGGCCCCTTAAGCCAAACCAGTGAATGGTTCGGGCCTTAGATAACTCTGGAGCCCTGGCGGCTAGTGGGTGTCTAACAGACCTGAAAATTAAGGAATGCCCTACAAACCAAACCCTGCCCAGTCATAGCGGGGGGGTGGCTGAAAAAAAACCAGTTAAGTTAACAGTTAATCAGTTAACATCATAAAGTACATTGCAATAATTAGTAAAACACAACTTAAGGTTAGTACCCAAGTGAAGGTGAAAACCTTAAAAAACCTCCAGTGAATTGTGGGGGATAGCCAATTGTAATTAGTCACAAACGGAGGAAAGAGTAAAAAATTCCCTTCACACCATCAATTCCAGAATGCTATCCGTTCCAGAACTGATTGTAAACAATGTTTTTGGGCTGGCACAACAGGCGCTAAATTACAAATGATCTAACCTAACATACTTCTTATAAGCGGAAGACCTCCACCATCCCACCGTCTCAATGGTGGAAGGAGGAAGCCCTGCCGCTGCTGTGCAAGTAGCCACACCAATACGGAATGAATGCATTCCAAAATCGCCGCCCCTTAACCCTGGGGCCGCCAAACAACGCCACAGCACAGCCTTAAACTGGAATCGAGTCAGAGGCAACTCATCCTCATGTGCCAAAAACTGACTGGCAGTCTCGGGTCTGCGGGAGACATAGTCCTTGGCAGGTAGGACTGGGCAGATTGATGATAGCATGAGCTCTCAGAGAGACCCAGCTGTCCTTGACCAGTTGGTCAGTTTTAGACCGCCAAATCCTACACATCACTAGCCCCTCACAAAAGACCATGTCCTCCCAGAGAAGCCCCGACAGGAGGATCGCTTATTAGCTGCCACTAATTCGCTAATGCGAAAAGCGCCAAACAAGGCAAACACAAACGCAAATCTAAATAGGGCCACCTTGAACACTCTCGGCTACGTTGGGCAAACCAGCCACCAACTTGCACAGCATGCTCTCGTCAATGGGTCTGCGGGAAATTGGCGTGACAGGCTGCTCCATGGCCCAACCCTGAAAAGCCTTTGTGAGTATGAAAGCTTAGTGGGGTCATGCTCGTCATGCGTGCGGGAACAAATGAGATACCGGCTAAAACAGCCACCATGGCCTACTTAGACCTAAGTTTTCCCACAATCTATCAAACTGTTTTCTTACTAAAAGCAAGTAAACAGTCATCGACTAACTCACCGCCAACCTCAGGGGAAGCCGGGAATGACAACCAGTTTATGCTCTACATGTGGAAAGGGCCAAGGACAGCAATGCCACCTCCGTCATGCCTGCTCTATAATCTGCCACACAGCAATGGGGACAACTGAGCCCCTGGGGTGACGCATCAGTGGCCAATTAGCGAAACTTCATGAATTGGAACCGCGACAGAGTGTCAGCGATGCCGCTATCTACCCCCAAGATGTGCCTAACCCTAAAATGGCTGTTGCATCACAAGCAATGCAATACCAGGTGCCCAAGCAGTCTGAGGGCCTATGGGTAAGAATACCTCTGGTTCTGTGACATGCCTGCTGGCCGCTGCTGGAGGGGACGTACTTGATAGAGATGCCATGAGCTACATTAATATCCTGTGTACGCTGGCCAAGGTATGTGAAGCATGGGTGACACTCACCAATGAGACTGTGTGTCATGAGAGATTTGTATATATGTCCAGAAACTCCGAACCCAAATATTTGAGAATAAGGGATAGGTGGTTATCCTCCCCTCGATATGTCAGGCCATAGCAGGGAAGTGACCTATTGATCTCCCCCCTAGCCGTGTAGTGGACAGAAGCTGACAGACATAATTGCATAAAGTGAGGCAACCAGTTATTAAATACACCTGGAGCGTAGACATAGAAATCACCCAACCAAGTGCTTGCTTGTTTCCCCAACGACGTTGGGGCATAGGGAAACTTACACAAGAGAGTGAAAAATCGGACCATAAGCTAGAGGCAACATTTTTTTTTATCATACGGGTAGCTACAGCCATGTCATGTTCCAAATTCATGAGGTTTATTCAATATAAGAATTGACTTAACAGGTATAACAGTTAATATATCACAGCAGGAATGTTGACTGCTTGTTAGATGTTTTCCTTCATGTCTGACTTGTTGCTTTTTATTTGTATTTTTTTTTTGTCTTTTGTCGCTTTGTTTTATTCTGTATGTAAAAGAAAAACAAAATGTCAATAAAAAGTATTAAATTAAAAAAAAAAGAATACCTCTGGTTGTTGATGGCATGAACCACCCCTAGGTTCACACAATGTTCTGCCCCATCAACTATGTGGAACCCTAACTCTGCCATGACTATGATTGGAAAAAAATCAATGGCTGCAGGTTGCCCGTGAATCCATGGACAATCCACGACTGAGGTGATGGGGAGGCGACCCACTCGTCCTGACAGTATGCACTAACACTGACGTAGAGCCAGCAGCATCCGTAAACAACTGCAGCCTGGAACTAGAGGCGGGCTCGGAAGGCCATATCAATGACCAGGGCGCCACGCATCGCTCGGAACAATCTAGTTGTGTGATGGGGGTCCCCAACCCCCGCCATGGCCTCCTCTAATTTGTGGCCAGCAGCCTGAGGCAAAGTCACAATACCCCTCATATGAAAGCACCTGTGTAGGGCCATCCATTTTGTCTGAGGCAATCGGTACCCCGAAAGCTCCCATGAATGGCTGCCAAGAGAATGTCAGAGCATGTACTGCGATCTCCCGGCACCACAAAGAGAAAGTCATCCAAGCAGTGAGCCACACCGCGGCAACCCGTGTCGGCCTGGATGAAGGCGATGGTGAAGGCGGTGAAGGCGATAGTGGACTCAATGTCCAGTGTTGCCCTGAGTGCGCCTCTACCGAAACCACAGACTAGGCTGAGCACCCCATCAATCCCCTGATAGTGGACGCTGCGGTAGTTGACAGGAATCGTGTCATTGATGGATGTCCCGTGGGGGTATGGCAGATTCTGTATCAGTTAAAATTCACCGAATGCCCCATTTGGCACTACTCCTAAAAGAGGGAAGCACATCCCGGTAAAGGATCTGAGTCGAAAGCACCGGCCATCCTGCCCAAGTCCACCTCAGTCTGTACTTTCTGTTTCACCCCTCGGGGAAATCCCTCACCGACCTCGGGTTCCTGTTAGAGACCACGCTAATGGACTCGGATATGGGCAAATGGAAACCGTGACTAAAACCCCAACAAAAACTGGGAATCGAGTGCTTTGGGGTAACATAGAAACATAGAATTTGACGGCAGATAAGAACCACTTGGCCCATCTAGTCTGCCCCTTTTTTTAAACATGTTACCTCAAACCATATTTGATCCTTATTTTTTTGTAAGGATATCAATATGCTTATCCCAAGCATGTTTAATTTGTACTACTGTATTTGCGTCTACCACCTCTGTTGGGAGGCTATTCCACTTATCTACTACTCTTTCTGTGAAAAAATTCTTCCTCGCATTTCCCCTGAATCTTCCTCCCTCTAGTTTCAGTGCATGTCCTCGTGTTCTGTTGCTCCTCTTCCTGTGAAGAATGTCTCCCACCTGTACCTTGTTAAAGCCCTTGATATATTTGAAAGTTTCTATCATGTCCCCCCTTTCCCTTCTCTGCTCTAAAGTATACATATTAAGATCTTTTAGTCTTTCCTGGTACGTTTTGTGATGTAGGCCATGCACCATTTTAGTTGCTCTTCTTTGTACAGTCTCTAATGTATTTATATCCTTCTGGAGATATGGCCTCCAGAACTGAACACAATACTCTAGGTGAGGTCGTACCAATGACCTATACAGTGGCATTATTACTTCTTTCTTTCTACTGCTGATACCTCTCCCTATGCAACCAAGCATCTGACTTGCCTTCTTCATTGCTTTGTTACATTGCCTACCTGCTTTTAAGTCCCCTGAAATAGTGACACCTAGATCCCGCTCTTCCTCAGTAGTTTCCATTATAGTGCCATTTATACTATATTGAGTCTTTGGATTTCTGAGACCCAAGTGCATGATTTTGCATTTTTTGGCATTAAACTGTAGTTGCCATTCTCTTGACCATTTCTCTAATCTGCCTAGATCCTCAATCATTTGTTTTACCCCTCCTGGTGTGTCTACCCTGTTGCATACCTTTGTGTCATCTGCAAAAAGGCACATTTTACCCTCAATACTGGACTAATTTGTGGGCCAAGTTGGCCACGACAATGGGAGAGGGTCCTTTTCTTATTGCTAGCGACGGCATCGCCATGGTTGGCGTGCTGCGCTGAAGACTTGCAGGACTGGGCGGGATGCCCTGCCCAGAACACCCAGAACTCATGCCGGAAATGGCACTTTACACCCCTGACGCACTTGCCATTGTTAAGGCAAAGCACTTGCCTTTGTTGCCAGCTTATGTGCCAGCTCTCCTCCCCTGAAAGGGCTTCCTGTTAGGGGCATCAGTGGAGGGTCAGCTCTTGTCAATGACATCCAGCCGAATCTCCATGCTTACACCCCACAGGCATGACTTTGGACCCCCCCGTGGGTCAGACAAAACTTTTCTTCCTAATCCCGCCAGGTAACACACAACGTTCATGTGCTCTTCCAGCCTGGTGCTCAGATAACAGCTGAGGGGTGGAAGCTTGTTGTTCCCTCGATGCCGGAGCTGGGGTGTTACTCCCACTAGCCATGTCCGGTGCTGACGCCGTTCTTATGCCAACTGACTCTGGCGCAGCAAGTGGAACATCCCGCTCATCTTCTTGTGAGGACCTCGTTGACATAACCTCAATACCAGATGGACCGCTGGACTGCAGTGTCCCCTGCTCTTGAGATGTCCCTACCACAGCACCGGAATCGATGAACACATCTAAGATCCCATCAGAGCGACATCCAGTGGTGACGGCCCAGCTGCAGAGGAAATACAACTCTCATCAACTGTGACCTTGGAAGAAACACAGGCATGAGACATCACAGCGTTAAGCATCCTGGGAAACAACATGTGAGAGGTCGCCTCAACTGACCCACAGCCCTGGGGGGGGCGCATTGGGAAACTAGGGGAATGTGTAGAGACCCTAGCTGCAGGGAAACCAGCCCAGAAAAGCTTGAGAATGCACCAGACCTCCAAACGGAGAACTGCAGCAGGGATGCGCCAGCACATGCAGGTGCATACAACACAAACTGTAACCTCTTGCAAGGGGCGTATTTATGATATGCACCTGTTGCAATAGAAAAGCCTGGAAACCACTACTGTAGGCCTGTATAAACAACTGGGAGCTCGGCGGTCCGAGGTGAGGTAAACGACCATGTATTCTGCAAACTGATGACCCACCAGTGACAAAAACTTCGCTGGTAAACTCCTGGTAAAATTAAGAGGCATAAGGCCCTGCAAGCAAGGCTGCCCAGTCTGGGGCCCGGCTATGCCAGTAGGCAGGGAGGCTGCATGGACTGAGCCTTGATTAGCTAACAGAGAGGGCAGAAATGGTGGGCCAACTGTAACAGGCATGGCTGGCTGAGACTGCACCATCCTAAGTGAGGCAGGGAGCCCACAGACAGAAGGCCTTGTGCCTCAAAGACAACCCCCATATTAAATGCCACAAGTGGAATCAAACCTAGTAACCAGGGCACCAGCAGTTGGCACTGTAGCACCACCACTGCCAGCATGGAAATTCCCAGTCCTGACACTGTCTACATGTGGCTGTGATCCAGGACAGGGTATTTTGAGAGCAGAGGGAGCAGATAAGGTACACAGACAGGAAAAGCAAGCTATACAGGGAGGAATGAGGAGTGTAAGTACAAAAGTGTGAGGAATGGGAGAGAATGCAATTGAGATGTGACTTATCTGCTTCCAGACTGTTCCAGATTAAAAGAGGAAGTCACTTCCCCTTGACTTCACCTAATATACCCCTCTCTAAGCTACTGCCCCTAAGCCACTTGATTGGCTGACCCACCTGCTACTCACTCCTGAGCTTTTCCTGGGTAATCAGCCTTCTTCAATAACTTTATTTAACAATCACATGCTCTTAAATGCACTTGAGCCTATGCAGCCCTCCTTTTATCTAATGAAAATAAGTAATATCAATTTGACTATTACATCAAGTATATGAGAGAAAGAGAGAGAGAGAAAGCGAGTGAGCGTTGGACTGACCTCTCAGACTCAAAAATCTGTGTACGTGAGCATATTACATGAACCCTTCTCCATCAGCGTCAGACTGCCGTTGAGAGTGAAAGAAACTCTGCTTAACACTGTTATGTGTGAGCAATGACACCGCTGGTCACATTGAGAAAAATGTGACTGCAAGCTAACAGCAGGCGGAGGACAGCAGCAATGCATTGATTCTGCATTTTCAGGGTATCGACTAGGCATTGTGAGGCCACAGTCTCGACAATGCAGGCGTGTATAGACCATTTAGAAGGCGGATACATTACATCACATGCAGTCGCTGCAACTCAAAATAATAAAGTCTGAACCAGAAGAACACACGGTGCAGATGCACACTCCATATTATTAATCATTCAATAATAGAGGTTCTTGGTATATTCATTGGCCAAGAAATATTTGCCCACCAACCAGCTTCACAGTGACCTCATTTCTGGTGGGTCCCTAACACTAAGTTTGAATCTGGGGTGCGGAACCCCAAAAAGGCCAGCATAAGCCAATCACCCCAGGTCAGCACACAAGTGAAAAACTAAGCTATAAAAGTGTGTTAATAAGAAAAAAAAGCAGAAGCTAGAGGTTAAAAAGTGTAGTGCTAGGAAGTATAATATTAGTGAAAAATAAATAGTGCTAAATAAATGTTAGGGTGTGCCACCCAAAATTAACTCGGGTACACCAACCCAAGGGGAGCCGCGCCCAAATCCATCTCCAAGACTAGAAATTAGTGTAAATTTGTAGGTCTTACCTTCATTGTGCCTACAGTTTGCAGTCTGTGGCTATCAGGGACCAAACTGGTGAACTAATGTTCAGATCAGGTGGGCGGGGTGCTACTCTAAGTTGAAGGAGTCCCAACCATCAGGTGTACAGGTGTACACAATGTTAGCTTATGGGGGGGGGGGGGTCTTAGAATGCACACCCGATTTACATGAGGTGCTATCATGCTGGGACTTGTAGTTCTGCAAAGAAAGACATGTGGTGCAGATGCACACTCCATATTATTAATCAATCAATAATAGAGGTTTTTGGTATATTCATTGGCCAAGAAATATTTGCCCACCAACCAGCTTCACGGTGACCTCATTTCTGGTGGGTCCCTAATACTAGTGTGCCACCCCGAAAGTAACTCGGTTACACCAACCCAGGGGGAGCCGCGCCCCAAATCCATCTCCAAGACTAGCAATTAGTGTAAATTTTTAGGTCTTACCTTCATTGTGCCTAGAGTTTGCAGTCTGTGTGGCTAGCCTGAACAAGATAAATCCATGCAGGTACTGAGTATGGGGAGAGAAGGGAGGAGATGGGTGGGGTTCATTGGTGGAACGTGGGGGGGTGGGAGACAGTGCCAAACTTGTAGCTTCTAATCTACAGTATGTGTATTAGATTAGGGTAAATGTAGTACCAATGTTCCCACTGATGGAAACTTTTTTTTTAGTATTCAATTTCGCACAATGCTGCAACTTTTATTAAATCGACTAGTCACTGAATGCCTATTTTGTTATCCATCAACAAACTTTATTTAGTGAGTGACAGAGAACAGAGAAGTGTGTAGTACGTTACCATGGTAATGCCCGGTGTGCTGCTCTGAAGGCTGGGGATGAGGAAGTGGCAGTTGGTGACACACTGGCCCTCCAACAAGTCTTGTAATCTATAAACGCTCTTATTGGTGCCCCTGATCACCACAATCATTTATCAGATTCTTATATATTACATTAGAACAGGGGTGGGCAATAAGTGGCACTCCAGCTGTTGATGAACTACACATCCCAGCATGCATTGCCTTAGTTTTGCTATTTGGCCATGCTGAAACTGATGCAAGGCATGCTGGGATGTGTAGTTCATCAACAGCTGGAGGTCCGCTTATTGCCCAGCTCTGCATTAGAAGCTAAAGGACAGTTTCTGCAAGAACCACTAAATGATATCATTTTTTTATTTGAAAATCAGCAAACAAGAATATTTGTATCAGCCGGCACATCGCTTACTTACATTACATACTGTAACTTTGTTTTACAAAGAACAGAAGTTTGCATTGATGCTGTGTACCTGTTTTATGTGGATTCAGCATCAGCACTATAGTTAAGATCTAAAAATTAAATTGAGGGGAAAATGCTGAGCAGGAAGTCAGCACTCGAAAACTGTCATAAAATGACTGCACACTTGTGAGATATTTCTTTCTCTCTCATATAGGTTCAATTATATTTACAACTTTTCCTATCCAGAGGAAAACCTGTTGGGACAAGTTTTTTAATGGTGAAAAACTTGCAACCAATGCTGGATTTCTATAGAACAGAAACATATACAGAAACTGGTGGACGGATGATGTAACCATAGCAACAGTAGATCATTAGCATTATTTTGTTATATTGTAAAAGATAAATGAGAGAATTGGTATAGCACTCACTGACACAATCACCTGTGCACTGGATTAATTAAGTTACAACATAAATACAATTATAATGAAAATAAGCAATATCATTTTGACTATAGGGAGAGAGTGCGGGTTGGACTGACCGCTCTGACTCAAAAATCTGTGTACGTGAGCATATAACTTGAACCCTTCTCCATCAGCGTCAGACTGCCGTTGAGAGTGAAAGAAACTTTGCTTAACACTGGAGCGAACATGTGTGAGCAATGACACCGCTGGTCGCATTGAGAAAAATGATACTGCAGGGTAACAGCGGGCGGAGGACGGCAGCAATGCATTGATTCAGCATTTCAAGGGTGTCGACTAGGCATTGCAAGGCCACAGTCTCAACAATGCAGACATGTCCAGACCATTGAGAAGGTGGATGCATTACATCACATGCAGTCACTGCAACTCTAAATATGGCAACCCTGAACAAGATAAATACATGCAGGTACTGCGTATCGGGAGAGCAGGGCGGAGATGGGTGGGGTTCAGTGGTGGAATGTGGGAGTGGGAGACAGTGTCTTGTAGCTTCTAATCTATAGTATGGGGGTTATTCTGTTTCATTCGCAGAGGCACATTGACTCTCTAATGGACAAAACCATGTGCACTGCAGGTGGGGCTGATGTAACGTGCAGAGTGAGTTAGATATGGTATGGAGAGTTAGACATGTTACATCTGCCCCACCTGCAATGCAAATGGTTTTGTCCATTAGAGAGTGAATTTGCCTTTGCAAGTGAACCACTCATGGCAACTTTTTAGTATTCAGTTTCACACAATGCTGCAACTTTTATTAAATCTACTAGTCACTGAATGCCTATTTTTTATCCATCAACAAACTTTATTTAGTGAATTACAGAGAACAGAGTAGTGTGTGTAGTGTGTTACCATGGGGATGCTGGTTTGCTGCTCTGAAGGCTGGGGATGAGGACGTGGCAGTTGGTGACACACGGCGATCCCTGCATGGCACCATATGTGAGTATACTGTTGCATATGGGTATGGTGACTGTCGCGCCCCTGCCTCACAGGGAAAGCTGGACCTGGATATATCTATAACTATCTCATAGTTACCTACCCTTCTGCATTCTGTAGGAGACTCCCTGAAATAGCAGCAATCTCCCTCTCTCCCTCATTAGTCTAGCAATCTCCCTCATGTCACCTAGCCCACATTACACTGTTACATTTTTGGGGAAATAAGGAATGAGAGCTAGATACATTTACATTGAATCATCTGCACCATTTCCCAGCACTTTACCAAGTATAGTAGCTCTTACTAACTGCTTTGGGGCTCATCTACATTTGGATATAAAGGTAATTTTAAAAGATTCCTCTCAGATGTAGCAGTACACACCCACGATTCTAGGTGCCACGATCACAATCTCTTTTCACAATCTCTCCACATATGGAACTAGACACGCCCTTTGGGAGGAGCATGACACGCCCCCTCAATGGGGCACTGTGCAAAATTCTACTACCAACTCTAATCTCCCTGAAACTAGTTTTCAAAAGTAGGCAAGTATGAACTATCTATTATATTTCTGGGGTTATTATGCAGTGTAGGCAGCTGTCTATAATAAGGTCCCTATACATCTGAGCCCTGCTACCCTGATTTCCTGATGGGAACCTGACATTGGGGCCTAATTCAGACCTGATTGCAGGACAAATTTGTACCTAAAACCATGTGCACTGCAGGTGGGAAATAGGTAATATGTGGTGAGAGAGTTAGCTTTGGGTGGATTGCATTCAATAGAAATCTAAATTGCAGTATAAAGAATAAAGCAGCCAGTATTTACCCTGCACAGAAACAAAATTACTCACCCAAATCTAACTCTCTATACACATTACATCTGCCCCACCTGCAGTACACATGGTTTTACCCATTTTGAAAACAAATTTAACCTGTGACCAGGAATTAGGCCCATGGTGAAAGCAGAAAATAAAATGGGAATACCGATGTGAGAAAGCTTATGTTGGAGAAATGATAACATGAGAGAGAACACATTTAACAGATTACATAAAAGATAAGTTGTTAAGAAAATAACAATACTGTGCAAAATCAGTGCCAGATTAAGCCTTCGGGGGGCCCGGGACACTTTAGACAGGGGGGCCCCCTTGCACTTGTCATTACTGGGCGCAAACTGCATGGGGGAATATTACACTGTCAAAACACAGAGTAAAGGCAGTATAAACTTGGTCAATGAGTAACTTCAGGGGATATATATATATATATATATATATATATATATATATATATACACACACACACACACACACACACATACATACATACATACATACATACATACATACCACATGAAAAGACTGTGTTTGTCCCTCTGCACCTTACTCTGTAGGGGACCTCACAGTCCCAGTGCTGCCTCTGATTAAAAACCCTCCCATAACTAGGCTGCTGCTGTTATCCATGGGCCTGAGAAGCATGTAATGAGCTCCCCCAATCAGAGCTCAGCACAAACATCTCAGCCTCTGCCCTCTGGTGCAAAGTGTCATAGGACTTAGTCAACTCCCAGTAGTGCACTGCACACTTGGCTCCCAATGCTCAGCACCATTAATCATTGTAACATTGGCAGAGAGGTGATGCTGCAGCACTACCCCACTCCCATGCACAAAACCTTTAGCTAAAAAAAATAAAAAATAACATTTTTTTTTTTGAAAAATACATGACAACCACAGGGGGCCCCTAGCTAGAGGGGGCCCAGGGGCACTGACCCCTTGTGCCCCCATTATAATCCGGTCATGTGCAGAATTGTGGGTAAGAATGAAGGTATTAAAGGGAAATAACCTGAAGAACGGGTATGGGTCATAGGGTCCACAGCACTAAGGTCAACATGCATTGGGTCAACCACTGAATGTCAACATGAGAGGAGACTTTCAGCAGCTGTACGGGGCGGGGCTTGGGCGTGACATCATTAAGCCCCACCCCATGATGCAAAATAGCCGAATTCACGGATCTCCGTAGAGGGGGAGGGGCTAAAATGGCTAGATTGTGCCGTTTTAGCTCCACCCCCTCCTCTGAGACCCGCGGATAGTGGCATTTAAATGCAGAGGTAGGGATAAGGCCGCTATCGGGGGGCGCAGTGGGGGTCTTCAGATTTTCGGGAGACTCCCGGCCATTCCGGGAGGGTAGGCAACCCTGATATACTGTCGATAGTGCAGGAGCCACCTTTCCTAAGAGCACAGTGACTTTGAGGAGTCTGTGTTGAAACACTCCTGCTATTTCTGGCTACATACATTTTCCCATCATTCCCAGTGAAGCCTTTGTTGAGAGCTACCTTTTTGTTCTTATTGAAAGTATCCTGTGACTACCAGGTGGTGTCAGTGGATTTAGTATTAAATCCCGGCGGTCGGGATCCCAGCGTTCAGAATCCCGACACTGGAATCCCAATCGCCGAAATCCCGACAAGGGGGGGACGTGGATCGCCCAACCTTGCGGGCCCGGTGCCTCGCTACGCTCGGCACACTAATTTAGTCTCCCTCCGGGGGTGTCGTGGACACCCCCGGAGGGAGAAAGTGTCGGGATTTCGGCGATCGGGATTCCAGCGTCGGGATTCTGAACGCCGGGATCCCGACCGCCTGGATTTACACTGCATCCCGTGTCAGTCTATGCCTGGGGTCACCTGGAGGCTGCCTAATAAGTTTACATTAAATATTTTTTGACAGCAGGAGTAGTTAGATAGGCATGTAGAGAGGCAAACCATACCCACCAATACTGAAAACATTACTCCTCCCTTTATTGAGGCAGTGCCTATTGATGCCTCCTCTCCGAACATCCCTCCGACCCACAAACATGTCGCCATGCATTAGGCTGGCGTGGTCAAAAGGTTGACACGCGTAAAATGTCGACATAAAAACAGGTTGACATGCGTTTTTCATTATTATTTTTTTCATGTCAACCTTTTGCATGACACAGTTTTCATTGTGTTGTCAATTTTACCACATCAACCTTTTTGTGTGTCGACATTTTGAGTGACGACCAAGACACTATCGACCATTAAACCCATACCCTAGTGCCGTAGCAGAGATAATTAAGTTATTGCTTTAATTTATATTTTGTTAATATCTGTATTGAGTGGATTAATGAATTATATATGAATGAAATTAACTCCAAACGCAGGGATTAGTAATGAGGAGGATGAGTGAGGAACTCCACAAAGGCCCTTATTCTGGTTCACTCGCAAAGACAAATTCCTTCTCAAATGGACAAAACCATGTGCACTGCAGGGGGGGGGGGGGGGGGCAGATGTAACATGTGCCGAGAGAATTTCATTTGGGTGGGGTTTTACTACAAAGTGAGATCTATATTGCAGTGTAAAAAAAAAGCAGCCAGTATTTACCCTGCACAGAAACAAAATAACTCACCCAAATCTAATTCTCTCTGCACATGTTACATCTGCCCTCCTGCAGTGCACATGGTTTTGTCCATTTGAGAAAGAATTTGCCTTTGTGAGTGAATCAGAATAAGGACCAAAGTCACTTGATATTCCAAACAAGCAGTAAGAATTTTTTTTTTATTCCCAACAGAAGTCAGTAGTAAATTGGTAATCCTAATACAGGTCGAATCTCCCATATCCGTAGATCTTTTACCCGAAATAGTCCAAAAAACGTGTGTTTTTTGTGGAATATTTCGGGTAGGTGGGTTGGTTTTTTTTTTTCCCCCCCTGCCCCTTTTTTCATACTTACCAAGTCCCCCAATGTCCACGGCGGCCTTCAGGATCTTCTTCGGCATCTTCTGCAGTCCCAGGATTGCATTGTGCAAGTGCACATGCGTGCCAGTGACGTCACCGCCGCGCCCATGCACTCACCCAATGCACTCCTGGGACTGCTGAAAAAGATCCTGAAGGCCTCCGTGGATGCCAGGGACACTGTGGACGTCATGGGACCATCGGAGCACCACCAGGGGACCAGGTAAGTATTAAAAAACTAAATTATTCCAAAAAAAGTAAATATCCATTATCCAAAATTATCGTGGTCCCAAGCATTTCGGATAAGGGATACTCGACAATAGTAATTTGATTATTATTATCATCTGGGGGACATTCCCTATGAAATAGATCACATTTTATCCTGTGCAGCTGGCAAATAAAAAGTAAAACACAAATATAGAAATAAAGTCAAGCAGAGTGAACTTGTGTTACTTCACAAAGATGGGTGTAAGCAGCCTTCCCCGCACCAGGACATTTGGCGCTAATAGAGTAAATATATAGGGCGAAATGTACAGATGGAGTAGGTCTCATCCTTGCTGGCGACCCGCCAGCAGCCTCGCCAGCGAATATACTGAGACGCGCGTGCGTCTCACGCGCACGCGCGTCTCAGTCTCTGTCCCCAGCGCGACGGAAACCCTGTCCTCAGGGAGACGGACAGGGTTAGGGGGGGTTATGGGGGGTGTGGGCAGGCGGTGGGGTCCCCGGTTTACCGCCGGTAAGCCGGCGGGGACCCAGGGGAACGGATGGAAGCGCTGTCGGAAGGGGCCGCGCACGCCTCGCCATGGCGCTGGCGGGGGATGGCGGCTGGCGACGCCAGCGCCATCCCCTGCCAGGATGAGAGCTGCTCCATCTGTACTAAGCCATGAAATTGATAAAGTGGAGAGTGATAAACCACCAACCAATCAGCTCCTACCTGTCATTTTTCAAACACAGCCTGTGACATGGCTGGAGCTGATTGGCTGGTGGTTTATCACTTTCCATTGATCACTTTTCAAGCTTAGTACATCTGGTCCATAATGAGATAAGACAGACGATAGCACATAACTCCCTGACAGCAACTCTGCTCTTGCAGCAACTGCTAAACCTCCCTAACCCAGAAAATAACAAGTGTCTAAAGGAAAATCAGTCTGACATAGGCAGAATTATTTGCTAGGTGTTCCTAGTCTATTGTTTTAAGTCTACCTCTCTCCTTTGTCGCTAAGACATGTAACACCATGACTAGCAGAACCTCTCATTTGGTATTCTCTTTGGCGTTGCAAGAAGACCGCCGCAAACTTTGATGGGCAAGTGAACTCTATTAAATTGATCATTTTGGTCTGCCAGAATAAACTTCTTTATAGATTCTCCTTACTTGAACTGCTTCACCCTGACACCCTAACAAAATAGCTGCCTCTCATTAAACAGATTATATGGCTGACTGACAGTTTTCACAGCACAAAAGAAAAAAACACAAGTTCAGCACATAGCATTGTGCTTTTGTGCAACGTATTCCAGAAGAAGAAGAAGAAATAAGAAAGCTAGCTGTGGACAGTTAGACTTTAAATCCGGAATGTTCATATCTTACAGTAGATATCCATTTAAAAAGGTGAGGCGGTTACTGTATCTCTTACTGTCCTTTTACTAATGGCCCTGACTGGTCAGACTTGGTTGCCATGGATACACCGAGCTCACTATGTAAGTTCCCAGGGATATTGTTCTGCTGATACTTTGCTAGAGGGACTGGCTAACATTTGGTTTTACTCTCTTTGTTTATGGTAAGATGTTTGAAGTCAATTGTTTGAACTTCTGCAGAATGTTATTAAAGCAAATATAATTACTTTAAAAATTGTCTACTTTAAATGAAAAAAAAATCTCAGTTTTGAGCAAATATAAAATGTTATATTACTACAAGATCGCATATGCAATGCAATCTGGGTGGGATCTACCGGCAGGATGTATCACGGGGGAAGCCCGTCCCTGCAATGTGCTTGGTTGTGTGCCGGGGTCTGCGCATGTGAAGGTAATGCTGCTTCCCCCCCCCCCCAGCTGACCCTGCTAACTGCACTGCTCTGACCGCACTGCTGTCTGTATCCTATAAGTTAAAATGGGCTACCACCATCTCAAATGGTGGTAGCCCTGGGACATGACACAATGTTGCCCAGTATTGATACATCAGGCAGCATCGCATCCCTCATAGAAACCTATGGGGGGGATGTGGCTGCTGGCTGGGAAGGAAGGATTGCAGCAGGGACCAGCAATTCCTGCTGAAGTCCCTCTTAGATACATTCCGGAATTACTTAATATTTGCATCTAACCCTCGGGGCAGTAGTCGCAAATATTATATAATAAATGGGCCTTTATGATGCTGTTGAATCTACCGTATCTATCCATCTCGGATTTACCCGGATTTACCCAGATCTCAAAACGGGATCTTATTGGCTATATGCCATCACATGTTTCTGCTCCAAAACATGTGACAGCTGGATAGCCAATAAGATCCCGTTTTGAGGTCCGAGTAAATCCGAGCCTGCACATATCTAGTTGGAATACAGTCGTACAACTACAAACCCCTGCAACTTGCAGACCTGGGATTTACTAGAATTGTCTAGGCTGCTTAGCCTAAAGCTGGGTATACACTGGCAGATATAGTGCCGGCCGCTGGCTGGTGTGTACCCCCCCATTATGTCTGTGAACAACAGTTGTGGAGTCAGGCATGACACACCCAATGGGTGATAGGTAAGTGTGTCTGTACTCAGTGTCAATCGCAGGATTTCTAGAGAGGGGTTTCCAAATGAGTCTCCAATCTCCAACTCTGTGGAACATCGGAGCAAGAGTGGGAGTCAAGGGAGCTGTAGAAGAACTTATTAAGGACCTAGTACATTAATATAAATATTGATCTTTTATATGCTGACTACTGTACGGCTTAATTAATTTATTCATGAAATCCAAACATGGAAGGGTTGGATTCCAAACAAGACCCTATCAGTGTGCAATGTGTATATTCTCCCTGTGTTGGTGCGAATTTACTCCAGGTGTTTCCTTCTACAGTCGAATGGAATACTGGTAGGTTAATTATCTGCTGACGATAGAATATGTCTGTGTGTTGGGCTATCAGAGAATGGAGGGAAAGAGCAGGTTTGTCTCGATGGTGGTGCACCACAGAAAGATTGAACGACTTAAAATATAACTTTTAATGTTTTATTACATAAAAAAGCTGCGAAAATATGACAGACTACATATAACATAAATACAAAGACAAGTGAAAATAGTGCAAATTAAAAGCTTGGTCTTATGCGGCGTCCCTTAGCACTTTTAATCCCATTGAATTTATATGGTTTGTGACGTCTCTTCCCTGCGTGTCGGCTGTATCGCCTGGATACCACTAGGGGGACATGTTAACCACAATTGTAATTTCCTGTCTGTATATGCTGTCTGTATGGGTTACACAGTTACAATGTTAATAAACTCGAAAATGTGTCAATTTGTCTGGTTGAATAGATCTCTTTGTAGGTAGGTGGTGAGACGTGGGCCACAAGATACTGCAGTCTTTCATTGGCATGTACATATGATGGTGTTGATACCAATTTACACTGTGTAGCGTACCAGTCCTATAGGGGACTGACACAGTGGTTAGAAGTTGTACGTAGGGCAGTAGGCAGATATTGGCTGGTGTGTACTGCTCCACTTTAGTTGAACTTAGGCAATGCTAACTGCACGCTTGGTGGACTTGGATTTAAATAAGTGCCCTCTGATATGTGAGCAAATATAACCAGCGGGTATGACCGCTAATGTAGTCTGGCATGCAGCTTAATCCCCTTGCGTGTTATGTATATGGTTAACTGGTACAGCCCTGTAAGTCTTAACCACGGTAACACGGAGTAGCTGTGCCACGCTCTATTCACCTAAGTATGCCGGCGGTGTATTGTAGCAATATGATGGAGCATACAGTTGTGTCACCATGCGTGCTATAATGGGGAATGCGGGTAAGACCCTGTTTGACCCTTTGCACGGCTATGCGGGGTGACTGCACTCCGTTTAGATCAACTTGAAAGTGCCAGCGGTATATTCAACCATACAATTAAATGAGGCGTGCGGCTATGACCCCGTGCAAACTGTGCATCAGGGATACGGGTGGAACCCTGTTAAGCCTGTGCACGACTGAGCGGGGCAGCAGTTGCACGTTCCCGAACAATATACAAACAGACAGAATTGAATTTTAAGCTAAACATTAGAGTCCTTAAAAGGACTGGAAATCAGACAGACAGGAGTGGGGGAAGGCTGAGGGAGCGACCGCACGGCTATGGAGGCCTCCATAGCCGTGCGGTCGCTTCCAAATATTCTAATTAAAATTACCGTCCTGTGCGACTGACCTACCAAAACCCCTTCTACATGTTGGGCTGTCAGTATGTGCCAATATGCAGTTACCACTTCATGCATGATTTTTCATTAGCTTTTTCCTAATTTAACATGAGAGCTTTCTACTTATCACTGCATAATGCTATCTTGTGTCAAAAGTGCACAGCATGACATCTATACTTTGACTGTCACAACATATTGTCCTGAGTAAACTCGTGGGTAAACCTAATAATAATGCTGCCTAAGGCAACAGCGAAAATGGCACATTTCCTGCCTCTTCCCGGAATCACCATAGATTTGTGAATAAGTGAGATTTACATTACAATAGACAAGTAACTTGAATTATTTATTACGTTTGCAAACCAAGTCTGAAACCATTCATTTCATAATTTGCCCCATAACATTTATATATTATACATGCATTTATATTTATTTGTATTGCCTCTGAAGCCCTATTGCCTGGAGCAGCTGACTCGTGAGCATCAGTATAAGATTACCTATCACTATTCTTTATTTTATTTGCCTCCTAAAGGAGAAAATGACAGATTGTTCAATATATAATCATGTCTGCACTTATAGAACCATATTCTTCCCTTTTTTGTTTATTTGAGTGTTGTGTATTATAAATACTTCTGACCTAATGATGTGTACACATGGGGCGATTCGTCAGCTGCCAATATTGATACAATATCGTCTGCCACCGGGACAAGACTGGGTGGCTGGCATCGTCTGGTGTGCAATGAATGGGGCCATGCTGCATTGGGGATATGGTCACTAGATTGACCCTATTTAACTCGAAATGCATTGGGTCGACCACTGAATTTGACAGGGCTAAGGTTGACAATAAAAAGGTTGAAATTAGTTTTTCATAGTTTTTTTAAGCCGACATGTGGTGATATTTCATGCACTACCATCCACTATGTTATGGTAGGAGAATAAAATAGTGCGCGAAGCATGGAGATCATAGCGAGCCATGCGAGGGGCCGCAAAACACTTTGACGGTGTCCGTGCTGACTATGTCGACATTCGGGACAAAAAATCATGAAACTATCATGTTGACCTTTTAACTGTCGACCTTGCCATTGTCGACCAATTGCTTTTGCCGACCTTCCAACCCTGTCAACCTTAGCCATGTCAACCTATTTCAGGTGTAGACCTAAGCCATGTCGACCTTCAGTGGTCGACCCAATGCATGTCGACCTAAATCGGGTCGACCCAATGACTTAAACCCGCTGCATTGTGCAGCATAGCCCTTGTTACAATATAGGAAAAATAGACTGTGCTGCATAGACTACATAGTCGATTTCAACTTGCAATACCGACGCCGCAGCGTCGCGTGTCGGCATCACATCAGCATCGGATGCACTAAACAAAGTGAGATCTTGACTAACTTGCAATCAATTTAGACTATATAGTCAGAATAGATAGCCAAAATCGCACCTTAGGCATCTTATGACCCTCCAGCTGCTGTTGCAATACAAACTGTGACAGGGTATGCTCCGATTTGTAGTTACACCGCAGCTGGTGTACCGGGAGATGTAATGAATGATCCTACATGAAGGCTAGTGTCGCATAGAGACAATTTGCGATGAAATATTCAAAAATGCAAATATACAAGCGGTTCCATTTATTTAACATGAAAAGCAAATTTTTTTTCAGGTGTGCTATACATAGTTCATAATGGTAATCGCCCATCACTCAGAACAAACATGGCGCTAATCCTCCGGAGACAATAACTATTCTGAAATAAATGTCAGAATGAATATGTTTGCAATGTATCTTTGTGCAGTCATAAAATGTACCACTATAAATATTTCACCATCACCAGTAGATGAAATATTTATGACTAATTCCTCATCAGGGGGGTGATCATCTTCTATATGTTGCTTAAGTCAAAAATATTTGTTTGAGAAACGTACGTCTATATTTAAAAGCCTGACGATGAAAAACGAGAACACATTTCAGAATATTGTGGTACTCGCGAACCTAGTCAGTATGATTTAGTGTACGGCTGAATCAAAGTGCGATTTGGGAATTGTCTGCTGAGATCTTGCCCATTTCCATCATTACAGCGAGGCAATCAATACACCATACATCAGTGCTAGCATCAAAATCATAATTAGTATGTGGGACATGTTCTACAGTATCTCAAAAGCGAGTTGGATGTAAGGTTGACTCATCAGATAGGAAACAGGGGATTTCTAAATGTCAGCTGTACTCTTCTCTGGGTTTTTTTTGTGTTCGATTTCCCGCAGTGTCGTAAAGGACGTATTATTTAGTCTCATTGATGGACATGGTATCCTGCGGAGAAAGCAAATTACCGTAGGCTTAAGTTATCAAAGGTTAACACTAATTTTACACTTGAACAAAAATAAGTTCATTAAGGAAAGGATTTCTTATTGAAGCTAAGTAAAAGAACGTAAATAAATGATTTTCCCATCTATTAGTGTCATAGTAAGATTTGATAAATTAATTTGTGCAGCGAGCATTTAGTTTATCTTAGCAAAGAATTTAACTACTGGTGCAACAGAAGTGTTATATTGTAGAAGGTTGTGATTGCTTCATAGGCTAATGCATATGTACTGCTAATACAATTCCATTAATCATCTTTTAATAAATCTATATATACCTGTATGTCTAGTGTCTGATTGTGTGTCGTCTGTTGCCAGCGAGTTAAACTACGGGTGACATTCTATCGGATGCGGTAAAATCCGCATGTTTTTTATCGCACCTAATCGCACTTTTGAAAATCGCAAGATTGGGCCGTTTTTCGCGTATTTAATGAGATGCGAAAACGGCCCAAATAGTGCGAATAGGTGCGATTTGATGCGATTTCTTTAGTCCTGAAAATGTGCGATTTTCAGGTCTGAAAATTGCACATTTGCAGGAAATCGCAATTTAAAATAAAAAAAAAAACAGCGCGGGGTCCCCCGCCAGAGCATAACCAGCCCCGGGCTCATTAAGCCGGTGCTGGTGACATAAAATCACGGTCCCCGACAAATAGGGGTCCCCTTGATGTAATGAAACCAGCACCAGGCTCAAGGTCCGGCGCTGGTTCCCAAAATACGGGGGACAAAATGACTAGGGGTCCCCCGCATTTCAAGAACCAGCACCAGACCCAACCAGCCAGCAGGGTAATGCCACAGCCGGGGGACACTTATTATATAAGGTCCCGCGACCAAAGCATTATCCCCCTGGCTGGTCAGCATGGGCAGGGGTCCTCAGTAGCGCACGCAGGGGGGTTTCTGAGTACCCAGAACCCCCCCCTGGAGTCTAAGGGCCCTAATCTGAAAGCTGAGGGTCCCCTTTTTCCATGGGTACAAGAATTTTTTAAATCGGCCCTTGGGAACCGGAGATATCTGACTTCAAAGCAGTGGTCCCCATCCAAGCCTGTTAATTGCATTCCCAGTCAGATATTTCAGCTTCTGTCTGACTTAGAGTTTTTCTGAGGGTATATTCCAAAAGCTGGGACTCTCCCCCTTTGATAGACACTAGTAGCTTGTCTCTACTGTTCCCAGAACCAGAGATATCAGCCTTCCAGCAGCTGGTTACTGCTCCAGCTCCACACTCCTGGTATGTAGTTTTATATACTCATTGGCAGATTGTTTTGCCTCCTGAACTCTGATCCCCTATACGGCTGTACTACTGGACTTATACGGCTATACCACTGGACTTATACGGCTGTACCACAGGACTTAAATTGCAGTACCACTGGACTTAAACTGCAGTATCACTGGACTTAATTGAAGTACCACTGAACTAGCAGTACCACTAGACTTAACAACAGTACCACTGGACTAGCAGTACCATTGGACTTAATGGCAGTACCACTGGACTAGCAGTATCACTGGACTAGACAGCAGTACCACTGGATTTAATGGCAGTACCACTGAACTTAACAGTAGTACCACTGGACTATCAGTACAACTGGACTTAACAGCAATACCACTGGACTAACTGTACCACTGAACTTAACAGCAGTACCACTGGACTAACTGTACCACTGGACTTAACAGCAATACCACTGGACTTAATGGCAGCACTAGACAGCACAGCATCACTGCATGGACTTATACAGCAGCACAGGGCACCAGCACAGGACACCAGCACTGGCAACAGATAGCACAGTACCACAGGACTGGACTGCACAGGACACCACCACTGTGACCAGGTCACCACCCCATTCTAGCTACCCAGAGAGACACACAGAGCCACAACCTCCCTCAACCCTCTCCAATGCCGGAGTGAAGATGGCGGCGGTTGCTGGGGACTTATATAGAGTTCCGATCTTCCGAGAATCTGACGCATGGATGATGACATATTGCATCGTTTTGCAGTCCGGCCTTGGCAGGATTTGCCAAATAGAGCTCAGATGTCAGTTCGGATACCTGCCATTTGGTAGCATCTGAATTTCAGAAATTGGGACGCACTCATCTCTAAATAAAATGTAAGGTAAGTAATGGAAAATAAGGTAACACATTCCATTGGAATGAACGGTTAGGTACTCCATTGGAATGTAGGGTAAGGTGCTACACAAAAATTATAAGGAAAGTTGCAACATTGGAAAGTAAAGTAAGGTGCTACAGTGGAATTTAAAGTAAGGTGATGAAATGCAATGCAAGGTAGGGTACTCCATTGGAATGTGAGGTAAGGTGATTCATTGAAATGTAAGGTAAAGCATTAAATTGGAATGTAAGGTGTTAAAATGGAATGTAAGTTAAGGTGCTACGCTGGAAGGTAAGGTAAGGTACTACATTGGAATATAACATAGGGTGAAATAGTAGCATGGTAAGTTTGGTGCTACAAAGGAAAGGTCAGATAAGTGCTGTAATAGAATGTAAGATAAGGTGCTACATTGAAATTGAAGGTAAGTTGTTACAATAAAATGTTAGGTAAGGTGCTACAATGAAGATAAAAAAGTAAGGTGCTACAATGGACAATAAAGTAAGGTGCTCCATTAGAATGAATAGTAAGGTGCTAAAATAGAATATACACTAATGTACTACATTGGAATGTAAGATTAGGTGCTACATTGAAATGTATGGTAAGGTGTTACAATGGAATGTAAGGTAAGGCGCTACATTGGAATGTAAGGTAAGGCAATACAATGAAATGTATGGTAAGGTGTTACAATGGAATGTAAGGTAAGGCAATACAATGAAATGTAAGGTAAGGTGGCCACTGGAATGCAAGGTAAGGTACTCATGGAATTTCAGGTAATGTGCTACATTGTAGTAAAAGTTAAGGTGCCAAATTAAAATGCAAGGTAAGGTGTTACAATGAAATGTAAGAGAAGGTTCTACATTGCAATGTAAGGTAAGTATTTACAGTAAAAGTTAAGGTAGAGTGCTACAATAGAAAAAAAGTAAGGTGTTCCATTTGAATGAATGGTAAGGTGCTCCATTAGATTGTTAGGTAAGGTGCGACATTAGAATGGATGAAAATTCAACAATATGGGGTGGTTCTTAGCAATGTCTCTGATACACAGGTAGGAGATGTATACCTGTTCTTCATGGAAACCGGGGGCTTCCTTCCTAATCGTATGTGTTCACTTAAGGAATGTTTGACTCAACATCTCAACATGCTATCATCACAAGTTTTATTCCTGACTTACAAGCAAACTTTAATAAAGGATAACCCCAATATATGGCTTGATCATCCAATGTCTACACATTTGCTGAAAGAATTAGCTCTGGACATCTTACACCACTTGGCTCTGCGCCTAGCAATGCTGGATGCCATGTTAGCTGATTTTACATTATTGGTTGATGGGTGTTTAAATACCTATAGCCAAGTAGCAGCGGATGATTTGGACAGCACTGAGATCTGCTCCGAGCTTCCAAAAGAAATTCAGCAACTTTGTGTTTTCCAGCAAGTTAGGCGAGACTTACAAGCTGACTTACAAGCAAAGTTTAATAAATGATAACCCCACAATATGGCTTGATCGTCCAATGTCTACACATTTGCAACTTTCTGATTTCCAGCAAGTTAGGTGAGAGGAAGCAATACACAAATACATTGTCAATGGCCAAGGGTTTCTTACCCGGGTGGAAAAGACAAGCCAATGAATGCACCGAGGAAGCTGGATTTGACTCTCAGCAGTGTGATTGCTGAGCTCTGTGATTATTACCAACCATTTTGCAATACATTGTCGAAGCAAGAAGTGTAGTGCAAACAGTTGTATGCAATTAAAGACTAGTCCACTTATCTTACATATCATTGACTCTCATCAGTGGGATTGCTGAGCTCTGTGATTATTACCAACCACCTCGCAATACATTGCCGAAGCAAGAAGTGGAGCACAAACAGTTGTATGCAATTAAAGACAAGTCCACTTATCTTTAGAGATGAGCGGGTCCGGATCTCCGGGATCCGACAGACCCGAATATCGCGATCCGAGTCTGGATCCAAGCCGGCTCGGGAGTTCCCGCCTAAATTCCAGACCGAAAACGAGGCAAAACGTCAACATCGTGCTGTCGGATTCTCGCGGGATCTGGATTCTATATAAGACGCACGCGCGCCCCACCATCTTTACTCCAGCATAGGAGAGGGAAGAGGGTGGTTGTGCTCTCTGCTGTGTGCTGTGCTATAATAATAATAATATATTATTTTGCTGCTGCTCACTCGATTAGGGTCTGCAGGGGCTGCTGTACACAAGTCCAGTGTACAGGGGCTGCAGTGGCCAGTGTACAAGGGGCTGTGTCCAGTGTACAGGGGCTCTGTCCAGTGTACAGGGGCTGTGTACAGGGGCTGTGTCCAGTGTACAGGGGTTGTGTCCAGTGTACAGGAGCTGTGTACAGGAGCTGTGTCCAGTGTCCAGGGGCTGTGTCCAGGGGCAGTGTCCAGTGTGACAGGGCCTGTGTCCAGTGTACAGGGGCTGTGTCCAGTGTACAGGGGCTGTGTACAGGGGTTGTGTCCAGTGTACAGGAGCTGTGTCCAGTGTCCAGGGGCTGTGTCCAGGCGTAGTGTCCAGTGTGACGGCTGTGTCCAGTGTACAGGAGCTGTGTCCCGGGGCTGTGTCCAGAGGTTGTGTCCATTGTCCAGGGGCTGTGTCCAGGGTAACGGGCTGTGTCCATTGTCCAGGGGCTGTGTCCAGGGTGACGAGCTGTGTCCAGGGGCAAGGTCCAGGGGCAGTGTCCAGTGTGACGGCTGTGTCCAGTAGCTGTGTCCAGGGGGGTTGTCCAGAGGCTGTGTCCATTGTCCAGAGGCTGTGTCCAGGGGCTGTGTCCAGTGTAACGGCTGTGTCCAGTGTACAGGAGCTGTGACCAGAGGCTTTGTCCATTGTCCAGGGGCTGTGTCCAGGGTGACGGGCTGTGTCCAGTGTCCAGGGGCTGTGTCCAGAGGCAGTGTCTAGTGTCCAAGGGGCTGTGTCCAGTGAGACAGGCTGTGTCCAGTGTAAAGTAAGAAAAATAAATAAAAGTAATAAATAAAATAAAAACACATTTTTGGAGGATGATGGAGGAGGAAATAGTGGGAGATCAGCAACCTGATAGAAGTGCTGAAGCTGCTACCACCAGTCATGACAAGGCCGATACAATCTTTGTATTTTTTGCTCTTTGGAGCATTTCTCTTTTTTTGGGATAGTTTATTAAACTGCCACCCTGTCTGCCCCTGCAGTGCCGCTCTGCTTCCAAGATGTGCCAGGTTGGAAGTGTAAGGTCCACATATATGTGATGCCCACTGCTGTCGCTTAGCTTAGTCATCCAGCTACCTCGGTATACCCTTTTGGCCCAACTACAGTTACTGAAAACAATTTTGTAAGCTGTGAAGTGATCAAAATTGACTAGAAATGAGTGGAAACTAATGTTATTGAGGTTAATAAAACTTTAGGGGCAAAAACAGGCCCAAATTCTGTTATTTTAGCCATTTTTAGCATTTTTTCATAAAAATCCAGATCCAAAACCAAAACCAAAACCCACAAGGGTGGTTTTGCCAAAACCAATCCAGATCCAAAACACGAAGGGAGATCCAGAACCAAAACCAAAACCCGAAAAAGTGGCCGCCGCACATATCTACTTATCTTACATATCATTGACTTTCAGCAGTAGGATTTCCGAGCTCTGTGATTATTACCAACCGTCTCGCAATACATTGCCGAAGCAAGAAGGGGAGTGCAAACAGTTGTATGCAATTCAAGACGAGTCCACTTATCTTACATATTATTGACTCTCAGCAGTGGGATTAATGAATGGTGATGCAAGATGGAATTGTCCATGGGCCCTCCCACCCACCCTTATGTTGCGGAAATAGGACATGCACATGTTAGCTGATTTTACATCATTGGTTGATGGGTATTTAAATACATATAGCCAAGGAGCAGTGGATGATTTGGGCCACACTGAGATCTGCTCGGAGCTTCCAAAAGAAATTAAGCAACTTTGTGTTTTCCATCGTTAGGCGAGAGTTACAAGCTGACTTACAAGCAGTTTTTTTTTTTTTAATTGAGTCTTTATTTATAATTTTTTAAACAATTAAAATCACATTACACGAGCAAAATGTTGAGATGCGAATTAACATCATTATTTAACATTTAACAACACAAGCCATAGACAATACACAAACATATTTAAGAGTAAAGTGCATCTTTTTCCTCATTGTTATCACTTTGGAGAAGGTTATACTTATTGCCAATTTCCCGAAGCCGTGCTAGTAAAGGCGATCGTACTTGTGCTGGGGCTGCTCTACTGGAGCTTAAGGGGATAGGGAATCACTGGTGACCTCGTGAGGAAGCGTGGGAAGATTTGCTATTTAGCCTAGGACGGAACCATGACCTTGGTAACCAATGCGCATTACATGTAATCTTTAAGTTGACCATACCCTGTCTGCTCAGCGGTCCGATTTGTATTGGGCTTTATTCTATATAAAATGTAACAGTAATATGGCTTGGAGATGTAATAAGATAAGAGAAAAAAAATATATATAAATATACCACACCCTGATGAAAAATGTTGTAATAACATTTGAAACGTTGGATCACCTGACCGTTTGATTATTGTCATTTTTTCTGGAGTGCCACCCGTCTGCGTGTTGTTATATATTGGAGTGGGTCTCATCCCCCTCTCCTGGGAGGGCACCCGATCTATTTGTTTTCTGCTGCATGGAGTGTCGGCCACCCTCTGGACCCACTATAAATATACCTGTATATATGTTTAGAGTAAATAGGAGTAATAGAATAAATAGGAGAAGAAAAGAAGACAAAAAAAAAGGAAAGGGGGAAGTCTTTCTAGGTGTCTTGAGTGGCTACCTTAATTCGGACAGGGAAAGCCTATAACATCCCATTGTCCAGCGCTGGAAACTCTTACCCCCCTCTCTTTTAGGGCCTTATTCTAGTTCGCTCTTTCTGACAAAATCCTTCTTAGATGGACAAAACCATGTGCACTGCAGGGGGGCAGATGTAAAATGTGCAGAGAGAAATAGATTTGGGTGAGTTATTTTGTTTCTGTGCAGGGTAAATACTGGCTGCTTTGTTTTTATACTGCAATATAGATCTCATTTTGAAGTAAAACCCCCACCCAAATCTAATTCTCTCTGCACAAGTAACATCTGCCCCACCTGCAGTGCACATGGTTTTGTCCATCTAAGAAGGATTTTGTCAGAAAGAGTGAACCAAAATAACCCCCTCAGTGATTTACCGCGATCGATACTCTAAAATATTGCCTCTTACTAATCGAGCCTTTGCTCGACCTTGCTCGACTTACAAGCAGTTTAATAAACGATAACCCCACTATATAGCTTGATCGTCCAATGTCTACACATTTGCTCAAAGAATTCACTCTGGAAGTCTTACAACGCTTGGCTTTGCGCCTAGCACTGTTGGATGCCATGTTAGCTGATTTTACATCATTGGGTGATGGTTATTTAAATACATATAGCCAAGGAGCTGCAGATGATTTGGGCCGTACTGAGATCTGCTCGGAGCTTCCAATAGAAATTGTTTTCCAGCAAGTTAGGCGAGAGGAAGCAATACACGAATACATTGTCAATGGCCATGGGTTTCTTACCCGGGTGGAAAAGACAAGCCAATGAATGCAGCGAGAAAGCTGGCTAACTATACTAAGACACACAAGTGTTCGGTACAATCATGTGGCTCATCTACAAGTGGCACTGCAGTGGCAGACAGGATGGCAGTTTTAAAAACTAGACAGCACAAAGCACATAGACTGGTATTCAATCTTTATCGAAATGGATTGTTTCTCGTTTTTTTTTTCACTTTTTCACATGGAAGAGTCCCCAGCTATTCAATCTTGTCATTTTTCGAGTATGTGAAATGTTTTTTTCACGATGCATTTTCGTTTGATTCGTTAGCGATATTTCCACTTTTTCACTTTTTTTTTTATTTTTTTTTCGACTTTTCACTCAGACATATTCAATGATATGATACCGATATGAATGTTTCCGCGTGTATGCTCTTTTTCTCAATTTTCCTTTCACCATGTCACGGGTGATGAATTCATAGATTCAACTCTGTATTTTGTTAAGTAATGGCTCGTTTGATCTCCAGAAGAAAATATATGCAGGATTGTTTGCCCTTATTTTGTTTTTTTGTTATTTGTGTGAAATATTAGTTGTTTTATTACAAATCACTTCCCAGCATTGATGCCATTGCAGTTGATTCCCAAGTGCCAGAGACAGGCCCCAGTTCTCAGCTGCTGTAGGAAAATGGTAAGTAGCTGATTCATGTGCCCCTGCACCACTGGTCTTCAATCTGTGACACTCCTGATGGAGGGCCACAGGTTGAAGACCCATTCCCTAGTTTAAACCCAAAACAAACCAAGGGCGCATGCGCTGTGTGCCAGGTGTAACTCGGTGCCATGTCTGTCTAACAGGGCCACCACTGACCAGCTCTCTATGTTCCCATTAATGTTTCCCCTTGCAGGTCCTTACGTCTCCTGCTGCCTCCGCAAACTGCCTTTTGCAGTTTAATGTCTGCCTTGATGCCATTGCAGTTGATTCCCAAGTGCCAGAGACAGGTTTCGCTTAGCGAAAAAGTCCCGCCCATTTTTCGATACATTTCACTTTTTTCACTTCTTGCTGTCTCCGGAAAAAAAACCTTTGAATACATCGAAAAAAAAAATAGCGAAAAAGGATTCTTGATGCGAAATAAACGAAAACATATTGTTAAACGTAAAATAGTTTTTTTCGGAGCACATTGAATACCCCCCATAATGGTAAAAAAAAAAAGAGGTGCAAGATGGAATTGTCCTTGGGTCCTCCCACCCACCCTTATATTGCATAAATAGGACATGCACACTTTAACAAACCAATCATTTCAGCGACAGGGTCTGCCACACAACTGTGACTAAAATTATTGGTTTGTTTGGGCCCCCACAAAAAAAGAAGTAAGTCACCTCTCCCTGCACAAACTGGCTTTATAGAGGCAAGATGTCCTCCTCATCCTTCTCCTCTGATTCCTCACCCCCTTCAGCGTGTACTTCCTCATCCTCACAGATTATCAATTCATCCCCGCTGGACTCCACAATCACAGGTCCCTCTGTTGTCTCTGGAGGCAATTGCCTGTCTTCATTATAGAATTGATTGTTCATTTTGATCAACATTATCTTCTCCACATTTTGTGGAAGCAACCTCCTACGCCGATTGCTGGTTCACTGCACTAGAAACTCTTTCAGAGTACACACTGGAGGGGGACAACTCAGGTAAAATAGAGTAAGTTTGTACAGGCGCCTACAAACTGCCTTTTTATCCTGCCAGTACAGGTATAGACTGTCTGACATGTCTACTTGGATGCTGTCACCAAAGTAATCCTGCACCATTTTTTAATGGTGACAGCATCCAATGCGGCGACAGTAAACACATCAGCAGTCATTGACAGGTCCTTTGATCCGTACCAGATGTCCAACTCCAAACTCCCCTCTGCTTGCCCTGCGCCAGTGGGTTGTGTTGGAAATTGCAGCTGTTTCCTCGCAGCCACAGGTGTGGGAGAAAATGAGGGAGGAGCTGTTGCCGTGTCACAGTCTGCTTTGGATGACAATCTCCTGACCAGCAGGTCTTTGCACATTTGTAGACTTGTGTCTGCCGGAAACAGAAACACAACATAAGCTTTATACCGAGGATCGAGCACGGTGGCAAGAAGGTATTCCTCTGACTTTGACAGACTGACCACCCTCATATCCTGGCAAAGCATATGGAGGGCTTCATCCACAAGAGCTACATGCTTTGCGGAATCGCAAAGCTTTAGCTCCGCCTTCACTTTCTCCAGCTGCTTCTGCAACAGCCTGATCGGGGGAATCGCCTGACTCAAGCAGGCAGTATCGGAGCTGACTTCACATGTGGCAAGTTCAAATGGCTGGAGAATCTTGCACAACACGGAAATCAACCACCACTGTGCTTGAGTCAGGTGATTCTCCCGATCAGGCTTTGATGGCCTTTTGCTGCTCCTCCATCCTCTGCAGCATATAGAGGGTGGAGTTCCAGCATGTCACCACCTCTTGTTTAAGGTGATGGCAGGACTGGTTGAGGAGTTTTTTCTGTGACTCCAGCCTTTGGCAGGCAGTGGCAGAATGCCGAAAGTGTCTAGCAATTTTGCAGGCCACTGCAAGCATCTCCTGCATGCTCCTGTCACTTTTTAGGAAATGCTGCACCACAAATTTTATAGTGTGGGCAAAACATGGCACGTGCTGGAGGACAGGTAAATCAATCTATATCAGGCACAGACTACAGGGATAAATATATAATATACAGCACAGACTCTGTGCTGTACAGACTCTGTGCTCGGTTTTCAGGGGTATCCGGATTCCCAGAATCCGGACGCACTCATCTCTATTTTCTACGTATTTAAAAAATGATATCTTGCAAAAAAGAGAGCCCATCTGGTCTGGCGGTAATTCAATCTTTTTGCAGATTCAATATAAGCCACATTTTTGTGATCATTGAATACAAATAAATACCTTATGTCTGGCACCCTTCAGCCAATGTCTCCACTCCTCCAGTGCTAATTTAGCTGCTAAGAATTCCCGGTTACCAATGTCATAATTGGTATCTGCTGAAGAATATTTTCTGGAGAAAAATGCACAATGGTGAAGTTTATGGTCCTCAGGATCCTACTACAATCTCTGAAGCATCAACCTCTATGATGAAAGGTAACTCCGAATTTGGGTGACACAAGATTGGAGCAGAAATGAAAGCCTTTATTAAAAACTCAAAAGGCTTCAAGGCAGATGGTGACCAAGAAGTAGGATCCTCCCCCATCTTGGTTAAAGCAACAAAAGGTGCCACAATAGTGGAAAAAGAAAGGCTACATTTCCTATAATAATAATAATTAAAAAAAAAACTAAGAAGAGTTGTACAGCCTTAAGACTGGTTTGCCTCACCCACCAGACTCTTAGAGTCTATGGACCCTAAGAAGCTTGAAGCTTCTTAGGACCCATAGAAAAGCCTTTAGATGTAAAAATGTAGCCTAAGAAGGCAACTTTATCCACTTAAAACTCACACTTTTCCGGTTTGGCATACAGATGATCTTGGATGTTTTTGTAAGACAAGCTTGACATGATTCCGATGGTCTGACCAAGACTGTGAGTAAATCAGAATAACATCTAAATAGACTACATCAAATTTTCCTTAATACTCACAGAGAACATTATTGATTAGATCTTGGAAGACAACTGAGACATTAGCAAGATCTAATGGCATAACCAATACTCATAATGTCCAGTGTAAGTATTGAAAGCAGTTTTCCACTCATCGCGTTGTTTAATTCTGATAAGATTATATGCCCCGCAAAGGTCAATTTTAGAAAAAATCACAGCCTCCCATAGTTGATCCAAAATAACCTGTATCAGTGGCAGAGGATAAGAATTTTTTAAAGTAACTTTATTCAGACCCCTGTAATCAATACAAGGCTAAACAGAACCATCCTTTTTAGCTCCGAAAAATAATCCTGCCTTCACAGGTGATTTTAAAGGAAGAATAAACCCTTTCTCAAGGATTTCTTGTATCTATTCTTCCATTGCCTTGGTTTCCGGTAAGGCATACAATGACCTTTAGGTAGCTTAGCACCAAACTTAAGCTTAATAGCACAACTGCAATAGCGATGGGGAGGCAATGAATCTGCCTGTTGTTTAGAAAACACATCTGAGAATGAATGATAGGTAACCCATCGGGAGCTGGAAATGTAGATCATACAGGAATGGACAAACGTCAAGAAAAACACTCTGTACCCCAGGAGACAGATATCCGGTACTCCAGATGATTATGGCATTATGAGCTTTCAACCATGGAAGGCCCAATACCACAGTAGTTAAAGGACAATGAACAAGAAAAAAAGATAATTTTATGAATGCAGAGCCCCTACAGAAAAATGAAGTATAGGGGTCCAGAAGTTCAATCGTCCATTCCGGAGAGGATTCCCATGAAGACCGCATACAGCAATGGAAGACTCCAATTCCTCCTTAGGAATACACTGTACTGGAGCGAAGTCCAAATCCATAACATTTCCTGCAGTCCAAGCATAAAAGAAGGCTACACTCAAACAGTACAGGGTTCTACATAGTGGTGGTTGTTCTAGTTGATTTGCTCGGATGCGTATTCCTTCACACTGGCTGTGAATGGATGTTTTGCATAAACATTCATTCACAGCATACAGGGGGTCACTCACATCATTCGATGGTCACCAACCATCGAATGAAATGGAAGGTGCACGCATATGACGCAACAGTGGTCTGAGGCAGGGCAGCCGAGAGGAATGCCAGGCCCTGGTAACATTTTGGGAGCGTGGCCTAATGGGGCCTACACACATGCCGATTTTGTGCCATTTTCTAAGCGATTTAGCAAGGTCGCTTAGAAACTAAGCATACATCGGTGTGTGTGTGGGGGCTAAACCGATATAGATGCGCGGCCCCGCGCGTCTAAATTGCATTAATATGAAGAATGAGCATGTCCCATCAATCTAGCAAAATCGTTTAGCAAGACCCTGCATATCGGGCGCCTTCTGTGTGGTGTCTTTTTTTTGTGCTCAAGTGACCACCGATTTTGCTCATCTGGACACTCCCTGAAGCCCTCCTCTCCATTCTGCACATGCTGCTGCTGTCAGACACCACGCGCTGTGAACCCTCCGGAGCTGGTAAGTACTATGCTCTCCACTATGCACCACCAACGCACTGATCACAGGTGGGGTGGGGTGGTAATGAGAGGGGTCCACTGTGCCACCATGGGTGAGGGTGTCACGTGATACGCGCTGCACCCGCTGCGCGCTGCCCCCCCAGCGCAAGAATATGGGCACAATGATGTTTGGGGGGATGAGAGGCGCCCACTGTGCCACCAATGTTATAAAATAAAGCATGGGTGAGGGTGTCACGTGATGCGTGCTGCACCCGCTGCGCGCTGCCCCCCCAGCGCAAGAATATGGGCACAATGATGTTTGGGGAGATGAGAGGCGCCCACTGTGCCACCAATGTTATAAAATAAAGCATGCTTCTGGGTGAGGGTGTCATGTGATGCCCGCTGCCCCCAGCGCAAGTTTGGAGAGGGGTGATGGCACATTGCTAAGCTAGCCATGTGGTTTTTGCTTGCATGCTCTGGGGTGTTGGCACATTGTAAAAGCTAGCCTGTGGTGTTTGCTTGCATGCTCTGGGGTGAAGGCACATTGTGAAAGCTAGTCATGTGGTGTTTGCTTGCATGCTCTGGGGTGATGGCACATTGTAAAAGCTAGTCATGTGATGTTTGCTTGCATGCTCTGGGGTGATGGCACATTGTAAAAGCTAGTCATGTGGTTTTAACATGCATGCTCTGGGGTGTTGGCACATTGCAAAAGCTAGTCATGTGTTGTTTACTTGCATGTCTATGATGGGGTAAATTGTCTTACCAGACCCCTAAAAAAACAGTGAATGTGTGCGCATGTACATGTGGTAGGGACAATAGATTGTAAGCTGACCTAGTTTGGACTGTTTATGTACATAATGGTGGATGCATATTTGTTAATTATGTATTTACATTTTATACCATATTATTCACACAGAAATGGCAAAACAGAATAGTTCCAAGAAATTCACCACTGGGTTCATCGACATATATCGGGCCCATGAATGCCTGTGGCAAATTACAAGCAAAGACTTTTCAAACAAACAGAAAAGGGATCAGGCCTACAATGCTTTGCTGGCCTATGCTAAAGCCAACAGAAGTGATGCCACCATGGAATGTGTGAAGAAGAAGATAGCGAATTTGAGGACCGTCTTTGTGAAGGAGCACGCAAAAGTGACTGAGTCGCAGAGTTCTGGAGCCGGTGCCGATGACGTATACAAGCCAACGTTATGGTACTACGACCAGATGCACTTCCTGCTGGAGAAAGAATCGAAGACGCATGGACAGAATAGCATGGATCCTGTGCCTCCAATTAGGCAAGAGGAGGAGAGCCAGGATCTGGTAAGTGTGAACACATATAGATATGCGACATGTCATCATTATTCATGGTCCTAAAGTATTTTATTTTACAGGATGCTACTCCGGAGCTGTTTGCGGAGACGTCCGAGACTACAGCGGCTACAGATCTAGAGTGTGAGGAAGTGGAACCCTCGACCTCTACCCCCCTGCCAACGCCACCACCCAGGCAGAGGAAGAAGACAGCCAAAAGATCTGTAGCCGGCAGCTCTGAGCAATTTTTTCAATTTGCGGAGGCAAGGCTTAATAAGCCTATTGATTCAATTAGGCAATTTTCAAACACTGTAGACTCGGAGATGCGTTCTATGGATGACGACACCCGTCGGAAATTCAAATGCATCGTGTACGACGCAATAATTCGGGCACAGGATAAAAACATTCCTGATGACCTCAAATTAATGCGCGACCCGATGCATTACGCATCTGGCGGACCCTCACCACAGTATCCCTACCACCAACCCTATATTAATCCGGCGGCAAATCCTCCGCAGCTTGCCCCAGCTAACACGACGGGAGCCCCTTCACCCAACCCGCCCACATCAGCCACCACCAGCAGTCTGTCCAGTGGAATGTACTCAGCGTTCTCGAGTACACAAGGACAGGACAATGCTGTTTATTATCCATTATAATTTTCAAAACCAAAACAATTCCAAATTTTAAAAGTTGAAAAAATTGCTCTTCCATGCGTTTTCGATTCCATGTAGACTATAATGTCTGCTTGTATACGTCATTTGGCCCTGACTCCAGAATGATGCGTTATCAGTCACTGTTGTGTGTCCTTCACTGAAGACTGTCCTTACCTTTGCTATCTCTTCTTTGCACATTTTGTGAGTCATCACTTCTGTTGGCTCTAGTATACTGTTGTGAGTTTGTTGGCCTGATCCCTTAGTTTGTTGGGCCAGAGGCATTTCTCGGCCTGATATTGTTGATGAACCCAGTGGTGTTCACTTTTATACTTTTAATATATTTAAAATAGTATTTTCAATAAATTATAAAAAACACGGTATGGTGTCATTTCATTTCAAAATGTTATTTATTGTTAATTTTTAAGTTCAATTATCTACAGGTATGCTTCCTCTTTGCAACACTCCTCCTGACTTCTCTCCCCTTGAAAAATAATCTTTTTCAAGGGGTGAGGAGTGAAGAGAAAGTACTGCAAACACTCTGGTAAGGTGCTATTATGTACAGGTACTCTTTGCAACACTTCTCCTGACTTCTCTCCCCTTAAAACTCCCCAAGAACTCCCCCAGCCCTTTGAACTGCCCATTTTTATTTAAATGAGTTTTTTTTTTCTTTTTCCCATGCTTGAGAAGAATCTGGCATGCTTAAATCGCTAAGCAGAATCGCTGAGGCATATCGTTGACACATTTTGCACGTTCTAAGCAATATAGATGATTTTGTGCTCAAAGGAAATCTGCTATGCTAAATCTGGCATGCTATATCTCTGGCCAAAATCGGGATGTGTGTAGGCCCTATAAGTGTGGGAGGTGTGGGCACCTCCCGCACTTAGGCCACACCCCCAAAATGATTAAAGGAGGGTTAAAGAAAACTTTAAAAACTGTAATGTTTGTGCTGTGCTGACAGCAGGCTCAGCATGACCTCTTACACTGTCAGTGATACCCACATGCTGAGCCTGCTGTTAGCACAGCACATGCTGTAGAAGTGTGTGCTGCTGGTTGCTACCTGGTAGGTGCGGAGGGGTAAGGGAGGGGTCAGACTGCGGGGCCTCTCCAGCAAGCCTGGTCCTGGGTAATTAGTACCCTCTTCTCCCCCCCCCCCCCCTCTCGGCTACCCTGGTCTGAGGCACCCTTACATATGCGTGGATGCTCTGAAGGAAATGTCAGCTGCCTGCCCGTCGGCCATGCAGCCATTAGCATAAGAACGCCCAGCATACCCATGGGAATGCCCCTAAAATGTTGGGCGTTCGCATATGCTAATGGAACAGCCTGCCAGCAGATATTTAGCAAATCTCTCACAGAGATGTTGGCACTCAAAGGGCTAAATTTACCATCCAGTAGGTGTTTAATTATGTATGTGTTGATGCTGTTGCTTTCGAAGACATTTTCTAGTACAGTTGCTTACTGTAATGCTGCCCATACACTTGTGCGATTAGATTCGATGCAATCTCGGGTTCGATTCCCTCGAAGCTCAGCATTCGATAAATCACATAAAAAAAAGCATTTTAGTGCATTCGATTTTGCATTTGATCATGCGATTTATCGAATGCACCGTTCGATAAAAAAGGGTGGGTGGAAGAGGGGCCAGGAAGTGACCAGAACCCTTCAAGAATCGCACGTCGCCATTTAGAAAAATCGCATGCGCACAAAACAGCATTCGACCGTACATACAATTCGAGAAATTTTATTTGCAGCACATAAGACCATGAGATGCGACATTCGAACGGCGTCCTAGCGCACAGGGCTGCCAAGAGAAATCCTGGGCCCCGGTACAACAACTTCCCAGGGCCCCCATTTCACATACCAATACCGCTATGATAAACTGCAGAAAACATAGAGGGACACATCTGTACACACAAACATACTCACATAGGGCCCAATTCAGACATAATCGCATGGCTGCAAATTTGCACAGTGGACGATTATCGATGTACTGTGCATGCCTATGGGGTTCAATGTGTGTGTGCAATTCCATCCAGTGATTAAGTCAGTACTTTTTCTATTAGAAATCCATTGAAAAGGCGATTCATAGGAAGCTGGCTTCCTGGGCTGGTAGCCGACCATTAATTAGAAAGTGCTAGCCGTGCCCAAAAAAACATTGGGGGTGTCAGAGATAGCCCAAGCCTGTTAGGGAAGGGTTTTTGATGTCAGCTCCAGCCACAATCAAGCTGATTTTATCGCAGCCGCCGAGTAAATCCCTGGCTACTCAGAGCTTGCAATCGGTGGTGACCAGTGACAAAAATCATTTCATAGTGAGCGTCTCACAAATGGATTTATTGTAGACATTTTTGCTCCGCTACGAAAAGATTAGCAGCAGTACACAGCATGCACATTAATTCGCAAGGTGGGATTTCACTATAGTATAGACATACAAATATAGTGTTCACTCCCAAGGCTTAGATGGAAGGGTACTTGGAATAGCTGACCTGTCGATCTCAGCAGAACACCAGTCACAGCCTCAATGCAGAAAAATACAAGACAATTGTTTACATTTAAACACCTATAATATGTATCATAATTTCAGGCTGCTAGATTAATCTGTTTGTGCCTGATAAACAGGCGTATTACTGACAGCATGCACAAAGCTGTCATCAGTGGGCATGGAGTGTGTGTGTACTATGCAGAGGTGGAAGTAGAGATTTTTTCTTAGTGGCCACATCATGTCACTGAATAATGCCCCTGTAGTGCCTCTGCTTGATGCCCCCTGTAGTGCCTCTGCTTAATGCCTCCTGTAGTGCAGACTCACCCTGGTAGTCTGGGTCTGGCCTCCCCCTCCACCACTGTAGGAGAGCAGATAGCAGCGCCACAGGCTTCCCTCACCAATCCGGCGGCTCTCATCCATTTCAAATATGGTGCGCTGACTAGTGAGCCAATCGGAGCTCGCGGCCCAGCAGCCAATCACTGCAGCTGCCTCTGCACAAGCTATGATTGGCTCAGGAGTAGCACAGCATTTGAAATGGCCGAGAGCCACCAGAGGGGTGGCGGAAGTTTGCGGCGCTGCGCTTCGCTCTCATATACTTGCAGCTGCAGTGGCGCCGGGGAACACCGGAGTGCTGAGAGGGGCAGGCCTTTCATCACAGTGGCAGCAGGAAGAGCTGCAGATAACAAAGTCCTGTCAGCGCAGTGGGGGGTTGTGTAAGGGTGCACATTACCGCAACAAAATAAGGGCAGGGTGCATTCACAAGTTAGAAAAATGCGCAGGGCGCGGCTTACAAATCTAGTGTGAACACTACAAATATATGCACCCACAAGGCCACAATGAGATATTGAATTAAAGTGTGTTTTTATAAAAAAACAAACTTCAATTTGGACACAACCATTGAATTAATTTTCTATAGCTCAAGGTCCTATAGTTTGTAGTCAGCACCATTTGGAGCACGTATGCCTTGACAAAAATGTCCTACAAGCCCTGAAACTGATATCAGCTTATTGTACGGTGTATGTATATATTTAAATATTTATATATATATATAGAGTAAGAAACTGGCGTCACTCCAAGGGATTTTTCAAACGTAGTTTATGCAGTAAAAAGTCGACATTAGCATGTCAATGCGGTCGACGTTTCAATGGCACTTGGCCATTTTCCTCAGGACATGACATGCAGACCATAACCTGGTTATGGTCTGCATGTCATGTCCTGAGGAAAATGGCCAAGTGCCATTGAAACGTCGACCGCATTGACATGCTAATGTCGACTATTTACTGCATAAACTACGTTTGAAAAATCCCTTGGAGTGACGCCAGTTTCTTACTCTATTCACCAATTGTGGATGGCACCCGGGGTAATCTCTTTATGTGATTGAGGAGTGCCGGCTCGCACAGCAACATATATATATATATATAGATATCTATCTAGATATATATATAGAGATATATATATATATCTATATATAGATATAGATATATATATATATCTCTATATATAGATATATATATATATATATAGATATATATATAGCTATATATCTATATATATAGATACATTAGTTTCATTTCACATAACGGAAATTTCATCAGGTTACCGTTATGTGAAATGAAACGTCGTTAACACCACTGTGTGTCGTCATTATTGATATGTACCCGAGTGCCACTGGAGTTGGATTGTATGTATGATCTCAGCGCTGCTGTGGTCTGTCGGCACCGGGGCCAAGTTGTCTATGTTTGAAGAGTGCCAGCTCTACTGCAGAGTATATATATATATATATATATATATATATATATATATATAGATATATATCTATATAGATAGATAGATATATATATATATATCATTATATATATAGATATATATCTATATATCTATATATCTATATATATATATATATATATATATATATATATATATATATATATATATATACAGATCATTTATAGACAGAACCTATATGTTATATATAAAGCCAGGCAGGTCAGACAAATGTACTTACAAGAAGCATGCACTGCAGCGTTTTAGAATTTACTGGGTCAGTGCACAGTGACCTCAGCCTCTCAGCTCCTCCGGATTCGATTCACCGCACCTTCCCCTCTCTCACCCACGTGCAGGCTGTAGTGTAGTACTAGCATCCGTTCCGTTCCCAAGCAGCAGATACACAGTCAGAGACCTGCGAGATGTTGAAATAATCATCTCGTGAGAGTCTCTCTCTCTCTGCACGGAAGCTCCGCAGCGGTGGACCGGACGCCTCTGCCACTGTCCGTGCACACTCACTGACAGTGACAGATAGATAGAGACAGTAAGCAGCCGCTCTCCTCGGTACTTATGTATTATCTGGGCTCCCATGTTAAATGTACCCCATTTTTTCATACCCCTACTATCCAACTACGCATGGAGTTGATTTTATATAGTGTGGCGAGCGCAGCGAGCCACCGTGCCCGAAGCGTGGCGAGCGCAGCGAGCCCCGCGAGGGGATGCGGTCTCATAAGAAAAACGGGAGCCCAGATATTACATAAGTACCCTCTCCTCTCCTCCATTAATTTACTGTCGCCCGCGCTCCCGAGTCCCGCTACACAGAACCGCGCGGTGTGCACGCAGCAATTGACTTTAAAAAACAGTGTGTGTGTGTGTCCTCGGACCCGGGCCCCCTGATAGGCCCGGGCCCAGGTAAAATGTACCCGCCCCCCCTGCCTCTCGGCGGCCCTGCTCGCGCATCGTGACGAATGGTACACATTTTGTGCATACAATCATTCGATTTCTCAGCCAGATTAGGTCGATACAATATCTCACAAGTGTATGGGCAGCATAAGTGCCAAGACACATGGTAAGGGCAAAAATCTTAAACTTTACATTTCGATCTTGTCTGTGCTAATAATATACAGGCATACAGTATTCATCTCAGGAGCAATTCATACAGCTTTTCAGCAAGAAACCTTGTCTTTCCTGGAATATATTTAGTTTCCTAATTTCCCATTTTGATTATCTATCTGACATATTGGTGAGAAATTCAGTCCCAATATGATTAAAGTTGGCAGGAGTCCGATTTCGGTAGGTAGACATCCATATCCTATAATATCATTCACCCTGATCATAAAACCAAAGGGACAAATTAAAACAATATCAGCTTGAATGAAAATGTATTTATGATAATGTATTTGAAGGTATCAAACGTTATTAAGAGGGATATATATCATAGTAAGAGGATATTGGTATCATTGTATCATAAGCCATTCAATCACATGTCATGTAAGGTACTGTATACAGAATTTGTTTTATTTATTTATTATTTAACATGGTTACACAGTGCCATCTAGTGGTATCCATGCGCAAATATAAGTAAATTCACACAACAGTTGATGTATTTGTTTATTCTTTTAAACTGAATATTCTTAAATGTCTGTTTTTTAAATAAAAAGTTAATTGAAACATTTTAATCGTAGAGTAACATTGAAAATAAATGAATATAGAATACAATAAATTTCCAAACACAGGCAGCCAGTTTGAGCCAATATTCATGAAAATTCAGCACATCACCATGAACTAGTGACATCACTGTGAATCATGAGCAGAATTATAAATCCACTAGGAACCTGTGTGCCTTAGTAACACATTGGGTTCCTGGAGAATAATGATTCAGCTGAGAATGGGGCTGATTCTACATTGCCTCATTTACTAAGTGTAAAGGTTCATACACACTGGGCGATTTTTCCCAACCGTGTATGCTGACGATGATGGGGGAAATCTCTGGGCTGAAAAACTCTCAGGGGGGAATTTACTAAAGGAAATTTGTAAAAAATAGGTGTATTTGTATCCAGAAATACACTTATTTTTGACATTTACAATCCTGAAAATATGGCAATTCGTATTCGTATTGATAGCACATCAATACGAATACGAATTGCCATATTTTGAGAAAGAAAATGTCAAAAATAAGTGTATTTCTGGATACAAATACACCTATTTTTTTACAAATTTCCTTTAGTAAATTCCCCCCTCAGTGTGCATGCGATTTTCCCGGGGGTGGATGACTTTTCATAGTGGGACACTGGAAAGCCGTTCACCCTGATGCTCATCTGCTGGTAATACCAGCAGATGAGCGGCAGTGCCAGCAATGATGCGGGAGCGCACATCAGCACTCACCGCTCATCACTGCCCCATACACACTGGGCTGCATTCAGCTTAAAGTCACCCAGTGTGTATGGGCCTTAAAAGAGGCAGACACAATGCAAAATCCATATTAATGGTGTTTTACACCTATATTATCAACTACAGTATATGGTGGCTTTTGGGATTCAGCAGGAATTTTCATTTGCCAATTTGCATTGGGTGGTGCTGAAGCCTTAAATGCAAAATAAGAACAGTAGGGCACAAGTAAGATTTTTATTTGGCTGTGAGCTTGCACTTTGCAGAGACTGCACAACTCTGCAGAGTAAAGTCGGTGGGCAATGGCAGACTAATGAGGTACAGCTGAAGTAGGTATTTTTGTTCTCAAGAACATATAGGGCCTAATTCAGGCCTGTTATCAAGGCTGCAATTTTGCAGATGGACAAAACCATGCTGCATCGCAGGTGGGGCAGATGTAACAGTGCAGAGAGTAATGCGGCATACACACACAGCAATCTGACTAGATCGTTTAGAAATTAAGCACATACCGCGCCATGTGTAGGCACACCAGCGACAGAGATGTACGGTCAGGGCCGGATTAAGCCTTCGGGGGGGCCCAGGGTCACTTTAGACAAGGGGGCCCCCTTCCACTTGTCATTACTGGCCACAAACTGCACAGGAGAATATTACACTGTCAAAACACAGAGTAAAGGCAGTATAAACTTGGTCAATGGGTAACTGCAGGGGCAAGGGATTAATATAAACAATTAAAAACCCTCCAATTAAAAACCCTCCCATAATGAGGCCGATGCTGCTGCTGTCCTCCATGGGCCTGAGAAGCATATGATTAGCTCCATCAAGCAGTGCTCAGCACAAGCCTCTCAGCCTCTGACCTCTTGTGCAAAGTCTCATAGGACTTAGTCAACTCCCAGTAATGCACTGCACACTTGCGCAGACTGGGTGCCTTGGCACCCGGTGCTCAGCACCATTAATCATTGTCACATTGGCAGATAGGCGAAGCTGCAGCACTACCCCACTCCCATGCACAAAACCTTTAGCTAAAAAAAAAATATATATATATATATATATATATATTTTTATATACATGACAACCACAGGGGGCCCCTAGATAGAGCACCCGCTTCCATCCCTGTCAGTGAAATGTGTCCATAATAACTCATCTAGACATGATACCCCTTTGTATCATTGCAGCTTGAGTATCAGTCTTATTATGTCCTTGGACTAAATGAGAAATATCCAAATCTAGCTGTGAAGATTTAAGGTGTGTACACAGGCGCGATTTTGGCTTTTGATTGTGACCATATAGTCAAAATTGATAGCAAGATAGTCAAAATCACACTGTGTTTAGCCGCATGACACACCAATGCACAGCCCCTGGCGTCATATCGCAAGTATAAATAGACTGTGCAAGCAAGTCTATTTCTACTATCTCGAAACAAGGGCCATACTGCATTGAGCATCCCCCCTCACCATAATTTGTTGAACACCAACCAATGCCAGCATCCCACCGGGTTCCCTTGGTCGTCAGTATCGTATCAATATCCCAATAGCCAAATTGCACCTTGCGTACACATCATTACCATTGATGCTTGCATCTAGGGGAGTTATTCAGACCTGTTGGCATGGCTGTGAATTCGCAACGCAAGTGATTATCGATAGACTGCGCATACATATGAATCGTAGCATGCATGCATGAGGCCATCCTGCGGTAAAATGATGCTACTTTTTTATGTCTGGCCATACATATGTTGATTGACAGAAAGTCGGCATTTGAACTATCCCATCATTAGGTCTACAGTGTCTAGGTCAACATTCAAACGTTTGGCCAATATTGATCGACAGTCAGAAGGTCGACATAGACAAGGGGGAAATTTACTAATATGAATTCATAAAAAATAGGTGTATTCGTAGGCAGAAATACACCTATTTTTTACACATTCGTATTTTCGGGATTTACTATCCCGAAAATACGGCAATTCGTATTCCTAAAGAAGGCACATTGGTATTTGTATTTACAAATACGAATGTCTACACCATCGACAGGAATCACCATTCAAAAGAATGGTGGTTCCTGATTTACTAAGCAGCCGTATTGAAAATAAGGCTGCTAATTGGCGTGAAACGGCCACAAAAATACGGCAGGAAAATACACCTTATTTTCCTGTCGTATTTGCTTTAAGCCTGCACAGATCAGTCAGATCTGTGCAGGCTGCAGTGTAAAAAAATGGAAAATTAAATAAATAAATGAAAAATAACGGCGTAGGGTCCCCCCCACAGCCGTAACCAGCACCAGGCTGACAGAGCCGGGGCCGGTAATTAAAAATCAGGGAACCCGACAAATAGGGTTTTTTTTTAACAACCAGCCCCAGGCTCCAGGTCCGGGGCTGGTTCCCAAAATACGGGGGACAAAATGAGTAGGGGTCCCCCATATTTTAAGAACCAGCCCCAGGCCAAACCAGCCAGCAGGGTAATGCCACAGCCGGGGGAAGACTTTTTATACAAGTCCCCCCGGCCAAAGCATTCATCCCTACCGACCAGTCAGCCTGGCCAGGGGCCCTGGGGGAGTGGGGACCCCCGCAATAAAGGGGTCCACCCCTCCAGGACTTACCTGACTAGGCTGAAGCCTGGTGCTGTCCCCGGTGACCCTGGGCTGTGGTCACCGGGCTGATAAAATTGTGTAAAAAAAAAGAATAAACTATTCTTTAAAACTGTGGAACTATGAGTCCCAGCAAACCTCCCCCGCAAGCTGGGACTTGTAGTTCCACAGTAATAAAAATAGTTAAATAAACACACACTGACACATAAGAAAAATAAAACTTTAATACATACATTACACACATACTGATACTTACCTATCTTGATCCCTTAGGTAGGTCCCAGGGTCTTGTTCCGGTGCCTTGTCCTGGTCCGGATCCATGTCGGCATTCGGCTCCATGTCAATGTCCATGTTGGCGTTGTCCATGTCGTCATCCGGTCCGGGGTCCAAAGAAATCCATGGGGGACCTGTGGAAGGAAATCCTACTCACCCAGGTCCTCCATGGAAGATCTGAAGTCTTGATCCGACGTAGTCCTGGACTTCTTATAGCTTCTTCAAGCTGCCGGCGACTCCATCAGCTCCCCGCATCGGACTGAGAGGCGCAGAGATGTTTCATCTTCCGCGCCTCTCATCAGAATGATTGGCCGCTTAGCCTATTGGCTCTGTCAGCCTGGTGCTGGTTACGGTTACACCTTGCAGCCTGCACGGATCTGACTGATCCGTGCAGACTGCCTCCACAAATTCGTATTAGCGGCCATATATACGGACCTTAATACGAATTAATACGCCATTGGAGGGTTACAAAGCAGTCGTATTTGACTGCTTTGTAAATCCCCCTCCGGAACACGACTTGGCATACGATGTATGCAGTCCTAGCCATTCGTATTAAGAATACGAATGCAACTTTTTGCATTCGTATACTTAGTAAATTTCCCCCAAAATGTCAACATACATTAGATCGCTATAGACAAAAGGGTGACACAATGAAAATGTCTACATGAAAACAGTTTGACATGAGTTTTTCATGATTTTCTTTTTTTTTAAATGACTTGTTCATCCACATAGAGTAAAGGTGGCCATACATCTACAGATCGATTGTCAGATTGGGCTGGTTGGAACAAAAACCTGGTAATGGATGAGTGACAGTTTTTGGCAGTTTTCCAGCATTTCAAAGCAAATGGTCAACTGTCATTTACCTCATCCATTACCAGGTTTTTGTTCCAACCAGCCCAATCTGACAATCGATCTGTAGATGTATGGCCAGCTTTAGACTATGAAACCACTAGAGAAAAGGCTGCCATACATCTACAGATCGATTGTCAGATTGGGCTGGTTGGAACAAAAACCTGGTAATGGATGAGAGTAAATGACAGTTGACCATTTGCTTTGAAATGCTGGAAAACTGCCAAAAACTGTCACTCATCCATTACCAGGTTTTTGTTCTAACCAGCCCAATCTGACTATCTGTAGATGTATGGCAGCCTTTAGACTAGAAACCATTACAGTAAGACTAGAAACCACTGTAGGGCCTCACACTTCAAAGAACATCCAAAGAATGTATTTAAGACAATTGTACCTTGTGACCCAGGAAAATAATTTAAGATTTCAATTGTTATAAAAAATAACTTGTATTGGTACGTGTGTACTTTCACAGCGGCAGTTACGTAGTCAGCGTAGCGTCCCAGTCAGAATCAGTGTAGTGTTCCCACGGCCAGCGCAGTCTGCGTCCCTATCGGAATCAGCGTAGTGTTCCCGTGTCTGCTTAAGTCAGGGGTTCCCAAACTTTTTTGAATCACGGCGCCCTAGAGCATCAAAATATTTTCAAGGCACCCCTAGGTCAAATGCTTTTTATCGAGAAATTCAGAAAAAAATATATTAAATGAAGTGCATTGTGTGTATATGTCAGTTATCTGGTGAGGGACAGGATTTGGTTCTGTTTGTCCACATATATTAGGATTGGCATCCACAAGCACTGGTTTTGTCTGGTACATTGACCATAAATAATTTGAATTGATCCTGGTCCACCAACCCAAGGCACCCCTGCAAGTGTCCTGAGGCACCCCAGGGTGCCTAGGCATACAGTTTGGGAACCACTGGCTTAAGCAGTTAGCGTAGTCTATAGAGCGTGTTCCCGCAGCCGCTTAAGTAGTTAGCATAGTCAATCTAGCATCCCTGTCAGAATCAGCATAGTGTTCTCGTAGTCAGCGTTCCTGTAAGAATCAGCGTACTGCAGCGCGGCTAGTCGGAGCTTACGTAGTTAGCGTAGTCAGTCAGCATTACGCAGTTAGTGTAGTCAGTCAGCATTCTGTCACCACTAATTTCATTGTGTCAGTTATGGCTGCCGAAGCATTAACCATCTTAAACTGCCGCAGATGGAGCAGGAGTCAGTGGAGTTTTTACAACACCACCACTTGCTGCCAGAGACACAGACCTGTATCAATGGGCATCCAATGAGGAGTGGATGTGGCCAGAGCCGAATTTCCCATTAGGCACATGAGGCACCGGCCTAGGGGCGGCACATGTTTGGGGGCGGCACTTGGATGCCTGTGATAGTACTGTCAGCCCAAAATGTACCAATAACTGCAAAATATCCACTGTACTGTACTATATTCCATCTTAAATAGAGTGTAAATGGATAGGACATGCAGATACTGCCCCTATAAACTGTCCTACTTAGTAAACATTATTGTTGTGCCTAGGGGCGCCCTCCTCCCTAAATCCGCCCCTGGATGTGGCGCTGCCACATAAGAAGCTGTGGCAAGAAGGCTAGTCTCCGGGCTGCACAATGGTTTCAAAGATGTCACCTGACATTTATGACCCTTCTACGCTTCATATTTTCTTGGGTGGAGGAGCTAACAAGTATTACATTTTGTGAACGCAGGAGGAGTGTACCCTGGATTTGATGTCGCAGCCCCAATGCCGGATTGGCGGGCCTGGCAAAATTGTTGAGGTGGATTTAAGTTTATTTGTTGGACGCGACCTGCCTCAGAAGTGGCTGTTTGGTGGCATATTCTGTGAGACAGGTGAATGTTTCGTACACCTGTGGCCAGCCGTGACGCCAGCACTCTGATGTCTGCCATCCAGACGCATATTGAACTGGGTACCACCATATACTCTGACTGTTGGCGCGTGTACAACACTCAACAACTTGAGCAGGCGGGGTACCATCATGCGTGGGTCAGCCATCACTACAATTTTGTGGATCCAGACACTAGGGTTCAAACCCAAAACATTGAAGGGCACTGGGGTGATGCAAGTGGAGGAACAAGAGACAGAGCTCGCGGGGACAGTACGGTGATTACGCTGCCTGACAGTACGGGGACTATGGCTGCCGCGGCAACACTATGCTGACTAGGCTAACTACGCAAGGCTGCTGCAGAGACACTACGCTGCCTACGCTAGGCAGCCATTGGGCTATGCTGACAACATAGCTTAGACAAGTACCCTTGTATTAAAAACAAGTTCTTAAATATGCATTACTTTGAGCCCTAATTTTTTAAGCCATGTTTCCAAATTGGAAGCTGTTAACATCCCAGAAGATGTCAGGATGCCGGCAGTCAGAATACCAACACCGGCATCTTGACATCGATGGAGATGCCAACACTGGAAACCCTACCTGCTAGCACCCTGATTGCAAGAATGTGGGGTGGTATAGCATTTGGCACAGGGGGGTGGTGCTGGGGGAGGGTTTGGGCTTGTTTAAGAATAGGCTGTGGGGAGAGAGAGAGAGTTAGGGTTAGACACTTAGAAGGGAAAGCTGAAGTTAGGCTACAGGGCAGGAGGGTTAGGTTTATGGTGTAAAGTAGGAAGGTTAGTGTCATTATGTGTACACATGGTACAATTTGCCATTCGATTTTGACTCTATAGTCAAAATCAAATCAAGATCGCATAGACATCGAATGGAGATAGAACATGTATTAAGCTTTCTATCCCGATTCGATGCCGATGCGCACTCTGGTTCAGCTCAAATTGAAAAGCCAACTAGACAGTGCAGCAATGACTATATAGTGCAGATTGAATGTAGATAGTATGAATTGTATGTAAATAGCACATGAGTTAGCAAAGATTGCATAGCAATTGAATCTTAAGTCGAATAGCGAAGGAATCTCACCGTGTGTACACACCATTAGGCTCGAATGTGGAGGGTTATTTTTAGGCTTCGGGAGGGGGGATAGGGTTAAGCTGTAGAAAGGTAAGTTGGAGCTTGGGGGGCTGGGGAAACATAAGTATACTTACCAGACCACTGTCATTATTCCCTACATCAGGATGCAATGTCATTATTCTGGCTGCTGCTATCTCATCCGCTGGTCATCTGTATGGGCCCTTTCACGCACACACCAGTTTTTGACCAGCCGGCAAAAAAATGGACAAAAGTTGTCAGTGAAAAGCCAAGTCAACTGACCCCCCTGCACACACAGTTTCCACATTGCTGGGTTTACACATCAACGTGGAAATGGCATATGCGGCTGCGGGAACCGCAAGGCTCACGGCTAAATGCAACGGGGTCCCTGCATTAGCTGCGAACCTCGCTGTTTGGGGGAATTCGCTCCATTATCTGCCAGTGAGGGTTCCCCCGGAACATTGAATACGGTTAGTGGCCAGCACGGGGGTTAAACAGAGAGGGCTGCTTGTTTTCGGTGATCACCGCCGTTTAACCCCCTCGCCAATCTCTCTCTGTATGTTACATCTACATCAGTGCACATGGTTTTGTCCTTTTGAGAAGGAATTTGCCTTTGCGAGTGAACCAGAATAAGGGCCAAGAACTGCTATGTTAACAGCAATAGGCAATAACAAATAATGTATGTACATTGCGGAAGGCATGTGCCAAGTGGATTAAGAAGAAAAACAAATAATAAACCAGTGACAATTCATGTTTGGTAAAATATGAGGTTTAAACAAACAAAAGAAAGGTTATTACAATGTTTTTTTCAATTTAGATTATTCTAATCAGTTTGATTTTAAGGAATCTGTAGTTTAAGAGCAATTAGAAAGTCTCCAGGGAGCACTAAAACAAGTGCTTTGACATTGGAAATTGGATTAGTATTTCAAAAGGTTTAAATGCATCTTGAAAATGTTATTGTATCTTGAGATTTATTGTATTGTGAGATTTATTATTTTGTGTTTATTTACCCTCCGACAGCTTTGCAAGTGAGAACAAATGCTGTCGCTATGACCACCCACTGCCCCACGTCTGACGGAGCACAAAATATAAAACACAACTGACAGTAAAAAAGGAAAGGGCATACCCTCTCTTCCATCAGCACAGCCTAAAAAAATAAATACAGTTTCTTATAAGATGGTTATTAAGAGAGCATAGTGAGTTGTTTAAACACTATCGTCTCCATAATACACACCTTTGTCAGCTGTTGTACCAGAATAACTGAGAAATGCATTCAATGATGGCGGTTATGATATAGAAGATCTACAATGTCTAGGTCAACAATCACTGGGTCGACCAACATTGGTCGACAGTGAGTAGGTCGACACCTAAGAATGGTTAACATTGGTTAAGAATGGTTGACAAAGGGTCGACACACGCATTAGGTCGACACTAGGAAGGTCGACATGGACACAGTCTAAGTGTACTGTGTCCCCTCGCATGGCTCACTGTGCTCGCCATGCTTCGGGCACCGTGCCACGCTAAACTGGGCACATTGTTATTTTCCCACCATGCCATAGTGGATGGTAGGGCATGAAATACCACCTGTCGGCACATGTCAGCTAAAAAAAAACTTGAAAAAGTGTGTCGAATTTTTGACTGTTGACCTTCCCAGTGTCGACCTACTGCTTGGGTCAACCTTCTGTCAATGTCAACCATTGGTCTGTCGGCCATTCTTAGGTGTCAACCTACTCACTGTCGACCAATGGTGGTCTACCTAAGCCCAGGGACTGGATACCAATGATGGCAAATTACCAGATTATACAAGCCATATATTTTCTAAAGCAAGAATAACTTAATGTACAGTATTTGTGTGGGATGGGAAGATATATTTGCAGACAATAGAACAGCCATATCCTTTTATTAAGGGGATATAATTATTCTAATCAAATAATTATAGAGATGTTATATAATTATAACACCCAACAGGGAGGATTACAAATGAAAAATAAGAACAACCCCTCCCCACCTAGGTCTTCGGTTCCTTTTTTAGAAAAAAACTATTACCCCATTTGGAGAACAAACAACAGGTATCAAGTGCTGAGTCAAGAGACACCAAAACGCAAGGATCTAGATACAGAGGGTCTAGAGGAGGAAGGAAAAAGGCAATCCAAAAACATAAGAAGAGAGTAAGAGAGAAAGGTATCTTCAATCTGTCCACTAGAATTTTAACAGACAGTGAAAAGGCAGTGATCTCTAAAGGTTTGAAATTTACCCCCTCAAGGAAACCAGATTTATTTGATTTATTTGTGGAACTAAATAGGTATACACGTGACTTATGCAGGAAGAGGTACTTTATTAACACCAATACCAACAATGAGGAATTAATTAAATTAGATGAAACAGATAATGAAGCAATTATAACATTATTAGAATTACAAAAGGAAGGACAATCTGAATGTGTTCCGATATTTGATCTTGATAATTCCATCAAGGATAGGGTTTTGAGGAAAAAATCAGAGTTTTACCCAATGCAGCACAAAAGTGGCTGCATTGAGGCATTTTACTCATTAACAATGAATGATTTTAGCAATTTCTGTGCGGAAATAAATGCTAAAAATTATAAGAACAATTTACATCCAAATGAGTATAGGGCCCTCAAAAGCCTGAGAGAAGATAAAACGATTATAATAAAAGCCGCCGATAAAGGCGGCGGCCTAGTAATCCAAGATACAGAGGACTATCTGTTGGAGGCCAATCGACAATTACAAAATCAAAAATTTTACTCCAAAATTAAACATGACCCTACAGTTGCTTTTTGTAAAAAATTGAAAAATATTTTGAGTGATGCAGTTGAAAGTGGAGCCATTTCAAAGAAAGAATATCATTATATATATAATCCTCACCCAATAATAGCCACTTACTATCACCTCCCCAAAATACACAAATCCCTCACCACACCCCCCGGGTCGTCCTATAATTTCTGGTGTTGGGTCCCTAACCACAAATTTATCAGCTTTTGTTGATGCACATTTACAAAAATTAGTTTTTGCACTCCCTTCACATATTAAAGATACTACACAATTTTTACGTTTAATTATGGATATTCAGTGGCAGTCAGATTATGTTCTCATGTCATGTGACGTGGAATCTTTATATTCAAATATCCCTCACGATAAGGGTTTACATGCACTTGAACACTTTTTAGACACTGATTTAAGTTTAAGTAAAGAGAGAAAATCTTTTCTGTTACAATCTGTTCACTTTATTCTCACCCACAATTACTTTACATTTAATGGTGAATTTTATTTACAGTCACTTGGTACCGCCATGGGCACCAGGTTCGCCCCAAGTTTTGCCAACTTGTATATGGGCCACTTCAAGGAACAACATATATGGGGTGGCCCATATAGGGCGAACCTGGTGTGCTATGGTAGGTACATAGACGATTTATTTTTTATTTGGAGAGGGGACATCACTTTAGCACAAGAATTTTTGTTGTCACTTAATAATAACACTTATGGTTTAAAATTCACATCCACTTATGATCAATTTCAAATCAATTTCTTGGATATAGCCGTAACCATTAAAAACAACTGCATCACAACATCTACCTATAAAAAAGAGGTTGATAGTGGGAGATACCTAAATTATCAAAGTTGCCACTACAGGCCATGGTTAAACAACATTCCGAAAAATCAATACTGTAGGGTCAGAAGAAACTGCACCGAAAATTCTCAGTTTGAGATTCAAGCTGGGGAAATGACAGAAACCTTTCTAGAACAGGGCTACCCTAGAAAACTTTTAGAACGGGCACTTTTAGAAAGCTCTCAGATTGAGAGACCTAGCCTTTTGGAATCTAAAAATAAAAAAACTTCGTTGGCCTCGTTTACAGATAGTCCTCTGTTCATATCCAAGTTTAATGTGTATTCAGAAGAATTAAGAGAAATAGTTAAAAATAATTATCAAATCTTGCAATGCGATAATATTCTAGCCCCCCATTTGGAAGAAGAACCTAGAATGATATTTAAGAAAAATCGAACTTTGAAAGATATCCTTTCCTCCAGCCACTTTCAAAGTACTGATGTACCTGATGCACATACAGTGTCCGAGAAGGTGGGATGCTATAGGTGCAAAAAAAGTAAAATGCATGACCTGTAACTACATCAGAGAACCTAATGACATGCTCCAATCAACGGTTACAGGGACAACTCATGTGATGAAAAGTCACACGAACTGTCAGACAAATTATGTCATTTATTTGATCACTTGCATTTGTGGCTCTCAATATGTAGGCCGCACTATCAGAACCCTGAATGTGAGATTTCTCGAGCATAGGAGAAACATAATTAAAGGTGTCATGAACCATTCTCTATCGAAACACGTTAAAATTAAACACAAAGGAGACTGCACAGTTCTAAAAATACAAGTGATCGAACATGTCAAACCCACATTCAGAGGGGGCGACAGGTATGACCGGTTATGTGCACGTGAGGCTTTCTGGATATTCTCGTTGGGTACGTTGTTTCCTGCCGGCCTCAACGATAATATTGAACTAAACAATGTTTGAAAACATATAATATCATTTAGTACTTCCTTTAGTCCACTAATAGATCCTTTATCCTTATAGCTTCCAATATTAGGTTCTCTACTATATGATATCTAGTATACCCTCTACCTCTTCCTGTGAATGTTACCACTTTGTGAATTTAGTTCCTCATAGAATGCTGTATAAAGTAAATATCTTAATCCTCTCATGTGAAGGTTATAATAATTTTTGTGATATTAGAACTTGAATATAGTTCTTTATAGAATATTTCATAAAGCCAATATTTTAAGCCCTTCCACTTAAGCAGGATGTATCTGCCTTTATATCATATAAACCCCATGTATTTAGATTGTTATAGCTAATGATCTGTAGTATAGTACCCCCCCTCCCTTTTTTTTTTTTTTTTTTCAAGGTTAACAAATACAGGCTATATTCATTAAAATGCTTGTACTTTATTGGGAGATAAAGAGAAAGGTTCATACTGTGCACAAGGGTGCTACCGATAAGGTATATTAGATATAGTAATAGAATATGTGGAACATTAGAATAACATGCCAGTTAAATTATATATGTAATAGATTAGTATATATATATATATATATATATATATATATATATATATATATATTTTATTCTCTAATAAGAAAAAGAAATATAAAGGTTTTCAAATATATTAGAAAATAAGGAACTCTGTGTGCTCTCTGGGTGAGATTCGAACTGAGAGCTGCTGGGTATCTCTCACTAGAAGTCCGTGTCTTTACCACTGAGCCACGGGCTCTACATGCTGCTGATGTGAATTGGTAGAAATATATGAAGTTGATAAAATGAGATTTAAAGAATAGAAAACTAAATAAAAGGTTAAAGTATTAGATATATTGCAACTTTTGAAGATGCCACATTGTTTGAATGTATATGTTTATAATGTAACGTTGTTGATAATAAGAAACAGAAGTGAAATAACAAACTTTCCTACAAGGATATTTGTGATAATAAACCAGGCTCTTACCCTAATCAAGGGTGTGCTGTGAACACAGGTGATCTGTAATTAAAGGAAGGCCATTTTGATTGGCCGGCTCACACTTAAATATGGACAGCCATATCTTCTGAGGAAACCGTCTGATCCCACGACGGAGAAACGCGTTAAGACCGGGAGGACCACCCGGCACTCACCTTTACCCACCACTTTGCTTCAAATCACCAGATTTATTTCCTATCCTCGGGGCCGATACCTGTGAGCAGAAGGGTGACCTGCGGCGATCCCGGACTTTACCATCCACAGGCTCCCCCGAGAGGTGTGACTCGCTCCAGACCCCGAGACCAAGTGCGGCAGGTACCCCGTCACTCCCACCGTTGGCTCTCTTCCCCAGAACGTCACGGTGGTAGATGAGACAGACTTCTCCAACATACACCTAGCCGCGCCGCTGGTTCACTATGGAGTGCTCCCGGCTCATTACCATCATCTGCCGGATGTAGCACAGATACATCTATTTCCAACAGCGAGGCTGCTCTGCGAGTCACCTTTTCATCTCTACAAATCCCCCTCCGTTTTTTTTCCCCCCATTCAAACATCACATATTTCCATAAACTTACTGGATGGACTTTGTCTTCTCATATCTCATCAAACTCAATTACAAGTTCCCCGCTATTGGACATAACATCATCCTTAGTGGGTAAGAGCAACTGGACATTATTCATATAGCATTGTGTGGGGCATCAGTGATTGCCCAGTGGTCTATAACTATTTTATATCATATTGATTTTATTGTTATATTTTATTAAATAATTGTGATCGTTTATATGAGCTTTTCATCTATTGTTTTTTAATAAATATTTGTGCTTAATTCAGTGCGCTCTCTATAATTATTTGATTAGAATAATTATATCCCCTAGATTTTGATTCATTGGATCCCCTGCTGGGAATCCATTGGGAGCTGCCATTTAATATATTGTTTCTTATATTAATTATTTAATTAACCACTTGCGCCCGATTATATATTACATATATATTTTCCCTTGTATATCCTTTATTAAGCAAAACCTGTCTCAACCTATACCCCTAATGCGAAAACTACACGGAATTAAAGCTTGGACTGAACTGCCTCACCAGTGGTGAAGAGTTGCCCAGTAAATGTATTTTTAGACTCTTGTGATGTCACATATTGGGGTCTTAGCATTCGTTACAAAGTCTGTCAGTCATAAATCTCTGTGCTCTATGCATTATTTAAACTTCCAAAATGTAAACAACCAACCAGGAAAATGGGTGCAGCCATGTTGGACTTGTCTGGTGATTCACCTGAGCATACCAGCCATACTCACCTGAGCAATGTGCACCAATTTCAAGTACTGTTATATCCATCTGCCCCAGTGCCCTCTGCTGTGGCTATTACACCTGTGTGCCCACATTAAAACCTGAGGTTGCTCTCTCCTGCTCCTGCTCAGCCCTCACCAATGGGTGTCCATTCGGGCTATTGTTTACACTATCCTGCCAGTGAGTGACAGTTCTCCCTGCTCTGAGTTTTGCATCTGAAGCAAGTCTTGGTGCATCATACTGTAGGTGATGGATGCAGGGCTATGATGAGGGTATTAGTTCCAGGGATGTTCACTCTTGATTGTCAGTCTATGTTGCCCACTCCAGGTATTCAGTATCTCCGTTCCCAGTATGGATGAGAGTACGTTTCAGGCTTCTGGCTGTTGCAGTTCTCCAGTCTAATTTCATTGGTCTCTGGTTAAAAATTTGAGTTATGAATTCCAACTCCAGTTCCTGTACTGTATTGTACTGAGTTCCTTTCAGAAGCCTCCTGAGTTCATACATAGTTGCCTACCCTTCTGCATTCTGCAGGAGACTCCCTGAAATAACAGCAATCTCCCTCTCTCCCTCATCAGTCTAGCAATCTCCCTCAATTCACCTAGCCCACATTATACTGTTACATTTGGGGGGGGGGGGAGGAATGAGAGATAGATACATTTACATTGAATTATCCGCACCATTTCCCAGCACTTTACCAAGTACAGTATCTCTTACTAACTGCTTTAGGGCTCATCTACATTTGGATCTAAGTCATTTTAAAAGATTCCTTTCAGATGTAGCAGTACACACTCACGCTTCTAGGTGCCACGTTCACAATCTCTTTTCACAATCTCTCCCTATATGGAACTAGACACGCCCTTTGGGTGGAGCATGACACTCCCCCTCAATGGGGCGCTTTGCAAAATTCTACTACTAACTATGATCTCCCTGAAACTAGTTTTCAAAAGTAGGCAAGTATGGTTCATATAGTGATTTCCAGCTCTGCTAACCTATAATAGGTAAATGGGTTGAGTGTCTCATTTACAGTTCCAGGATGATATCCACAGATTCCAGTGCTACAGTATAACCTAGCACAACTCCAGTTACTGATTTCCTTCCTATGCCATCAGTGTTTCCTGTCCGCCAACACCTACTCCATGAGCAAGATTTACCTAAAAGCTCCACGTTTCACCTTTGCTAAATTAAGCCCAACGTTCCCAAGATGGATACAGCGAATACCGATGGTACAATAGGGTTAACATACTTCTAACATTTTTATTTTATTCCTTGCCAAAATAATTATTATTGATAGCCTACATAGACTATGCAGGATATTTCATTTATTGTACATATCACTGCTAAAGGTACTAATAGCCATTAATCATATGTCTAACACACTGGTGGGGAAGGAGTGATTGGTATGGGTAGTAAATATTGGGTTGGATCCTACAATTGACCAAACCTTTTACTGTTACCATTGTATATAAAAAGCTAAGTAAACAACGAAACCAGCTTGCAAATGTGCTGTGCAACACCTTCCACATACCAAAGGTTCATCGAATGTGTAAAAATGTAATTTAGGTCCTTATTCTGGTTCACTCACAAAGGCAAATTCCTGCTCAAATGGACAAAACCATATGCACTGCAGGGAGGGGGGGATATGTTACTTGTGCAGATAGAATTAGATTTGGGTGGGGTTTTACTTCAAAGTGAGATCTATATTGCAGTGTAAAAATAAAGCAGTCAGTATTTTCACTGCACAGAAACAAAATAACTCACCCAAATCTAACTCTCTCTGCACAAGGTACATGTGCCCCCCTGCAGTACACATGGTTTTGTCCATTTGAGGAGGAGTTTGCCTTTGTGAGTGAATCAGAATAAGGGCCTTAATGCATGGAAAGAAAGTTGAAATGTGAATTAGGTTGTGTAGGTCTATTCTTCAATGGCTTAAAACACATCCATGTGCAAGAACCATGGCTCTGGTAACTACAGTACAAAGAAACTTTGAATTGAATATGTACAGTATGCAGATAGCAGATATGGACTTTCTTTAACACTATCATTTGACAGGAATACCATTTTTTCTTCCATGATCGTGCGCTATATATTTTATGAAGAGAAAGGCAAACAAAAACAGCTACATACACCATTTTGAAAGTATGAGTGTAAATATATCTAGTAAACATATACAGGGAACAGTGGCGTAGCCCCCTCGCCGCCGCCCCACCAAGCACCCCTACCCCCCTGTTCTGCCGCCCCGCCGCCTCGCCGCCTATGCAAACCCCCAATCCCCCACAGACTTACCTATCGCGCTGGTCCCGGCGGCTCCGTTCTTCTGCTGAGGACCACCACAAAATGGCCGCCCCCATTCAGCAGACAGTTTCAGAGAACTGTGTGCTATATGGGGGCGGCCATTTTGTGGTGGTCCTCAGCAGAAGAACGGAGCCGCCGGGACCAGCGCGATAGGTAAGTCTGCGGGGGATTGGGGGGGGGTTTAACTATAGCACCGCAGCCCCCGGCGCCCCCACATGCACAGCGCCCCCCCCGCGGTGGCGGGGGCTGCGGTGCTATAGTTACGCCGCTGACAGGGAAACATGCGCTGGTTGTGTGTGGTATATCAAGTCTACCTGTTAAGATGTGAAGTCAGATTGTGGCTTCATGTAGCAGAGGTAGTCGCAATGGATGATCAGATTCTGTTGGGGTCTTTAAACAGGTGGGTTATTCTGGTTGATTCGCAAGGCTGCGAGAGGCCCCCCATTCGCATGCTGCGGGGAACACCCACATCATTCAATGGTCACTGACCATCAAAAGATGTCTAAGGTGCACACATATTAAAGTGACTATCAAGTCACTTACATATGCGTGCACGCTGGAACGGAAATGGGAGGGCAGCTGACATCCGGTGATGTCAGCTGCCTGCCCCCCGCACCCGTGTCACGGCCTCATTAACATGAGAAAGCTGGGCATTTCCATATGGTAATGGGGCAGCCCGCCACTCCACGGCCCTCTCCGCCCCCCCGCTATGTTGGGTCTGTGCATCCGGTGAGGTCAGCTGCCTGGCCCCGCACCCGCATCACGGCCTCATTAACATGAGAAAGCTGGGCGTTTCCATATGGTAATGGGGCAGCCCGCCACTCCACAGCCCTCTCCGCCCCCCGCTATGTGGGCTCTGTGCATCCGGTGATGTCAGCTACATGCCCCCCGCACCTGCGTCACGGCCTCATTAACATGAGAAAGCTGGGCGTTTCCATATGGTAATGGGGCAGACCGCCACTCCACGGCCCTCTCCGCCCCCCCGCTATGCTGGGTCTGTGCATCCGGTGAAACATCGAGGTGTCCCCCCCGCTCGGCGAGTTCCCAGCATGGCTGCAAATGGATGTTTTGCCTAAACATCCATTCGCAGCCTAGGGTGCAGGGGCCAAATCATTTGATGGTCTCTGACCATCGAATGATTTAGAAGGTGCACCCAAAACTACAATCTCTTCCTGTATGGGAAGAGGGCGGACAGCTGACATGCAGTCACTAACTAATTTCCATGGGAACGCCCAGCGTTTTCATGGGAACACCCATGAAACGCTGGGCATTCCCGTAGGCATGTCCCCCTGCTGCCACCCCACGCCGCCCACACGGCTAGGTTTGAATGGGACGGTGAACTAGCAGTTCACCATGCCCGTTTTCGCACCCAGTGTATGCACATGCACATAAATGCTAATGCGAAGAAGGAAAACATCGCTCCCCTGTGCGAACGTGCGGGGGAGTGAACAGACCAAAATAAGGCCCACAGCTGCAAAACACAGCAGGCTGGGTGACTAACAGGGCCAGATTGGGATTTAAAACCAGCCTGGGAAATTTCTTGAAGCAGCCCTAATGGTGGCGGGTTCTCATGTGGGGCTGTGGTCAGCCAATGGGGGATACTGTTAACTCATATAATTTACAAACCCCTCCATGCTGACCATGCTCCCTCACTATTTAAGGGGAGGGGTGGATGCTCAAGATTAGGCTTCAGCGGGGTGTGTCTGGTTGGGGTTAGGCTGTGGCAGCATATGTGTGTGGATAGGGTTAGGCTGTGGCAGCGTATGTGTGTGGATAGGGTTAGGCTGTGGCTGGGTGTGTGTGCGTGCGTGTGTGGATAGGATGGACTGCGGCTGGGTGTGTTTATGGAAAGTGTTAGTCTATAGTGTGTGTAGGGAGAAGGATAGGCTGTGGCTGGGTGTGTATAGGTAGGGTTAGGCTGCAGCTGGGCGTTTGTGTATATGGATAGTGTTAGGCTATGGGTGTGTGAGGGTGTGTCTGTGTGTGTGTGTGTGTGTGTGTGTCTGTGTGTGTGTTTGTGTGTGTTTGTGTAGGGATAGGAATAGGCTGCAGCTGGGTGTGTATGGGTAGGGTTAGGATATGGGTGTGTGTGTGTGTGTGGATAGTGTTAGGCTGCGACTGGGTGTGTATGGAGAAGGTTAGGCTATGGGTGTGTGTATCGATAGGGTTCGGCTGGACGGATAAGGTTAGGCTTCCAGGGGGTGTGCGGTTAGGTTTAGGATGCAGGAAGGGGGGTGTATGGTTAGGGATAGGCTGCGGGAGTGTATGGTTACGGTAATACCCCTTTCAGACAGAAAAAAAGACCCGGGAATTTCCCTGCTCTTGCCGTGTCGACCCGGGTTTTTCTTCTGTCTGAAAGGGTCAACACGGGTCTAAAGTTCCGGGACTTCGACCCAGGTTATTTACGTGGGTTTTTCCCATGTCAGACACGTGTTTGCGGCTGTGTGAAAGGGTCCGACCCATGTTTTTCTCCCGACTATTGAAAAATCATGCTGATTGGCTGTGCAGCATGGCGCTGTGCGATTAGCTGATCTTTTCAGCTTCCCTGATTAGCTGAGCGGGCGTGGCAGTGGCGTGCAGTGCAGCACTAAATGGCCATGGCGCATTGGAAAGATGAGGAGATCCGTGAGCTGCTCAATGTCAGAGGGGAGGAAGAAATCAGCAAAACACACAGAGCACTCATGACCTCCAGGTTCTGCAACTTGTCAGCCATGTTTAATGCAATGCAGTGAGCAGACACCTCCCACTTTACATGATCTCATCTCTGTGTGCCTTTAAAACTGTCCTTTTCTTATGACACACAGAGTTTTGCAGGAAAAATACGGCTTCTGTGTGAAAGGGGTCGACACGGGAAATACCTGGGTTTTTGCTCCTGTGTGAAAGGGGGTCAGCCCCTTGCTGCCTAGTTGTACCCGGGTTTTTGTATCCGGGAAATACCTGGGTTTTGGGGATTTTTCTGTCTCAAAGGGGTATTAGTTTACTAACCTGGCCCACCTATGCTTGTATAGAGACTGCTTTGATGCTCCTCACTGTGCTGGTCCTCTTGCAGCCTTCTTCTCCTTCGACTTACTGCCTGTGATATAGCCGGGTGTTTCCTCCGTCCCTGCAGAAGATGTCAGGAGACCCGCTGTCCTTCTGGGCCCATAGCTGACACTGCTCTAAATGGCAATTAGGAGCTAAATGGCTGATATTTTATAACTCTCTTTATTTCTGTAAGCTTTGAAACATCTTCCTCCCAAAGTGTTTCTATTGTTAAGCTGTAGTTACACGTATAGACGAAGTTTAGGTACACAGTATAGAACAAATACCATTTCAGCGGCAGCAATTGGGACTTGTACAGATGTTCCTTGACAAGTAGTTAGTACATGGATTTGCAGTGAATTCATGGAACGTGACTGGAACTGACATTCTGGGAGTTTATATACAACAAGGCCACACTAAGAGGATACACAATAATACTCGTTAGACAACACGTTTACTCTTGTAAATCAACATTCACTCACTTTCTCCAATAGCAACTACATTAATTACAGAGCAGCGAGCACCGGGTGTGAAATCATTCCAGTTCAGCTTGTGTTACACATTATGCAGACTCTACCTTCTGTGTAATCCGGCCACAGTGCCTTAAGCAATCTATTCAGTCAGGGCAGAGGATTAAATCTACCATTAAGTGGTAAATGATGTGATAAGTACCAAGTCATTATTATACCATGCGATTAATGCGAAGGGATTTTAAGATTTACTGCAATATTTTACTCACTTAAAGTACTATTGGCCCAAATGCATAGATTATGTTTAAACACAGATTGAAACGGGGTACTACTTATCTGTTTTCTGCAGAAAAATATATACTGTATATACGAGTAAGCCCACTCAAAGCAAAAGCTTCGAAAGTTAGTTGGCTACCTTCTGTGTTTGTGCATGTGTGAGAAAGAGATGTAGCTTCACTCTCTGCCAGCAGATGGCAGTGTTTCAGAGACTCATGGGCACTAGACATATACTGTATATAGATTATCACATTTTCATATGACAGCGTAAAAGCCAAAACATACGACAATAAAAGCATGTTTTTCAAGAATTGAATCGAGTGATGCAGGTTCTGCAATGTTTTGTGTCTGTGTGTTTGTGTGTATGTGTATAAAGATAGATAGATACAGATAGATAGATAGATAGATAGATAGATAGATAGATAGATAGATAGATAGAATAATAATTAAAGTAAGTTTAAACATATAAAAATATAAACATCCATTCGTATGCCGCAGGTAACCTCCCACATCTTTCGATGGTCGCCGACCATCGAAAGATGTGGAAGGTACACGCATTTAAAAGTGACTTTCAAGTCACTTCCATATGCGTGTACGCTGGGACAGATATGCCCCTCTTCCCTCCTGTTGTCAAAGCCCACTTCTCTTCACATTTCACTCACAGCTCTCCTTTACTCCAACACTCAGTGACCATCTTCGTCTGCATACTCATCTCCATCATTGGCCTCAAGCCTCTAGTTGTATGTTGATTGGGTCCTCACTACTTACATTTCAGCTGTAATGTGTATTGAACTGTGGTGCTCTTTATTTGTACTGTATTTTTGTTATTTATTCAATGTTATGCCAAGTTTTGTCTCCCTGTATTGTTCCTTTGTACGGCGCTGCGAAACACTTGTGGCGCCTTATAAATAAAATTATAATAATAATAATAATAATAATATGGGCAGGCAGCTGACATCCGGTGATGTCAGCTGCCAGCCCCCCGCACCCGCGTCACCGACTCATTACCATGAGAATGCCCAGCTTTCTCATGGGAATGCCCATGTAACACTGGGCGTTCCCATATGTTAGAGAAGCATATTTGTGGACAGTCAGGTGGCCACCTGGATAGGATTATAACTGCACAGTCCCAGACCTGGTTAGCACTTCAGTATTGCCCTTTCAAGGTCCACCAATCAGAAAGCACTGTTTGTCCACAGAGACACTGGTACCAGAAGAGCACAAATCGATAACTAACGAGTTTCTCCGCCTTCAACACACTTGGCGGTTTCCACAGAGATCATGTAGCCTACATGCAGAGCAACAAGCCACAAGGTAGTTATACCGCAATAACAAGGTCTCTCCCAGGCAAAGATTTCAAAGGACAATGGGTTTTCAGGATTGGCTGATCAAGCTCTTTTAAAAAGGCACAAAGAAATGAGCAACCTTGAGTACTGTGGTTGTAGTGGTCAGCCAAGGAAACCTAGTGCATCAGGTTAAATACACATCATGCTTACTTCCCTTCAAAATTCGATGTTCAGCAGTGCCATTAGCTCAGAACTGACAGAAACCAGTGTGATCCAGGTACTCCCATATACTGTTTGGAGAAGTCTGCCTAGAAGTGATCTTCATTCAAGAATTGTGGCTAAAAAGCCATACCTTCAACAAGAAAATAAAGTGAATTAAGGGTACAGGGTATTAGGACGACAGTGTTTAAGTAGACAGTCAAAAGGTTGACTACTATTGGTTGACAGTCAAAGGGTCAACATATAAAAAGGTTGTCATGCATTAGGTTGACATGGTCGAAAGTTCAACACCAGCAAAAGGTCAACATAGGAAATGTCAATGTGGAAAACGTTGACTTGAGTTTTTTATTTTGGGGGGGTGTCTATATCGAAAAGGTACCGTATTAGTGTACCACGTCACCTTGCATGGCTTGCGTGCTATGCTCAGCACACTATTTTAATCTGCAAAAAAGATTAACTAGTAGCCTTGCGGCCTGTAGTTATAGGGCGCCTAATAGGGTGGTTTTGTCAAGCTGCTCCTACTAGGGGGTGTCAAACCCCTATGAGAAATACAATGGAGAAGGAATGGGTGGAGCGCTAAACCATAAGTAATTGGTTACAATAAATTTATATCAACATGAAAAATGTATTTCTGTATAAATAAAATTGCTGTATTAGCGTGCAGTTGCACTGGGTCCGGTATAAAATAAAATAAAAAATGTACAAATATATCACAATTTGTTGCATTAAATATACGGTATTCTATATAGTTAAAAAATGTACATTACTAATTGAGAAATAAAAGGAATGGGTCTGATACTTATTGGTCTGAAGTCCCGTTATATCATCCTTGGGGTAGGAGACGTTTGTGGGAATGGAGCAGTCCTTGGGTCAGTCCAAATATACGTTTGGGGTAAAGAAAAGATAACTCTTTTTTTGGGGGCACTTTCTTAAATTATTATACTTTTACTGTCATAACATATAAGGGATAATCCAAAACATCAAACAGTGAATATTTTGGGAGTATGCAGGCTATTTAAGAGGAAGTTTGGGCAGTTGGGGAGAGAGAGAAAAAAAGGGGAAAGTAACATGTAATTTTTAATTGTTTTTAATGCTTGTGGGATGGATTGGGTATGTGGTATCCACAAGGCTGTGATATTATAGGTCAACACACATATTTAAAAATGGTGAATGTTTCAGCTTGTTCCAGTCAAGTTGTCCATGCGTGGGGTTCCTTAGAATTCCCTGGACAATTGATATTTTTGGCTGATTTTTTTGTTTTTTTCAATGCTCTGTGGCTGTGCAATATTCTTATTGCTTACTGGGATATTGTCCCATATAGCAAAAAAACTCGTGATAATGTGAGTATTTAAAATGCTAAGTGATATTAAAATGGCGATAATGTTCTTATACAGTGGTGACGGACACTATGACAGGAAACCCTTTAAATTGGCGCCCATGCGCTAGGTTATGCAGAGTGCAAGTTCGTCTGAGATTTGAATATTTGGGAAATCAGATGTGCACCCCTAGGGTCCCAACTGTCCCGTGTTTACCCGTGTGCCCGTAGGGCAGTGAACGGGTTAAACAGTACACAGATTCAGGGGCCGCTAATTGGGGGCAACAGAAGAAAGAAAACTGGGATCTGCTTTTGGGGCTCAGCTCCTGGATTACCCCTGATGGAAATACCAGCGCAGGGGGTCACTCTTTGGCTGGCCGCAATGAGAGTCCCTTAGCGAAAGTAATAAGATTGAGATAATAGCACAAATAGGATTCAGCAGGTATTGGTCAGCTATGTATGCACTATAACAATGTTGTAAATAGTTATAATCTATCTTCAATATTCCACAATGTGTTCATACAAATTGCAAAGCTGCAATAATTTACTAAGCCTTTGAACGCACAAATATATGTTTGGGAATAGTATTTTCTACCAATAGCTGAAAGAAAAGAACCTGCTGGTATCAATATCTCACAAAAGAAGAATTATTGTCAAAAAGATTTTTAGGTACATCTCTGTGATCACAGTGATATGGATTTTGTGATCATTACATCCCTTGATAATTACTCAGACTTTAATATCCATTTGCTCATACTTTGAAAAACAGGTACTCAATATACACTATCCAATTCAGACTCATCCAATTTCTTGGGCGATATATATCGCTTTAAGTACCTCTCACTATATTAACTGCAAACTACGTATATGCACACTGCAGGCACCATTACTCTCACTTACATAGTACATGAGGGATATGCATAGGTTTAGGTTTGACCAAGGTCCTTATGACTGGTCAAACAGAGACATTTGTTCATACAAATACTTAGACATCACGTCCCAAACCATGGCATTTTACTTATCCTTCTGATGTGACTTCTGTCTGTGCTTAAATAGCCCCTGGGTCCTCCCTGCTGTACGCGTGTTTCGCCGAGTAGGCTTGTTCACCAGTGTATTGCTTTTATTAAAATGTGTGCTTTATATACCTCTTGTGTTAAACGGCGATTGCCGTCAGCTGTTATTATTACAGCTAATAGCCCGTCCGTGCGGGTATCCCATTGGTGGTTGCTTGTGGATAATAACTCCCCCTTCCATCCCCATCCTCTGATAGGTCACTGGGGATCGAGCCCCCCCGCGTTTACAACGGGGTGACGCACGGCTCTCCCACGCTGATGTGGGGAGTTATCCTAATGCCGCGATCATCCTCCTGTGAGACTACATGTCCCACAGTTCTTTGCGCCTGCACATCGCGTATCCTAGCAGGGCAAATAGTACTAATCTCCGATGCTCTCTATTTTAGTTGGTCCGCTCTATGTGGTGGCCGCACTATGCACCTATTTTATAGCTGGGATCATGCCATTTTACATGCGATATTGATGTATATGGCAAACTACATTACCCACAATCCTCCGTTCGGATTGTTTTCCTCTGTTACGTATATGAGTCCCATGTTGTCATGGTGATTTTTGTCAACAAATTTCGGACTGATTTCAAATATGCTTATAGTCAGTTGTATCGGAGGACATTTCCAGAGGTGAACAGCCGCAGAGATTTATTTGTATGTAAATAGGATGTTCGTTTACTTTGATTTGGTAAGACAGGACTGTGGCTCTAATATTGTTCAATATGACAGGACGCCATGGCTGGGATGAGTAGATATTTAGATATTGTGGACATATTTAGGGTCTGGCCGAGAAATATAGTAAATAGGTCACTTAATTCACTAATGAGGGTGTTATTTAAAGGGTAACATACTCTTATACCAGATTTTAAAGATTTTTGTTAGGTTATGTCTTATTTTACATAAGATGGGTGATTATTTTACTGTGTTACTTTAATAATCATGTGATGCTCATATATTTGTTATATTTTAACTATTACGTGAACTGATCTGGTTTATGATATATTTAATCATAGTGAAGAATAGTATAAATCTATGTGACACTGCAACTTAAAAAGTGAAAGGTGAAATTTTTTTTTAATTAAATAGGAATATGAGTTGTCTGTACCTCTAAATACGTCAGTATCGTCTTTTTGACCTATGTTACTTTTGTATCTCTCAAGAATTCATATTTCTTTATATATTTGTAGATTCCTCAAATAAAGACCTGATAATTGATGTACTCATTTAATCCATCCGGTGTGAGTCCATCGAGTTTAAAGGTCCACTCACTTTCCCGTTGCATGAGTTTTTTCTGTAAATCCCCGCCTCTAATCCCCAGGCTAATTTTTTCCAGTCCGCATACACTTGCTTCTTGAAGAGAGCCTCCATGTTGCCTCAGGAAGTGGCGTGCCACTGACGTCAATTACTTAAATTTAGTAAGATCTGCTGTTGCGTTTCTTACTGATCCTGCATGTTCTAATACCCTCTGCTTGAGTGGTCTTGTTGTCATGCCCACGTAATTCTTTTTGCAGGGGCAGGTAATACAGTAAACTACGCCTGTGGTGTTACAGTTGATAAAGGTGTTAATCTTAATTTTATTTCCATGCCTGTCCTGTACTTCTTTGATTTTCCGCATGTATTGACACGCTTTACAATTTCCACATGGGAAAGAACCAACCACCCTATCTGGGCGTTTAGTAGCTGTCTTAGAAAAATGGCTATGGACGAGTTCGTCTTTTAGATTTTTCGAGCGCCTCCAGCTCATGGCCACTTTCGGATCCAGTATCTGAGAGAGATCTTCATCCAATAGGAGAACAGACCTAAAAAAAAAAAAGTTATCTTTTCTTTACCCCAAACGTATGGTTATCCATAACTCTGGGGAGCACCACCAACTAGTATATGGTTTTGTATTTATATCTCTAATGGCATAAAAGTTGGTACTAAATGATGATAGCGATCTAAGAGTCAGTGCAAGCCAAAACCCCCTGTTCCTGGTCAGTCCAAATATAGCTGGAAAATAGATGGGTCCATATACCTTGCTGGATTATTTTCACGCTGGAGGATGAAAGTGAGCCCCTGTTGGAATATGGGGAATACTCAATGACGTTGCGGAATTGTAATCCTCAGTGTGCAGGTGGTGGTGTCCCGAATTCATACTGCAGCTGTTGGCCCAAGTATTGCAAAGGTGGAATTTGTCTCCAGAATTGGGTAGGGAAGGGGGTAGAATCAAACCAAAAAACGCCCAATAAAATCAGCAGGTGCTCCCTGACATGTTTCGCCGTCCTTTTTCAAAGCTGTCAGTTGGACCCATTCCTTTTATTTCTCAATTAGTAATGTACATTTTTTAACTATATAGAATACTGTATATTTTGTGCAACGAATTGTGATATATATGTGATTTTTTATTTTATTTTATACCGTACCCAGTGCAACTGCACGTTAATACAGCAATTTTATTTATACAGAAATACATTTTTCATGTTGATATAAATTTATTGTAACCAATTACTTATGGTTTAGCGCTCCACCCATTCCTTCTCCACACTATTTTAATCTCCCTCTATGCTCACTGGGATGGTAAAGTTGGTTTAAAAAAAAAAATCATGAAAACTCATGTTGACCTTTATACATGTCGATCTTTTGCTTGTGTTGACCTTTTGATCATGTCGAGCTAATGCATGTCAACCTTGTAACTGTCTACCTAGACATCGTCATCCTAATAACCGCATACAGAGAATTAAAGGAGCATGAATACAAAGCCAAATGGTACAGTAATGAGTGTCTTCAGGGAACAGTGAAGCATGGTGGAGGTTTCTTGTAAGTTTGGGGCTGCATTTCAGCTAATGAAATTGGTATCTGGTCAGGATTAATGGTGTCCTCAATGCTGAGAAATACAGGCAGGTACTTATCCATCATAAAAAAACCATCAGGAAGGTATCTCATCTTTAAAATGATTCTGCAGCAGGACAATGACCCTAAACATACAGCCAATGTCATAAAGAACTCAAGGAGTCCCAGAAGTGATAATACAGTATGGCCAGCTAGAGCCATGACCTCAATATCGAGTCGGTGTGATATTATGAGAAGAGACAGTAGTAATTTAGCAAACCTACATCCACAGAGGATCTTTGGTTAGTTCTCCAAGATGTTTAAAAATACCTCTAGTGCCTTCAAAAACTGTACCTAGAAGAATTATACTGGTGTTCAGCTTATCCTGAATAAACTGACTTCTCTTCTCGTCTCTTTTCATCAAGGTAACCAGCATTCTACATACTTGGTCTGGCTGGGCTGCAGATGATTCTATCCTCTGTCCTAGATTGATTTGATATTGTCATAGGTAACCAGTATTCTACATACTTGGTCTGGCTGGGCTGCAGATGATTCTACCCTCTGTCCTAGATTGATTTGATATTGTCATAGGTAACCAGCATTCTACATACTTGGGCCCTTATTCTGGTTGGTGCGGCCAGAGCCGCACACGGTGCTCTGGCCGCACAAACCAATCCCCGCCCACGAGACGGATCGCCACGGCCGTCCGTACACGGACGGCTGGCGATCCGCATAAAAATGGTGGGGCGTACGCCTCCACCATGGTGGGAGCTGCCCCCTGCATTCGATGGTCGTCGACCATCGAAGGCAGGGCCGCACGCCACAGCAGCTCCCGCAAGCTGAGACCACACGGACAATCGTCCGTGTGTTAGCTTGTATGGGGGCTGAGAGCTGACATCCGGCGACGTCAGCTTTCCGCCCCCATCAGTGGCGTCATACCCTCATTAGCATGCATACGCCCCGCGTTTGCATGGGAACGCCCATGAAACGCGGGGCGTATACATAGGGAAATGAGGGTATGAAGCCCCTCACGCCCCTATACGCCCCCTTTGCGGCGGACGAAATACGTCTGCGGCGAATGGGGCTGCACATGCGCAGATTGACCTCTGCGCATGTGCAGACTAAAAACATCGGCGGTACGGCCGCACGCGGGCCGTACCGCACGATGCAGAATAAGGGCCTTGGTCTGGGCTGGAGATGATTCTACCCTCTGTCCTAGATTGACTTGATATTGTCATAGGTAACCAGCATTCTACATACTTGGTCTGGCTGGGCTGCAGTTGATTCTACCCTCTGTCCTAGATTGATTTGATATTGTCATAGGTAACCAGCATTCTACATACTTGGTCTGGCTGGGCTGCAGTTGATTCTACCCTCTGTCCTAGATTGATTTGATATTGTCATAGGTAACCAGCATTCTACATACTTGGTCTGGCTGGGCTGCAGTTGATTCTACCCTCTGTCCTAGATTGATTTGATATTGTCATAGGTAACCAGCATTCTACATACTTGGTCTGGCTGGGCTGCAGATTATTACACCTCAGGTGCTGGATGTATTTAACTGCTTTGGTAATTGATCATTCTGCACACTGCTTTAGATATCAGAAATGTGTTATTGACAAACTTAATTTTGCAAGTTAAAAGGCAAATCTCTGTTTCCTATGTGAAGGGAAGAATATCTTATAACTCTTAATGACACATGCTATCTTGGAATGCATGGGTGTTTATGTAAGCCCCTTTTATTACCATTCATTGTAGTAGGGGGGTTGGGATTGGGTGGGGAAAGTCCAATTAATGAGTGCAGATGCATTTAATGATCATTACATAGGCTGTGTGCATGGTTTAGCTGTGTGCATAATAGTTTTGAAGTGCATCATTTTTAAAGTGCGGCATAATTTAAATAGAACTGCAGCGTTATACTGGCGTTACACTGAAGTGAAACAGAAGGACAGAAGCAACAACTGAGAAAACCAAAGACTGCTTTGCGTGAGTTCAATTCATTCTCACAGGCATACTACTCCTGGCTGCTTAATCTGGCTATTCAACCATAATATCATCATTTTTACATCTGCAAACAACTTTTACTATCACTGTTAATGCTTGTATTTGCACTGTCAGTTTTGAAAATGCCCTGCTGTACCTCTAATGACTTCACCTGTCCTGCTCTTCCATTGATTTTAGGTGTCCCCCAAAATTTTATTCTTGGCCCTCTTCTCTATACGTCCTCTCTGGGTGAGCTTATTTGCTCACTCGACTTCCACTATCACATCTATGCTGATAACACTGAAATCTACAGCTCCTTTCCTGATCTCTCTCCCTCCATCCTCACTCATATCTCCAACTGTCTCTCTGCTGTCTACTCTTGGATGACCCAGATCTTTTTTAGACTTAAAATATCAGCTGACCTCTTCCCACCCTCCTGCATAAAACCTGACCATCTCTCATCCTAACCTACTGTTTATGCTCACTTCTTTCCCTTCTGTGTCACCCCTGTCTGTCTAACCCTCTCCTTTAGAATGTAAGCTCTCACGAGCAGGGCCCTCTTTCCTCATGTGCCTTTCTTAGAATATATAAATCTCTGCCACCCTGATGCTTGCTTCAGTGTCCTGTCCCCTGGTGCAACTATCCGTATTAACCATGTACTTGTCCTAAACTGTCTTGTGCTGTAATTCGTTATGTGTTTTTGCTAATAACTATGCTCTGTAAAGCGCTGCGGGATATGTATGCGCTATATAAGAAACTGTTAATAAATAAAATAAATAAATTTAGGCTGTTTTGAAGGCAAAGGGTGGTCACACCAAATACCAATGTGATTTTGATTTCTCTTCTGTTCGTTCACTTTGCATTTAGTAAATTGATAAAAATAAACGATTAAATCTTCTTTTTTGAAACCATTCTTACTATGCAGTATTTTTCCACACCTTGCAAAGTACTTGTATACTTATATATAACTTTAATGCGATTCTGACTAACTTTCTATTCGATTTTGACTATAAAGTCAGAATCGCACAGTGTTAGTCGCATTCGATCCCGATGCACAGCCCCGCGGCATCGGGATCGAAAGCAGAAATAGACTGTACTAGATTGAAAGGAGGGCGATTCTGCTCAATGCGGCTTGGCCCTCAATACGCTACCCCTCCCACCCCTACACCGCCATCTCTCCCTCACTGCCAGGTTCTGGTGGACATCAATATCACTTTGACTTTATTATGTCAGTAAAAAAATCAAAGCAACTGAAGGTGTTGAGCCACAAAAGGTTCAGTTTTGTTTCTTGACTCAATCATTTGTTTTTGGACAAATTGTTCAATGATTTGAGGCCCATAGTAAGGCAGGAGGTCAGATTTTAGATAGGTAAGGTTTGGGCCGCACATTGCATTGCAGTTGAACAGTTCCTGTTGTGTCCAGCCATTACCACAGTGATTAGCTAGCAGTGGTTGCGATGAAGCCGCCCTGTGTGAACACATACTGCATACTCAAATGTATATGTTCTAGTTGTAATCCGGCCATCCCGTAATCCTGCTGAACAGGATGCCTTGCGCATCCTGATCCATTTTGACATTCCGGTGAAGGTGGTCTGATGGCACTCGGATTCCAGCCTCTATATCTGGGCAGCTGCAGCTCAACCACCGAGATTATAACTGCATCCCCCACCAACAACCACTTGTCCGAAAAATACTGCACAACTAATGTTTCTGTCCTAGAAACATCATAGGCTCTGTATGTATCTCTGTGTAAGAACTAGCATTTACATTACCCAATGTATGTACTGCATTTGTTTTATTTATTTTAAGATCCTGTGGAAAATCAGAGGCTGTATCAGTCCCTCGTTACACTTCCAGCCCTGAGGTTAAACGCAACCTAAGACTTACTCTGCAGTAAACATATTACTGAGTCATGATCTAGCTTACTGTACTACTTGAGAGTATTCCAAATAGTCTGCAACCGCAGTGCAGACCAAGAGGCTGCCATGGATCACAGCTGGAGGTGACTGAAGACATCAACGACAATTGCTAAAAAGCCTGTTCAAGTGCCAAGCATATTCTGTAGTCTGAGAGTTATAGGCGTCCTGCAATGTGAAGCACTATATCAGACACATTGTATGGCATTGTACTTTTGCCTCACAGATAACAATTAGCTTTAATTGAAAATATGCAATAATAGACTTTGACTGAAGTGATGATTTGCCAGACATTTATGGTAAAGGGAGAAGGTATTACAAGCCCTCTTAAACGCTAAAGTTACTTTATTCTACTGAATAGACTGCAACAAATGAAAATATTTTTTTCAATAGTTTAATGAAAAACTGAGAGGAGTACATAGCTAAGAGTTTTCCGCCTTCTCCAGCTGTTTCTGAAGTGGAGTACAATAATTGTACCAGCATGATCAATGTTACTGGTACAGCAGCATACGCCCATCACAATTCACACACTTCCCTGGATGATTAGGCTTCTTAAAGCATTTTCTACATTGATCAACTTGAAATAGTGCAAGGTAGTGTTAGAGCTCCTTCAATTTACAAGCCGGAAACTTGGACATGCAATAAATTCTAGGCTTACTTAAAGATATAGAATTTGATGGCATATTAGAACCTCTTGGCTCATCTGGTCTGTCCCTTCCTTTAGCCATATGACTACCTTAAATCCAATTGGATCCTTTTTTTTATTTGGAAGGATATTTTGTTAGGAAGGATAGCTTGTCTATTCCAAGCATGTTCAAACTGCTCTACTGTATCTCTACAGGGCTGGCCAGAGCTTAAACATTTGGTAAGCATATATAGATTTTGGTGAGACACCCCGCCCCCCCCCCCCCCATAATATGTAGTGCTCCTGATTCATATTTCACCACCCAGTAGTGTGCCTTATTTGTATTACACCACACAGTAGTGTGCCTTATTCAAGTTACATTATACAGTAGTGGCCCCTATACGCATTCGCCACAATGCTCACAGTGATGCCCTTCCCCTCTAATGTAGGCAAGGTCTCCAGGGTGACAGTACATCATGTGACACAGGTACTGCATAAAGAGCCTGTCACTCACCAGCTTCTCCAGGGTAACAGGACATCATGTGATCATCTAGATATTTTCCCTATACAAGGCCTGTTCCCTTGTTGTGACCCTGGGCTCCTGCAGCTTGTATGACACAGTCCCCCTTCCTAAGAACGCTACTGAGCAGCAGTGTTCCATGCCTTTGCCTTTAGCGAGTGTCACACTCACTGAGGTGTTCGCTCAGACAGGGGGCGGCAGCAGGGAAACACCCAGCATTTTATGGGCGTCCCCATGAAAATGCTGGGCTTTCCCATTGGAATGCAGGTGGATTGATGCCTGCTTGGGGCGAGCAACTAAAATCAAATAACTTCAGCGCCCGCCCCCTCTTCCTCCATCTCTATCCAGGATACAGTAGACTTACTTTTATCAACGAACAGAGGAAAAAAATTAATTACAGGGTCGTTGACCCTGGAATGATTTGTTGTCTGGGCATCCGCATGCAAGGGGATGTGTTCGTGTACACATCCCCTCGCATGCTAGCAAGGGGATTCGGGCGGTGGTGGTGGCCGTTTGGGCGGCATTTACCTGTTCGCTAGGCTGCGAACATACGCAGCCTAGTGAACAGGTCTGAATTAGACCCATTTGGCAATCATTTGTTTTTTTAAATCGCTGAAGGTGAAGTTCTTATTTTAACTTCAGGTGCCGTTGAGCAAAAAAAATATGTCAGTATATTGCAGCTGTCACTAAATTAAGGAAAAATTGACAGTAAAAATATTTTTCAAGGGCTGGCAACTGCGGTTCTTCTGCAGGGAAATACTGAAATGTGACCTTTTAGTAGAAAGTAGAAGTTTACATTTACTGTAAGTACTCTAAAGAAGTGTCACATAGCAGCAACTCACAGATGCAGGCCGTCCGTCACTGCACTTCATCCTCTCCCAATGTCAGAAAGTATATGGTATGTATAAATGTATAGGGTAGCTGTGTATGATGCATGCATGTAAAAGTCACAATGTATGGATTTATTGTGATTGATTTATTAGTTATACAAATATACCGTAATGTTACGGTCACTGCTGAATAGTCTAGGCCAGTGGTTCCCAAACTTTGGCGCCCTAGAGCATTAAAACATTTTCAAGGCAACCCCAGGCCAAATGCTTCTTATCTAGAAATGCAGAAATAAATATTAAATGAAGTGCATTGAGTTTATACGTCACAGTTATCTGGTGAGGGACAGGATTTGCTTCTGTTTGTCCACATATATTATGATTGGCAGCCACCATTACCCACTAAGTGCCTGTTATGTACCATCGACGTAGTATCTTGATATACTCATATCCCACACCATAGGGGACTGGAATCCGTGAGAAGGGCCAGAACCTCATAGCACTACGGTAGAGCTTTTTAACTTTCCACTGATTATGGAGTAAATGCCACCAGGTGTCCAAAGCAGTCTCCACAGCCAGTGACTCTCTAAAATGGGGATACATACAGAAAACCGAAGGGCAAAATACAGACACCAGCATCCTGAAGGGGGGAATCCTGACAGGGGTCATGTAAGTATACTTACCAACCCCTGAACCCGTCTTCCCAGTAACCTAACCCTAACTGATGGCATCAGTAACCTGAACGCTGGGATGCTGACTGCATCGCCTCTGAATTATGTTGGGTGCTTTCTCACTGACAGTGACCGAGGAAGAGGGGTCTTGCGCTAGAGTGATTGCGTTGTCAGTGAAGTCAGGATCAGAGGGCAAAGATCTTAAGAAAAACCCCTCCAGATACTAACACCGGAGACAAGGAAACCAAGCAAACCCTCATCACAGCCACAAAGCAAGACAATGGAGTTTATTTCTAAGCATCGGGATCTAAAACCCCATGTTTCCAATTGTGTTTATACCAAAACTTAAAAGAGCAATGTTTTTACTAGTAGTGTTTTGCTAATAAAACCACTGTCAATGCCAGGCCTGATCTATTGACATACTATCATTCCTTATAACCTACTCTACTCTGTACAAGCAGATGGTTAACTGCTGTAGATTGCTGCTTAATCTAAGTAAACATTAGTCACTGCAAGAAAAACTATATATCTATATACAAACACACACAATACTTAATCTCAGTCAGTCTACATCAACGGTCATTTTATTCCTTGGATAAATCAATATGCCTCTTATCACAACCTGTAGGTATATAATGTATGCATCAAGAACTGAAAAGAGTACAAGGAGCTGATGTTAAATAGCAATTAAGATAATAAATGTAGTGGGTATTAAACGCTGTCCTTAAGGTACCCTAAAAATCCAGATTTTAGAGAGATGTATTGCTTGTGCACAGATTGTATAATCAACCTGAGGTACATGAAAAATAGGTTCTTAAGCATGAAAAAATAGAAAATCTAGTCTGCTAGGATAGTTTGAGGACAATGGGGCAGATGTATTAAGCCTTAACAAGAGACAAATGCAAGGGTGATAAGGAGAGATAAACGTCCAGCCAATCAGCTCCTCACTGACTTTTTTCAAACACAGGCTGTAACATGGCAGTTGGCAGGTGATTGGCCGGGCGTTTATCTCTCCTTATCACCCTTACATTTATCTCTTGTTAAAGCTTAATACATCTGCCCGAGAGTTTGAACACCACTGTTCTAAAGCAGTTTTTCCCATCATTACAGTCCAGCTTTTAAGGACATTTCTTGAGCACAGGTAATAATTAGTACCTCACGATCCATAAAACTTGGACTGCAAGGGCTGGTTGGAAACACTGCTATAGAGAATTCATATGATTGGAGAGGCTTTAATCATTTGCTGTGTTTAGCAACTAAATACCTGTGTAAAAAGGATTGTTTTCTATTGGCCACTGGAAGTAAATCTGGTCATGTAAACCTGAAACTTTGGTTTAGTCGTTTCATAAAGCAACTATAATAAATGTATTTAATCGGATGGCAAGTACATTTCAAATAGTTGCCTTATCAAAACAAAGAAGTTTCAGAATTAAATGACCAAGTTTACCTCTAGGTGACCAACAGAACATAGTAGCATGTGACTATTGTGAAGGGCTGTTTGAGTTGATAGTGTGTGTGAGCGGATAAACATTTAAAAGGGGATAAAAGGAATCGGATTAATTTGGGCGGAAAAATGACAAATTGCCATTGGCTTTCAATAGCAGTTGTACATTACGAAAATGGACTTGTAAATTCAAAAGTTATAATGGTTTCTGTAGGTGGTTTGTAGAATGTGTATAGTTAAAAGAGCAGACTAGATGGGCCAAGTGGTTCTCATCTGCCAACCAAATCTGGTTAGTAAGATGCTAGTTAGCAGTTATGCGGTTAGTAGTATGCGGTTGTTCTTATATTCATTCAAGTTACCAAAAGTGATGATTGAATTTTAGGTACCTGGTCTGTATCCAGCAGCAGAATAAATAAACCTCATGTATTTTGATTTCTATTCATTTTATGTATTTTTACTGGTAACAGGGAAGATAAAACCACTATCCTTGCCTAAAGAGGCCAAAAGTGTCATCCCAGGCCAACACCTGGTGGCATGCAGGTAATAAAGAAGCTTGGGTGGAGGCACCATCAATATCCTAAAGCAGTGGTTCCCAACCCTGGTCCTCAAGTACCCCCAACAGTGCACGTTTTCCAGGTCACCCGGCAGGTGCGCTCATTACTCAGGCACATTTGAAAAGCTCCACAGGTGGAGCTAATTATTGCACTTGTGATTCTGGGTGTAGACCTGCAAAACATGCACTGTTGGGGGTACTTGAGGACCAGGGTTGGGAACCACTGTCCTAAAGTAAAGAGCACACCATTTAATCAAGAATCCAGGGCAGTAATCAGGGTTACAGAAATTCTACCCATGGATCTTTTAGTTCTGTAGCTAGTATTTTAAGCCATTAACCTCTACAAGGGCTACATCTCAGGAGTCGAGGACTCTAATTGAATAGGGAGATTTTCTCTTGAGAAGAGGAGACCCACTTTCTCAAGAGCCCCGGCGCTAATTATTATGTATATAAAAATAATATATGCATAATTTCTAATATAATTAAAACCTTAGATGGCTGCTGAAGGTGTGGAGAGTTTGCTAAACTGTAAAAGAAATTCATAGAACAAGTATTTTTTGGGGGGTACACACCGCACTGTCAATAAGGTAGTGAGTTGGTATATAAAAAGAGTGATAAGATCACGCTGAGCACAATGGAGGACACGCTGTACTTAAGGTAAAAAATTATATAGACAAATAAATAATATAAACAGCATAGGAAGGTAAAAAACTGAAATTGGAGTATAATAGACAAACAAACATATAATATACAATAGTTTAACAAGCAGTGAGGTGTTTAAAACTGTAAATATTAAAAAGACTTGACTTAATGCATGCTGGCATCCCAGCTAAAGCATATGAATATTGAAATTGAGTGAAGGTGCAATCCACTAAGATAAGCCGCTGGGTGTATCAAACAGTTATTAGCCAGAAGCAACAAAGCAATTTGTGGAGCCAAAGAAAAGCCTGGGTTACTGTAGCACGTGGGCTGACATGCAATATATTTCATATAGGCAGTTGGCGGATATGCAATAAGAGGATTTTGGTACTCACCGATAAATCCATTTCTCTGAGATCAGCAGGGGCCACTGGGAATCACTTCGGGTTTTGGAGCTTGGTTAGCTGGGAGCTAGGCACTACTTAGTTTTAATACAGGGGAGACTAGCTCCTCCCCTCCAAGAACCATCATCCCCCAGTGAGAAAATTAGTAAACTAGAGGAGATAGGAACAAACAACGTTATATTAAACAAAAAACAACACAACAACCAGGCAAGCGAGTAAACTGGACCCACGTACAGACACAACGACCAGAATTCGCAGGCTGGGTGGGCGCCCAGTGGCCCCTGCTGATCTCAGAGAAATGGATTTATCGGTGAGTACCAAAATCCTCTTTTCTCTGACATGCAGCAGGGGCCACTGGGAATCACTTCGGGGAGGTTCCAAAGACCAGGCCCCGGGTGGGAGAGCGCTGGGGATTCTAGAGGACCAAACGCCCGAACTCTGCTGCAGAGTCAGCGAAGGTGTCGAACCTGTAAAAGCGCACAAACGTATTTACGGACGACCAAGTGGCCGCCCTGCAAATCTGCGCCACTGAAGCACCTCGTCTTGCGGCCCAAGACGTGCTTACAGATCTAGTCGAATGTGCCGTCAAGGAGGAAGGTGGAACTCTTCCCGCCTTTAAGTAGGCACTTCTGATTGTGAATTTAATCCATCTCGCTAATGTCTGTTTTGAAGCCGGACGTCCCCGGCGAAAAGCGTCATACAGAACGAACAAGCTATCCGTCTTACGGATACGTCGAGTTCTAGACACATAGATCTTTAAGGCGCGCACAACATCTTATGATTCTTGTTGAGAAGAGTCCCCTTGAAAAGCCGGTACCACTATAGGTTGATTTATATGATATGAAGAGACTACCTTTGGGAGGAATGCAGACGTCGTGCGTAACGCCGCCCTGTCCTCATGAAAAATGAGATATGGAGCTCTGCAGGACAGTGCACTGAGCTCTGATACTCTGCGCGCGGAGGCCAGAGTTAACAGAAGGACCGTTTTCCAGCATAGGAACTTAAGTTCCACCCTTTCAAGCGGTTCAAAAGTTTCTGACTGGAGGAACGACAGGACCAAGTCTAAGTCCCATGGAGGAACAGGTGGAGCAAACGGTGGTTGCACTCTGAGGACCCCCTGCAAAAAAGTCTGGATCTCAGGCAAGAGTGCCAAACTCCTTTGAAAAAGGATGGATAACGCTGAGATCTGTACCTTCAGCGATCCTAGCTTAAGGCCTCCATCTAAACCTCGTTGCAGGAACAGCAACAGGCGTGAGAGCTTGAAACTCCGGTAAGGCCAACCCTTTTCCTCACACCACCTCGCATAAGAGCGCCAAATCCGGTGGTAATGGGCCGCTGACGAAGGTCTGCGAGCCCTCAGCATGGTGGGGATTACCGAACGAGGTATGCCCCGCTCCCTCAATACTGCGGTCTCAACAGCCACGCCGTCAAATGGAGCCGTGTCAACTTTTGGTGGCAAAATGGGCCTTGCTGTAGAAGGTCCTGGCGTAGCGGCAACCGGACGGGGTCGTCCACTGCCATTCTCTGAATGTCCGAGAACCATGACCGTCGAGGCCAGAACGGCGCAATGAGAATCGCCTGGACTGACTCTCTCTTGAGCTTTTTCAAGACTGGCGCTAGAAGAGGAAGCGGAGGGAACAGGTAGACAAACCTGTAGTCCCACGGAGTTGATAGAGCGTCGACTGCTATTGCTCCTGGGTCTCTTGTGCGAGCCACATATTTTGGTAGCTGATGATTTTCCCGCGAGGCCATCAGGTCCACCTCGGGAGTGCCCCACCTCCTGGTGAGCTCTTGAAACACCTCTGGGTGTAGGGACCATTCTCCTGGATGCAGACTCTTGCGGCTGAGAAAATCTGCTTCTATGTTCTCCACTCCTGGTAGGAACACCGCCATCAGAACCACCTTCCAACGCTCTGCCCAAAGAAGGATTCTTCTGACCTCTGTCATGGCCATTCGGCTGCGCGTTCCCCCTTGCCTGTTCACATAGGCCACTGCTGTCGCGTTGTCCGAGCGGACCTTCACCGGGTGGCCCTGAAGTAGATTCTCCGATCTGACCAGAGCATTGTAAATAGCCCTTAACTCCAATACGTTGATCGGTAAGGTCTGTTCCTGGGTGGTCCATTTTCCTTGCATTCTGAGGTCTAGGAGGACCGCTCCCCAACCGCTCAAACTGGCGTCCGTCGTCATTACTGTCCAATTGTGGATCGCGAACCGACGGCCCTCGCTCAAGTGATCTCGCTGGAGCCAACAAGTCAAGGATAGACGGGCATGGGGGGATAACCGGATCTGTCTGTGAAGCAACAGATGAGAACCTGCTCCCTTTCTGAGGAGGTCCATCTGAAAAGTCCTGGAGTGAAAGCGCCCCCAGCTCAGTGCTGGAAAGGCCGACACCATCTTCCCCAGTAATTGCACACAAAGGTGCAAACTGACCTTCTGAGGTAACAACACCCTTCGTGCTAGCTCCTGAATGGCCAAAATCTTTTTCTCCGGTAGGAAGACTCTCTGAGCCTCTGTGTCCAACCAAAGGCCCAGGAACCGAATCCTCTGAGTAGGAGTCAGCGAGGACTTCTTGTAGTTCATGACCCAGCCTAAACTGGTCAGCATCATAATAGTCCTCCTGGTATGATCCTCGAGCATCTGGACTGAAGGGGCCTTGACGAGAAGGTCGTCCAGATAAGGGATTATCGTCACCCCCTGGCTCCGAAGAGCTGCGATCGCAACCGACAGAGTCTTGATGAACACTCATCTGGGGGCTGACGATAATCCGAAAGGCAGAGCCCTGAATTGAAAATGGTCTCTGCCCACTGCAAAGCGCAGAAAAGCTTGGTGATGGCTGCAGATGGGGATATGCAGATAAGCATCCCTGATATCCAGGGAAATTATATATTCCCCTGGCTCCAAGGAAGCTATTACAGAGTGGACTGACTCCATCTTGAATGGTTGGCGCGAGACCAGAAGGTTTAAGGCCTTGAGGTTTAGGATGGGTCGAACGGACCCATCCGGCTTCGGCACCACAAAGAGATTGGAATAATACCCCAACCTTCTCTGTGATACCGGAACCGGACAGATGACCTGAGAGTCCAACAGTATCTGGATAGCCAGGAGAATCCCCTCTCTCTTGACCGAGGATTCTGGCAGCGCTGTGGTGAAGAACCTGTTGGGAGGAGGGGCGTCGAACTGTATACGATAGCCCTCCGAGATAATCCTGCGAACCCAAGGGTCCTCCGTTAGGGAAAACCATTGGGTTCTGAAGTAGGAGAGGCGTGCTCCGACTGACCAGTCTCCCACTGAAGCTGGCAAACCGTCATGCTGCCGGCTTTGGGGGCTGTTTTGGCTCCTGGACCCGGGGGACGGCCTGTGGTCGTGATCTGGCTCTAGTACCTCTGGAGGATTGGAAGCCTCTTCCTCTGCCTCGAAAGGAACGCTGCGGGCGAAAGGATTGAAAAGAGGGTCCCACATACTGACGTCTCTGAGGCGGCCCCGCTGTTGGCAAAAAAGCAGATTTTCCCCCCGTTGCCTGTGAAATCCATCTGTCCAGTTCTGGACCAAACAGAATATCAGCTGCGAAGGGGAGGCCCTCGACCGCTCTCTTAGATTCTGCGTCAGCCTGCCAAGACCTCAGCCACAAGGCCCGTCTTGCTGCAATGGCGTTCGCAGAGATGCGTGATGAAATAAGGGAAATGTCCTTAGCCGCGTCTCCAAGGAATCCCGCCGACTCTTTTATATGTTCCGCCAGTTGTCGAATCTCTTCTGCTGGCATCCCTGAGTCGAGGCCCTCAGTGATCAGCTCCGCCCACCTGGCATTTGTCCTATTTACCCAGGCCGACACTATGGCCGGCCGAAGCTGGGCACCAGCAGCCGTATACATAGCCTTTAAGTTGGCCTCCAACTTCCGATCTGACGGATCCTTAAGCGAACATGCCCCTGGGACTGGTAGGGTAGTCTTCTTAGATAACCTGGACACGGATGTGTCCACCGGTGGAGGAGTTTCCCATTTGCTCAAGGCTGCCGGTTCGAAGGGGTACATTGAAGGGAACCTCTTTGGTACCTGAAAACGCCTGTCTGGTCGCTTCCAGGCCTCAAGAAGCTGATCCTGGTTAGGGCATGGAAAAACCACAGAGGCTTTCTGTATATTTCCAAATAAATCCAACTCCTGGGGAGCCGGAGGAGGATCCTCAGGCAAATGTAGCACCTCCTTAACTGCAAGAATAAGAGCTTCTATACCAACCGGAGTTGGCTCCGCCTCCTGAGGGGTATCCTGTACCTCCTCCCACTCGCCCTCTTCCATCTCTTCAAAGGGCTCAGGCTCCTCGTCTGTGTCGTCTCCCTGAAGCATCATCTGAAAAGGGCGCTTCTGGGCTAAGGGACCCGGCCTCTGGGGCTTGGACAGGGCCCCCGCTAAGGAGTCCACAGACCTGGACAAGGCCGTAGCCCATGCAGGCTCTGCCCTGCGGGATACTGCCAACTCCGCAGACAACTTAGTCATAGTGCCGACTAAGGCTGCAGCCCACTGGGGGGCTGGAGTGTCGGTACTCTGGGACCCAGACGGGGAGACCGCACAGGTCTGACAGACTGAAGTTCCCCCATCAGAGTATTGGGAGAACTTATGCAAAAAAGAAGATGGAGACAGCGCTGTGCAAAATCACTTCCTAATTTATTTAAAATATAAACATTAACATTTTTAAAAAATGACTAAAAAACAACAATATTAGCAGCTAACAAAAAAGATCTGAAATCCCCTTCAGCTGGTTAGTAAAGCGTTATTAGTTGCATGCATGCACAAGTTTTTTAAGGATTCAGTTCTCTTCAGTGATCACATATAACTTATTCTGGAATGCTATAAGTATTACATTCATTATACCATGTGCACATAGGTGGACTGGACTGCATTACCTATCAAGTTACTAACCATTTTAACAAAGTTACTGTATATGTGATCACTGAAGAGAACTGAATCCTTTAAAAACTTGTGCATGCATGCAACTAATAACGCTTTACTAACCAGCTGAAGGGGATTTCAGATCTTTTTTGTTAGCTGCTAATATTGTTGTTTTTTAGTCATTTTTTAAAAATGTTAATGTTTATATTTTAAATAAATTAGGAAGTGATTTTGCACAGCGCTGTCTCCATCTTCTTTTTTGCATTTGTTTCCAATCTTCTAAGGGGTCTGGTATTCCCCTTAATTAGAGACAGCTGCAGTGCATAATCCTACAATCTGCGCTCAGAACCCTTCTTTTGTTTTGCTCTTATTGGGAGAACTTGTTTGAACAAACCGTGCAGGTGAAAGACTTCTGAGCAGCCTTGGACCTGCTCGCCATGTCTGCACGTGGGCCAGTTAATGTAAGGCACACACAGACACACAGACACCCCACACACACACACCAACGCAAGACAGATATCACCCTAGGGCAGTAACCAAATCCCCCCTGGGGAAGCGAGTCCTGGAAGGGAGTAAGTCCCTATAACCAGTAAAATCAGATAGCCCTGAAGGGTTACAGTAGCTGCAGTCTGCCTGCAAGACAAGAGGGAGAGAGCAGCATGTAGTGTGTGTGTTTTTAACGGGGCCGCGCCATGCCCCCCTCAGCGCGCACCTTCCCCCCCCCTCCTCTCCGCAGCACTTGCCTGTGCCCTGCTTCAGTAAGGGACTGAGGCTGCCGGCGCTTGGTGGGTTAGCTGCGCCTGTATATTCAGGCGCGCTAAAATCCTCCTCGCGGCCGCCATTAACCCCCGCTGCGCCAGTCAAAATGGCGGCGGCGCCTTGCAGGGACAGCGCTGCCCGCGTGTAGAGGGTAGGAACAGGTGGGGGATTGTACTTGCGCCCTACAAAGCGCGCTTCAGACCCCCCGCCGCGGCCGCCATTAACCCCTTCCGCCCCGCCAATTATTTGCGGCGGCGTCTGCCGGGTCAGCGCTACGGCGTATGTACTGGGGGAGGCTTGTACTCACCCTGCTCAGGTCTAGGAGCAGCGCCTGGCAGTCCTCTTGATGGAGGTCGGCAGGAACGCTGACGGTGTCATGGCAGGAGCCTTTGAAGAGGCTCTGACTGACAGCCTGGGTAACCCAGGGGCGCAGGAAGCACGGACCCTAGCTTTTTTATAAGCAGGGAAGGGATCCTAAGTCTTTGTAGCAAAAAAAACTGAAGAAATTAGCTGATAGTAGAAAAAAAAAGGTTAGAGTAGTGCAGGAGCAGTGAGAGCTGTGACTAGCTCCCTCGGCACAATTTCCTCACTGGGGGATGATGGGTCTTGGAGGGGAGGAGCTAGTCTCCCCTGTATTAAAACTAAGTAGTGCCTAGCTCCCAGCTAACCAAGCTCCAAAACCCGAAGTGATTCCCAGTGGCCCCTGCTGCATGTCAGAGAAAAGCTGCTATGCCTGCTAATAGACTTTCATACACATTTTCCGAGCGTGATTATGTGGTCTTCATAGGAAAAAACCATTAGGCGCCCTCTCAAGATACTGCAAGCCACCACTTCCTCAAATATAAAAATCGAGAGTTAAGGCCCATACACACTAGAAGGTTTGCATTTCAAAAGACTTTGCCAAAATCTCTGAAAGATATATCTCTCATCAAAGTAGTGCGTACACACTGAGATTTTCAGGAGGTGAAAGACTTTGCTGAAAATCTTTCATATAAAAGGCTATTTACATAATGGGCTGGGTTAGAATTCCAAGGGTGGGAGCAGCAGCCATTTTATTCAGTGCATTTCTGTTATTTGGTCCTCATTCCAAACTGATCGCTGGGCTGTGTATATTCGGAGCCCAGCGAACAGGTAAACGCCGCCCCACTCTGCTCCGACTGGGCAAAATCAGGCCCATGTGCACGGCTACGATTTAATTGCCGCCGTGCGCGGAGGGGGAAATCCGTTCACCTGCGCCAGCAATGTATATGTTACCACCATAACAAAATATACATTGGGGGTCAGTGGCGGCGGTAACATATACATTGCTGACCTGCGCCGGCAAGGTTTACATTACTGACTATTATTACTATGCATTGGTGCGCAGCAGTGCTTAAAGTGGTCCTGGTGAGGTGGTGGAACTTGCTTCCCCGCCAATATGTCACAGCCAGGGTGGGTGCTAGGGTGTTCAGTGCCCCCCTGCATGCTTTAAATTTATGGCCTATCCCACACACCCATGAAAAGAATAATGTGACCATAACAACGCATATTAGGGCATGGCTTTATGGGAAATGCACACAGTAATGGCAATTACACATTATGCCACACACCGTAATGCCTATTATACAATATGCCAAACATGGTAATTGCCATTACACAATATGCCAAACACTGTAATGCCAATTACATATTATGCCACATAAGTGCAACTTCCATACATGCTCATTGCCAGGTATTACATTCTCAGTGCCAGGGGTAATGTGCCCAGTGCTCTGCACTGTGTGGGAAAGGAGACAGCAGGGCAGAGTGGTGGGAAACATGGATGTCTCAGAGCGTGTCCGTCCGTCCGGCGGCTATTTAAAATGGCTCGCGATCCAATCGTTGCTCGCGGCCTGGTAGCTCCTGATTTGTTGCTGTCCCGCGAGCTCCGATTGGCTCACAAGTTGGCGCATCATCTGAAATAACTGCGCCACGGACGGATAGACCGGCTCTAAAACATCCGGGTTTGCCACCGCTCTGCCCGGCTGTCACCTTTAGCAATGCAGACTGAGGCGGAACTGTTCCGCCTCCAAAATGGAACTGACGGAACGCAGTTCCGTACCTTCTTGGCTCACTTTAACCCCTGGTGGGCAATGATGCCAATAATATGTACAAATATGTACATTGCTGGCCTGTGCCAGCAATGTATATATTACTCTTATACATATCATTGGTGGGCAGTGGTGCCAGTAATATATACATAATGTATATATTACTGGCGTATAGATATAATTGGTGCCAGAAATATGTACATTGCTGGCCTGTGCCAGCAATGTATATATTACTGGCTTATAACCATCATTGGTGCCCTGTGGTGCCAGAAATATATACATTGCTTGCCTGTGCCAGCAATGTATATATTACTGGCTTATAGATATAATTGGTGCCCAGTGGTGAAAGAAATATACAAGGTATATATGACGGACTTTAAAAATAAAAACCATTGGTGGCCAGTGTATGCTCCGTGCGGAGCAGGGCGAGCATGGCTGGAGAGGCGAGCAGGCTGCAGTTCAGTGTGCTGGAGCCAGGCAGACTGGGATGGATGCGCCAGTTGGGACTGATGCGCTGGGAGGATGGATGGCCGCGGAGGTGAGTATGACAGGCGGGAGGAGTGGGCGGTCACTGCCAGCCAAGCTGAAAGTCTCATCTTTCAGCCCGGCTGGCGTATACACCTAGTGATGATGGCTCAAATATGAGCCAACATCACTAGACGTGCTGGTAAAACCAGCAGATGGCCCACTTTGCTAGGGATGATGTGGAAGCGCGCACATCGCTAGTCGGGCATCGCTGGCCTGTACACACTTGCAGATTTTCAGCTGAAAATCGGCTAGTGGGTATGGGCCTTGACTTATTTATATTTTGAACAGATTCTTCAATTAAATGCATGCTCGTTTAGTAACTTCAAGTTCAGTACATTAGCATATATGCAACGTTAATCACACAGTAAGTTTCTGTGACCCAAAGTTTGGCCACAGACTAATAAGAAGCTCCCACTACAAGCATATGTATGGGGCCATATGGAAAGGGGTCCCAAGCTCACCAGAGGTGTGAAATGCCAGCCAACCTGACTTTTTTTTTAAAGCTACAATCGTTTACAAGGCAAAACCAACCAACCTGGTTTAGCCTTGTAAATAGGGGTGTTTGCATCCTCAGATTTGAAAGTCAGACAAACCCTTTAATTAATACGATGGGGATACTGGGGGGGGGGGGGGGGGGCTTTGTTTATCTTTCTGGCAAAAACAAAACACAACACAAAAGCAGCTCTGTTGGAGAACACATTTTAATAGCAATTATTCAGGTATGCCAACAAACAGTTATTATTCCTTAGCTAGATATCACTAACAATACAAAAGTTAAGTGTACTAGACTTTTGAAAAATAAATGTTCACTAGATATATTTATATATACTTATACTTTATATCTATCTGTAGTGGCAGAGATCACCAAAAAAATCAGTCACATTTTTACATCAAAATAACACCACTTGACATATGGTACATTCTTTGATCAAGTACAACAGATTTTAGTACTGTAGTTTCAGCAACAGTTTAAGACAAAGAAAAGAATGTAATCCAGTTTCAAATATTTTAAACTCGCAAGACAGAGCCCATTTATTTAAAGTGTCTATGTGCACACAATTTCACTATTCTGATGCAAACCTACAAGTCTAAGGAGCTCAACACGTAAACTGTTTAACTACTCCTTGAAATCAGAAATGAATCATTTAGGACTGTTAAAAAGATATACTTACAAACAAGATTTGTAAAATAAAATTTTTGCAATATTGAGCCACTGCCTTTGGAGAGGCAAGCAGATTTACTTTATAGCTTGGTATGCCAACAATAAAACGAATCTGCTTGGAATATGGACTCTTATGTGAAAGTAGAACACTTTCTAATTGCTTTAGTTTCAGTACGAGTAGTTGCTAGAAACTGACAACTCATTAATAGAAGTATATAGACTTTTCATAAGCCAAACGTTACCATCGAGATGGCTTGTAAAGAAAATAGGGTGCTTCCGAAAAAAGACAATATTATGCCACAAATATATAGGCCCTACACATATGCCAATGTGTGTAGGGCTTTCTAGCTACACTAGGTTGCTCAGCCCCCACACACACACACGAGCTGTCAGCGCTGAGTGAGATGAGCGCCAGTGTGGAGAACACTGGTAATCAGCGAGATTTGTGCTCACTGACCACAAATCTCGGCCAGTGATAGCTGTTGCTATAGCCCCCCCCCACACACACACACACACACACACAGATGAAGGTTTGTTTTCTAAGCGACTTTTCCAAACTTAGCAAAGTCGCTTAGAAAATGCCTGTGCGTAGGGGCAATAGACAAAGGCGTCTGTAAAATCCAGTTCGAACAGAAACAGCCAAACTGTGGAGTGCATCATTTCATTACCTACCTTCTGAGGCAAATCACACATTCAAAATACTTCAAAGATTACAACATTTTGGACCAGATCTAAAGTAATAAACAAAAAAAGATATATTCATATATATTAATAGGTTTCTAATTAGTGTTTAAAGGTAATCCTATTTTTACCTAAATTGCTGTTTATTCCACAAGATGGTTATTAAATTCCATAATATTTGACCATAAATCAATGACATTAATTGCAGAAATTAACACAAAAGCCATTTTCCAGTCATTTCCTCTTTTAGAAGCAATTGTAAAAATAAAATTCCTATTCAACATATTAACAAATGTATTCATTTTCCTCACTTTTATTGCATGTTTAAACAGAGCTATGTTATACTTTTTGAAGTTGAAATAATCAATTTCTGATAATCCAGATAATACAGATCTGCAGATTAACCAGATGAAATTGTGGGAAAAACTGTACACAGGCCTTTATTTAGATCTCATTGCAGTACAAATTTGTTTGGAAAATGTGCAAAACCATGTGCACTGCAGGTGGGGCAGATGTAACATGTGCAGAGAGAGTTAAATTTGTGTGAGTTATTTTGTTTTTGTGCAGGGTAAATACTGGCTGCATTATTTTTACACTGTAATTTGGATTTCAGCTTTAACACACCCCACACAAATTTAACTCTCTCTTTACATGGTACATCTGCCTCACCTGCAGTGGTTTTGCCCAATTTCCAAACCAATTTGTACTGCAATCAGATCTGGTTAAGGGCCATAGTGTTCTCCCCAGAATATATTGCCCAATGAGTGGCATTATGAATGGTTTAAATAACGCCTACATAGGCTATACGTATAATCAGTCAGAAGTCAGTGAAGCTCTTGTCGTCAAATGTAGAATGCATCATTCAAGCAGTTATTAACAGCATCCTTTGCATTCAAACCCAAAGCACTATGGAGGGTTATTTTTGTAGCTCACAACTAAAACCACCAAGTCCGTTGGTGTTCTCTGCCAGAATCGAGAGTGTGATGGGAGGGGGCTCTAGAAAGTACAAACATTAAGTAAACATCAGAAACTCTCAGGTAGACCACTTAATTGGTAGTTGTTGTAGGCCATATTGGATGGCAGCAGCCAACACCACCGTTGACTGCATTAATATGCTGGGCAGAATAATATCTGTTCCTCAGCTTTAAATCATGTATGGGCGCAATCATGCCTGGAAACACACTTCCATCAATTCTAGATTTTATTTTTTTGGGACCGACAGCCTCTGCAGCGATTATAATGAAAACAATACATTATACACTAAGTAGATCAGGCGCGAAAATGTCAAATAAGAAAAATTTAATTAATCACTCTATAATTAAGGATCAGAGCTACAAATTATTGTGCTGCTCCCAGAAGAATCACTTAAATTCAACCAAACAAAACTACATCAATTAAGAGAGCGCACTGTGTTGATATATAATTATTTAATGAATATAAAATATTCACACATTAATAAAAATCATACATATAGACAATAAATAAATTAATAATAAAAATCAATTGATGATGTCCAGCATTATACCACACAATTTAGCATTATTTTCCCTATATATTGGGTCCATCAATTTTTACATAGGCTTTTTCTAGCTCTTACCCACGGCATCTCAAATTGAAGTCACGTTCTGATTAGAAGTGGGGAGCTCCTATTAAATTTGTTGTAGCCACATTAAATAGGGACTTTAATGTGGCTACAACAAATTTAATAGGAGCTCCCCACTTCTAATCAGAACGTGACTTCAATTTGAGATCTCGTGGGTAAGAGCTAGAAAAAGCCTATGTAAAAATTGATGGACCCAATATATAGGGAAAATAATGCTAAATTGTGTGGTATAATGCTGGACATCAATTGATTTTTATTATTCATTTATTTGTCGTCTGTATGTATGATTTTATTCATGTGTGAATATTTTATATTCATTAAGTAATTATAGATCAACACACTTCGCTCTTTTAATTGATGCATATTATAATGAAAGACTGCATCTGGACCCTATGCCAAAAATTTTACATGTTTGGTGAGCTGAAATGGAAAGCTAAGAATAGTTTGAGACTAAAGCTAGAAGAAAAATAAATAAATAATTTCACCCCTGAAAGAAAAAAAAAAAAAAAAAATCACCCGAAAAATGGTTAATTAAATATGGAGTTACTTTACTTTTCCAGTATTATTGCTTAAAAAGGGACAGGCTTTGTTCAAATACTAGATTTTAATTAATTGTCATCCACATGGTGGTTCAATGTTCTTTACAATATTGATGATCAGGTAAGCAAGGCAAACAGGAACGCTGTGTTTACAACATGCCAGAAACCACACTGGATTATACTTGTTAATACAGTGCGTTACATTTTCATTTAGTTCTTATTTGCTAAAGGTCGATTTTTAACATATAAAGTCCATGAAAATTGATCTAGATCAAGGTTATGTTTCAGGGGTAACACACATTTGTGAAAACATTATTTCTATAATAATTTTTGGTACTTATGTAATATCTGGGCTCCCGTTTTTCTTATGAGACCGCGTCCGCTCGCCACGCTTCGGGCACTATATAAAATCAACTCCATGCGTAGTTGGATAGTAGGGGTATGAAAAAATGGGGTGCATTTAACATGGGAGCCCAGATAATACATAAGTACCTAATTTTTAAATGGTTAGTAAATGTGTACTTTAGCCCCCAAAACTCAACATATTTAGATCACTTTTCATAGATTCAAAAAGGTACTTGTGTATTATCACGGCGCCCCCGATATTAAGTCGCACGATTTTTCATTGCATGCCATACACCCGATGCACAGCAATGCGATGCGATTTAAGCCCCCTATACGATTTTAAATTGTATAAGCACCCTAATGGGTGCTTTTAAGCACCCTAATGGGTGGTTACAATGTTAAATGCACCCCCACTATTAACGTGAACCCAAAGCGTGGCGAGCGCAGCGAGCCCGCAAGGGGCGGCGGTACGTGTCCTCCGACCTTTTCATACCCCCACTATCCACGTTGGCGTGGAGTTGATCATATTTAGCGTGTCGAGCGCAGCGAGCCCGAAGCGTGGCTAGCGCATCGAGCCCCGCGAGGGGACGTGTATTAGTTTACATGTATTCCGCGTGCGCTCACCACGCTTCGGGCTCGCTGCGCTTGCCACACTATATAAAATCAACTCCACGCCGACGTGGATAGTGGGGGTATGAAAAGGTCGGAGGACCCGTACTGCTGCGCTCGCCACGCTTCGGGTTCACGTTCATAGTGGGGGTAGCGTGGGGGTCCATTTAACATTGTAAGCCCCCATTAGGGTGCTTATACAATTTATAATCGCATCGCATTGTATGCCATATACAATGCCATACAATTTTAACATTGTATGACATCGGGGGACATCGCATACCATCGCATGCCTTATGGTCTGCGATGCGATGGGCGCCGTGATAATACACAAGAACCTTCAAAAATATCAGTGGTAATGCAAACACAAACTGTAACTTATATTTTAAAACAATGTTGTGGTCCCCATTTCCCTGAAAGATATAGTTATAAAAAGGTTACCTGGATACAGTAAGTAGCCAAACAAATCTAATTATATTTAATAAAATATGGGGGGCATTAAAAGAATACAACTTAAGCAGCATATTTAGGTTTAAAAAGGTGCATTTTATATTTAATTTCAACATTTGTTTATGAAATGGAGGACCTTAATTCTACCAATAAACAGAGATCAGTATTGTTTTTGAAAATCCAGTTAATGTATTGCATTTTTTACAGCACTACTATTGCCTCAGTATGGTTCATTTACAATATCTTAATAAATAAGCATTTAAAATCCATCGAAAGTCACACAAATCAGTCTTTATAAACACTGCTGTCCAGATATTTATATGGTTGAATTTAGAATATAAATTATTGATGCAGGCCAGAGAGCAAGCCCCCACCAAAAAAAAAAAAAAGCCTTTTAAGTATTGCATCAAACCAACCAGTAGGACAACTTTTAGATGCCTCATTTATAAAAAATAAAAGAAAAATAGCATTGTATTGTTCCTGGGAAAGACTGATAGGTGTAGCTTGAATAACTATCAGCTGGCCTTTACCTTTGTCCAGGGTGCCACGCCACAGGCTGATTAACAAGCAGCATTTCATTAAATTGTAGTGAACGATTGAGACTTTGAAAATAGTAAGCGAAATCCAGGCAATACTTTGCGACCCTACAAGCAAAGTTTAGTTTCATTTATTTTTGAGCAAAAGTTATCACAACTGAATAAGCTGCACATTGTGTAGAATACACAATTGTGTATAGCAATTTCCAGTTTAAAAAAAAATTCAAGTGGAAGGGATATGAATAGAAACATCTGGAAAGGCCGAACCAGCAGGATTTGATGTTTCCACATACATATTGCGTTACATGACTAAGATTCCAAGAGTTATGTTTACATCACAACAGCTGAAGACTTGCAAAATCTCCCTACATTTTGCGCTTGTTCCCTCCTTTACACACATTAGTGATTCTTATGTGGGTAGATGTGTCTACCATGTACAATGTAGATTTTGATTTGTACAGGGCCAGTTACATGAATTGCAAAATACTGCATTTAACGCCACGGTCTGTACCTAGATGACACATTTCCAGGAAGAAGTGGATACATATCCATTACAAGGTCATGCTAACAGCCCTGTCAGGCAAAATGTACTCTTTCAGCTGCATGTGGAAACTAAAACACAACAACATAATTGTACAAATGCATGGCACACAAAGACGTTTACAATTACATAGTATTACAATAGCTCAATTTCAGAAACTCAAATTAGGAGTTGGGTTTAGTTTTTCCAATTATATGCTGCGAAAGATGCATATTAATGTACAAAGGAAAAAAAAATGAAAACATAACATGCAATCCAGTTTATACATAGCAAACAGAAAGATCTATATATGCAGAACAGTTCATTGCGGAACTCAACATTTACTGGGGAAGTACAAAAAATAATTTCGGGGTTCTCTTCAATCAGAGGTAGAAATCTTCCAGTTTCATCAAGCAGCATATGATAGGTCTGGCAATAGGAATGATATTGTTCAGTGGAATTAAGGCTCTAGTTAAATATTCTGTCGACATAATACAGTTCTTTCAGCTTCATTAAGCAAATTGGGAGTATGCAAAATAGGCGTAAGAATAAGCATCTGGGGCACTGACCGCTTAATGGACATCAACGCTGATCAGGGTGAAAGGGCGAGGTTTCCCATTTTTTTGCAGCTTTCAAATGTATGAGATGAACATGGGACTAATTGGAAAAGGCCAATTAATAGCAAGTAACGCCACATGAAGTCAAAAGCAATGCATTAATCTGAAATATTCCATTCTACCTATGAGCGCCGTGAAATCCAGGTTGAGGAGCCATAGTGGAACATTCCATGCATTTGGTTACCCAGAATACACTTGGCTTTTAAAAAAGTCATTTGATTTTATATTTTAATGGCACTCTCTGCACACTATAGTCAGTGACAATCAACATGCTTGAGAATGCTGCCTTTTCATTCAAAAGGAACCAAAGATAGATCTATGAGTACTCGTGCAGGCACCTTCATTATAAACACGGTACAGTAGCTTAAACTGTATGATCACACCACCCATACAATGGCTGATGCTGTGTGTAGGCGATAATACACTTTGAAGACGAGTCAATATTAAAATATATCCTGTACTAAGGAGGGATTGATAAACGTAACAAGCAGACTCAATTAAAACCTAGATCCCAAATGCACACATTTCTGGGCATAAAACATGGAATTGCTCCTCACACCTCAAAATAAGAAATGTTTGAGTACCATAAGATTCCATGGAGACAAATGCATGAGGCTCCTTCCAAATCTCACACAACTTAATTTGCCATAAAGTGTTTATTTATAGACTACAGTAGGTTGAGATCCATGGCTAAGTAACTAAAAAGATTCATTCCAGTTATATACACTTTGTACCACTATCTGGGTAGAATATTATTTGTCTCTGAGACTAAGAGAACAGTTGACTTTTCTACGAAGGCACAATTTCATCTTTGTGGTAAACAGCAATGGCCAATATTAAGTAAATTAGTGTCTTGTAAGAATGGTCCCAAATTTAGATCTAACCTATGACCGAACTGTCCTGACATAGCGCCATTATATAACCATGTTTCCATCTCTGTTCTACTAGAGACACCACCATATTCCCGTTCACTAATAATCAAACGAATGTACATTTTCCCTAATGCCTATATATCACCTGAAATTTCCTGAGTAATATTATAGAGGTAAACCTATTCCACCACAAAGAATAAAATAAAAGGATTAGAATGCAGAATCACAATAGTAAGGAAAAAAAAAAAAAAGTTACCACAATTACGAGTGCAAATATTCTTGATTATCTGGTCGTTGGCTCCCATTCACAATAACATTTTAAAAGTTATTCATTTAAAATGCTCTGCAAGACCTCAATTAAGTTCTTTAATCCATAGATATAGCCAAAGTCTTTTTCATTACTTGGAAACACATGAGCAAAATCAATCATTCTCACATCGACTTGCGCACTCTCCTTCAGCTCTGCTGAAACATGGCAAAGTACATTTTCCAGTTTAGATAGAAGATTCCCATTCAGATGTTCCTGTGGAATGCTATTGTGACTCTTCCAGGCTTTGTCTTGGTCCAGAATCTCTCCTTCCATAAAGGCTTGGCTGTGTGGTCTCTTCGGACACGTCTTCTTGTGCACGGCATAAATTCTAGATAGCTTTTTCTCCACGGATTCCTCATTCCTCCCATTCTCCATAGATCTCAACAAGCTAATGTTATTATTACACTCCAGTACCTCCTCATCTGTAAAAAGCTCTTGAGGAATCACTCTCTTCTCAAAGCCTTTTCCATCAACTGATCTCCGGGTTATCGGGGAACAAGAACCGTCATAAACAAAAAGTAGCGAGCTTGCATAAAAATTCAGGGTGTCCTGGTTCTCGAACCACTGCAGAATGCTCTGGACTTTCTGGAGGCAGACAGACACTGCATCTCTTCTCAGATAACAACCATTATTGAAGAATTTTGACAAACCTGCAAAAAAAAAAAAAAAAACGAGTTTCACTTTAAAGTTAACAGAAGTTTCTTATTAGGTGTCACTAAGGGTAAAATGCAGACTAATGGAGGCAAACCATGTTTATACTGTATCTGATAAAATGCATATATCTATCAACAATAGGATGCAGTCAGCATTCCAGTGGACAGGATGCCTGCCACAATGTCTTCAGAAAACCAGTCAGGATGCTTACAACAGAATACAGACAGATGGCATCCTGATCAGTAGGTATGTGGGTAGCAGGAGGAAGGTTAGGCACTAGCAGTTAAGGATTAGGCATTTAGGGGGAAAGGGGGCCTAGGCTGCTGGAAAGAAAGGCTTAGGGGAAGGGCAAGTTAAGGCCCCCATACACTATACGATTTTGGGACGATTTTGGCACTTTGGGCCAATAACCGGATGAAATCGCCCCAAAGTCGCAGGTGTGTGATATATGATCCGATCCGCGGTACCGTGCGCATCGGACCGGATCAGGGAGGTCGGACGGTCAGCACATAAGATCATCCGACCTCCCTGTATGCTATGCATATGCCTGCCCACCTGTCAGGCATATGCATGCAGACACCGGGGGGCGGGGGAGCACGGCGGGCAGACACACTGACCTGGCCGGCATGCTGTGATCACAAATAGCAGCGCTGCCGCTACGGGACGGGACGCACAGTGGCGGCCGGCTATTAGATTTTTAAAATACCTGTCAAATGACCGGCCGTTCTGTGATTGGCTGAGAGCTCTCTCAGCCAATCACAGAACGGCCAGTCATTTGACAGGTATTTTGAAAATCTAATAGCCGCCACTGTGCGTCCCGTCCCGCAGCGGCAGCGCTGCTATTTGTGATCACAGCATGCCGGCCAGGTCAGCATCACTCGCCGCACCCGCCGGGAACTCATTTGTGAGCCGCCGCCCGCCCCCACTACTGCCACTGCCCGCCCCAACTACTGCCGCTGCCCGCCCCACTGCTCCTCACCGCCCTGCAGCTCCCCATTTGTTTTACATGTGATAAATCGCAAGCGATTTATCACATGTAAAAACTGGCTCATCAAGTGCCAAATTGTATGTGAGCCTCCCGGGGAGCTGCCGGGCGGCTCACAGGAGAATTGGGTCCGACTTGTCCTAAGGACTTAAGACCTTAAGACTGCTGGCAGTATTCCGGCGTCTGTATTTTGGTCGCCGGCATCCAGTCTGTATGTATTTTAAGTAGGGTCTTTAGATACTACACAGGGTTTAGAAGTGTATATAACCATTAAAGAGGTCCAGTGTTGGTGAAGAAATTGAATTAACTAAACCAGTCTACACTGCCCCAATGGAAGTATAGGCACCCACACCACAGACTTTCCACATATTTCTGCTCGCCAACGCAGCAGGACTGCCACAGCACAACAATAAAATTGCTCAATCAGGCACTCATTTTCCAGATGGCCAGAACTTTGTACTGAACAAAACTATAGCAATTTGATCTATAAAAAAAAAAAAAAAGTGAACCAATGGCATACAAAACCAATGGGTAAAATGGAAATGCATTAAACGTAGCAAAACTGCCTTTGGGGGTTACTAAAACGTGAAATGCACGGCAACAAAGTGTATAATTTCCAATGCAACTTAATGGCAGAGCATAAATGAGACGATACTTACCATCTTTTACAGTCTCTCTTGTTAAGCCCCGCCCATAGTGCTGGTTTTCAGTTTCGTATTCATCCGTATCAATATGGTAAACCTATAACAAAATTGCACCAAACTATTTTTAATGCATAGTTTGGTCACTATATATGCAGAAAATAAATTTTTCCTTTCCATGAGAACAGTTACTGAGTCAGTACTGTAACCAGCACATAGAACTTTGGTAAAACACTGCCATCTACTGTTGTAATATGGAAGTAGGAATGCAAAATTCTTTAATAGGAGACATGGTTTGCATGACTAATTCCTGTAAAACCATAATAAAAAGGAAGCATACTACATCTATCCTTTTCGCACTATATGCCACAAGACACCTAGCACAGGGCCTTTCACGAATTTAGCATTTTAGTTTGTATAAGGATTAGTCATTTTGTAACAAAGGAACTAGTATAAAAGTTCCAGGTTAACAGTGTCGGTCACTCGCTTTACCTTCTTTTATACATTTTGAGGCTTAGATTGCTTATACTACACAAAGAACTAATGATTGGCGTTTTTGGCTCAGCTGAAACAAAGTTTATGGTGCACTTAAATGGGGCTATTGGGTATGATTGGAGGAGATGTGCATGAGGATACATCAGTACACATTCTGGCTTGATGTGTTGCTTGGAAACGCATTCACATTAAAATATTGATGTGCATGTGCTTACCGTATAAGTTTAACCCTGTGTGTGCCAAGGGAATTTGTCAAAACCGTGTGTGAAGATTGCCAGGCAAACTCTTTTATTAAAGTAGTGTCCAGTAGACCCCATAGTGCACGTACAGAATGTTTAAGTAAAAGTGAATTAAAATGACACCCTGCGCCTTATTCTCATCCCAAATGCACTGAGTCCTGGAGTGCTACAAATAAAAGTTACTAATCTAGCAGTACTGCAAAGCCAGCATATAGCCATAATTACTTATGGGTAAAAGGACATTGCATGCAATTGATTGGGCCCCTATATTACAGTAAAGCGAGCAAAAAAAAAAAAAGATGTACTATAAACATTGCTAAAGGTTTCATTTTCTTTAAATCTAAAGCCATTTGATTTGCGCTCCTTAAGGAGCCCATAGACGCTCCGTTTTCGCCGGCTCCGTTTTGTACTATGCGATGCGCACTCCCGCGCATCACATAGTACGGTACAAAAAGTATGTGCTGCACATACTTTTTGTACTAGGTAAACATTGTATCGGATGCGATCCGATGTGTGCTGTTTCAGCACAGAACGGATCCGTTAAACGGACCGTGTATGGGGGGGGCTTTAGACATATTTCCTTTAGAGCTCACAGGATTTCTGTAATTGTGTGCATAACACTGTGAAAGGAAATGTCCATTGAAATGTGAATAAAAAAAAAAAAAACATTCCTCCAGACAAATTCCAAGCATTTTCTCATATCCAATCCCTTAATGGGATACATAAGGCATTTGTTTTATTAAATAGGCCAAGAAAGCAGGAGACGCATAAGCTTAGATAAACACGCCGGAATTAAGAGCGATCACATCTTACCCCTCCTCTCCTGTTCAAACACTTGAGAATCAAATAGAATTTGTTTAGTGTAATGCGCAGCCTGGTTCTACATGCAAGTCTGTGCACTTATTAGGAACCAAAAGTGTCGCTGCTTTATAGTACATGTTAGTATAAAGCGGGGTCAAATCTGACAAACTCAACACGTCTTATATTGTAAAAAAAAAAAAAAAAAAGGGCTAGAGCTTTATACTAATCATTGGAAAGGTTACTTGATTTATAATTGGAAAGCCTCTATCTAGCTTAGGTCTCATGATTTACATATACACACACACACACACACACCAACTCACATGGTTATAAGTTAATCCTTTTTATCTGGAGCATTTTTTCTCCATAAACATATCTAAAAAAAACTAAATAAGACATTTATCTTTCAGCATAGTAAAGTGCATTTCCAATATGAAAAACTGTCCCAAAATATTAGACTGGAATAGAAAAATAAGTTTTTAGGCTAACCTGACATCAAGCATTATATACACGCACTGAAAACGATCACATATGCATGATATTATAGATACATATAGTACAAGCGGTGTACTCGGAATAAACTAGACATACCTGTATGGATGAACGGTATACGGTCACTGGGTAGACAGGGTCTAGCTTGACAGTCACAAGGTCGACCACTTATGGTCGCAAGTGACAATGTTGACACGATCTTATGGTCGACATTTTTTCAGAAAGGTTGTTTTCCATACATTACTATCCAAGCGGCCATACAGTGGGAATATAATAGAGTGCTGGGTGCAGCTGGGCACGGTGCCCATGTCGATAACAGACACCCAAAGACCATAAAAAATAAATCATGTTGACCTTATTCATGTCGACCATAAGCTTGTGTCAACCTTTTGTCAATGTTAACCTTGGGTAGGTCTACCATTATAAGTTGTCTACCTAGTCTACCATTTATACCGTAACCGGATGAACAAGCAGTACGAGTTATACCGAAGTCATTAACTTACAACCAAATGTAAAATATGTTCCTTAAGGAGCCCATACACGCTCCGTTTAACGGATCCGTTTTGTACTTAAATAGTACACTTTGCATCGCATAGCATGCCTTATGCATGCACTGTGCATGCAATGCGATTCGATGTAAAGCAAGTACAAAAAGTATGTGCAGCACATACTTTTTGTACCGTACGATGAGATACGCGGGAGCGCACATCTCATAGTACAGAACGGACGGTCTGGGAACGGACCGTCTATGGGCACCTTAAGTCTTGGAAGGAGAGTGCACGTTTTAAGATACAATAAAATTTGAATTCTAATTATTACTCTTATTAACCAAACAGAACGCCCGATACCCAGTTTCTCGAACGTTACATTAAAAAAAAAAAAAAAGAGCTTACGATTAAACAAAACGGATGACTAGAAGCTGCTTTTTACCATTTCAGATGGTATTATAAAATAAACTGCTGCCAAAATAATTTCGTAATCTAAACCAAAGCAAATTCACATTTGGCTGACAGCCTTCATATTCACACATCATGGAACAAACGGGAATAAAAGTAAATAAACATTGCCCGGACAACATGTGACTCATCCAAACGATCCTGTGAAAATTTCTCTAAAAGAAAATTAGTTCCCTGCAGGCTCATTATGTTTGACCGTGTTCCAATACCCAAATCAGGATTTAGAACAGTAGGTGTAAAGCTTTGTGTAAGGGATAATGGCTGATAAGCTCCATTAGAGGCGTTTATCCTAACTCACTGCCAGACAGGTCGGTAATTCAACATGTTAAAATCTTCCAGCATTTTACATACGCAAATGTTTAGAGAAAAAAAAAAAAAACAACACACACTTAACAGGCAACTTGTTGAATCTGCTCTCTAGACCCTGACAGGAAAGTAGATTTCTGGTACAGTTACATATATACTGTATAAATCCGCTTGTATTTTACAATCCAAAATAATTTCTAATTTTCAAGTAGGCAATATATTAACATCCCTGGGTGTCCAACCATGGTTTCAACCACTAAGCTGACTAATATTTTTCAATTGTGTAATCAGAAATTTTTATTATTTTATTCCAGATATATTTAAAAGCAGTCCCGAGCCCACAGTGGAAACTCCCCAGGAAGGAGTCAAATCCAGAATGGTAATATTCAGAATTCAACCACAAAATATGAACTCCGGCTCCTGGTCTCGGAAGCCCCAGCGCTTACATCTATATTAATTACCGTGCTGAAGCAGCAGTACAGGAGCAAGCAGTGTTCCCGTGCTGCTGCTTCAGTGAAATGATTATGTAAATGTCCGCGCTGGGGCTGCCGAGACCAGGAGCCGGAGGTCTGCTGCTGCTGGTCCTAGTCATGTGCGTTCCCCTCCCTGACAGCGCATCATGCACTGCAGGGAGGCTGCCAGCCCCCTGCTGCTGTGTGCTAGATTTGATCAGTTTCGCCGTCAGGGACAGTGAGCCGCTGACAAGTTGAATAGGGTGAGAGGGAGGGCTGGCGGCGGACAGGGAGGATGGCGGAAGCACGGCATAACCAAAATAGCGTAAGCTGCCCTGCGCTCGCCGTGCAGTTGAATACTGCCCCAACTGTCATGGGTACACAGCATCTTTCTTTTAGCAGCCACTAAATCAGGCATGTCCAACGTTGGCCCTCCAGATGTTATGAAACTGCACATCCCAGCATGCTTTGCAATAGTTTTAGCATTCTCTAATAGCAAATCTGTGGCAAAGCATGCTGGGATGTGTAGTTTCACAACATCTGGAGGGCCAACGTTGGACATGCCTGCACTAAATTGTGCCACTGCATGCATGCATGCCGTGCGATGCAAGTCTCGATGTGATCCGATCGCATTGGGACTCGCATAGCACGGCATATCGACCCGTGTGTACACACCATAACCAATAAATGTTTGTTCATTAAAATTATAAAATGAAAACTATTGTTTCTTCCACTCAGTTACAGAACAGATTGAGCCGAGTCCAAACCTTTCCTCGAACAACACTTTTAGCCTCCAAATCTTCTCCTAATTCCCCCAGAAAGCTCAATGATCAGGCAAGATTTTATAGCCAATTGCCTCATCTACATAGTTCATCCAAAACTCACATGTACTCAACCCTCTGACCCTAGACCGGTGGGTCCTCAAGGCACAACAGTCCAGGTTCCGTGGCCAACCCTGCTTATTAACAGTAGGCATAATCAAGCTGACCGGTACAAATGAAGTCACCTGTGCTTAAGCCTGTATATCCATAAAACCTGGACTGTTGGTGCGCCTTGAGGACCACTGCCCTAGACTAACATTGCTGTGTGACTGGACCATACAAGCACTTACACTTGCTTACTTGCTCGGACAATACTGTATTTCCTATGTAGGCCTCTTCCTCATGTATTAAATACCTAGAAGTAAGCTTCAGCATTAGAATACACTCAAGTTATATGACTCCACTGGATCTCTAGACACATTTGTGCAAATATTGGCCAATACCAGAATATTTTACAAAAACAAAATAAAAAAAATGACGTCAAAATACATGAAATAAAAATAAATGTAACAAAACCAAACACGCAAATTGTAACATTCACATAAGAGTTACCAAGCAGGAGAGGAATGGATATAGGTCACAAATGCGTGTGACAACGGATGTGTGAATAGGTTTAAACTGTGTTAGTGATAACTGTATGTTATGTGCAGCAGTTACCAGCACCCTGCATGTCATAATGCAGGGAAGTGACCAGAGTGATGGGAGTGCCACTATTAACTACATAGGGCTTCAATCTGGTTTTGGTAGTTATGAATGGTCAGTGGCTCCAGCCATGTAGAAGAGTGCAGCTACTTATTATAGCTCTCCAGGTGTCGTCTACATACAGCACTGCCCCTGGCTGTCAGAATGCACAGCCACATATTATGCTCCTGCTCTTCCTCCCCCCCCCCTAAAAAAAAAAAAAAAAAAAAAAAATTGTAAACTGGGGGAAGGGTAAGACTGGCAGATGCGCCTTGTCAGATGCAGAAAGATGGAGAGTAATTCTTCCAGATGGGAGAGTCAACACTCTATCCAGACGGTAATTGGAACTTCTTAATCTCAAAACCAGAGGCATGTAATTAAGGATCTTTTGCCACAAGGATACATCTGGCCCATTGTAAATCTACCTCACTACAAGCTATTAGCTATCCTAGGAATAGAAATGTTCATGGTGGCTGCAAGTATAAACTGCACATGAACAAGAAAAAAACTTTTGTTTTTTCTTTAAAAAGCCCCTTTGACTGCAGCCACTGGGAGAGAGGGGCTGGCTAGAGAACACAAACTCTGGAATGGATGATTAAAGTGTAGGTGGAAGCAGTTAGCATGGACTGGGATGTGGAGGGGAAGAATCGAACCAAATATTTTCTACACCTATTGCCTCCCCGTCATATATTGACTATCGGCCACTTTCTGCGAACCACCTCCTGGTCTTCCACCACCCACTTCATCGCCCTATCACTGCCTGAAGTCCACTGCTTCCGCAGTCAACCTCTGCCTATTCCTGCTGTCCCCAAAGCCTTCAAAGGGGGTATAAAGAGGGTATAAAGTTAATAATTGCATGAATGCTGTGATGACTTGGTTTAATAGGCTCAATAGAGGTGAACATGTGCAGTGTGTCAGTATACGATAGGTTTTCAGGTAAATAGATGGAATGGTGCTTTACTTTTGGCATAAATTGAACACAAATAAATAGAATACAAATGCCTAGCTCCCAATTAAGGGCACAGACTTATTTATTTGCCACGGACTAATCTTGGGTAGCTAATGCACAAATAAAGGGTCTTAAGTCTCAGCCCTTTCTCTCACAGGGGCAGATTTATTAAGCTTGGTGAAGTGATAAAGTGTCTGGTTTTTATCACCGGCCAATTAGCTCCTAACTGTGAAGTCTTAGGCTTGTTTTGAAAAATGACAGGTAGGAGCTGATTGGCTGGTGATAACACACACTTTATCACTTCACCGAGCTTAATAAATCTACCCCACGGAGGGGTAGATGTATGAAGCACTGATAAAGCACCAGTTACTTTATCACCGGCCAGCTCCTGACTTAAGTTACAGGCTGGGTTTAAAAAGGGACAGCTAAAAGCGGATTGGCCGGTGATAAAGTACCAGGCACTTCATCACTTCTCCATACATCTAACCCAGAGTAACAGTCTCAGTTGCCATTTAACATGTGTTGTGCGTGATCTGCTGACCACATTTTGGCTGCTATTCTACAGAAACTTGCTGGGGTCTTGTAAACAAAACAAAACAGTTTCAGTATACCAATTATATAGAAAAACAAATTGGGCACTTCTAGTGACTGCAATCCATTAGCTTATAGATAATTTGCACTTTCAGTATTCAAAGAACAGTCTGTATACGACACAAAAAGTTGACCACGTAAAAGAAAGCTTATCCCGGACAACACAGGACTTTTAAAAACAATGGCCAAAGTACAAACCATTCCTTTAAAATGTTTCTCCACTCAAATTAGAGCTTTGCACCATAATATATATAAATCTGTTACATCATTAAGACATCAGTGCTGAAGGCACCAAATATAAACTTAATTTTGTCCTGGGAATTTAATTTTGTAACATCCCCAACAAAAATGGACTAAAATAATCAAACTTAAACCATGAGAGAAAAATACCGTATATACTCGAGTATAAGTCAACCCGAATATAAGCCGAGGCACCGAATTTTACCACAAAAAACTGGGAAAACGTATTGACTCTTGGATAAGCCTAGGGTGGGAAATGCACAGAAGGGGAGTGGGGCTGGCGAGATGAAGGGGGAGACTGCGAAGGAGTGCCGGATGATGCTCTGACAGGGGGGGGGGATCCAGATAGTCAGTATCCCGATGTCAGAATCCCAACTGCCGGTGCTCCAACAGGGGGGGATACTGACTCACAGGGACTATTCTCCCTTGTGGGGGTCTACAAACCCCATAGAGGGAGAATAGAACCTGTGGCGAGAGTAATAAACCATCAAGCCCGCAAGGGGCTACTTTGCGCTCTACCCCCTGTCGGAACACCGCCAGTCAGGATTCCGACCGTTGGGATCCCTCCTGTTGGAGAGCCATCCCACACCCCTGCCAAGTGCCCCTCCCCCTTCATCCCAAGATCCCATAATTGCAGCTGGATCTCCTGTAATTTTAGATCCCCAGCTGGCAGGAATCTTAGAGGATGAGCAGCCAAGTACAGCATGTGGGAAGCTATAATGTGTAATTACAGTCCATATAGAGAAGGGATGGGGAACCTTTGGACCTCCACATCCCAGCATGCACTGCTACAGTTTTGCTATTTTGCCATGCTAAAACTGTAGCAAAGCATTCTGGGGTGTGTAGTTCAACAGCTACTCCCTGATAGAGAGGGAGGCACTAGTCAGTAATGCTGCTTTCAGACCACAAAACTGACTGACCAGGTATTTTAAAACATTTCTAAAAACAGGTCTGCCAGCTAAAACCCCTTTCACACCGCATGTCTTTAAACGGTATTTCAGTGCAGTTTTTGTCCTTAAACGGTACAGTATTTAAATGCAGTTTGTGTTCCTTCACAACACTGAACCCGTAGAAAACAGTGGATGAAAGAAAAAAAAAAAAAACGGGTCTGAAATGGGTAGGACCCTGCTTTATTACCATTTAGAATTACCAGTTCTAAAAGAACCGATAAATTCACTTTGCACCTTTCAGACTGCACAAATAACGGTTTTAAAACGGTAAAAAAATGTCAAAATAACAGGTAAAAAGTGAGGTCTGAAAGGGGCATAAGATGCTCTGCTGCAGAGCATTCACCATGGCAGCTCAAGTGCCCCAGTGCCAGAACCCTTGCTCCCAGATACCAGCTGCTCTTTACTCTCCTCCCCAGCAGCGCTCGGCACGTCCTCTATTTCCGCATCCATGCTACTCTCTGGCCAGCGCAACAGCAGCACAGAGGCCACCTCACTGCTTCCAAATCATCAGCCTCCGCCAAGCCCAGACGTCACTGGGCCGCGCACCTGGATCTGACTGCGGGGGACCAATTACCCTATACACCTGAGTATAAGCTGAGGGGGCTGCTTTTTCAGCAGTAAAAAAAATAAAAAATAAAAAAGGATGTGCTGAAAAAGTCAGCTTATACTCGAAAATATGCAGTACATTTTTCAGTGTTCATCCTAGTTCCAGCAAAGCTTTCTTCTAAGTGTACACAAATTGTTACCTACTAAATTAATGAGGGTTGAAGCTCAGCCCTTATGTTTAATGAAGAAACCTAGAGATTCAAAACAGGACAGAAAGCCAAATCTATAGGCATCTGAGTTGCAGCAACACAAGTCTCTGCCTCTGTATGAATGAATCAATCCACGCTGTGTGTTTTAGGCAATGCAAGTCTGCCAAGAGAACAGTCTCCTGAGTCTGTTTAGCAGAATCAGCCCCTTGCTTCTACTATGGCACTTGCTGCCGAGTGCAAACACACAACCATTTCAAGCATGTAATTCAGCTCAGTATTTCCAGAATATAATAGATTTTAAAGGTGAAACTGTGGCTTTACTTGCCCTGTAAGTTTTCCATTTGTATCAATTTTCAAATTACATTTCAAAAGATATTCTGTCAAAAACAAGAAACTAATTTAACCAAGTGGGATATATGAGGATGCAGGTTAAGAGTAAAGACTTCAGTTGATTGAAACCATCCATGTGTAATCTTTGTAACATATATTGACCAGCACATTTAATAGCGCTCACATGCCAAATATTTTCATTAAAAAAAAAAAAAATTTAAAAAAGGAAAATTAGATAGAACATGGGCTTGGGCTCCCTATAACCACATATCGAGTGACGCTACACACACACACGCACACACACACACACACACACACACACCACAATGCAAAAGAAAAGATGAATAAATAGTGTGCATTAGACTATCTACATTTCAAAAGTTTAAGGAAATGAACCTTACAACCTATAATAAAAAAATACTCTTTATTTTAAGTGTTGAAAGTGTCTGAGTCCAGAGCTCCCTGGAAGCACAAGCATTGGGAGTTGGAAAACAATGGCAGAATATGAAGCTAAGCTAATGCTGCTCCTCCCCTCTATGGGGTGAATTCAAGTGTTTTGCCTGCTGGCAGCCACTAGATGGCACCTGATGGAGCAGTGCGAGTGCTGCTCCATTTGGGCGCCTACAGCCACTGTCAATGATGTTACTGTTAAGTTGTTCATTCATTTTGACAGGCTGGTAACTAGTTAGAAATAGAAGGAACTTTGAAAATGGTAGGGATAGTTAAGGATAGCCAAAGCTTTGCAGTGTGATTGGAGGGAGAAGCTGGTCCAGAAGGTGTGTGTGTGTGTGTGCTGAAGCTTCATATGAATAACAGAGAGAGTATGTATTGAAAAGGTGCAGTGTAGAAAACATGCAATAGCTCAACACATTCACTCATCTTGCTTCTGTTTAAAGTGGTCCTAGTGTAATGTTCCAACACCTGAACATGTGCCATTACTCACTACTTATTCTTCAAGATCTTTCTGCTGTGTTTGACACTGTGGATCACACTCTTTTCTTACAAACATTACACTCCCTAGTTCTTATTGATACAGCCCTTTCCGGGTCCTCATCTTACCTATCTGATGTCTCTTTCAGTGTTCGCTTCTCTGACTCTACTTCCTCTTCACTACCTCTATCAGTTGGAGTTCCGCAAGGCTCAGTCTTAGGTCCTCTGCTTTTCTCAATCTATACCTCCTCTCTTGTCAAACTAATCAGCTCTTTTGGATTTCAGTATCACTTAGATATATTTCAGTATCATCCGCATATATCAGAGGTTCCCAATCTTTTTTGAATCCCGGCACCCTAGAGTATCAGAATTTTTTCACGGCACCCCTAGGCCCCCAAAAAAATTATTAGATTGGGTTTATATGCAATTCTTAGGTTCAGTTATGTGGTAAAGGGCAGGATTTGCTTCTGTTTGTACACATTTTACCATTGGCAGCCACCAGCACTGGTTTTGCCCATTAATCATTAACCATAAATAATTTGAATTGGTCCTGGACCACCAACCCGGGGCACCCCTGCAAGTGTTCCGAGGCACCCCAGGGAGCCACGGCACACAGTTTGGGAACCACTGGCATATATCAACCCCAGAGTTGTCACCATTGGTTTTGGGCCGAGTCTTTGAATGTCTCTCTGCCATCTCATCTTGGATGTCTTCTCGCCAACTGAAACTCAATATGGTACTCTTTACTTAGAAGGGCGCCCACGATTTTGATCGTGGGCATCGTTAGTAAAAAATCTCGGGCATCTCGGGGATTGAATGCACTAAAAAATCGGGTGAGATCAATCGACGAGATGCCCGAGATTTCCCATAGGGAACAATGTTAAATGTCTCAATTGACCCAATTTTCCTGTTCAATGCCTCAATTGACCCGATTTTTCCATAGGAAACAATGTTAAATGGGCCACAGAGGCCAAATAGGCACCCTGAAGTGTATAATGGCCACCCGAATTGTTAACGCCACCCCACGATCAACGTCAACCCGATGCGTGGCGAGCGCAGCGAGCCCGCGAGGGGCGGCGGTAAGCGTCCTACGACCTTTTCATACCCCCACTATCCACGTCGGCGTGGAGTTGAGAATAGAAAGTGTGGCGAGCGCAGCGAGCCACCGAGCCCGAAGCGTGGCGAGCGCAGCGAGCCCCGCGAGGGTACGCGGACAGCTGTGAAGCCCGCGAGGGGACGCGGATACATGTGAAGGTATCCGCGTCCGCTCGCCACGCTTCGGGCTCGGTGGCTCGCTGCGCTCGCCACACTTTCTATTCTCAACTCCACGCCGACGTGGATAGTGGGGGTATGAAAAGGTCGTAGGACGCGTACCGCCGCCCCTCGCGGGCTCGCTGCGCTCGCCACGCTTCGGGTTGACGTTGATCGTGGGGTGGCGTTAACAATTCGGGTGGCCATTATTCACTTCAGGGTGCCTATTTGGCCTCTGTGGCCCATTTAACATTGTTTCCTATGGAAAAATTGGGTCAATTGAGGCATTGAACAGGAAAATCGGGTCAATTGAGACATTTAACATTGTTCCCTATGGGAAATCTCGGGCATCTCGTCGGTTGATCGCACCCGATTTTTTAGTGCATTCAATCCCCGAGATGCCCGAGATGGGCGCCCTTCTAAGTAAAGAGTACCCTCAATATTTCCAAAACGGAATTACTTATATTCCCACCAACCAAGAACAGTTACCATCCTGATATCTCTATAACTGTTGACAACTCGACAATCTACCCTACCCCACAAGCTTGTTGCCTAGGGGTCATCCTCAACTCTGAACTGTCCTTTTTTTCTCCACATTCAATCTGTCTCCAAATCATGTTACATGCATCTAAAATACATATCCAAAATACGACCCTCTCTCACAAGACACTAACAAATCTCGGTACTTGTTTCCTAGAACGGCCACAATCGTGAGTGATCGTGGCTCTTAATTAAGGGACACGATCCTCACGATGTGGCCGATTTTTTACATTTTTTTGCCTTTGATTGACAGAAATCGGGTCAATCGGTCGGTCGCGACCAATTAAAATCGGCCGCGATGCGACCGACCGATTGACCCGATTTTTCCATAGACTTCAATGTTAAAAAATCTTTTAACATTGAAATCGGGAGGATCGTGTCGGTCTTGTGCCATTATAATGGCACAAGATGAGATGGACTTGATTAAGTCCATCTCACATAGGGAAAATTGATAAAAAAGGTGAAATGGGTCAATATGACCCATTTCACATTTTTTATGTGCCCGCCATGACCCCACGATAGACGTGAACCCGAAGCGTGGCGAGCGCAGCGAGCCCGCGAGGGGCGGCGGTACGCGTCCTCCGACCTTTTCATTCCCCTACTATCCACTAGGGCGTGGAGTGAGAATAGAATAGTGTGGCGAGCGCAGCGAGCCACCGAGCCCGAAGCGTGGCGAGCGCAGCGAGCCCCGCGAGGGGATGCGTATACCTGTGAAGTTATACGCGTCCCCTCGCGGGGCTCGCTGCGCTCGCCACGCTTCGGGCTCGGTGGCTCGCTGCGCTCGCCACACTATTATATTCTCACTCCACGCCCTAGTGGATAGTAGGGGAATGAAAAGGTCGGAGGACGCGTACCGCCGCCCCTCGCGGGCTCGCTGCGCTCGCCACGCTTCGGGTTCACGTCTATCGTGGGGTCTAGCACACTTAGTAACATTTGGGGGGGCAATTAAAAAAAATCTGGTGAAAAAATAAAAAAATCGGGTGAAAAATCGGCAGATCGGATCGGTCGCATCGTATGCGACCAAATCGCATGCGATGCGACCGATCCGATTTTTTATCTTCCGACCACAACGATCTAAATCGTTGTGGCCGTGCTAGGAAACAAGTACCCAAATCTCTTATCCATGCACTCATTATATCCCGCATTGATTATTGCAATAGTCTCCTAAAGAACAAACTCTCGCCACTGCAATCTATTTTAAATGCTGCTGCTAGGCTGATCTTTCTTGCAAGATGCTCATTGTCAGCTGATCCGCTCTGCCAGTCCCTCCATTGGTTGCCTGTATATTACCGTATTCAATATAAAACACTTCTACTTGCTTATAAAGCTATTAACCATACTGCACCAGCATATATCTCTGCACTTATCACAAAATATCTCCCATCTCGACCACTACGCTCTACACAAGATCTGTGTCTCTTCTGCATGGATCACTAGCTCCCATTCACTATTACAGCACTTTCATCGGGCTGCTCCCATCCTATGGAATGCCCTTCCATGCACAATAAGACTCTCCGCGGGATGCAGTGTAAATCCCGGCGTTCAGAATCCCAACGCTAAAATCCTGACACTTTCTCCCTCCGGGGGTGTCCACGACACCCCCGGAGGGAGAATAAATTAGTGTGCCGAGCGTAGCGAGGCACCGTGCCCGCTGTGTGGCGAGCGCAGCGAGCCCGCAAGGGGGGGCGATCCACGTCCCCCCCTTGTCGGGATTTCGGCAGTCGGGATTCCAGCGTCGGGATTCTGAACGCCGGGATTTAATACTGAATCCCTCTCCGCTAGCCTCCAAACTCTCCCCTCTTCAGGAAAGCCTATCATAGTTAAGTTCTACACACATAACCCTCTGAGGCACTTATGTATTATTTATCTTCCCTTCTGGACTTGTAATTTGGTGGGACTGCTATGCTATTACTGGTGCCTGTCCTTATGTTTCCCCCCCCTATATCCCTATAGATTGTAAGCTTGCAGCAGGGCCCACTTAACACCAAGTCTGTCTGTTGTTACTTAGTTTGTTTTATCACTGTCTACTATGGTAAAGCGCAACGGAATCTGCTGCGCTATATAAGAAACTGTAAATAAGTAAGTGTTAATGCTGAACGTTTCAACTGGCTGCACTACACCCAAAACAAAATATGTACACGCATACAACATGTATTCACCATTCTTTCCAAATAATGAAATACAAACCCACACACAGAAACCTGAGACTCATTTCCTTACCCTCATGCCTAACACCAGGAAACCAATCTCTTCCATCAGAGGGTACTTGCTGACTTGCTGTTGAATCTTCTCAGCCGATGCAAATGGATCATAACTCTTTTGGCCTATTTTGACATCCATAATACATGGCTTGTTAAATTTCCGAGTTACATCTTCCAGTTTTAAATATAGATCTGCAATAAAAACAGCTGTTATTTAATGCATATATTGTAGCTTTGCACTGCGATATAGTTAAGCTATCAAAATAATAGTCAACCAATTAATTAAGGCTTCATTTTTTACGCATATCTTCATTAATTGTTTAAACTGCACATTTGAATAAATAATACCAGCTACAACCAATTAGCATCTACTGGAAGTGAATTTCCAAATAACACATTGCATCTGAATACATGCCAAGTTTTCAGGTAACACAGACGTGTTCTCATTCAACTAGCCTCAATACACCATGCAGTGCAGGATGCCTGGCGTGAGAGTGCTGACAACATGCATCAGTCATAACGCATTGCGAGTAACACATTTTCAGATGAATGGGACATGGAATGCCAAAGGGGTATGGATTGTATAGTCAACCTAAAGGTCGACAGGGGTCTAGGTCGACATGGAACAAGGTCGACAGGTCATTAAGTGGTCATTGTCTAGATCGACAGTCAAAAGGTCGACATGGGGTTTTTCAGGGGTTTTTTTACCCGAATGTAGACAGTCGACATGGACACGGTAAAGTGCACCGCTACGCTCCGCACACTATTCTATTCTCACATCACACCCTAGTGGATGGTCGGGCATGAAATACTGCCTGTCAACACGTTGGCTCAAAAACACAGTGAAAAATCACATGTCGACCTTTTAACTGTCAACCTAGACCATGTTGAACTGTCGACCTTTCCCTACGTAGACCTAGACCCCTGGCGACCTTTCAATCAAATGACCGTATCCTATGCCAAAGAGGGGATATTTGATGCAACTGCAGCAAGAGTGTCTGAGGACACATCTGTCTGTGCTCTTATCGGTGGCTTCCCACTGGTAGGAAACATTTTATTTAGCTGGGAAACAGATTTTGGAAGAGATGATAAATCCACAATAAAATGGAAAGTATGATACTGCAAGGACTGTCTGCCCTTTTTTACAGCTATGGAAAGATTAAGAAACTAGGTGATTCATCGCGCCCTACGGGCGCTCTTCACACCGTCGTAAGGGGCTGCGCCCCCTTAATTTGTGAACGTTTGTATATGAGAAATATGGTTAGAATTGTATGAAAGATGCCCTGTATTGCAACTTAGGTGTCCGCGAATCGCGGGAGGGGGGGTCGCGGAGGGTGCCGCGAATTGCAGGAGGGGGGGTCGCGGAGGGTGCCGCGAATTGCAGGAGGGGGGGTTGTGGGGGGGTGGATGCTGCGAATCGCGGGAGGGATTGCAGAGAATCGCGGGAGGGGGGTCGCGGGGTGGGTTGCCGCAAATCGCGGGAGGGGGGTTACGGGGGCGGGGGTTGCGGCGAATCATGGTAGGGGGGGTCGCGGGGGGTGTGCCGTGAATCACAGGAGGGGGGGTCACGGGGAGGGGGGCCGAGAATCGCGGGGGGGTGTGTGTGTGCCGTGAATCGCGGGAGTGGGGGTTGCGGGGGGGGTGGGGGGGGTGTGACGCGAATCGCCACAAGAAAAAATCAACACAGAAAGGTCAACACATGTAAATGTTGACATAAGTGTGGCACTTCATTGGTGTCCATGTCGACACATAAGAATGAATATGAAAACATTCAAAAAATGAAAAAAAAAAAAACTTCAAAAACTCATGTCAACCTTTTTCATTGTCGACCATAGCCATGTCAGTGTTTTCCATGTGCAATTTAATTCTGGAGCTGCCGCGAATCGCGGGGGGTGCCGCGAATTGCGGGAGGGGGGGTCGTGGGGGTGGGTGCCGCGAATCGCGGGAGGGGGGGTTACGGGGCGGGGGTTGTGGCGAATCATGGGAGGGAGGGGTCGCGGGGGTGTGCCGTGAATCACGGGAGGGGGGTTCACGGGGTGGGGTGCCGAGAATCGCGGGGGAGGTGTGTGTGTGCCGTGAATCGCGGGAGTGGGGGTTGTGACGCAAATCGCCACAAGAAAAAATCAACACAGAAAGGTCAACACATGTAAATGTTGACATAAGTGTGGCACTTCATTGGTGCATTGGTGTCCATGTCAACACATGAGAATGAATATGAAAATATTCAAAAAATTAAAAAAAAAAACTTCAAAAACTCATGTCAACCTTTTTCATTGTCGACCATAGCCATGTCAGTGTTTTCCATGTGCAATTTAATTCTGGAGCTGCCGCGAATCACGGGGGGTGCCGCGAATTGCGGGAGGGGGGGTCGCGGGGTTGGGTGCCGCGAATCGCGGGAGGGCGGGGTTCACAGGGGTTCCGGTAGGGGGTTGCCGCGAATTGCGGGAGGTGGGGGGTCACAGGGGGTGCCGCGAATCGCGGGAGGGGGGGTTGCGGGGGGGTGTGACGCGAATCGCCACAAGAAAAAATCAACACAGAAAGGTCAACACATGTAAATGTTGACATAAGTGTGGCACTTCATTGGTGTCCATGTCGACACATGAGAATGAATATGAAAAAATTAAAAAAATTAAAAATAAATCTTCAAAAACTCATGTCAACCTTTTTCATTGTCGACCATAGCCGTGCCAGTGTTTTGCATGTGCCATTTAATCCTGGGGCTGCCGCGAATCGCGGGGGGTGCCGCGATTTGCGGGGGGTGGGTGCCGCGAATCGCGGGAGACTGGGGTTCATGGGGGTTCCGGTGGGGCGTTGCCGCGAATTGCGGGAGGGGGGGGTCGCGGGGGGATGCCGGGGTGCCACGAATCGCCGGAGGGGGGGTTGCGGGGGGTGTGACGCGAATCGCCACAAGAAAAAAATCAACACAGAAAGGTCAACACATGTAAATGTTGACATAAGTGTGCCACTTCATCGGTGTCCATGTTGACACATGACAATGAATATGAAAAAATTTAAAAAATTAAAGAATCGCGGGAGGGAGGTCGCAGGGGGGGGTGTTTTTTCCGCGAATCGGGGGGGGGGGGGTGTGTCACGGGGGAGGGTTTGCCGCGATTCGCGGGAGGGGGGGGTCGCGGGGTGGTGGTTATGCCGCGAATTGCAGGAGGGGTCGTGGGGGGGTTGTTTTTGCAGCGAATCGCGGTAGGGGGGTCGCGGGGGAGCGGGTGTTTTTGCCGCGAATCGCGGGAGGGGCGCGCGGGGGGGGAGGTTTTGCCGCAAATCGCGGGAGGGGGGCGCTCATCTGGTGGCTGTGGAGTAGCAGTGCTGGGCAACATGGGAAGTCAGTGGGTGTCTGGCACTGTCTGTGGGCTCACTGGGCTGGTTCTCTATCACATACCTCCCAACATGACCCTCTCCAGGAGGGACACAATGCTCTGTTTCTAGACTTCCCCTTAATGTATGATTGCCATCACCTGTTTTAAACAGGTTAATTTCTCAGAAAGGTGTTCAGCACAGATGAAGGCAATCACACATTAAGAGGAAAGTCCAGGAACAGAGCGTTATAGACACAGACACCCACTTTGAGTGACAGATGTAGCCAAATATATAGGAGATAGTCAGATACAAAAACGCACTAATTTCATTCACATGCTCTGACAGAAAATTTCTAGACTCATAACTAAAAGGGCTGCGTATTCCCAAATGTCTAACATGCTTCAAGTGGTCAGTTACAGTTAAGAAATAAAAGGAGGTATAATATATATAGAATACCATTTGTAGATCCTGGTGGTGACCATATGCCAAAATATTTTGGTAAAAAAGTCTGCAGTTCACAGAGTTTAGGATTAGTGCAGTCTCTTGTGAAAACCTGTGGCAAGAAAGAGAATTTAGAAAGAAATGTTGCAGACATGTGGCTATTTTGCTGTAGCATCTGGGAAATGTTTTACAGTGACTGATCATAAATATTGTCTGGGAAAATAACAAACACACAGTAGCTGTGAAGACAATTTTCTGCCTAATAAACCTGTAATAGATAAAATACGTACTTTTCACTTTGTTCAAATCCCTGACTAACTTGCCAAGCGTAGGACATGAAAGTAGCAAAACAAATGTTCATGGACAACTCTAAAAAGGGAAAAAGGGACCCCCAACAAGTCAATGATTAAGCCTTACCGCTTGTATTACTACATAAAACCCTTAAAAAATAAAAAAAAGCGAGGATTAAGATTTTAGCAGACCCACTGAAACCACCTAACCCTGATTCTAGCATACTCACCATGTTATAGAAGTCCAGTTCTCTTGGTCCACGGGGTGGAGGCTGTAATTGTTTTAGGACAGTCCCATCAGGATGCTGCAGTATACCTTAAATATGAAGGACATTGAGACACTATAAGTATTTCATGTGTTACATTCGGAAGCCACTATTAAACATCTTACAAAGCATGATAAACAGCACCATCGCCTACCCAGGTCGGTAGCTGCTATTTTTGTGGGATAAAGCAATATTCATGAGACACTGGCCTATTCCATCACTAGGAGGACACGGAACCAGAGTCTGTGTTTCACTGTTCCCCCTCATCACTTATGAGAGTACACACAGGTTCTCAAGATATTCCTATATATCTAGAGCTATAGATATAATAACAGATATATACAAGTCAGTGTCTCCCTGGTTAAATTGCACGCTCCACTAAGTAACAAATAAAATTACACAGTCTCAGGGTAACAAAGTTAACAATTACATTTCTGTGCAATAAAATGTAAAAATAGTAATTAATGTAAACTATATAAAGAAATTCAAATAAATTGAATGTGTGCAAAAAAAATAAAAATAAACTTATGGTACGTCCTCAGTCAGTACTTTGGTCATAAATCATAGCTTCAACATCTCTTTATAGCCAAATACTGGGGCAGATGTATTAAGCCATAACAAGAGATACATTCCAGTGTGATAAAGAGAGATAAACATCCAGCCAATCACCTGCCAACTGCCATGTTACAGGCTGTGTTTGAAAAAAAGTCAGTAAGGAGCTGATTGGCTGGATGTTTATCTCTCTTTATCACCCTTGCATTTATCTTTTGTTAAAGCTTAATACATCTGCCCCACTGTGCTTTCCACAGGACTTAACCCCCATTCACCTATGCAGAACTATTCTAGCTCTCATACAGTAGATCCCTAAGATCATCTTGTACGCACTGAATATTTTATATCAGTCCATAGAGTTCCACGGATATATAAATCAGGGCACGGTGAAGGTCATGAAGTACTGTATTTTAAGATTTGCTTTGGATTATTGTTTTGCAGAAACATCCAGATCTATAAACATAGGGGGGAGCCTGATAACTAGTCTATTCAATTGTGCTTTGCTAACTTATGGCTGCCTCGTGGAGCTATTTGCTTATTTTTGAGCAGCGACTGCTTATAGCACCAAAAATTTCTGGGTTTAGTCACGTAAATCTACTAAAGTGCTGGTTAGGGCTCCTAAGCTGCCATTTGGACACCCACAACATAGGGCGGTATTCAATGCCGCCGGTGAGGGTGGCTTGTTTTCGTCGAGGATTATCTAAAAAAGCCATCCTCTCTGTCTAACCCACTAGCCGACTGCTCGTCCTATTCTATGTTCCAGGGGAATCCTTGCCGTCTTCCCCCGAATGGCAAGGTTCGCTGCTAATGCAGCAAGACCACTGCATATCGCCGTTTTGAAGGCCACACTCGCTGTTTCCACCTCGCTGATAAAAAACAAGCGAGGTGGAAACAGCGAGTGCAGGGGGGTCCGTTGACTACGGACCTGTAGGCTATCGGCACTGCTCACCGTCATAGCTCACCAGTGTGGGACATTGAATCTATCCCATAGACTTTATGGCAATTTCTGCTCACCACCTCAGGAGGATATGTGCAGAAATAAGGGGGTCAACAGCATTAGCACCCACCTGTAGCAACAGTTGAATTGCTCTGTTAGTCGCTCATTACTTACAGCTGTGTAAATAACTGAATCAATCCCTAAAGACCCAATCACACTAGAAGATTATTTCCAATCTGGCTGGTTGGAATGAAAATCTGGAATTTTTCAAAACAAATTACAATCAACCATTTACTCCTAAATGCTGCAAAATGGATAAAAGCCGTCATCTGCATAAATGGATTTCATTTGTTGGAATTACTATTTTTGTCTGTTTTCCATTTTTAGGAGTAAATGGTCAATTGTCATTTGCTCCCAAATACTTCCAGATTTTCATTCGAACCAGACAGATTGGAAAGATAATCTTCTAGTGTGTATGGGCCTTTAGTTGCATCTACTCTTCCACTAGGACAATGTGCAACAATCTGCACATCAAAGGGGACATTGCATTACCCCAGTAAATGTATTCCCCTTGAGGCCATTCAATTATTGGAGATACTAAAAGATCTTAACATGTATAGTTTGGAGCAGAGAAGGGAAAGGGGGGACAAGATAGAAATCTTCAAATATATCAAGGGTTTTAACATAGTACAGGAGGGAAATTTTCTTCAAAGGAAAATAAGTAATAGAACACGAGGCCACGCACTGAAACTGGAGGGAGGTAGGTTCAGGGGAAATGTTAGAAAGAATTACTTCACAGAAAGGGTAGTGGATAATTGGAATAGCCTCCCATCAGAGGTGGTAGAGGCTAAGACAGTAGAATAATTTAAACATGCTTGGGATAGGCATATGACTATCCTTATAAAGAAATAAGGATTAAAAAGGGTTGAGATTACCTGAAGGGTAAAAAAAAGGGGCCTAAAAATGTCAAGAAGCATAAACTATAACTGCAGCTTAGTAAATATAAATCCCACGTGATGAATAATCTATAAATTTTCTATAATCAGAGACCTTCTTCCAGATTTCAGTGTTACACTCTAGTGACTCATGGCACAGACAAGCATTTTTCATTGCTGCAGAACAGCTGTAAATTATTGACCACCACTTGCTCCCAGACTAAGTATATTCTAAGAAATTGAAATTTCAGTTTATTGCAAAAATTATTTAACCGCCCCCCCCAAGCCTTTGGTAGTTTACCGCTTACCTCTGTTCCATTTCAGGTTATTCACAGAATCTGAATTGCTCAAATCGACAAAAAAAGTGGATGTCGTATAACTTTTTAGCGAGCGTGCGTGTGTGCATGCAGGTTGAGTATCTCTTATCCAAAATGTTCGGGACCAGAAGAATTTTGGATAATGGATTATTCCGTATTTCAGAATACTTTTTTATTTCAATGATGTATCTTGAGGTATATTGCATTTATGTTGTACAAACACATGAAATACATACAAATATATTTTGTTTGTGCATAACACAAGGTTTCAAAACATGAAACAAAGTTTGTGTACTATCTCAGGTACTGAATTTGAATGCCAAGCAATCATTTTCTTGCACATATTTAGTGCCAGTTAAACATCATGTCCTCAGTAGTGCTGTTACGGATGTCCCCAGTAGTGCTTTTAACCAATAAAATCTGGGATGGATAGTTTTCAGAATAATTTAGATAACAGATATTTGGATAAGGGATACTCAACCTGTTCTTCAAATATTGAAACAATTCTGCACTGCAGAGGTGGGAGAGAATGGAGAAAAGGGAACAAATGATCCCCTGTGGTAAAACAGCTCAAGACACCATACTAAAAAGTCTAAGGATCACCTGATTGCAAACACCGGGCACTTAGTTTTAAAATGCTTTCAGAAAAAAAGAGACAGGGCTAGTCATGCTGGACAAGCTTGCCATGTGTTAGGCGTGAAAGTGGTTAGTGGTAGACCCCCTTTCACACACACCGGCAGCCGCCAGGCAGTGAAACCCCACACGGCCAAGAATCCATGCCGTGCACAGAAGTTTACAATGGTGGTGTACCAGTGGTTACATCCGGCTGCAACCGGGCGGCTGGGCCATGGCCATCCCATGTGAATGGATACAAATCATGTCCATTATTAACTACTGTGTATGATACGGGTTTTGCCCATGTGGGGTTTCGCCGCCCGGCAGGAACTGGAGCGTGTGAAACTGCCCTTAGGGGTATTGGCACTTATGGAGCCTACACATGCTGAGATGTGTGCTAGGTGCAATTTGCGCCATACAATTTGTGTTATGCGATTTGGACTGTACACAGGGTTCGATTTGAACTACATGCAATTTTAACAACACCCCATTTTGACTACAATAGTCAATTACAGAGTGCACGCGATCTAGTTCAAAAATGCCTGCATGCACATACTATTTTGGAGTATGCTTCAGTATAGCAAGGCAAACACATGGTGCAATTTGAACTAAAAAGATCTAATAGCATGTGATAATCTTAGTTAGTAAGAGATATTTAATCTCTTGGAGCATACACACGGAGAGATCTGTGCTTACTTTCTAAGCAATCTAGTCAGATTGCTTAGAAAATAGCAAAAATTTGCTCCGTGTGTACGCCCCTTTACTGTGGAAGCCCCATTACTGGTCTATAAAGGAATTCACATCACATTTGTAAAATACCTAATGTGATGTGTAACTTGTTTGTAAACTGCTGACATTCTGCTAAGAACTGCCTGCCTGGGAAACCTGTGGAGAACTAAACCTTTATCATTTTGAATTTCATCAGATGTATGTGATCCTAATAGATCTCCAAAAGCATCTCTCTCAAGAAATTCTGACTGCAAATTTAGCACTATGGTAATAGACAAAGGGGCAGATGTACAGTATTAAGCCTGGTAAAGTGATAACACACCAGCCAATCAGCACCTAACTCATTTTCCAAACTCAAATGAAGTTAATGAGAGAATGGATTCTGCTTTGCCTGACTCAGTTATGAAAAATCATTTTTTTAACAGATAACATATGGGTCCAGACACTTACGCCGGATCACTTGCGTGATCACATGACTCATTTACCACATGTTATAAACAGGCTATGATTGGATAGCATGATTGGGATAAAAAGCCCATTTGCACCATACAGTCATTTTCCACGTGTAATAAGATACCAGCCATATTATGTTCACCAACGTGACCTCTTTCACTAATGCAATAGAGACCTTTATATTTTAATACCTTAGAATTAGCTACAGCAGGTTCAGGATTTTTCTCAATGACACTGCATTATGTACTATGTAAACAAGTGCCATTCATGACATGACAAGTGTAACAACCCAGTGCTCACACAGCAATGAAGCTGATCCTTTTCTTCACTACATTTATTGTGACAGTTCACCATTGAAAAGCTGAAACCTTACATAACACTGCATCAAGGGAAAAAAGACTAAACCTACTGTAATAACCTTTGATTGGAAATCTGGTACACAATCACTTTATGGCGCTCCTATTATAATAATACTATAAGGATTTTCACAATCAGTATATTTTAGGATACAGATTTGTGCTTCAAAAAAAAAAACACACTTGTGAACTCATGTACAAAACAACTCTGCTTTTATTCAGGCATAAATAGGACAACTCAAACATTGCTATGTCTACAGTATATCAAATGTGCATGATTTTTTTTTTCCCCCCAAGATTCTTTCCATTTAATTTTAAATTCTTGTGACAAATAAAAGGTCAGTGTTGGATTCTGATGGTGCTAAACTGGTTTAGAACAAGGATTCCCAACCAGGAATGGGAGGCAATTTTACGGCATAACATGCACATAACTGGTAACCCTTTCACATTCGCAAAAATATCCCGCCATCAACCTGGGATTTAGCGCAGTGTGAAAGGGTCTACAAAGAATATCCCGGGATTGCAATCTGGGATTTCTACCCAGGTCCTGATCTGGGTAGAATCTGGGATCAACACGGGATGCTCAAAAACCGGGGATATTCTTGCGAGTGTGAAAGGGGTATAAGGGGCTGATTCTGGATCACTCGTAGTGATCTGATTTCTGCTCCTGTACCAATGGTCAGGGTTTGCGCATTTCAGCACATGGGCAAACCCTGACTGCGAACAGTCGCGGCAAGTTACACAGGGAGGGACGGGGCAGTGGGCCATGGGAACGCCCAGCGTTTTTTGGGCATCCCCAAGGTATTACCATGGGTACACGGACGGGACGATTCTCGCCATCACATAACGTCAGCCGACTGCCCAGTCTTCATCCTGGCGCCCGCAAACAAAAGTCAGTTGAGACTTTTATTTGCAAAGGCAGGGGAAATCATTCAATGGGCGCTGACCATGCAGCGTATGGTAGTAAGTGGAATCGGCAGCAGGAAGGGGGCAGGGCAATGTTCTCAGCTTACAGAGTCAACCAGAATCAGGCCCTAAAAGCGTATGGGATATAGTCTCTAGGTCGACCCTATGAAGGGTGACATAGATTTAGGCCGACAATGGGTAGGTAGACACTCAAAAGGCCCAGGAGTGTCACAGGGTTTTTTCAGCTGACTTGTGTCGACGGGTGGTATTTCATACCCTACCGTCCACTGGGAGAATAAAATAGTGTGCCCGAAGCATGGTGAGCCAGTGTTCATGTCAACATTCAGAAAAAAAACCACATGAACTCATGTCGACCTTTTGTCAATATTCCCATTGTCGACCTCCCGACCTAAGCCCTGTCGATCCTTTCATGGTCAACTTAATGCATGTCTACCTTCACTGAGTCGACCCTATGACCCATAACCGGTTGTACCACCTACAACTGTGCAATTGGATTCATAGCAGTCATAATTAGTGTATATTTGGTGCATTGTATCTGATTACACACTCCCGTAACGCTGAACAGCCAGCAATTCCCTTAGTAATCTTAGCCTACGCCTCCTCCAGTTACTCACACCAATCACAAGTGGAGACTCAAAGGATTTAAGTTGGACTCTGCTGTATCCTGACACAGTTATAGCACCGCAGCTGCCAAGCTGTTTCTCAGGGCAGTATGGATGGTGTAATGGTTATCATTACTGAGGTCATGGGTTTCACTCCAACCACAGCCCTAACTGTGTGCAGTTTGTATACTTTTCCTGTGCTTACGCTGGTCTAGGGAAGACTAGAAGGGTTAAGTGTTTCTCATCCGCCATCAAATTCTATTGGGGGTAATTAAGCGAAAATCCCCACAACGTGTGGAAAGGCTATTCAATTAAATAGGCTTCTTCCGGTGTGAAACAAAACATTCATCTGTCTGGTGAGAATCAAAACCTGGTAATGTGTAGGAGCATATGACGATCAACCCTGTGCTCCCAAATGCTGGAAAATGGATACAAAAAAAAGATTCTTCCTATAAATATGATAAGTAAAATGGATAAAACCAATTTGTCTGAATGCCTATTGTTTGACTTACAGTGTATGGGAGCAAATGTTTGATGCTCATATGCTCCCATACATTACCAGATACATTGGACAGAAATCTTAATGTGTGTACCCAGCTTTAGTCGCATTGCTTTGTGACTGTAAATAAATAAATACAAAATCAGTTTCTTATATAGTGCATCATATTCCGTGGAGCTTTACAAATGGAATTCAATTTGAGCTGAAAAAAACAGACTTTGCTATTCAATTGCGGACATTTTCAGATGATTTCCCACTGATGAACATTCACTTTAAAAAAAGAAAAAAGGCAACACTGTGTTGGCAAAAAAATGATTTAAAAAAATAAATAGTAGAAGACGCCTGTAGTTAGGACAAATATATATTCAATTTAATTAAAACACCAATTCTTTGAATGTTGAAAAACCAGCAACTAATTGAATAGCCCCCTAAGATACATTCTCAGATAACACATTTGATGCTTGTGTATTATCACGGCTCCCACGATTTACATCTTATGGGATCTTATACAATTTAAAATTGTATACCATTGTATATGGCATACGATGAGATGAGATTTTAAATTGTATAAGCACACTAATGGGTGCTTTCAAGGTCAATTGGCCCCCCAATAAGATTTTTAATTGTATAAGCAACCTAATGGGTGCTTACAATGTTAAATGCACCCCCACTATAAACGCCAACCCGAAGCGTGGCGAGCGCAGCGAGGGACGGCGGTACGCGTCCTCCGACCTTTTCATACCCCCACTATCCATGTCGGCGTGGAGTTGATTTTATATAGTGTGGCGAGCGCAGCGAGCCACCGAGCCCGAAGCGTGGCGAGACCCGCGTAATACTTTACATGTATTACGCGTGTGCTCGCCACGCTTTGGGCTCGGTGGCTTGCTGCGCTCGCCACACTATATAAAATCAACACCACGCCGACATGGATAGTGGGGTATGAAAAGGTCGGAGGACGCGTACCGCCTCCGCTAGCTGCGCTCGCCACACTATATAAAAAACCAACTCCACGCCGACATGGATAGTGGGGGTATGAAAAGGTCGGAGGACGCGTACCGCCACCCATCGCAGGCTCGCTGCGCTCGCCACGCTTCGGGTTGGCGTTGATAGTGGGGGTGCATTTAACATTGTAACCACCCATTAGGGTGCTTATACAATTAAAAATCTTATAGGGGGACCAATTGACCTTGAAAGCACCCATTAGTGTGCTTATACAATTTAAAATCTCATCTCATCGTATGCCATATACAATGGTATACAATTTTAAATTGTATAAGATCGGGTCCCATCGCAGCACATCTCATCTCATTGCATACCATCTTAAGCCTTATGGTATGCAATGAGATGGGATGAGATGGGAGCCGTGATAGTACACAAGTACCACACATTTTTTAAAAAGTAGACCAGCAATATAGTGTTCGTTCTAGCACCCACGATCTTTGAAAACCCATGCAGTTCCTCTACCCTGTCTGGATTGTTGGTGCCTGCTGTGGTGTTTCTAGCACAGGTCTGGTTTGCATATCAGTGCTGATATACAGGCCACCCTGTGCTAGAAGCACTACAGCAGACAGTGACACCCCAGCCAGGGAAGAGGAACTGCATGGGGTTTCAAATATGGCGAGTGCTAGAATGAACACTACAATGTAACGTTAAACATTTACATGTTAAAAAAGCTATAATGCCCACAATGTTAAAATGCTTTAAGTAGTATAACAGCTTTGTTGCGATACTGGTTTCAGCAAAGTGACCACACATCTGTACTTGGCTGCTAGTTGCAAAATAAAACCAAGACAGTATGGCGTTAAGTAGTCAGTAAGCTATAACACGAAAGGAAGATTACTCAGTATGTAACATGAACACTTAATGCCGTACACAAACTAGAACACACCAGGCTACAATGCATAAAAGTAGAAAAGTGTTCATTCTGGCAATCTGAGCCTGCACACTGGGCAAAATTTGAAACAAGTTAGCAGTAAATTGTCATTGTGGTGTACCTGCCACTGTGGCTTATTACACTCAGCAGTTAAAGCCATGTCATGTGATTTGTCAGCACTACTGTGATCTATGCAGCATCAGAGAAACTCACAGTACAAAGTTTACAGAGTACTTTAAACAAAATGACAGTTTAGACACAACACGAATTACCCTGTTTGCACCCAGTAACTAAATAAGCTATAACTTTACACACAAAAAATATATAAAATGTATACATTATCAGTTTATGAAATAACCTTTTCCGATTACAACAATTACCTCCACAATCTGATATATAAAATTAATTTGTCTGCCTGTCTATCTGTACAGTTATGTATTTGGAGACATCGCTGCACCGATCGGGATGAAACCAACGTGGGATGGTCCATTGGATCTGGACAAGGTTTTATGGGCGATTAATGTCCCGGTTAAAACTCCTCCCGTTGGTGTACTCCGGGGAATTTTGACCTGGGAAGCCTGTTCTGGCTTGATAATTGAGTTTGGGAGGAAACTTCAAAGTGGTAACAGCAGATCCCAGAAAACATACAAGGGACTTGAGGTCCAAGTCAAACCTCCTGTTGTTGCTAATCATCTTCTGCTGCTCAGTTTCACGACAGCAATTGGAACCCAAACATACCGGGTCTAATAGAAAGGATTAGGGCTAATAGTGTGTAACGTCCCCAGCTATGGACAGACACAAACAGTGCTGAATGGGACAGCCAGAGGTTCTACAGCTCCTGATAAATACAGGAAATTATGGGGGGGTTCAAGTGGAAGAACATCTACCAAGAATACCGTGGATAAAAATGACCTATTTCATGCATAAAGGAATATACTCTGAGCCTGACAAGAGCAGAAAATATGCTGCACCACACCTACAGATACCATGGGAACATTTTCTCTCTCACATCTGTATTCATACAGACAAACCTTATCTTATACCCACCCAATAGGTCAACATTCCTTGTTTTACTCATACACTGTACAGAGTAGCATTACACATGTAGCTCTTGTGCTTGGCAAATAATGTTACTGTCCCTTTACCAAAGTTTAGAAAAGTGCCAGCATCAACATTAAAGTTCTGCCAGGCACCCAGTAATTGTATTACCTGCAACACTATTTATACTGGCGCTTGCACACTACAACCCAGGATCCAAGCCAACCGTGGCTCTCCAGGCGCCCGCGACCCAAGCCAACCGTGGCTCTCCAGGCGCCCGCGACCCAAGCCAACCGTGGATTAGATCAATACCCCTCGGATTTTACCTGCAATTCTCAAGTAAAGTAATAGGTTCAGTGTCATGCTATGCATTCAACCATTGCTCCAATTACACACATTATATATACTTCCTCCCTGTATATAGAGTTGCAGTGTGGGACAAGCATGATGATTTTTATATAAGGTATAACTTGACAGCTAGTCACAGAGAGAGAGCAACGTTACAAGAGTCTGCATAAGGTGAGGGTCAGGGGCCCTGTGATAGTCGCGATAGAGTGAATGAAGGGACAGCAGGTGAGCAATACACACCAACTTTATCCTTGCCATACATATGGCCGGCCACCTGATGCGAGAGCGGGACGCAGCCGTTCAGTAACTTGCTGTGGCCGGAGTCTGTCCGCAGCAGGTCCGGATCGCTCCCCCCGGTGGGGCGGTGAGGGTCCTGGCTGCCCGGAGTGAGCGGTTCGGCGGCCCCATGGTGATGGTGGCGGTGCTGGGTCTCCATACTGCAGCTGAGATGTGGGCGCCCCTGCACGAGGTGGCGATGGGTCTCCCCTCACCGGGCGCTCTCCGCCTTCCTCCCGTCCGGCGCTCCGGCCACCCGCATGTCGCGACCGGCGACACGCCACCCTATCGCCAGGTCAGGCGGACGGTGGCTGAGAGAGCGACAGAGCGGCGAAAGCGAACACACAGACGGTTCTTCACCTTCTGCGTCACCGCGTTACCTCTCTCTGCCAGCTGCGGCGCCGCCCACTGCGTGACGTCACGGCCGCTCTCACGTAGCTGCTCGTACAGTCAATGTGCCAGCGGCTGCTGCGTGGGCGTGGCCTAGCGCGGAGACATCGTGGGGGCGTATCTCTATGTAAATCAGAAGTCTGGGCTCGGCTCTGTGGAGATTGTTAACCCCTGAGGTGACAACTGCCCGGCTGTGTGTCACCAGGGAAGGGCTGACTCTTATCTCCAGTTTATATGACACAACAGAGCTGACGTGCCAGGGTTATGTGTATGTACTATGTGGTGTAGAGATAACAGGCATGGTCATGGAATATCACTGATGGGAACACGGTTAATGAGTAACATGGATCTTCAGTGTTATATATATTGTAAAAGTGTGTGTGTGTGTGTGTGTGTGTGTGTGTGTGTGTGTGTGTGTGTGTGTGTGTGTGTGTGTGTGTGTGTGTGTGTGTGTGTGTGTGTGTGTGTGTGTGTGTGTGTGACATCTTATATAGGAGATGGCTTGATTAGTGTGTGTCATCTTATATAGGAGATGGCTTGATTAGCTGATGGCCAAAGCTGCTCCTCTCCTCTACAGGGGGGATGCAAGTGTTTTGCACGACAGTGGCCACTAGACGGCTCGGGACAGAGCAATTCAAGTGTTGTTACATTCAGCTGACAGTACTGTTATGTTGTTTCGGCATTTGGACAAGTGACAACTGGATTGCTTTTATAGTGTCAGCATATTCCTTTATAACTGATATTTTAATAGCAATCAAATTATATATCAGGCATGCGGAGACACATCTTACAGACACCCATAATCGTATGCCCATATTTTGAGTCATACACATTAAGGAGGTCATTCTGATTGATTCACTCCCCTTGCGTTCATGGGGGGGAGAAATGTTTTGTTTCTGCGCATTCCCATAACCATTTATGCACATGTGCAGGCTCTGTTTGCGAACTGACACGGCGACTCGCATATCGGCCCGTTCGCATGGATCATTGTGGGTGAGGGGAGACGGGCACGGCTCGTGCCCATGGGAACGCCCAGTGTTTCATGGGCATTCCCATGCAAATGCTGGGCGTTCCCATGCTAATGGTGGAGTGCCGGGGGCAGGCAGCTGATGTCACCAGATGTCAGCTGCCCGCCCTGTTTACATAGCAGGGCGCCACAAATCTGAGTCATGAGAGAGCAACAGATTTGCAAGCGCTTAAGAAATCATTCGATTTGGTGGCGACCATTCATGCGGGCAGCATTTAGTTGGCTCTCAAAGCTGTGAAATTCACAGCTGTGCGAGTCAACCAGAATTACCTGTGTGTCCTGTGTGTCCTGACCCCAAAGTGGGTCCCAACCTTCTCAGCATGGGGTCGCGACTCCATGTTGCTGACCATCAAGCGAATGACTTTTTGGGTATGGGTAAAAACCGGAACCCACACATCAACCTTGAATGGCGGACCAGACAGGCTCCATTCATCAATATCTGTCATTCTGGAGCTTGTAGTGTCCGGTGCTAGGGCTTTCACGGGCAGAGCGTGCCAGAGCTCCTGGAGTCCGCACATCCGGGTAGCGCTGGGTGCACTGCGCTCCCTTAACAGACTCTAGAGCTGCAGAAAGACCTTTAGGGTCTCCTTTTAGGTGTTGCACCCATTTTTGGAGGGGCACAGAGTCTTTTCTTCCCCCACCAGTTTCCCATATGCGTCTAGCGGTGCTCCTTTCTCCACCTTAGCTCCTGGACCTTGCTCTACACCGGAGCTACCCTCCCTACACCTTTGTTCTATACTGCCTCCCATAATTTTGCAGTATACATGCTGCCACTGAGTGGAATAACCAGACGTTATGGCCTGGTCTAGCACTGCTCTTACAAAACTGTAATTGAGCACCATTTGGCTGCGAGTGAATCTTGATAGTACAGCAGCCCTTATGATAGGAGCTCTTAAGCACAGCCAACCAACTGGACTTACACTTGGGGTTTAGAATTACAAAACACTGAACATGTGCAGAATCTTGGCATTATTCTGAATAGTCAGTGGATGGACAATTAAATATGACTATCAATCACAATCAAATTCTCATTATTTCATCTGTGAGACATAGCCAGAACGAAGCACTTTATTCCCTCAGAAGAGCTGCCTAAAGTCACACATGCATTTCTAGCAACATGTTAATGCCGGGTACATACCAGCCCGATACTGGTGGCACTGGCACATACTTTCCTACTTTTGAAAACTAGTTTCAGAGAGAATATAGTTGGTAATAGAATTTTGCAAAGCAACCCATTGAGGGGGCATGTCATGCTTCACCCAAAGGGTGTGTCTAGATCCATATATGGAGAGATTGTGAACGTGGCACCTAGAAGCGTGGGTGTGTAATTTAAAATGACATATCCAAATGTAGATGAACCCCAGGGCCTGTGTAAGGCTTCTCAGCACCTTAGGCAAAATTTCAACATACTCCCACCCTCCCCACCAATAAAAAAAAAATCATGTGATCCTCCCAGCCCCGTTGGAGGCCCTCTGCACCCTCCTCTTTGCCACCTAAACAGAGTACAAGGAGGAGGGGGAAGGAATGTAGGGAAGTATGTCTCAAGGGAAAGTATGGAGGTGAGGTCTCCACCTCTCCACCTGCATTAAGTACAACAAGGATCATCATAGACATCCTTGATTTTTTGATTTGCAGACTTTGTGGTGCCCCCCCAGATCCGGGCACCCTAGGCAGATGCCTTAAGCTGCCTAGTGGTAGAGCCAGCCCTGATAAACCCCAAAGCAGATAGTAAGAGCTACTATACTTGGTAAAGTGCTGGGAAATGGTGTAGATGATTCAGTGTAAATGTATCTGTCTCTCTTTCCTTTTTTCCCAAAAAATGTAACAGTGTAATGTGGGCAAGGTGACATGAGGGAGATTGCTAGACTAATGTGGGAGAGAGGGAGATTGCTCTTATTTCAGGGAGTCTCCTGCAGAATGAAGGAGGGTAGGCAGCTATGCACTGGGACCTAGCGCATACACACTTGCCGATGCCGACTGGGGAGAGAGTAACGACAGGGGGGCCACAGGGAGAGCGGGGACCATGCTGCAGCTGCAGTATGGTCCTCATTAATGATGTGCCCTGCTGGCATAAAATTCAGCCACTACACCAGCCTGGTTCTAGTCACATACCACACATTTTCTATTCCCTTCTCTGGCTTCCTGTAAGGTGCAGATCTGTTTGGCATAGTCACTTTCACAGACCCTACGGTCCTGCCCACACTCCAAAAGTCCTTTTAATATTCTTTGATGATACAAAATGGTACTTGTTTCCTAGCACGGCACCCATCGCATACCATACTTAGGCCCTTATTCTGGTTGGTGCGGTCAGAGCCGCACACGGGGCTCCGACCGCACAAACCAAGGGCCGCCCACCAGACGGATCGCCACGGCCGTCCATACACGGACGGCTGGCGATCCGCACAAAAATGGTGGAGGCTACGCCTCCACCATGGTGGGAGCTGCCCCCTGCCTTCGATGGTCGACGACCATCGAAGGCAGGCCCGCACGCCGCGGCAGCTCCCGCAAGCTAAGACCACACGGACAATCGTCCGTGTGTTAGCTTGTATGGGGGCTGAAAGCTGACATCCGGCGACGTCAGCTTTCCGCCCCCATGTCATGGTAATGAGGGCGTCATGCCCTCATTACCATGCATACGCCCCGCGTTTGCATGGGAACGCCCATGAAACGCGGGGCGTACACATAGGGAAATGAGGGGCTGAAGCCCCTCACGCCCCTATCCGCCCCCTTTGCGGCGGACGAAATCCGTCTGCGGCGAAGGGGGCTGCACATGCGCAGAATGACCTCTGCGCATGTGCAGACAAAAAACATCGGCGGTACGGCCGCACGCGGGCCGTACCGTGCCGATCTGAATAAGGGCCTTAGTGGTGTGTGATGCGTGTGATGCGATGCGATATTCATGTTAAATTAACAGGAGTGCTTGTACAATGAAATATCGCATAGCATTGCATGCCAACAGATGGTATACGATGTGATGCAATTTTTAATTGTAAAAGCACCCTGATGGGTGCTTACAATGTTAAATGCACCCCCATTGTCAACGTCACTCCCACTATCAACGCCAACCCGAAGCATGGAGAGCGCAGCGAGCCAGCTAGTTTCAGCGGTACGCGTCCTCCGAGCTTTTCATACCCCACTATCCACGTCGGTGTGGAGTTGATTTTAGATAGTTTGGCAAGCGCAGCGATCCACCGAGCCCGAAGCGTGGCGAGCGCAGCGAGCCCTGTGAGGGGACACGGAATATGAGCCCGAAGCGTGGCGAGCGCAGCGAGCCCTGAAAGGGGACGCGGAATACATGTAAAGTATGTAAAGTAGGGGTATGAAAAGGTCGGAGGACGCGTACCGTTGTATGCTGAGGAAATGCAGGCTGCCGGTGCCCAGTAGAGGTGCTCCACTCGGACAATCATCAGCCGCCCCCTCCGACTGGAGCAACCAGCAGACCAAGCACCAACACAGGGTACGGAACTTGTGTATTTTGGCGGCGCCCTTCGCATTGCATACCATAACGCATGCGATGGTATGCGATGCGACGCGATTTCGTGCGGTAGTGTGCGATGGCATACAATTTTCAAATTGTATGCCATTGTACATGGCATACAATGCCATACGATGCGATGCGATTAAACATTGTATAAGCACCCTAATGGGTGCCTATACAATGTTAAGCACCCTAATGGGTGCTTACAATGTTAAATGCACCCCCACGCCACCCCCCCACTATAAACGTGAACCCGAAGCGTGGCGAGCGCAGCGAGCTCGCGAGGGGCAGTGGTACGCGTCCTACGACCTTTTCATACCCCCACTATCCACGTCGGCGTGGAGTTGAGAATAGAAAGTGTGGGGAGCGCAGCGAGCCTAAAGCGTGGCGAGCGCAACGAGCCCCGCCAGGGGACGCGGATACCTTCACAGGTATCCGCATCCCCTGGCGGGCTTCACAGGTGTCCGTGTGGCGAGCCACGCGAGGGGACGCGGACACCTGTGAAGCCCGCCAGGGGACGCGTATACCTGTGAAGGTATCCGCGTCCCCTCGCCACGCTTCGGGCTCGGTGGCTCGCTGCGCTCGCCACACTTTCTATTCTCAACTCCACGCCGACGTGGATAGTGGGGGTATGAAAAGGTCGTAGGACGCGTACCGCAGCCGCTCGCCATGCTTCGGGTTCACGTTTATTGTGGGGGGGGTGGCGTGGGGGTGCATTTAACATTGTAAGCACCCATTAGGGTGCTCAAAAGCACCCTTTAGGGTGCTTATACGATTTTCCATTGCATAGGGGGTCAAAATCACGTCGCATCGCATCGTATGCCATCGGGTACATGGCAAGCGATGCGATGCGTTCATCGCACGATGCTGAAATCGGGCGCCGCCAAAATACACAAGTACCCAGGGTACTAACTAAAGGGGTGAGATAACCTTTTTAACCCTGCTTCATACTAACGCAATTAACTTCTGCTTTCACTACTATCCTACGGCTAAATCCATCTTCTGAGTGCATGTTCTTTACATGCTAAGTGACTGCCGGTCTATCTAATCATTATGTCCATCTACTAACCAATATTATGGACTGCTTGCATTACTAACCATCACTGGATATTACCATCTAATCCTATGCGCCTACTTACAACATTGGCTATATTTCTGTTTACTACATATTAACACCGGAGCTCCCCAAACAAAATGTCCAGCCCTATTCGATTCAGAATCAGTTACTATATGTTATATGTTTTTATATATTCATTTTAATTTTATTTTCATATGTATATTTCTTGTAAGTGTATTCTTGTCAATCTGTAAATGTCTATTGTGTTTTTATGATATATTTTTAATATAAATATAAAGTACAGATTTATATTTTCCAAGCAGTGTGTCCTGGTCTATTCATTTCTCTGCACAGGAGGTCTATATTCGGAGTAAATAACTATATATTCAGGAGCGCAATCTACACCACTTTTTTTCTCTTTCTTCTTTATGTAGGTATATGTCTACTGTATGCCTGATTCACAGCAAATAAATAATTAGAACCTGGTAGAATAAAGAATAAAGTCAACAGGTCATCTGGTTGTTAGGCCACATAATATGTAAACATATACTGGTATGTGCAGGGGGATGTTTAGATGCAAAGTTACAGATCAGAATCAAGATTTGCAATGCCTCTGGCAGTCATAAAATTACATGGTCAGTTGTCCAGTACAGGCCAGGCCAGGGATCATAAATCAGCTACTATGAAAAGAGATCACATCAACTGATAAAACATGGTCAAAACCACCGTAGGCAAAACAGATCATTGACACATCAACACATCCAAGGGGAAGCCTCTGAAGATTAAAGAAATACTGCGTTTTATGATCTTGGGATCATAAATACCCTACAGGGTGTCAAACACAAGGCACGCGGGCCAAATCCGGCCCGCCAGACCTCTTCATGTGGCCCGCGCAGCCGCCACCAGCCTTCACCTTTTATTCTCAATTTTTTTTTTAAACAAGAAAGCCGCCTCTTCAGCGCATGCGCGGCAGCCTACAAGCCAGAGAACGTCTACCCACTAGCGCAGTGCCGCCGGTCGTCAACCCCTCCTCCGCTCCCACCTGCTGTATAGGAGCCAGAGAGAGGAAAGAGCAGGTCCGTCGTGGTGAATGGTGCTGCTGCTGCTGTGTGCTCCAGGTCACTTACTGCTGAGTGGGCACTGCACAATGACCGGGAGCACGCTGCCCCCCACTCCTGGATAGATAGTGCGAGGAGCGCTACTCACAGGAGGGAGGGGGAAATGCGCCTGTGTGAGAGCGCAGCTGTGTCCTTGGTGGTGGAGCAGCTCAGACTGGAGTGGACGCATCAGAGCGGGTAAGTGTCAAACTCTCTGCCTATGGGTGTGTGTGTGCACTGGCACATTGCAGCCTATCATTAATTGCTGTGTCCCATGATAATAAGCAGGACATATGCCCTAAGACTGAGTGCTGCCCCCCTGTGCAGGCAGCGTGTGCCCTAATGCACTGCAGTTCACAGCAATAGCAGGAGGGAAATGCTACTGCTGAGTATACAATAATTGAATGCAGTGACAATAATTTATGATAATAAAGAGTGGACACATTGGCCCTTATTCTGATCGGTGCGGCCGGAGCCGATTATGCGGCCAGGACCGTGCGTGCGAAACCCCGCCTTCCATACGGATCGCCAACTCCGTCCGTATGCGGTAAGAAGCTGTCCGAACGGACCGCACGTGTATTTTTCACGGAATACGCCTCCTCCATCTAAGGGAACCTCCCCCATCATTCGATGGTCGCAGACCATCGAATGCAGGACCGTGTGCTCCACCAGCACCCACAACCTCAGACCACATGGACATTTTTCCGTGCAAAAGCAGGGATCTGGGCGGGCAGCTGACATCCGGCGATGTCATATGTCCGCCCCCTACACGTGCGTCACGGCCGCATTACCATACATACGCCCAGCGTTTTCATGGGAACTCCCATGAAACGCGGGGCGTATGCATATGGTAATGCGCCCAAATAGCCCTTCACGCCCCTCTCCACCCCCTGTTCGGAGTGTTCACATATCATGCGGGATTTGGCCGTACGCCCCGCTCGCACATGCGCAGAGACGCCTCTGCACATGCGCAGACACAAAACATCGGCGGGCCAAACGCACGCGTATATATCCGCACCGATCAGAATAAGGGCCATAGTCCTACAGATACAACCGGCCCTTTGAGGGTGACCAAACTGCTGATGCGGCCCCCGATGTATTTGAGTTTGACACCCCTGCCCTACATGCTCACCACCTTGGGGCAGAATGAGCAGGGCATGTTTTATGACACTGTGGAATCTGGCAAGCCCATAATTATCTCCCACAATGGGCACAATGGGAATAGGCCAGTTTGAATGGGCAAAATATGGGATAAAAGGAATAAGCTTATGGGTAGGAGTCAGTCAGCAGAGGGACATCTGGAGGAGAGATATCAGGAGGAGAGGAGAAGGATGAGAAGATGAATAAAGCTTGGTGGAGATGTTCACACCTAAGGAATGGAACAATGAACTTGCAAGTATTCAATTAGTGTTAGTAATTGTCTGAAGGTGCCCACACACTAGAAAGATCTGCGATCGTAAGATGTGCGCATAAATTAGCCTTTAAATCTTTTGCCCGTCCTGGACAAAAGATTTCAGGCAAGCGCACATCTTTACCAAAGATTTTTCTTAAGATCCCGTGTGCATTTCTATGGATCTTTTGTTAAATCTTCTGATCTTTTGTGCAGCACGTAAGATCAGAAGATTCAGCTAAAGATCCACGGGAGCTCGCATCGGACAAAAATCGGCCGATTTTCGACCGATTATCGGTAAACATCGGACAATATATCGGCCGATTTGTCGGAAATCGGCCAATCGGCCCAAAAATCGTTCTAGTGTGTGGGCACCTTAAGTTTGTTAAATTGTTTTATGTTCAACGTTTTATAAGGAAGTATAAATATAATTATAATTAGCATATATATCACTACTGTGCACAACTTATTCTGTATGATTTGTTCTTTTCCTGTAAATAAAATATCTTTGATCGGAGCGGCAAAACCAAGTTTGAACGCACTTTGGAATCATAATTTAATAATTCCTATATATGAGAATTGCATATATGTATCAGCAGCCTAGGTTGTAAGTCTGACGCAATATATTTGCAGATATATAGGATAACCATGTATTATAGAGTATACATATATTATTATTATTGAAGAGTCCCCTTTTCAATAATTGGCACCCCAGGTATTAATATAATATAAGATTCCCAGTCCACACTACCTACTGCAGTACTATAAATCCAGTCCGCTGGTGCCTACCTACTGCCGCATATAATTCCATTCTGCTGATGCCTACCTACTGCCATATATAATTCCAGTCTGCTGGTGCCCTGACTACCAGTTCCTACTGCAGTATATAATTCCAGTGCGCTGGTGACTACCTACTACTGCATATAATTCCAGTCCGCTGGTGCCTACCTACTGCTGTATATATTATTACAGTCCGCTGGTGCCTACCTACTGCTGTATATATTATTACAGTCCGCTGGTGTTTACCTACTGCAGTATATATAATTCCAGTCTACTGGTGCCTACCTACTGCCATATATATAATTCCAGTCCGCTGGTGCCTACCTACTGCCGTAAATATAAATCTAGTCCGCTGGTGACTACCTACTACTGCATATAATTCCAGTTCGCTGGTGCCTACCTACTGCTGTATATATAATTCCAGTCTGCTGGTGCCTACCTACTGCAGTATATATAATTCCAGTCCACTGGTGACTACCTACTGCCATATATATATATATATATATATATATATAAAATTCCAGTCTGCTGGGGACTACCTACTGCCGTATGTATATAAAAAGTCAGTTTGGAGGCCTCTGTACAAACTGGCACTATTTCACCTGAGTTGTCCCACCTTCAGTGTGTACTCCGAAAAGTTTTTAGTGCAGCCGGGAACTTTGTCAGTGAGCGGCGTAGGAGATGATGTTCAATGAATTATCAATTCTTCAATGAAGACCAGCAATTGCCTACAGTGACTACAGAGGGACCTGTGATTGTGGAGTCCAACAGGGATGAATTGATAATCTGCGAGGATGAGGAAGTACACACTGAAGGGGACGAGGAATCAGAGGATGAGGATGATGACAATATCTTGCCTCTGTAGAGCCAGTTTGAACAGGGAGAGATGAGTTGCTTTTTTTGTGTGGGGGCCCAAACAAACCAATCATTTCAGACCCTGTCGCTGAAATGATTGGTTTGTTAAACTGTGCGTGTCCTGGATATACAACATAAGGGAGGGTGGGAGGGCCCAAGGACAATTCCACCTTGAACCTCTTTTTTTTCTTTACATTATGTGCTCTTTGGGGCCTAGTTTTTCAAACTACCATCCTGTCTGCCACTGAACTGCCACTCCTATATGGGCCACGTGTTTGTGCCGCCCACTTATGTTGCTTATCATCGACATCCAGCTACCTCGGTGCAACCTTTATAGACTGGAAATTAGTGTAAATGAATATAAATGAGGTTAATAATAGCGTAGGAGCAAAATAAACCCCACATTCCGTGATTTTAGCGGTATTTATGGGGTTTTTTTTGTTTTTTTTTTAAAATCAGGACCCAAAACCTGGAAGGGTGGTTTTGGAAAAACCCATTAGAACCCAAAACCCAAAGGTAATCCAGACCCAAAACCCGAGAAGTGGCCGGTGCACATCCCTACTTTACCTGTGGCCAGGCATGACGTCAGGGAGGGTCAAAGGGAACAGCTGTCCCAAGCTCGCCATTCTGAGGGGCCCCAAAACAGGCCCCCCCACACAGTTGTCCTACCATTCAGCCCCCATCTCTCCCCCCTCAGATGGCAACCAACTGCTCAGCTGCTGCCCGGCTTCCCTGCTCGATGGACGGATGAGGCGACAAAGGACCTTATGGGGTGGAGCTAAAGGGGACCCGGCCTGAGGGTGGACCTACAGGTGACTGCTGCTGTTGCTTCCTGAGCATGACATAGAGGAGAGGCTGCTGTAGTTCCAGTCCCGACCAGTCAGGCTGCACTCTGTGGAGTCTATGTTTCAAAGGTAAGACTGAGTGGTGTATGTGTTTATATATGTGGAGTAGGTTAGGGATAGCCTGTGTGGGGGGGTCGCAGGGTATGTAGGATAAGCACTTGCAGAGATGGTCAGATTAAGCCTGCGGGGAGGGGGGGGGGTAGGGTGGAGGGTTAGGAAGTGCTTCAGCATTATAGAGCACAGGCTGTGGTGGGAGGTTGCACGTGTGATAAAACGCCAGTGGCGGGTTGAAGGAAAACATTGGTGTGATAGAGTGCAGGCCACAGGGTGAGGGAGCGCAGGGTGAGGGTGCACATCAGTGTGATAGAGTGCAGGTCACAGGGTCAGGGAATGTGTCGGTGTGATATAACCCACCCAGGCACTAGGGTAAGGGAGCACACCAGTGTGATAGAGCACAGACCACAGGGTGAGGGAGTGCATCAATGTGATACAGCACAGGCCACGGGATGAGGGAGTGCAGGGTGAGGGAGCATGTCAGTGTGATAGAGTGCAGGCCGCAGAGTGAGGAAATGAATCAGTGTAATAGAGAGCAGGCCGCAGGGTGAGGGAGCGCAAGCCGCAGGTTGAGGCAGATTTAGTCTGTGGTGGGTTAGGTGAAGGGTTAGAAAGAGCGCAAGCCGTAGTGTGAGGGTGCACATCAGTGTGATAAAGCATAGGCTGCGGGTGAGGGAGAATGTTGGTGTGATAGAGCGCAGGCCGCATGGTGAGGGCACACGTCAGTATGATAAAGCGCAGGCCGCAGGATGAGGGAACACAGGCTGCAGGGTGAGGGAGTGCATCAGTGTGATAGAGCCACGGCAGCGAGGCAAGGGAGTGCGTCAGTGTGATAGAGCCCAGGCATCAGGGTGATGGACCACGGCAGTGTGATAGAGCGCAGGCCGCAGGATGAGGGAGTGCGTCCAGTTTATGTTCCAGCAAGGGAGGGGGGTACTAGCATTTGATGGGGTGGGATGGTACTATGGATTGTTTGAGGGAGGTGGCCCCAAAATCGCTTCCTTGCCTAAGGCCCCAAAGAGGTGCCTCTGAGCACATGCATGGCTGCCAATAAGGCGGTGCTGTGGGTACAGCTGTCCGCAACTCATTTTGGTCACCGCAACCCCCCAACTGCCTCCGCTGTGCTCAGTGCGATGAACAAAGCAGGTCCTGGAGCACAGGATTATTTAACCCAGGACACCAGCGGCAAATTAAAATGCTGCACCGGCTTTTGAGCCAATCAGAGCTCTGATTGGCTCAACAGCCATTGCTGCATTTTAATTGGCGTCCGGCATCCTGAGTTGAAAAAGCTTGCGCTCTGGGGCTTTCGGGCTGCAGCACAGCAGAAGAGGAGATGGGGAGAAGGAGCTGGGTTAAGGTAAGTCAAGTGAGGAAGTGGGAGGCAGACTGGAAATGAGTCCAGAAACCACTTATGGCAGACCAATTGTGTTTTATGTTAAGGAGCTGCTGCTGCAGCCTGCAATGTAAGTTCCTCCCATCTGGCATTTGGTTCCAACCCCCATAATGTACCGCATTCTGGGCTTGGTGCATATGAGGGCTGTGACCAAACCTCGGAAAATTGCATTATCGTTAATGCCTAGAGCAATTTTTTCTACTTTAAGATGTTTATTTCCCTCTAAAGAAAAAGATTATGAAGCCAATGTAAGGATAATACCCCCAAGAGACTCATTGCATTTGGACATTCTGTTCTCATAGATTATTGACCTCAAAAGCAAGGGAAAAAAATAACATTTATTCCACTTCTGCGACATCACTGTATTTGATCTTTGACATATCATTGTCAGAAAGGATGTTGTCATAGGGCCTGATTCAAAGTTTTAAGCAAAGCAACAAAGCACACGACTGGGAAAAAAACATGTTGCACTACGGGTGGATCTAATATGTGCAGAGAGATTTATATTTGGGTGTGATATTTTTTATGTGCAGGTCAAATACTGGCTGCTTTTGCACATAGGCACAAAAGTAGACTACTTTATTTTTACACTACAATTTAAATTTCAGTTGGAACACATCTCATCTAAATCCTCTGCAGGTGTTACATCTGCCCCACCTGCAGTGCAACATGATTTTGCCATGTTATGTGCGCTTTGCAACTCCGTTGTTCCCACCTTCACACCTCCCAACTTTTATTGTGGCCAGGGAGGGACATTTTCGCGCGTCGAAGGTGCGCTGAAGAAATTAGGGGCGTGGCCTGTGGCAAGGGGGCATGGCTAGTAGCTCTGTAAGCTGCAGGCCAGCCCCTAGCCCCCTCTGCTTGCGGGAATAGATGCTGTGAGCGTGCGCACAGCATCTATTCACCGGGTGACAGGGGGGCTCCCAACTGCCACCCGCCGCAGGACACTGCCGGCCCCGGGTGCCGAAAAACCGGGACGTTTACCGCGGTATGCTGGACAGTTGGGAGGTATGAATCTTTAGACATATATGTATAGTTTTGTCTAATAAACTAAAGACATTATGGAAAATACCTTGTAAAATCCTTGTGGTTTGTATAGTGTGGGGCAAGAAATATCTTATATCAGATTTTAAAGGATATAAAATAAAGGCATGTTACAGTAAATACTAATCAGAATTTAGAACATAATCTAAGTGCATGAATACAGTTAATTTTCATTTGGTTTTGAATTTGATAGCGACATTCCCTGGTGTATAGCAGCCTTTGGGCCTGATTCACATTCAATCACCCTCCAACGTATTCACGATTGTGTGGCACTGTGCATGCACATGCGCGTATTTACGCATGTGCAGGAACGCTGTACAAATGCCTTCAGTGACTACCACAGTCGCTGAAGCGTTTGTAGGGGTAGGGGAGGGAGAGGGGTGGACATGGGGTGTTTGTTGGGGAACGCAAAGCGTTTTAGAGGCATCCATATGAAAACACTGGGCATTCCCCTGGGAACGCAGGCTGGCCACTGGGGACGGGCGCCTGATGTTACCGAAGGAAATAAAAGTCACACTGACTTTTATTTCAGATGGGGAGAGAGATCATTCGATGGTCGGTGACCATCTCACCAGCTAGGCCCCCTACTGTCTCACCAGCTAGGCCCCCTACTGTCTCACTAGCTAGGCCCCCTACTGTCTCACCAGCTAGGCCCCCTAATTTCTCACCAGCTAGGTCCCCTACTGTCTCACCAGCTAGGTCCCCTACTGTCTCACCAGCTAGGTCCCCTACTGTCTCACCAGCTAGGCCCCCTACTGTCTCACCAGCTAGGCCCCCTACTGTCTCACCAGCTAGGCCCCCTACTGTCTCACCAGCTAGGTCCCCTACTGTCTCACCAGCTAGGCCCCCTACTTTCTCACCAGCTAGGCCCCCTAATTTCTCACCAGCTAGGTCCCCTACTGTCTCACCAGCTAGGTCCCCTACTGTCTCACCACCTAGGTCCCCTACTGTCTCACCACCTAGGTCCCCTACTGTCTCACCAGCTAGGTCCCCTACTGTCTCACCAGCTAGGCCCCCTACTGTCTCACCAGCTAGGTCCCCTACTGTCTCACCAGCTAGGTCCCCTACTGTCTCACCAGCTAGGCCCCCTACTGTCTCACCAGCTAGGCCCCCTACTGTCTCACCAGCTAGGCCCCCTACTGTCTCACCAGCTAGGTCCCCTACTGTCTCACCAGGTAGGCCCCCTACTGTCTCACCAGCTAGGCCCCCTACTTTCTCACCAGCTAGGCCCCCTAATTTCTCACCAGCTAGGCCCCCTACTGTCTCACCAGCTAGGTCCCCTACTGTCTCACCAGCTAGGTCCCCTACTGTCTCACCAGCTAGGCCCCCTACTGTCTCACCAGCTAGGCCCCCTACTGTCTCACCAGCTAGGCCCCCTACTGTCTCACCAGCTAGGCCCCCTACTGTCTCACCAGCTAGGCCCCCTACTTTCTCACCAGCTAGGTCCCCTACTGTCTCACCAGCTAGGCCCACTACTGTCTCACCAGCTAGGCCCCCTACTGTCTCACCAGCTAGGTCCCCTACTGTCTCACCAGCTAGGTCCCCTACTGTCTCACCAGCTAGGCCCACTACTGTCTCACCAGCTAGGCCCCCTACTGTCTCACCAGCTAGGTCCCCTACTGTCTCACCAGCTAGGTCCCCTACTGTCTCACCAGCTAGGCCCCCTACTGTCTCACCAGCTAGGTCCCCTACTGTCTCACCAGCTAGGTCCCCTACTGTCTCACCAGCTAGGCCCCCTACTCTCTCACCAGCTAGGTCCCCTACTGTCTCACCAGCTAGGTCCCCTACTGTCTCACCAGCTAGGCCCCCTACTGTCTCACCACCTAGGTCCCCTACTGTCTCACCAGCTAGGTCCCCTACTGTCTCACCAGCTAGGCCCCCTACTGTCTCCCCAGCTAGGCCCCCTACTGTCTCACCAGTTAGTCCCTCTGCTTTCACCCAATCTAGCCCCTAGCTGTCTCTCTGAACAGCCCTATTCTGTCTCTTCAGCCAGCACCCCCCGGTCTCTCCCACCAGCCCCCTCCAATTCAGACCTGATCGCTGCTGAGAAAATTCAAACAGTGGCCGACTATGGCCCTTATTCTGCATCGTGCGGTACGGCCCGCGTGCGGCCGTACCGCCGATGTTTTCAGTCTGCACATGCGCAGAGGTCAATCTGCGCATGTGCAGCCCAATTCGCCGCAGACGTAGTTCGTCCGCCGCAAAGGGGGCGTATAGGGGCGTGAGGGGCTTCATACCCTCATTTCCCTATGAATACGCCCAGCGTTTCATGGGCGTTCCCATGCAAACGCGGGGCGTATGCATGCTAATGAGGGTATGACGCCAGTGATGGGGACGGAAAGCTGACGTCGCCGGATGTCAGCTCTCAGCCCCCATACAAGCTATCACACGGACGATTGTCCGTGTGGTCTCAGCTTGCGGGACCTGGTGGGGCGTGCGGCCCTGCCTTCGATGGTCGCCGACCATCGAATGCAGGGGGCAGCTCCCACCATGGTGGAGGCGTACGCCCCACCATTTTCTTGCGGATCGCCAGCCGTCCGTGTACGGACGGCCGTGGCGATCCGTATAGTAGGCGGGGATTGGTTGGTGCGGCCGGAGCCCCGTATGCGGCTCTGGCCGCACCGATCAGAATAAGGGCCTATGCTACATTTTTCCTTCGCAGTGTGGGTGTGTTGTCAGCTCTAGGCTGGATATGCCTGTATCCCTAACAGCCGCTGGGTAAATCTCTGGCTACTCATAGCTTGGAATGACTGGTCACCAGTGGAAAAATCATTTGACGGGATTTGGCCATTTTTGCTTGGGTGTGAATTCTTCACAGAGCATGCACATCAATTCGCAGAGCGTGCACATCAATTCGCAGAGCGTGCACATCAATTCGCAGAGCGTGCACATCAAGGCAGAGCGTGCACATCAATTCGCAGAGCGTGCACATCAATTCGCAGAGCGTGCACATCAATTCGCAGAGCGTGCACATCAATTCGCAGACCGTGCACATCTATTTGCAGGATTTCACTATAGCAGGGAATTTTACGATAGTGGGGTGGCTACATGATCACTGGCCATTGCTAATTTGCTTAGCAGCAATAAGGTCTGAATCAGGCCCATAAGACACACTTCACCATCTCTCCAAATAACCAGTGTTCTAGTCAATAAATAGCATAAAATAAAACATTGAAATGCTGGACTGGATTAAGAAAAAGAAGAAGCATCTTTTTTTTTTTTCATTTCATGTTTTTACCGATCCAGTTGCTATTTTTTCCATGTTCTTATTTGAGAATTCACAAGAGTTTAACACCCACACACTGCCACAGGCTCAGAAGCTTTTGAGTGCTTCACATTTCCAACTGTCATCCTTGTAGAAGGCTCCTTAAATTTCTGACGTTGTCTGCTCACCTCCAGTGTCAGTGTTCAAGAAAGAATTCTGTGCACCTATTCATAACACATATTAGGCCTAATTCTGGTTGGCTTGCAAACATTGGTAGTTTGATGCTTTGCAAGCCATGTAACTCTGCCTGCCGGGCATGCGAATGCCTCCCCCCCCCCCTAACGCTGAATGTGCCCGCAGCGCTGTGAATAAATGTTATGCAGAAACATCCACTAGCAAGGCTTGCGTGCTGGCCTGAAATCATTTCATGGTAGCCGACCATCGATTGATTTCTGTAGCGCTCGCCAATCTAATCTCAGTCTCTGGTGATTTAGATTAGTGGAACCCTGCTCCAAGAACAGGACGGGCAGTTGACATCCGGTGAAGTCAGCTGCCTGCCCAAAGAAGCTGTCTGCCCCAAGAAGGGATGCCCAGTGTTTTCCTGGCCTCACCTAGCGTTCTAGAGGGAATGGCCAGGAAACGCTGGGCATTTGCATGCAAACGCCCCCTGGCCGCCTACTCCACCCCCCAGGTGCACTATGGAAGTCTCGGAAGGCGCCCGCAAATTTGTTTATGCACATTTGCAGATTTTGAACATCGAACTCCCTGTACGAACACTTCGCCACCATTTAGGGGGTGATTCAGACTTGATCGGTCATGTCCGAAGTCGCTCTCCCCGGCCGGTGGTGGGAGTTTGTGCATGCATGAATATGCGCAGGGCTATTTTTCAGCAGGCACTGAGGCCCTTATTCTAGTTCACCCTTTCTGACAAAATATTTCTTAGATGGACAAAACCATGTGCACTGCAGGTGAGGCAGGTGTAAAACCCCACCCAAATCTAATTATCTCTGTACAAGTAACACCTGCCTCACCTGCAGTGCACATGGTTTTGTCCATCTAAGAAATATTTTGTCAGAAAGAGTGAACTAGAATAAGGGCCTCAGTTCCTGCTGGAGCCTACTGAAAAATAACCCTGAATATGCGCATGTGCAAATCCCCTGGGTGAATGCCTTTGGCAAGTTATACACTCGCCGTGACGTTCACAACATGATGTCCAGGCAGGGGGTTGCACAGTGTTTTATGGGTGTGCCCACAAAAATGGTAAGCACTCCCATAGAAGGGCTAGGCTTACCCCTGCGAACGCAATTGTTCTACCATTGTGTCTGGTCCATTACATCACCACTGGTTTCTAGACCGGCATCATCTTATCCCCAGCTCCCAGGCTGACGACGACTTACCTGCCGGCTCCCAGACAAACTACTATTTACCTGCCAGCTCCCAGGCTGACAACTATTGACCTGTTGGCTCCCAGGCTAATGACTACTGATATCACTGGCTCCCAGGCCACTGACTACTGATATCACTGGCTCCTAGGCTGACAACTACTTACCTGCCAGCTCCCAGGCCGATAACTACCAACACCTCTGGTTCCCAGGCCAATAAGTACCAACCTCCCTGGCTCCCAGGCTGAAGTTCATGTATCGGTTCCCTCACGGACAGTATCCTCCATTGGCTTCCAGGCCAGATTCCTCCATCGATTTTCAGACCGACACCTACTGAACTTTAATATACAGAATACATCTATACAGTTCTGTTTCCCTCAAAATCTCCAGTAAACATAATCCAGTGTTTCCTTCACCGGCGCTACATATCATGAGAAGAAAAAGACATCCCTGGTGTAGGGTGGGCGTCTCCTCTTCTCCGTTATTCGAGTATACACACTTTAGTAGATATTATCACCACGTGACAAGTGATTACAATAGTACCGTACGCCTCTATTAGGGGGAGGACGGCTCCTCTTCTCCGTATCTAGGCAAAGCTTTGGGTTCCCATGTATGATGGAAGTCCTTTGTTATTCCAAGGTCGGTACTCGAAGCGCTCGTCGTACTTGTCGGAGTAGTAGATGTGTTTAGCGGACGTCCTCCCCCTAATAGGGGCGTACGGTACTATTGTAATCACTTGTCACGTGGTGATAATATCTACTAAAGTGTGTATACTCGAATAACGGAGAAGAGGAGACGCCCACCCTACACCAGGGATGTCTTTTTCTTCTCATGATATGTAGCGCCAGTGAAGGAAACAAAAAACATCTGTGTGTCTTTTATAGAAACACAGAACTATTGCAATTTCTGAATTTGTGGTGTGGGGACACCATTCTTTTGTTTTCCTACCTGCTGCTTCATAAAAGCGCAAGCCTGTATACTAGTGTAACTATTGTCCTTTACCATAATCCAGTGTTGTCAACTGAGTTCACAGGACCAGGTCAGGGGGGCCACAACCTGCTAATCGGGTGCAGCTAAGTCCAAAGCTCCTCGCGGGGCTCCCTGTCGAAGACCACTAGTGCCACTGTTCCTGGGCTCTACCAAACCTTTATTCCGACTAAGGCCAATTGCAGCTCCTATAGCTGCATGCAGATGGACACTTTCTGTCTCGCATGCACGGAACGTTTTCTTTACAGGTGAGAGTAACTGCATACATTCATCTGTAGCTCAAACTGGTATGATACTTACTTTCAATTTCACTCGTACCCGTAGCAGGTTCTTGTAAACCAGACGCTCTGTGTTGAAAGATAAAACAATTTATTCCACCCGATTAAAAGTTCAATAGGTTACAAAGATGGAAAGTACAGGACGGGAAGCACATAGCAGTGTGGATGGACCTGCGGGGATGTGCTGCAGACGTGACCGCTGAAAGCACTTCTAGTGAACACCTCCTCCTTAGATGTGTGCTGCTTGAGTGGAAAGCTGAGGCAGCACATATGCTGCTATGTTGAATATGGGCAACCAAGCAGATCCTGTCTACTATCGTCTAGAGCAGGGGTGGCCAAACCTGTCCTCAAGATCTAACAACAGTTCATGTTTTTCAGGCAACCTGTGGATCTATAGCAGGAATGAATGCAGCAGGTTTGAAAATGTGACAGTTAGTAATGACTACAGCTGTGCACCAGCTAGGTGATCTGGAAAATGTGGACTGTTGGTAGATCTCGAGGACCGGTTTGGCCACCCCAGTTCTAGAGGGTGCTGAATACATAAGAAGTACATTCTGATTGGTTGCCCATAGCAACATCACATGTGAAGTCTTATTCCCATCTTAGTAAATTTCCCCACTCCCTGATCCCTCTATTACCTAACTGTTTCTCTAGAAAGCCCTGGTGGTCTGCTTTTTTGGGGCCTGAGTCATACACTACTTTTTCTATTTTGTAAAACCAGACCACATTAATACTGCATTTTAAAGGATTGTTATGATGCTACCTAAACAAACTCTAACATGTAGCCATAATTTCTTGTATACTAAGGACTTTGTTTGTCTATGGCAAATTTCTAAACATAATTGTATAATATTTATCACTTGACATTCAATTTATTATGTGTGCTCGAGATGGAAGTTAAAAGGAACATTTCTAGTAAACCATCTCACATTAACCCTTTGATTGCCGACCTTGCTGTGAGAGATCCTCAAAATATGCACTACAAATGCCAGCGTTGCTCACAGCGACTGTTCTTTTAGTATAAATAAACACAAATACGGCCGAGTCTATTCATTGAACTTTAGTTAAATATTGCAAGCAAAAATGAACAGCCACTGCGAGTGACGCTGGCTTTTTTTAGCAGATATTTTGAGGATCTCTCACAGCACAGTTGGCACTCAAAGGGTTAACCCTAACTTCAGAATTGAACTAATGTTAATCTAGTAAACAATGGGCCTAATACTTCATGGATCACTAATTTATCAGAGAACAAGGAGTTGCCTGCGATTAAAAAGCCTCCACCCAAAAAAGGAAAATTGCTGCTGCATCGCAAATAACAGTGCATTCAAGTGTCCTGTGTAATTTTCTCTAATCTTAATTGTTGTTGGTTTTTGAGATTTTACCAGGATACTTATAGTGAAGAATGAGTATTTAATAGAGATATATATGAAGACAGCATGCCTAAAGGTAAAAAACAACAACAAACAAGCAGAAAGAGCACTTCTGAAACAACTAAGGATATTTATAGTCAGTGGAGTAAGTTTGTCCCAGTTGCCCGGAGGCAAGATATATATTGGTGCACCCACCCCACACACACACAACCGCAACCTTGAATAATATATGAAATATATGTGTTATATATATATAAATACAGGTTGAGTATCCCTTATCCAAAATGCTCGGGACCAGGAGAATTTTGGATAACGGATTATTCCGTATTTCGGAATATTTTAATATTTCAATAATGTATTTTGTAGTATGTTGCATTTATGCTGTATAAACACATAATATACACACAAATATATTTTATTAACACATAAAATACACACAAATATTTTTTAATTGTTCAAAAAACAAGGTTTCAAAAACGTGCAACAAAATGTATGTACTATCTCAGCACTGAATTTGAATGCCAAGCAATCATTTTCTTGCACATATATAGTGCCAGTTACATATCATGTCCCCAGTGATGCTGTTACAAATGTCCCCAGTGAGTTTTTAGCAAAAAAAAAAAAAAAATGTTCACTTTCTGAAATGTCCGTATATTTAGAGAGACAGAGAACACATATTTCAGAACTCAGCTACAAAGTGATATTGACGGTTTTCAATTAACTGATTTAGCAGAATATGAGAGGTGCCCCCCTGGGAGCAGGGGCCCGGCGGCAGATGACTCCATTGCCTCCCAGAGTTCTGCCACTGCTTATAGTGAAGATACTCTGAGATAAAGAGGTAGAGCTTTTGCAGTTGATAATAGGCCATGACAGGACCAACATGCACCAGGTTACACTGAACTTGGCTTACACGCAGTGGTGCAAGTAGAAAAAATGTCTTAGTGGTACTGTGCGCCAAAGGCACGCAGTGAAAATGGGCGTGGTCAGGGCATGGTCATATGACACAAGGGGGAGTGGCTACATGACAAAACTTTATGCCCCCAGTGCCAGATATGCCCCCCACAGTGCTAGATATGCCCCCAGTGCCACACATATGCCCCACAGTGCCAGATATGCCCCCAGTGCCAGATATGCCCCCACAATGCCACACATATGCCCCCACAGTGCGAAGTATGCCCCCAATGCCAGATATGCCCCCACAGTGCCACACATATGCCCCCACGGTGCGAAGTATGCCCCCAATGCCAGATATGCCCCCACAGTGACACACATATGCCCCCACAGTGCAAAGTATGCCCCCAATGCCAGATATGCCCCCACAGTACCACACATAAGCCCCCACAGTGCAAAGTATGCCCCCAATGCCAGATATGCCCCCACAGTGCCACACATATGCCCCCACAGTGCAAAGTATGCCCCCAATGCCAGATATGCCCCCACAGTGCCACACATAAGCCCCCACAGTGCGAAGTATGCCCCCAATGCCAGATATGCCCCCACAGTGCCACACATATGCCCCCACAGTGCTAGTTATGCCCCCAGTGCCAGATATGCCCAATAATGCCACACATATGCCCCACGGTGCTAGTTATACCCCCAGTGCCAGATATGCCCCACATATGCCCCCAGTGCCAGATATGCCCCTACAATGCCACACATATGCCCCCACAGTGTAAAGTATGCCCCCACAATGCCACACACATGCCCCCCACAGTGCTAGTTATGCCCCCAGTGCCAGATATGCCCCATAATGACACACATATGCCCCCACAGTGCTAGCTATGCCCCCACAATGCAACACATGCTCGCCACATATGCCCCCACAGTGCCAGAAGCCAGCAGCAGCACAAGTTACTCACCCTTCTGGTGTCCGGGTCTCCTCTTCTCCTCCCCCACCCCGCCGCCGATGATGATGATGCTTCTTCTTCCAGGGACAGGAGACAGGAGACAGGGGACAGGGGACAGGGGACAAGGGACAAGGGACAAGGAAGTGCATCGCGCGTCTCTCCTTCCCCCGCTTCACTCTGTCCGGGCCGCCAGCCAATCATACCTCGCGGGTTGGCTCCTGATTGGCTGCCGGCCCGTGAGCTATGATTGGCTGAGAGCCCAGTCACAGTGACACAGGGAGGGGAAGGAGAGATGCGCAATGCGCGGTACTTGTGAGTTATCTGGACGCCCGATTTTTTGATTGTATGCCTTAAGTTAAGGCATACAATCAGATGCGATGCGATGCGATATCGCATCGCATCGCATCGCATCGCATGCGACCATCGGATGCGATGACCCGATTTTTCCATAGGAATCAATGTTAAAATGATTCCTATGGAAAAAGGTGTCCTTTTCATACCCCTACTATCCAAGTGGGCATGGAGTTGGATATAAACCTGTGGCGAGCGTAGCGAGCCACCGAGCCCGAAGCGTGGCGAGCGAAGCGTGGCGAGCGAAGCGAGCCCCGCGAGGGGACGGTATTCCGTGTCCCCTCGCGGGGCTCGCTACGCTCGCCACGCTTCGGGCTCGGTGGCTCGCTACGCTCGCCACAGGTTTATATCCAACTCCATGCCCACTTGGATAGTAGGGGTATGAAAAGGACCCCTTTTTCCCATTGAATTCCATGTTAAAATGGACTCAGTCCATTTTAACATTGATTCCTATGGAAAAATCGGGTCATCGCATCGCATCGCATCGCATCCGATGGTCGCATGCGATGCGATGCGATGTCCCGATCCGACCCGATTTTAAAATCGGCGTCCGGATAACTCACAAGTACCCAATGCGCTCCCCTCCCCTCAGCTCCCTTCTCATCAGCTCCAGTGGCGCCGGGCGGTAAGGAATCAGCTGTGGTGGAGCGGCGGAGGCCACGCCCCCCGCCACTTAGATATGCACGCATGCGCATTAGACACTTTGCAGGGCATTTGTTATGGCGGTACGGGGTACCGGCACAATATGTTTTACCGGTACGCCGTACCACCGAGTACGTACCGCCATACTTACAGCCCTGCTTACACATTACTATCACTGAACATTAATCAATTTGGACAAGTTACATTGCTATTTACATAAATGTGATTTGTGAGCACAAAGACCCAGGGGGGGGGGGGGGGGAGAGCACACAGGAGCTGATTGGGTGGTAGTTTATTTCTCTCCACTTTATCGCCTTCCACACACCACCACTTAGTGTATATGTGGTCTATGATTTCCCAGGCCTTATCTTAAGTTGCTTCAGACCTGGGGTAGCCAACCCTAGTCCTCGAGAGCTACCAACAGTGCATGTTTTGCAGGTCTCCTCACAGAATCACAAGTGAGCTAATTAGCTCCATCTGTGTATCTTTTAAAATGTGTCAGTGATTAATGAGTGCAGCTGTGCAGCAGCTAGGTTGATTGTAAAATGTGAACTGTTGGTAGCTCTCGAGGGCTAGGGTTGGCTACCACTGCTTCAGACTCCCTCCCTCTTGTAAACAACTACACTGGAGTTGCACTTCTAGTATTGCGGAATAAAATTCCAAGCAATATTAAATCTTGTGTTGTGGTGCTTTAGTTGTCATCAATCAGCACACAACAAAACCAAAAGTAGAAAAAAACATGGCATTATATCTTCTGGATGTACAATAATGCATGCCATCCATAGGATAAAACATGGTGTAATCCTAAAATAGGAGGAGATAATGTCCAAATCACCTGCCATCGCACCAAAAAAAATGCGATACTTGTTTCCTAGCACGGCCACACTGATTTTGATCGGGTTGGTCGTGTCGGAAAAAATTGCGTCGGTCGCATCGCATGCGACCAAATCGCATGCAATGCGACCGACGCGATGGACCCGATTTTCACATTGATTATTTACAATTTACACTCCCTCGGCAATTTAGAAGTCTAGGTTTAGACGTCTAAATTCAGACTCCCTGCAGTCCTGCGCACCGCTGACAACCCGGCAATTTACACTCCTCCGGCAATTTAGAAGTCTAGATTTAGACGTCTAAATCCAGACTCCCTGCAGTCCTGCGCACCGCAGACAACCCGGCAATTTACACTCCTCCGGCAATTTAGAAGTCTAGATTTAGACGTCTAAATCCAGACTCCCTCCAGTCTCCTCCTGCAATTTAGAAGTCTAGATTTAGACGTCTAAATCCAGACTCCCTGCAAACCGCTAAGATGGGGGCATCTAAATTTAGTAGGGTCTAGGGGTACACTATTAAACCTGTTCACAATGACACTAGTCGACGTAACAGCTGTCGACCTTGTTAATTCCACTATCCACGCCAACCCGAAGCGTGGTGAGCGCAGCGAGCCCGCGAGGGGCGGCGGTACGCGTCCTACGACCTTTTCATACCCCCACTATCCACGTCGGCGTGGAGTTGATTTTATAAAGTGTGGCGGGCGCAGCGAGCCACCGAGCCCGAAGCGTGGCTAGCGCAGCGAGCCCCGCGAGGGGACGCGGATACCTGTGAAGCCCACGAGGGGACCTGTGAAGGTATCCGTGTCCGCTCGCCTCGCTGCGCTCGCCACACTTTATAAAATCAACTCCACGCCGACGTGGATAGTGGGGGTATGAAAAGGTCGTAGTCTGCGCTTACCACGCTTCGGGTTGAATTATCAAGGTCGACAGCTGTTACGTCGACTAGTGTCATTGTGAACAGGTTTAATAGTGTACCCCTAGACCCTACTAAATTTAGATGCCCCCATCTTAGCGGTTTGCAGGGAGTCTGGATTTAGACGTCTAAATCTAGACTTCTAAATTGCCGGAGGAGTGTAAATTGCCGGGTTGTCAGCGGTGCGCAGGACTGCAGGGAGTCTGAATTTAGACGTCTAAATCTAGACTTCAAAAGTGCCTTATTTTAACATTGAAGCCTATGGCAAAATCAGGTCCATCGCGTCGCGTGCCATGTTAATGCACACGACCGACGCGATGGACCCGATTTTGCCTTTCAAAGGAAATCCATCGCGTCCATCGTGTACCTTAACTTAAAGATACACGATGGACAAGATTGTGGCCGTGCTAGGAAACAAGTACCAAAAACGCATGTTACATAAAATATAAATGAGAATTTTGGAGTGTAATCACTTCCCCTGAAAGGATATTTGCAGATTATTACTAAGGGCCTGATTCAGTAAGGATCACATGTGTTAAGCTGCTCATGCATAGAACCTACTGCCTGCATTTGTGATTGCATCAAGGTCTCAGACATAGATCTGGAATTGTTGTTACTCATGGGTACCGCAAGCCAACTGATGGTGTCGCAGTGATCCGATGCTTGGATCACTACTGCAGCGGGAGGCATCTGATTGTAATAGACCCCTAATGCTGCATATACATACAGAGCTGTCGCTGCTTACATCAAGATAAAGAAGTTATCAGGACAAATTTCTACCTAGAGCAGGGGTGGGGAACCTTTTTTGTGCCAAGGGCCGTTTGTATAGGGAAAAAATCCTTGGGGGGCCATATGCAAAAAATGATCTTACAAATTGGCCTGCTGCAGTTGTCCCACGCTCCGGCGGCTGCCGCTGAATAGGACTGACAGTCTCCGCCTGCTGTTGATTAAGAGGAATCTCGTGAGAACTACCAACCTCTCGCAAGAATTCCCCTGTACTTGACTCCCGGCAAAGCTGCCGGGTGGGCCACTCAGACTGGCTACGGGGGCCGCATACGGCTCCCGGGCCTGAGGTTCCCCATCCCTGACCTAGAGTATCATCTGCAAGTCATGTAAATAATCCATTTTCCAGCTGAGGAAGAAGAAGGATTACACAAATATCCTGTGGTTCATGCAACCTTAGAATATCTGAATAGGATAAGGCAGGGCTGGGCAACACCGGCCCTCCAGATGTTGATGAACTACACATCCCAGCATGCCTTGCATCAGTTTCAGCATGGCCACATAGCAAAACTAATGCAAAGCATCCTGGGATGTGTAGTTCATTAACATCTGGAGGGCCGGTGTTGCCCAGCCCTGGGATAATGGGTACTTGTGTATTATCACGGCGCCCGGTTTTATCTAAATCGTATACGATATCTCATACAATTTAGGTGCAGGCTATTACATAGACTTACACCTAGCTGCACACCACTATAGGAGACATAAGTCCTGGCAAGGACTTATGGTACAAAGGGGACCTGTTGGCACCCTAATTCCCGCAAGGGCTCCATATAGGTACAGCTAGGGCTTACCTGGACCAGACACTCCGTGGAGTGGCGGTATCCAGATCAAACGACCAGAACTTCATCTCACCCCACCATCCAGGCTTGGGGTCAACCCCCGGCACCACCCATCCCCCACTTTTATGATTATCAATAAAGTACCAGCTTTGTTACCAACACATACGTTTAAGAGCATCATTCCTTTTCACATACATCAATTTTTGTTCTCATTTACCCCATCTTCTTCCCCCCCCCATACCTTCTCTTCCTTCTTATCCCACATCACAACCACCCTGAGTGCGCTATCCATACCCACGTATAAATACTACCCAGGGGTCTCTTTGGACATACCCCAGGATTAGCAGCACCACCTTCACACACCAGGTAGAGCGCAATATACTCTGTATCTCTACGAATATCTAGGTACACCTCTGCCTCCGTGTTACAGTACGTTATATGTTGAGTGTTGTGTCAAGTAAAGAAATCTAATCCCCCCCTCACCCCTTCCCCCCTCCAAAAAATGAAAGACTGCTTGAAGTTTTGGAGTAATAAGCACTACATTAACTATAAGTGGTAATTCTTTTTAAGCACAACATGATGTGCACTGCTTGGGTACATCCAAGTTAGGCATAGTTAAATAGTAGATAAGTCTGAATAAAGACTTGCCTCCATCGAGTTCAACCTTGGTTGGCGAGTATAATCTATTAGCTTCATCCCTTGTTATACGTAGTGTATTCTGATACCTTTTAAGACAGATTATGATTATTGTTTGAACCCCTGGATGTTTTTAACCAATATATGTTTGTTCAACCTTATTGCCAGGGAGTTCAAGGAAGAAAGCATCAAACTGTCTCTAGAAGCTTCTTTTCTCCTGGCAGCACATTTTGCTCACCTTTGCTGGAGTAGATGCCCATTTTTTAGTGTAACAGCTAATTTCTTCACCTGTAAACATTGGGTTTAATTAATCGATCATTGAACAACTAAGTATGCGTATGGCCCATAGTACACATCGCAAGTCCATCCTGTGATAAAAGCCTGCTACTTTTCTTTTATCGGTGGCTGTATGCTAGGTGATTGAGAGAAAGTCTGCATTTGGGGGTGGTAACTGCCCGTTTTCTGAGCATCAAGGAAAACACGGGTGTGCCCAAGTGTTGGAGGGGAAGGCGTGTAAAGTCAGCTCCAGCCCCAAACAGCCTGTTTCCATCGCAGCCATTGAGTAAGTGCTGGGCTATATTTTGGCAAGTACTGCTAAGCTATTTACAGGCTTGCACAAGGTGGGATTTAACTCTGGCGGGGAAACATATACCTGATCGCAGGGCTCCAAAAATTAGCAGATGTTCAATCAGGCTGTATCCAAGACAACTCTGGCAAATACCATAGAGACCCGGGCTGGCCAAACATCTGTGCCTCCCAATACTCTGTTCAGGTGCCCAGCCTACAGATTATACTTGCTTACTTAGAGACTTAGAGACAGCACATCAGGAGGGTCAGGGACAAGGTGACATCATCAAGCAAAATGACACAATTTGCAGTTCCCAAAGAGCCGCAAACTACAGCATTTTACTTACGGGAAAAGGGCAAACGGGGGCTCCGGGGAGCATGCAGGAGGTTGGGGAGCAGAAGGGACATCTAATTTTTGGGAGCCTCCTGGCAAAACTGGGAGAGTAGGCAAGTATGATACAGATGTAGACAGTGCAAGGCTTCTTTACCTCCTAGGTAAAACGTCTGTTAACCGTCCTCAGTATATACACATACATCCAAACAATGCCTCTCTCCTACATACATCCATACTTATATCAATCCCCTTCTCCTACTCCTCTACAGGCAGGACACCTCTCTCTCACTCCCCTTCCCCATCCCTCCGTACTCCCATAAACAATAAATAGAATGTGCTCCCCAACCCTCCAGCAACTTTTTTAACCTCAATCTGGCAAGCAGTGATCAGGCAGTCAAGTGAGGCAAAGTAGGCTACACCTCCACCCCGGCTGAGTCCCAGCCTCCTTCTTCCCTCAGAGGTGCAGGCTACAGCTACACACTACTGAAGAAATCAGGCATCGCAGCCCAGCGCAGCCGCCTGTGAAGGTTGTCCTAAGAGATCTGATCTGCAGTGGCGGCGCCCCTGTTAGTCCTGTTTAGTGCCATTAATGGGCGTGAGGTCAGGCAAGCGGGCGGCTGCTTCTGGTGATGGCTGTAAGGCAGTCGGGTGGCTGCCGCAGGTGATGGCTGTGAGGTCGGACAGATGGCTGCTGCTGGTGACAGGCGGGTGGAAACTGCAAAAATTTGACCTATTTGAGTTGAACAAAGTGCGCCCTCCAGCGGCCAGCGCTCTAGGCCCTGTAGACATGGGTGTTCAACATTGGGATTCACCGTGGCCACACCCTTGCCTGTGAGTCATAGGCCGGTTTCACACACTCCGGCTCCTGCCGGACGGTGAAATCCCGCACGGCCAGGGAGCCGTGCCGCACACAGTAGTTTATCATGGAGGGGATGGCCACAGCCCGGCAGCCGTCCCTTCCAGTGGCGGGATCCGGCTGCAGCCGTGCGGCCGGGCCGTGGCCGTCCCGTGTGAATGGACACAATAGTGTCCATTCACAACTAATGTGTGCGGCACGGCTCCCTGGCCGTGCGGGATTTCGCAGTCCGGCAGGAGCCGGAGTGTGTGAAACCGGCCATAGCCTCGTTTCCCGGACTCAGCTTCATTGCCAAGGAGGGACGTGCAGTCAGGGGAGGCAGGGGAGGCAGGGGAGGCAGTGCTTACCCTGTCAAAAATAATTAACACAATAAAATAAAACAAAGAAAATACTTATGACACGTATTATCTCATAAGTATATGCTTTATACTATTTTAATCCATTTTTTTTCCCGTAGGCACCAAGAGCGGTGCCCAGTGTTGCAAGTAAGGGGGTACGGCGTGGTACGGAGTACCTGTAAGAAATATGTTGCAGGTACGCAGTACCACTTACCCCCTGACCACTGTCAATTCTATTTTTATTTTAAGTCAAAATAAAATGCATCCGCAGCCTGCCCACCCAGTGTTATTAGTGCTGTATGCAGCTACCGCTACTGCTGATTTAGCCTGTCACACTGACAGGCATCAGCAGCGCCGACAGCATGAAGAGCAGGCTCCACTATTGTAAGCACAAGCTGCCCAGCTCTCCCCCAAGAGCCAACCCACCCCCAGTCATTCCCTGTTTCTCATTCCCTGTCTCCTGATGCCACACCACTATTGTCATTTAGTCACTCCTCTAGCTTTGTGTGACCACGCCCCCCGGATGACACATGACCATGCTCATTTTTGGTGGTGGCTATCAGTACCACCAAGAAAAAAATTCTACTTGCACCACTGGCGGTGCCTCCCGTGGTCAGTGATAAAGGACCTGAACAAGGGGCGACGAGGGTCCAGACAGGGGGTGGGGCTAAGCTTTTGGCTGCAAAAGCTTACAATAACCTGTGTAAATGGCACCTAGAGCAGTGCTTCAGTGACAGCGATGTGATTTCTGCATACATGAGAGCACGTCCCTGTCACTGAGGCGGCTGTGATTCGGCATCAGAACCGGGGGCACTGATCAGCTTCATTGCTGTGTCAGTGCATCCGGCTGCTTCAGCAGTGCTCCCTCCCGCCTGCCTGTCAGCGCACCCCACTGCCTTTGGTAATTATGATTTATTAAATTTTTTACTGCGGGGATGGGGGGGGGGGGTGTCATTTGGTGTCAGCAGGCGGGGGGGGGGGGGGGTCGGTTGTATCACCGGAGGGAGGTATTGTTGTCGGGGGGGGGGGGGGGGGGAGTGATGTCTGTGAACAGCGCCTCTCTGTGCACAGAAACCACCCCACATCACTGTTGCCAGGGATATGATACTGTCCCAGTCCATCCCTGGTTGTATCAAATATGGGGGTCAAATACAGTCCCTTGGCCGATGGTGCAGGTTTATGCACACGCGAATATGCGCATACTCAAACCCCAGGTGCGAACGCCTTCGGTGAGATTCAAACTTGTCAGGGAGTTCGCTCCATAGTGGGCGGAATGGGGGCGGGCATGGAGCTGGAGCAGGGGAACGCCCAGCATTTTATGAGTTGGCCCATAAAAATGCTGGGCGTACCTCTGGAGATGCAGGCATGTCGATGCATGCTTGTGGCAGGTGGCTGACATCACTTGAATTCGTCCATTGTCAGCCCGGATAAAACTTAAAGTACAAATACACTTGCATGCAAATGCGGGGGAATCGCTTGGCAGAGAGGGCAGATGTTCAATGGGGTGGCATTTACCTGGTCGCTATGCAGCAAATATATGCTGCCTAGCAAACAAGTCTGAATCAGGCCCAATGTTAATTTTATTATACACTGTCAAACATTACACTTGTGATGCTGATTTTTAACTATAATTTTATGTGTTTTTATCTTTTTAGCCTTGTAAGGATTTGCATGCAGCTGGGAGTAACAAGATTAATTTGGTGACATTTATCATCCAACAAGTTGCATATCTTGTGCCAAAGCTCTTTAGTGAAGAGTATAAACACTGCCGCCCCTTAACTTGACCTGTATGTAAAACATTTCCATTTATCAAAGCTTTGTGTTATGCATAGAGTCATTTTTCCTAGAAATAAAAAGTGGCGCTTTCACTGGCTGCTACTTTACACTGCAATAAAAATACCAGACAACCAGTGGCAGCGCAGCTCAAACTACAAAGAGTATACACAAGGAAAGAAAAGTGTGTCATGGTGTGGTGCACCGTAAAGAAATAAATGATACCAATAACATATAGCCTTTTTTTTAGACTTTTTTGAAGGTACTTGTGTATTATCACGGCGCCCGATTTCATCTAAATCACATACAATATCACATTCGATATCGTATGCGATTAAGCGGCTGATTTTCATGCGATTTGCAGCCGATTCGATCCGCGATGCCGATTTGCTGCGATTTCCTGTCGATTTGCTGCGATTTCCTGCCGATTTGCATGCTATTCCATCCTTGCAAACCCCCACTATCCAAGTCAGCCCGAGGCGCGTTGAGCGCAGCGAGACCCGCGGAGCTCGCTGCGCTTGCCACGCTACGGACTCGGTAACTTGCTGCGCTCGCCATGCTTTAGAACATCAACTCCACACCAACGTGGATAGTGGGGGTATGAACAGGTCAGGAGGACGCGTACCGCGTCCCCTCGCCACGCTTCGGGCTGACTTGGATAGTGGGGGTGTACAAGGATGGAATAGCATGCAATTCGGCAGAAAATCACGGCAGATTTCCCGGGCGCCATGATAATACACAAGTGCCTTTTTTAAAACTGCAAAATATAAAAAAAAACATACAAATGTACGATAAACAAAGTGAAAATAGTGCGTGTTTAAAAACAGCACGTGCAGGGACTTATTGTGTGTTTTTATAGGTATATGGAGGGGAAAGGGGAATGGGATGGAGATCGCACCAGTCTATCGAGCACTATGTTATAATAATTATTTTGTTGTGGTCTATACTATTTGGAATATTTTAACAGAGTTTTCCTTTCTCTCTTGGGCCCTTATTCAGAATCGTGCGGTACGGCCCGCGTGCGGCCGTACCGCCGATGTTTTCAGTCTGCACATGCGCAGAGGTCAATCTGCGCATGTGCAGCCCAATTCGCCGCAGACGTAGTTCGTCCGCCGCAAAGGGGGCGTATAGGGGCGTGAGGGGCTTCATACCCTCATTTCCCTATGAATACGCCCAGCGTTTCATGGGCGTTCCCATGCAAACGCGGGGCGTATGCATGCTAATGAGGGTATGACGCCAGTGATGGGGGCGGAAAGCTGACGTCGCCGGATGTCAGCTCTCAGCCCCCATACAAGCTATCACACGGACGATTGTCCGTGTGGTCTCAGCTTGCGGGACCTGGTGGGGCGTGCGGCCCTGCCTTCGATGGTCGCCGACCATCGAATGCAGGGGGCAGCTCCCACCATGGTGGAGGCGTACGCCCCACCATTTTCTTGCGGATCGCCAGCCGTCCGTGTACGGACGGCCGTGGCGATCCGTATAGTAGGCGAGGATTGGTTGGTGCGGCCGGAGCCCCGTATGCGGCTCTGGCCGCACCGATCAGAATAAGGGCCTTGGTCTCTCTTGAACTAACAGTCTCATATGTGTTTTTATAGGTCTCTATAGTATTAGTACAATATAGCGTGTCAACATTCGTCTCAATGTGGCAACAGTTTCTATTTAGATATACTGTAGAAGACAGAGTTACGTCCACCTAAGTGAAAGTCACTCTGGGCCTTATTTTGGTTCACTCTTTCTGACAAAATCCTTCTTAGATGGACAAAACCATGTGGATTGCAGGGGGGGCAGATGTAAAATGTGCAGAGAGAATTAGATTTGGGTGAGTTATTTTGTTTCCTTGCAGGGTAAATACTGACTGCTTTATTTTTACACTGCAATATAGATCTCACTTTGAAGTAAAACCCCACCCAAATCTAATTCTCTCTGCACAAGTAACATCTGCCCCACCTGCAGTGCACATGGTTTTGTCCATCTAAGAAGGATTTTGTCAGAAAGAGTGAACCAAAATAAGGCCCTCTGTTACAATTGTTTCACAAATGTTATTAGATGTTCAGAAACTGTTTCATGTAAAAACTGTCTGTACTAGACAGGACATGTGCACGAACTACCAGTGATAAATAAATCTATTAGAATCTGTTTTGTGCAGATACCCTAAAGATGGTATATTAGTCTACTTGATGGCAAAGGAGTTGACACAATGGGGGAAATTTACTAAGAATACGAATAATTGTATTCATATTCTTGATACGAATGAATACGACTGCATACCTCGTTGTATTCCGGAGGGGAATTTATAAAGCAGTCATATACGACTGCTTTGTAACCCTCCGATGTATTAATTCGTAAAAAAACGGCGTGGGGTCCCCCCCACAGCCATAACCAGCACCAGGCTGAAAGAGCCGGGGCCGGTAATTAAAAATCAGGGAACCCGACAAATAGGGGTTCCCCAATTTTTAACAACCAGCCCCAGGCTCCAGGTCTGGGGCTGGTTCCCAAAATACGGGGGACAAAATGACTAGGGGTCCCCCGTATTTTAAGAACCAGCCCCAGGCACAACCAGCCAGCAGGGTAATGCCACAGCCGGGGGACACTTATACCCCTTTTAGAGATACTACCCGGGATTTTGTCCAGGTTTACCCGGGATTTTCAACCCAGGTCACTCCCGGGATTTTAGTAACAGACCCCCTTTCACACTACACCTCAAATCTGGTAAAAACCCGGGTAGACCCCTTTCACACATAAGCCAGGCTTTTCAAGCATTTAAGGGGTCCTGGGGGAGTGGGGACCCCCCGCCCAATAAAGGACCCCCCCCCTCCAGAACTTACCTGACCAGGCTGAAGCCTGGTGCTGTCCCCGGTGGCCCTGTGCGGTGGCCACCGGGCTGATAAAATGGTGTAAAAAAAAATAAGATTAAAAACTATTGTCTTATACAGTGGAACTATGAGTCCCAGCAAGCCTCCCCGCATGCTGGGACTTGGAGAACCACAAGTCCCAGCATGCGGGGCAATAAAGGGCCCGCTGGGTCTTGTAGTCCACAGTACAAGAAATAGTTAAATAAACACACTGACACCCCAGAAAAATAAAAGTTTAACCCCTTCCCGACATTTGACGTACATTTACGTCATGGTCGGGATGTACTTCCCGACGCATGGCATAAATGTACGTCATGACTTTAAAGTGTCACCGCGTCTATAGACGCGGTGACAGAGGGACGATGGCTGCTGTCCCTGACAGCAGACATCTTCCCTCATGGCCCAGGGGGGGCAGCGATGCCCCCCCCCATCGGCGATCGCTGTGATTGGCTGTTCAAATGTGAACAGCCAATTGCAGCGTTTTCTGTGTACCGGCGAATAACGGCGCTCGGTAACACACGGATCGGTGGTGATTGGTGCTGTTAAGTACAGCACCAATCACCACCGGGTGTAAAGGGGTCACTGGTGGTCACCCCACCTCACCCCACCTGCCCCCAAGGCTGTGATTGGTCCGTCGGACCGACGAACCAATCACAGCAATTACTCCTCAGAGGAAATAACGGAGACAGCCCTGCAGCCGCCATTCCGGTCAGGAACAGCGTGCAGAGCGGTCTCCGTGCCCATCTGTCCTCTTATACTGACCTGATCAGCGTTGTGGTGTGGTGGCATCCGTGCTGCCTGCTGCTGGTGCTTCCTGGTTGTTGGTGCTTCCTGCTTGTTGTGCTGCTGCTGCGGCATCATTGTGTCATATAATATAATATTGTGTAATATAATTTTGTCCCTGCTGCCCCCCTTTTGTGCTGATCAGTATAAATTAACTGATCAGCAACTTTTTTGGGGTGCAGGTTTTTTTTTTTTTATATATATATACCCCGTCAGGTTGCACCAAAAGTTGTGTGTCTGCTGCCCCTCACTGCTAATCAGTGTTGCATCACTGATCAGCAGTTTTTTTTTTTTTTTTTTTTTTTTGAGGGTGCTGTGGGGTCTTTTTTTTTTTTTTACACCCACTGTGATTTTGTGGGTGTCCTGTGGCCGCTGAGCGCTGATCAGTGACGTACATCACTGATCAGCATTTTTGGCACAGGGTTGATCTATTTTTTTTTTTGGGGATCAAATTCCTGTTACCTTTGACTCATCAGCAGTTTTTTTTAAAAAATTTTTTTTTTGGAGGGTGCTGTGGGGTCTTTTTTTTTTTTTTTTTTTTTTACACCCACGGTGATTTTGTGGGTGTCCTGTGGCCGCTGAGCGCTGATCAGTGACGGACGTTACTGACCAACATCTGTGCTCAATTTTTGGCGCAGGAGCTTTTTTTTTTTTTTTTTCTTTTAACCCCTTCAAGGTTGTACCAAAAGCTGCCTTGAAGCTGCTGCCCCTTAAGGGCACTTACACGTGTTAAAGCACTACATACACAATACATACCCCCCGTGTTGAAATAAAGTTTGTACCCCCCTACACTATACACGTGTTGAAACACTACACTTACACAAACACAACAATAATAAAAATGTCCCAATCATCCCAAAGACGGTTTTCAGCGGAGGAGGCATATGCCCTTATTGCCTCTGACACTGACACAGCCAGTGAAGTAAGCAATGAATTTGCATTCGTCTTAAGCTCCTCTTCCTCCTCTAGCGATGAGGGACCCCCTCAAAGACGCCCCCGTAGAGCAGCTGAGACCCCCCCCAATGATTGATCTCGTATGGACCCCACAACCAGACAATTTTGAGCCCCAGGTTCCTGAGTTTTTGGCCAACCCAGGAATCCAATTTGATACTACAGGCCTCAAAGAAATTGACTTTTTCAAAGTCTTTTTCTCTGATGATTTTATAAATTTAATGGTGGACCAAAGTAATTTATATGCCCAGCAGTTTGTTGCCCAAAATCCCACGTCATCATTTGCTAGGTGGACCCCTGTAGATGCAGTAGAGATGATGACGTTTTGGGGTCTGGTGTTACATATGGGCATAGTTAAAAAGCCAGAAATTAGGCAATATTGGAGTACAGATGTTCTGTACAGCACCCCACTTCATCGTATGGCCATGACCCGGACTCGTTTTGAGACGATCCTTAAATTTTTGCATTACAACGATAATGCACAGTGCCCACCCAGAGATGATCCCACCTTTGACCGGCTATTCAAAGTCAGGCCGGTCATTGATCATTTCAGCGCCAAATTTGCTGAGATGTACATCCCCGAAAAATTCATTTGTGTAGACGAGTCACTTATACATTTTAAAGGAAGGGTTAAATTCCGCCAGTACCTTCCCAATAAGAGGGCAAGGTATGGCATAAAAATGTATAAGCTGTGCGAAAGTACCTCAGGGTACACCCACAGGTTTAGGGTATATGAAGGGAAGGACACAAGAATTGAACCGCCAGAATGCCCCCCCTCCCTCGTAGGTGTTAGTGGAAAGATTGTCTGGGATTTAGTGCACCCCTTCCTGGATAAGGGTTATCACCTCTATGTAGATAACTTTTACACCAGCATCCCCCTGTTTAAGGCCCTTGGTTCAAGAGGTACAGCAGCTTGCGGTACTGTGCGCAAGAACCAAAGAGGCCACCCAAAAACGCACGTTGCCCAATTACTGAGAAAGGGTGAAAGCAGGGGAATATGCACCGAAAATATGTTGTTGGTCACATATAAGGACAAGAGGGATGTCCTTATACTGACAACAATTCACGGAGACAGTACCACCTCCGTCCCTGTACGAGGTACCAGTACCCACACCTCAAAACCTATTTGTATCCTAGATTACAATAAGTACATGGGCGGAGTGGATCTTTCAGATCAGGTACTGAAGCCGCACAGTGCCCTGCGGAAAACAAAAATATGGTATAAGAAGCTGGGCGTGTATATCATCCAGATGGCACTGTATAACGCTTACGTACTATTCCGTTCTACCAGCCAGACGGGGACATTTATGCACTTTCAAGAGGAAGTCATAAAGGGCCTAATATTTGGGAACCAGCAGGCAGAGGGCCCCAGTACTTCTAGTACTGGCCCCAGTACTTCTAGTACTGGCCCCCGTATTGCATCAGGGCAGCATTTTCCTAACGAAATCCCCTCCACTGGAAAAAAGGGCAGGACACAAAAAAGGTGCAAAGTTTGCTATAAAAAGGGAATAAGAAAGCAAACTATTTTCCACTGTGAAACTTGCCCCGACAAACCCGGCCTATGTATGAAGGAGTGTTTTAAAATATACCACACATCTATGGATTATTAGGTTCATCATTTCACCGTGCTTCAGGGGTCTTGCTAATGCGACATAGCACCCACCATTCATTCCACCAGAATCTGTGCTGCAAAATCCAAATATCAATCCTTCCCTTCGGAGTCCTGCCATGCACCCAAATGGTATTTTTTGGTCACATATGAGGCATTGCCGTACTCGGGAGAAATTGCGGCACAGATTTTGGGGTGCTTTGTCTCCTTCATTCCTTGTGAAAATGAAAAATTTTGAGCCAGAACTGCATTTTTGTGTAAAAAAATGTAATTTTTCATTTTCACAGCCCAGTTGTACCAAAATTGGTGAAACCCCTGGGGGTTTGAAATGTAAACTATACCCCTAGATGAATTCCCTGAGGGGTGTAGTTTGCAAAATGGGGTCACTTGTGGGGGGTTCCTAACTTTTAGCATCTTATGGTGCCTAAAAAATAATCTCATAAAAAGGAGGCTCCAAAATCAAGTAGGTGCTCCTTCTATTATGAAGCCTGTGGTTTGGTCAACGTGCACACTAGGGCCACATATAGGATATTTATGAAAACAAAAGAATTGGGGGAATCAATTTTTAGTCACATTTCTCTAGTAAAATCTACTGTGTTCCTTAGAAAAATGTATTAAAATTGAAAATCTGCAAAAAAAATGAAATTTTGAAATTTCACCTACACTTTGTTTTAATTCCTGTGAAACACCTAAAGGGTTAACAAACTTCCAAAATGCTGTTTTGAATACTGTGAGGGGTGCAGTTTTTGAAATGGCATCATTTATGGGGGTGTCTCACATACAAGTCCCTCAAAGTCACATCAGAACTGAACTGGTCCCTAAAAAAATCAGTGTTTGAAATTTTCTTGAAAATTTGAGAATTTGCTATATTTTAAGCCTCCTAGTGTCCAAAAAAATTAAAAGGAGGTTGAAATAATGATGGCAACATAAAGTAGACATATGGTCTTTGTTAGTTATTAACTATTTTGAGTGGTATGATTATTTGTCTCACAAGCAGAAAATTTAACATTTTGCAAATTGCTAAATTTTCTATTTTTTTACGACATTTTGGTATTTTTCACAAAAAAACACAGACTGTATCGACCAAAATTTACCACTAACTTAAAGTACAATGTGTCACGAGAAAACAATCTCAAAATCACTGGGATAAGTAAAAGCAATAAAAAGTTATCCCCACATAAAGTGATACATGTCAGATTTGAAAAAAAGGGCTCTGTCAGGAAGGCAAAAACAGGCTGCGGCGGTAAGGGGTTAATACATACGTTACACAAACACACTGATACTTACCTATCTTGAGCCCGTCGGTAGGTCCCTGGGTCGGTCCGGTGGCTTGGTTCCGGGGCTGGTCCGGGTCCGGGGTCCAGGATCCGTTGTAATCGAAAGGGGTACCTGTGGAAGGAAATCTACTCACCTGGTCCTCTGGCGACCATCCCGACATCTTCTCTTCAAGTCGCGCCGCTTCCGGCTGCTGGTACCCGCTCCGCTCGGACACTGGAGACTGAGATGCAGAGATATTCATATTTCCCCGCCTCTACTCAGAATGATTTCTATTGGCCGCCTAGCGGCCAATCAAGAGCCGACTTTCTCGGTTCCTGGTTGGCCACTAGGCGGCCAATAGAAATCATTCTGAGTAGAGGCGGGGAAATATGAATATCTCTGCATCTCTGAGTGTCAGAGCGGAGCGGGTACCAGCAGCCGGGAGCAGCGCGACTTGAAGAGAAGATGCTGGATTGGTCGCCAGAGGACCAGGTGAGTAGGATTTCCTTCCACAGGTACCCCTTTGGATTACAACGGATCCTGGACCCCGGACTCTTCAGCCCTGGAGCCCCGGACTGGCCCCGGAACCGAGCCACCGGACCCAGGGACCTACCAACGGGCTCAAGATAGGTAAGTATCAGTGTGTTTGTGTAATGTATGTATTAAACTTTTATTTTTCTGGGGTGTCAGTGTGTTTATTTAACTATTTATTGTACTGTGGAACTACAAGACCCAGTGGGCCCTTTAATGCCCCGCATGCTGGGACTTGTGGTTCTCCAAGTCCCAGCATGCGGGGGGAGGCTTGCGGGGGCTCATAGTTCCACGGTATAAGACAATAGTTTTTAATCTTTTTTTTTTTACACCATGTTATCAGCCCGGTGGCCACCGCACAGGGCCATCGGGGACAGCACCAGGCTTCAGCCTGGTCAGGTAAGTTCTGGAGGGGGGGACCCCTTTATTGGGGGGGTCCCCACTCCCCCAGGACCCCTGGCCAGGCTGACTGGTCGGTAGGGTTAATGCTTTGGCCGCGGGACCTTATATAATAAGTGTCCCCCGGCTGTGGCATTACCCTACTGGCTAGTTGTGCCTGGGGCTGGTTCTTAAAATACGGGGGATCCCTAGTCTTTTTGTCCCCCGTATTTTGGGAACCAGCCCCAGACCTGGAGCCTTGGGCTGGTTGTTAAAAGTCGGGGAACCCCTATTTGTCGGGTTCCCTGATTTTTAATTACCGGCCCCAGCTCTTTCAGCCTGGTGCTGGTTACAGCTGTGGGGGAGACCCCCCGCTGATTTTTTTCATTTATTTATTTTTTACACTAAAGCCTGCACGGATCTGACTGATCCGTGCAGGCTTCTGCCAAATACGACAGGAAAATAAAGTGTATTTTCCTGCCATATATTCGTGGCAGTTTTACACTAATTAGCAGCCGTATTTTCAATATGGCTGCTTAGTAAATCAGGAACCACCATTCTTTTGAATGGTGATTCCTGTCGTATTCTATCGATGGTGTAGACATTCGTATTTGTAAATACAAATACGAATGTTCCATCAATATGAATACGAATATTTGTATTTTTGGCATAGTAAATACCAAAAATACGAATACACCGAAAAAAATCGTATTTTCGTAGGAAAATACGTTTTTTTTCTACTAAATCATCTTAGTAAATTTCCCACACTGTGTCAATTAGGATATTCTCAATGTATGTATACAATTATTGTATATATTGATGAAAGAAATGTAGAGTGATATATTGGCTCTACTTATATCCAGGTGTCCGCACAATAAATTGAAAGGATAAATGTCATGGGTACACACTGGTAGATCATAAGTCCACCTACTCAATCTGAAATGCTTGCACTATAGCGGGCGATGTAATAAATTTATAGGGTGTAACAACCTCTAATATATTTTTGCTGCCGCCAGAGCATTGCATGCAGCATGGCAATAAATATTAGTCGGGTAGCTGTAACTATCAGTGTAACAGCAGTACCCGCTATGACTATGCGTGGCCGCTGTTACCACTTCACTAAACAAACCAATCAAGACTATATAAAGTTTAAATTGAATTACAGCGCTTAAAAGGACTAGATGTATGAGACGCTAAACGGTATACCTTGATAAAGTGGGAAGCGAAACGCGCGCCGGCAGCACAGCCGTGCAGGTGTACTATTGTGTGCTCTGTCTTTCCTAGCCTAACACATACCGCTTAGCGTCTCACGCCATGACACACTTTTCGGTACTTGTGTATTATCACGGCGCCCACTATTTGCTTAGTGGTTACTTGTGTATTATCTGGGCGCCCGATTTTTTCATCTCATGCCACTACTTAAGGCATGCGATGCGATTTTTCATTGGAAAGACCCGATTTTTCATTGTATAGTCACCCATGGGTGAGTTCATACCCCCACTATCCAACTACGCATCGAGTTGATTTTATATAATGTGGCGAGCGCAGCGAGCCACCGAGCCCCGCGAGGGGGCACGGATTACTTTACATGTATTCTGCACTTCGGGCTCGGTGGCTCGCTGCGCTCGCCACACTATATAAAATCAACTGCATGCGTAGTTGGATAGTGGGGGTATGAAATTACCCATGGATGACTATACAATTAAAAATCGGGTCTTTACAATGAAAAATCTCATCGCATGAATTGTGTGCCACTATATTGCATGCAATGCGATGCAATACAATGAAAAAAATCGGGCGCCCAGATATTACACAAGTACCGCTTAGTGGGCTATTCTGCGTAGGAAAATCGCATCGCATTGCATGGGCCATTTTAAGGGCCGTGTGATGCGATGCAATCTGAGTTTCCTATGTAATATATCATTGGCTGCCATTGTATGACATACAATGAGGTTTTAGGCAAACCCCCCCCCGAAGCGTGGCGAGTGCAGAGGAACGCGTCCTCCGACCTTTTCATACCCATACTATCCACGTCGGCGTGGAGTTGATTTAATATAGTGTGGCGAGCAGGGCCGGATTTGTGCCTAGGCCAGGGCGGCACCAATTAAGGGGCGGCAGGCAGGCTGACATTCTGTTAAATAGCAGCATGGCACAGCATGTGGGCAGCCACGAGTGACGAGCGCCGCAGACATGAATTATCATGTCGCTGGCAGCGCCGCTCGTCACCCGCCACTGCTCACCCACTCTGCCATGCACATTACATCACCGCTTAGTGGCTGGGTCTGACGGTCCCCCTGCGTGTCCAGAAATGGCTCAGGCTCACTGCTGCCGGTTCCCGTCCATTGACTACTCTACACACACACACACACACACACAGTCTATTGGCTGCTGTGTATCCAGCAGCTGAGCTGAGTGGCACGCAGATCCTCCCTGCACTCAGTCAGTCACAGTGTGTGAGCCGGAGAGAGACTGATGGAGACACTGTCCTAATCACTGTACTAATAAGTGCCTCCCTCCCTCCGGGTCCTCGTACAGTGAGCAGTCCAGAGTGCTTAAAAAAATATTAAGGTGGGCTACAGTTACATTTTTATGAAATATATAAATAACAATGTATGTACATATATGATTACATTAAAATAGGGGGGGGGGGGGACACAAAAATGTTGTGCCTAGGGGCGGCCTGACCCCTAAATTCGCCCCTGGTGGCGAGCGCAGCTTGCCACGCGATGGGACGCAAAATACATGTAAAGTAATCTGCGTTCCCTCGCAGGGCTCGCTGCGCCATTTTTCCTGGTGGGTTCTGCAATGCTGCTGCTGCTGCTACCGAGATGGGCATGGCAAGTATTGAAAAAATGGATGCAGGGTGTGCGATGTGTGCCCTTTCGGCCGTGTGAATCCATTATGGATACGCCAGTGATTGCTGTACACCGGTTGCTAGCATCACTGTAATAATATGACTGTATTGCAGCACCAACATTGCTATTTGCCTATCATACAGTCTATGTGAGGGATTCCAAAGTATTCAGCCAATCAGAGGCTACCACTGTTATTAGTCTTTTTTTTTTTTTGGGGGGGGGGGGGGGGATCAAGCAAATGCTAGTGATCGGTCTCACAAAGATACATATAATAAAGTCTGTTTTGTGGTCAGTTTGGTATATGCATTTTATCATGTGAATGTACCTTAGATATTTGGCACTTGCATGCCACCTCCAGCCCCACCTTGAGCACATTGGCACATTCTGACCCTCTTGGCACGTGACTGATTTGCACATATAGAACATTGGCCGAGATGTTTAATCAATTGTACAAATCAGTCAAAGCTTTCTCAGCTCCCTCCTTATCCATTTTGACTCATTTATTACAAAGGATCTTGGCAGGCAGACAAAAGTTATGACTGGAGCTGTGACAACTACATAAAGTTTGTATGTTCATGTCTCCTGCAATATAGCTTTCTGCGGTGCAGACTGGGACCAATCTGTGACTTCCTCAGGTTGTGAGTCACAAAGAATCATTGTCTGAAAAGCCTGTCCATCTGTAATGCTGTAGAAAACCTATTACAAAAGTTTTATTCTGTTACTACTTTAGTAAAAAGCCTGTCCAAATGACGGCTTCTGCAGTGTAATTTGAACTGTGACAGGAGTATTTTGGTCCGTTGAGTGGCCACTAATGGTCAGTGGCGATACTTCACCTCATAGAGGTGAGGAGTAGTTAGCCTTTTATATATAGATTGTATTATTGTATACTGTATTTTTTCATTGACAGTAAAACTACATTTTCATATACTTTTGTAAGACACATCTTTGAAGTGCATTACAAATGCATAAATGTTTCACATGATTTCACTCAGTGCATATTGATTATAGAATCACACTGATAATGTATATATATACACAGGGTCTAACTGGAGCATGAAGGACCAGCCAGGTGAATGGAGTGGCAGGGCCCCATACCTATATTCACAGTGTCGAACTGGAGCATAAAGGGCCAGCCAGGTCAATGCAGTGGCAGGGCCCCATACCTATATTCACAGTGTCGAACTGGAGCATGAAGGGCCAGCCAGGTCAATGCAGTGGCAGGGCCCCTTGAATATATAGAACACATTGTCATTACAAATGTACTAACAATATGCCAGAAGCAGATCAAAAAGTCTGTATACATAAAACACAGTATTTGTATCTGCTACATATCCAGAAAAAGAAGAGAAAGAGAGAGAATATCTAAAGCATATAGTAAACAGATATGAAGATTTGAGGAAAGGGGAGGGGGGAAAGACACAACAGACAAAAAAATCTATCTATATCCAGATCAAAACATATCACTTAAGGTGCCTCATTACCTGGGAGGGTAATTTTAGTACTGAGACATCAGTTGATTTTTCATGCAGGGAGAGTACATAAGCTCTTATTCAGATCTGATCGCAGTACAAATTTGTTCTCAAAATGGGCAAAACCATGTGCACTGCAGGTGGGGCAGATGTAACATGTGCAGATAGAGTCAAATTTGGGTGGTGTGTGTTGAAAGTAACTGAAATCTAAATTGCAGTGTAAAATAACGCAGCCAGTATTTACCCTCTAAAGAAACTAAATAACTCACACAAATCTAACTCTCTTTATACATGTTACATCTGCCCCACCTGCAGTGCACATGGTTTTGCCCATTTTGAGATCAAATTTGTACTGCTATCAGATCTGAATGAGGGGCGTAGTGTATTAACTAGTTGTCTGTACAAAAACCATTCAGTAGTCTCAAAAAGTTGAAATATATGTGACTGTACATCAGGGGCCAAGCTAACAATAAACGATTCCCATTTTCCTATGTTTGAAAGGGAAGCACGACGTTCATAATATAAAACACTAATGAGAACATTCTTTACCGAGACCTGTTTTTAATAAACGGCCAGTTAAAAAATTCCAAAAATAAAGAGGATTTTCCATAACCCTGATATCAAAAAGTTTTTTTATGAACATCACTACTTTAGGTACTTGATTCCTAGCACGGCGCCCATCGCATACCATACTTAGTGGTATGCGATGCGTGCGATGCGATATTCATGTTAAATTAACAGGAGTGCATGTACAATGAAATATCGCATAGCATTGCATGCCAGCAAATGGCATGCGATGTGATTTTTAATTGTACAAGCACCCTAATGGGTGTTTACAATGTTAAATGCACCCCCATTGTCAATGCCTCCCCCACTATCAACGCCAACCCCAAGCGTGGCTAGCGCAGCGAGCCCACGAGGGGCGGCGGTATGCGTCCTCCGAACTTATCATACCCCCACTATCCACGTTGGCGTGGAGTCGATTTTCGATAGTGTGGCGAGCGCAGCGAGCCACCGAGCCCAAAGCATGGTGAGCGCAGCAAGCCCCGCTAGTTGAAGTGGAATACGAGCCCGAAGCGTGGCAAGCGAAGCGAGCCCCACGAGTGGACACTGAATACATGTAAAGTAATCTGTTTCCCCTCGCCGCAATTTGGGCTCGGTGGCTCGCTGGGCTCGCCACACTATCTTAAATCAACTCCACATTGACGTGGATAGTGGGGGTATGAAAAGGGCGGAGGACATGTACCGCTGCCCCTCGCAGGCTCGACATGCTTCGGGTTGGCGTTGATAGTTGGGGTGGCGTTGCAAATGGGGGTGCATTTAACATTGAAAGCACCCTTCAGGGTGCTTGTAAAATTAAAAATCGGATCGCATCGCATGTCGCTATATTGCATGCGATGCAATGCGATTGTATAAGATGTCATACGATCAAAATCAGGGGCGCCGTGCTAGGAAACAGGTACCCTACTTTGTGCCAATATCTGGAAACTTTTCCACATGTCCACATATTGTGGAAGAAGGTAGCCGACCCCATATTACATTTTGGACACCCCGATTCCCCCAGTATCATACTTGCCTATCCTCCCGGAATGGCCGGGAGGGTCCCGAAAATAGGTTCCCCCACCCGGCCCCCCGGGAAGGTGGGCAAGGCTCCCTCCTTCCCCGTGGTAATAAATACGGGTCCGCGGGGGAGGGGGCGGGGCTAAAATTACGTGAATCGCGTCATTTTGCGTCATTTTAGCCCGTCCACGGACCCGCAAATTGATGCTGCTGCCAGTCATTGGGGCGGGGCTTGGTGATGTCAGCCTCACCCCGCCCCCAAAACGTAGCCTCACCCCGTCCCCTTTCACTCCTCTCCGGGCTTCTTCTGGTTGGGGGCAATATAAGCCGTCTGAAGTGACTAAAATGCACTTCCTGAAGGGAAGAAGTCAACAAATTGTCTAGGATCAATTCAGTTCCTTCTATGTTGAAAATTTTTATTTTTACATCTTTCTAATGTGGTACACCATCATTTGTCTCACAAAGACACTCACAGAGTCCAGCAAAAATATTACATTTTATAGGGACAATCTTTTGTCAGGACAAGTAGTCACATTATTTTTCATTTTATAACAAAAAGTATAAAATAAATCCAATAATACAAGTGTATGATAATACAACATTGCTATTAAACGATATAAAAATGTCTCAGAATATTTGTTTCCATGTCCCCATTCTGAAATATATTTAAATTAGAGATGAGCGGGTTCGGTTTTACTCGGATTTATTTGTATCTCAAAGCAAGATCTTATTGGCTATCCAAAACACATGACAGCTGATAGCCAATCAGAAAAATCCAAAATTGTGATAATTTGGCTATAATAACCGAGTAATTCTGAGTAAAAACAAACTCGCTTACCTCTAATTTAAATACACTATCATGGTTAATTCTGGGACCGACATTTTGATGGTAAAAGTGGTAGCAGAATACAGAATCTATTGTTTAGGTGTGCAAGGGATTCATCTAAGAAGATTCAGAAAGTAAACTACTTTTACTCTGCCACCTAGTGAAGCTGCTTGTGCATTGCAGCGTGAAACTACACATCTTATATTGTATGCATAAACATATAAATTGGTGCATCATAGCAAAATAATTATTTATGCCCCTTTCAGACCACACATATTAACCGTTATATTGCCGTTTTTTTACCGTTTCAAAGCGGTAATGTGTGCGGTTTTTTGGAAACGGTAAATACGGAGGAGGGTCCAACCTGTTTCAGACCAGTTTATTTGGTGTCTAGAACTGGTCTGAAACGGTATTCTACCCCCCCCCCCCCCCCCCCCAGCGCAGGGAAGGGAATGGTCGCGCTGGGGGCAGGGAGTCCCTACAAGTGTCTGCCGGGGCACTGTCCCCTGCCCTGCCCAGGGTGGGAGCGGGGGCTGCTGCTACTGCTGACGGCGCAGTCCTGCGCCGAGGAGGTGAGCGGGGAAGGGCGGCTCTGGCTGGGGTGCAGGCGGCTGTCTGCCCTGTCTCACCGGTTCCGGAGCAGGGCAGCAGCAGAGTGCGGGCAGCGGGAGCATGATGTGGATGTCCCGCTGCCTCCTTGCCCTCTGTGAGGGTGGGAGAGACGGTGCTGAGACAGTCCGACACAGGCAGTAGCAGCAGTGCAGGGTGTGCTGATGATGAGAGGGACGAAGAGCAGCCAGCGGTGCCCCCCATCACCTCACCATGCGCCCCCCTGCCTGCTCTCCATCAGCTGCACCGCTGGCTGCTCTCCGTCATCATCAGCACACCCTGCACTGCTGCTACTGCCTGTGTCGGACTGTCTCTTCGAGCATTGGAGGGGGGGGGGGGCTTTACCGCTTTTATCTGTTGCTTTCACACCGCAAACTTGCTTTAGACCATGTATTTACATGCCGTGTGAAAGGGGTTAAACTTGTTCTGACCTGTTTCAAAAAACTTTTTAAATACCTGGTCTGAGCAGGTTTTGCGGTGTGAAAGCAGCATTACTTATCTCTTAGAACAGGCATGGCCCTCCAGCTGTTGTGAAATTATCCATTAGCTGGTCTAGACTTTTCTTCTAGGGGGCGGTTTACACTTTAATCTCGACAGTCCCCCCTCCTGACTCCTTCCTTGACCAGTCTGAACTCCTCCCCTTCCCTGACTCCTCCCCTTCCCTGTCCTGGCTAATGTCATACAACCTGTAGGAGCAATGCACAGGCTAATGTCATACGACCTGTAGGAGCAGTGCACAGGCTAATGTCATACGTGGGGATACAGATGATTAGATGAGAGCACTTTGCATGCGATTTCTCTTTTGTTTGTGTTTAACTATTAGCGTTGATTACATATATACAACAGTTACTGGGATTATAAACCAATGACTATAAAATCCATTTAATTTGTATAAACTCACATTTTTACTACAAAGATGGTTAAAATAAACCAGATAATGGGTACAATATTTAACTACTAAAATACATTCATTAATTACATAAATAATAATAGACTATCATCTCAATGATGGCATACACAGAAATGTATGGTTGCTAAATATAATTTATACCCATAACTATATAGCTAATCACTACCAGGGCAGTCATATGGGGGGATTGCGGAAACTCCAGTACCGGGCCCAGACAGTAAGGGGGCCCAGGACTAGAATCCATCAAGTATAATTTGTCATAATTTCACTTGTTGCAATGTGGAGGTTGAGTAGTGTGGCCAGTACTGTGGACACTGTAGGTCTCGCTAGGCACGCCGGGGGGGTTCAATAAGGGGGCCCTGACTGTTTTCTCAATCCCAGGCCCCAGGCCCTGCTTACAACTATAAAGTTTTAAAATAAAATTCACACTTATAACTATATTGGTATTTAATACTATACCTACAACTATACTAATAGCAAATAATAATGTTGTAACCAATTAAAGTCTGTGCCCAAGATTACATGTTAATTAAATAATAACAAGACCCAGAGCTATATTGTAACATTGTTACCAAATAACATTAATGCTCTAAACTATTTGGTAATGAGTAAATTACTCTTCTACTGCACCCGGCACCCGGATCTCCTCTCCTGCTGCACACACTCGCCAGACTTTTTCTCCCTGCAGACCTATCTTGACGCCTGTCCTTATCAGACAGATAAACCAGGGGATTTATTTGCGGGACATCACCAGGAGCTCTGCAAGGACCATAGGCGTGCACACATTGGACCATATTCTGTCTGCGCATGTATAGATGCAGGGTGCGTGCACCCATGGCGAATATTCTGTTTGCCTGGTGCACGCACCCTACACAGTGGGCGGGGGGTGGAAAAGGGCGGGGCGCCGGGCAGCGTTCCATGGGTGTTCCCATCACCTGTGGGTAACAGAGCAAAAGCTGCATTCCAAGCAGTCTGCCAACCAGGTTATCACTAAACCAGCGTGGTGGATATCAGGATGTCCCACTTATAGATGAAAGTGTCAGTCCACGTATGGGGGTCTCTTGACATGTTTCTCAAACATAAATTTGGTGGCTTCCACAGAAGACTTTCTGTATGCTCCCCGGGCCCCCGCATCACCTTCTTCACCCTTGCTTGCTGAGACAAATGCCAAAATCTGTGGTTCTTCTGAGAAGGGGAGGCAAAAATTGGTACTTATGAGTTATCCGGGCGCCCGATTTCTAAATCGGGTCGGATCGGGCACATCGCATCGCATCGCATGCGACCATCGGATGCGATGCGATGCGATGCGATGACCCGATTTTTCCATAGGAATCAATGTTAAAATGGACAGAGTCCATTTTAACATGGAATTCAATGGGAAAAAGGGGTCCTTTTCATACCCCTACTATCCAAGTGGGCATGGAGTTGGATATAAACCTGTGGCGAGCGTAGCGAGCCACCGAGCCCGAAGCGTGGCGAGCGTAGCGAGCCCCGCGAGGGGACATAGAATACCGTCCGCTCGCCACGCTTCAGGCTCGGTGGCTCGCTACGCTCGCCACAGGTTTATATCCAACTCCATGCCCACTTGGATAGTAGGGGTATGAAGAGGACCCCTTTTTCCCATTGAATTTCATGTTAAAATGGACTCTGTCCATTTTAACATTGATTCCTATGGAAAAATCGGGTCATCGCATCCGATGGTCGCATGCGATGCGATGCGATGCGATGCGATATCGCATCGCATCTGATTGTATGCCTTAACTTAAGGCATACAATCAAAAAATCGGGCGCCCAGATAACTCATAAGTACCCAAAAATTATGCAAATTGCTACATTTTTGCCCAGCCCCCTCTCTGTAGCCCCAAGAATTGCGGCTTTTGGATGGATTGGGGGTGGGGCTTGATAACATCAGCCTTCCTCCCCACCCCCTGAAGTACAGCACAGAGAGGAGCTAAAAAAAAGGTAGGCAAGTATGGTCCACTTCCCCTTTAAAATGTGACATGGAAACATGAGTTATTGCCCCAGTCGATTGATAATATAATTGTAATAATGCACAAACATTGCAGCACTAATATTTCTACATTATTAGCCTAGATGGGAGGGATTTAAATGTATTCAGCCAAACAAGTACAGTTACTAATTGTCATCATCACACGTTCATATTTTGTACCTGTGTTTGAACACCTGCAAGTGAGATGCCCCGGAACAGGCATATATGTGCCTATATCAGGGGTAGGCAATTATTTCAGCTGGGGGGGCCACTTAATACTTCCAGCAGATATTCGAGGGCCGCACTCCAGAAATAGGGGGCGTGGTCACTCAAAAGGGTGTGTGTCTTTGAATGTATTGGAACACACCATATATTCCTTTTACACATCATGCAACACAATAGTAGTCCCCTTATACTTGCCCCTTACATATTATGCCGCACAGATTGAACCAAAAGTCGCATTATGCCACACGGAATGAGTGAAATTTCACACTGAAGTAGTAAAAATTCACATTATTCCCAACAGAAAGAGCCAAAATTCACATGGAAGGAGTCAAAATTCACATTATGCCACACTGAATATGCAAATATTCACATTATGCCACATAGAATAAGCCAAAATTCACATGGAATGAGTCAAAATTCATGTTATGCCACAAAAAATGATCCAAAATTCATGTTATGGTACCCAGATTGAGCCAAAATTCACTTTATGCCACACCTAATAATGCAAAATTCTATTATGTGGTAGGAGGGGGTCTTTTTCAAGTGTAAAGGCCCCCCTTCACTAGTGCAAATTTGAATATTTTCATCTGATGCAGAGAAATCAAATTAAATCGAATTAAAATGCTAAATGGTGGTAAATTCTACCTCCATTTTACATTCCCTCTCCCCCAGGACCCAGATAGCAGCATCTTCTGCTTCCATTTTATATTCACTCTCCCCAGGACCCAGATAGCAACATAATCTACCTGGAATATTAGAAGATGCTGCTATCTGGGTTCTAGGGGAGAGGGGATGTAAAATGGGGGTAGATGGGGATGTGTGTGTATAGGAGAGGGGGTAGCTGGATATTTGTGTATGCTCACTATAAGGAAATAATATTTTCCATGTGCTGGACACACATTTACCAGTTGTGTTTGGCCACAGTACAGTGAGTGCATACGGGGGTATACACCACCTATCCCAGAGGTAATACAGCTCACTGATTTGCAGTCTTCCAGCAGTAATTCCACACACCAGCTCCCCTTAGTAATGCCATACACCAGCTCCCCCATAGTAATACCAGACATGCCCCTCACATTTCCACACACCAGCTCCCCCCAGAGTAATTCCACACCAGCTCCCCCATAGTAATTCCACACACCAGCCCCCATTAGTAATTCCACACACCAGCTGCCCCTTAGTAATTCCATAGGCCAGCTCCCCCCGTAGTAATTCCACACACCTGCCCTCATTAGTAATGCCACACACCTGCCCCTCTTTAGATATTCCAAACACCTGCACGCCAGCCTTGAAAAATGGCGACGATTGCAGCCCCATGCTGTTATGATGACTCACCCATCCTCGGAGGCACCACTCCGGCTGTAGTGACATGCGGTGGGCGGGTGGCTCGGTGCTGCTATATGTGTGTACGATGGCGGCTGTGTGTGCGTAGTCCTGTGGTCATTTGCGCCTGGAACCTGCTACGCAAAAGCTGAGTGTCAGCTACACAGGACTACGCCGCACGAAAATGGGGAAAAAAATGGTACTTGTGTAATAGCACGGTGCCTGGCTACGGTACGTTTTCAGCGTAGGCTAAGGTACGCTGTCAGTGTAGCCCAACGGCTGCCTAGCGTACTTAACTAAGTGACTCCGCGGCAGCCCAGCTCTGTCCCCGGTGTCCATGGCAAGCCTAGTGAGCACCTCTCACACAGTGCCGGTAACAGCCAGATCCCAAGTGCTGGCGGACGCCGGCAGAGAGGGGATCATGCGGGCCGCGGCGGAGAGGTGCTCCAGCTGTCTGAGAAACAGGTGCGTCTCAGACGCTCCTGCGTGTCAGTAATTATTACGGCAGGGCACGTGTCCGCTTCAGGGAGAGCCTCCTTTTTAAACCCACACTATCCACGCCAGCCCAAAGCGTGGCGATCGCAGCAAGTGCCGCAAGGGGACGGGTTACGCGTCCCCGACCTGTTCATACCCCCACTATCGACGTCGGCATGGAGTTGATTTTCTAAAGTGTGGCGAGCGCAGCGAGCCACCGCGCCCCGAAGCGGAATACATGTAAACTAATCTGTAGCCCCTTGCCACGATTCAGGATTGGTGGCTCGCTGCGCTCCCCACAATTTATAAAATCAACTCCACGCCGATGTGGGTAGGGGGGTTATGAACAGGTCGGGGGGACATGTAACGCGTCCACTCGGCACAATTCGGGCTGGCGTGGATAGTGGGGGTGTTTCAGGAACACATATCTGACACGGACGCTGACTATGCTGGCCGCGGGAACACTACGCTACTTCTGACAGGTACGCTGACTACGCTTACTACGCTAGCGGGAACACTACGCTACTTCTGACTGACTACGCTAGCTGCACGAACACTATGCTGATTCTGACAGGGTCGCTACGCTAAATACGTAACGGGTGTCATGCTATTACACAAGTAACAAAAACATTTATGCTTGACATCGATGAAGAAAAATATCGATGGCAAAATTATTCTACATCGACCATAAACCATTGATGATTTACAATCATCGATCGTCAATTGCCATCCCTATACTTTGTACCGTTTTCTGCCCTTCAGATGTTGGAGAGTATGCTTTCTTAACGATTCACAAGCTTAACATAGTTGAGGGCAATCATAAATAAATAGGGAAGTCCAGGAACAGAGCATTTTGTCTCTCCTGGAAAAGGTCATGTTGGGAGGTAAGGGTAAGCTTAGGTATGTACTCAATAAGAGGCAGGGTTGCAGATGCGATCTTTAGTACATCTTTTAACTCTGGTCATTTTATGAGCAAGAAGCAAAAACTGTTTTCAAGTAAGATTTTAACACATGATTGCTTACCTGACCCTCTCCTTCAGGGAGAAAATGCTCTGTTCCTGGACTCTGGTAATGTATGATTGCCAACACCTGTGGTAAAACACCTTTCTTATCATTAACTAGCTCCCCACAGGTGATGGTAATCATACATTACCAGGGAAGTCCAGGAGCAGGACTCAGGTAGGCAACCTGAAGGAGAGGGTCAGGTAGGCAACCATGTTTTAACAGTTATTATTATACATATATAGCCAATACCTTGCCCAAACACAAAATGTCTCCCTCACCTTCCCTTACTCTGATGCAGGAAGCGTCGGCTCACTAAGCGTTCGCTGGAGACACAACAGAGACACATAAAGAGATGACTCCTTAGGAACCATGTTTGTGTAGTCCATTTCAACTTGATTTCATGATAAAGACATTTGGCAGTTCCCGTAAACACGAGACACTTTCTTTGGCCCACAGAGTGCATGATCTGTAACTCTAGTGACTACAGTTGTAGTTACTATTAATTCCTTCTCTGTCCGCATGAGAAGTATTTCTGAACGCCTTATACGTAATCTCAGAGTGTCTGCTCCGGTGTCCTTGAGCTGCAGCCGAAGCCATGAGTTCCATTAACGGGATACGAGGTGAGCGGACAGCGTGGCCCCTGCTTATCTCACGGGTACACCCCACCGCACTGCAGTGCTGGGAGCCATGCACTCTCCTAGTACACATTCCCGGCACTGCTGGGCTGGCTTCATGCAGCCTGTTCCTGTATAGCTGTCACTACAAGTCACAGTATGCCCTGCAGCTCAAAGGCATGCTGAGACTTTCAGTTTTCCAACACCTGGAGAGAGTAGCATGGTGCCTAATGCGCATTGTCTGACTGATTAATGCCATCATATTTATAGATGTATAATAAATAGCCAATCTGTATTCACGGTTTAAACCTTGTATTTATTATTCTCTTACTAGTTCCTCTCCTACTGTGATCACATTTACACATATTGTACATGTTATTGTTGTGTTTTTGTCTCTTTTCCTTGTAAACGTTTATATTATTTAGCAATTTGGACTTTGAAACTATGAGCTAGAAATAGACCAGATAATTAGATTATTAATTATGTATTCATGTATTATGTATTCATGTATTTTGCACAAAGTGCAAATTAACCCCAAAGTTCATATCCTCTTCCACTTAAATGAGGAGTGATGGGCTTGGTGTATTTTGAACTAGATCGCATCACATTTAATTAAAAATGCATACGATACGCTACGACAGAGTTTGTTTTGAAATATATGGTGTGCCCATATGAAAAGATGTTTGTGGTATTTAATCGCAGTGGGTTGATATGTTTGCCGATAGATGGTGTGGCATTTTTCCCAGTTGCGCATGTGTAGTAAACAGCTTCGTCTCAGTTTCTTCATTCCGGGAAAGTTGTTCTACGTTGTCGGATGCATGATGGATTCTGCAAGATCAGCACAAAGAGCTGTTATCCAATTTCTTTGTGTAGAAGGCGAGCTTGCTTCAGAAATTTGGGTGATGGCGGTGTACGGAGAGCAGTGTCTTGCATGGTGCACCATATTCCAGTGGTGTCAGGGTTATGAGGCAGAACGCAAAAGCATCAAAGACTTGCCACAGCCCGGGCAAGCGCACATTGTCACCAACCCTGCCACGATTTTTGGCTGTGAAGGATCTCATTACCAAATGGCGCACCGTGTGAGACTGCGCTTCGTACACCACTTTCATCCTGCAATAAATGTGCTGATCTGGAGGAATCCATTGTGCAAACAACTTTCCAGAAATTAACTGAGGCAAAGTTGATCACTACACACACGCAGCTGGGAAAATGCCAAGAAATCGATCAGCAAACACATGAACCCACTGCTATTAGATACAATGCAGCTACAGCAAAAGTCTCCTTTTCATTTGGGCACACCTTATAGGTCCGATGTTCTCTAGTTCAAAAAGTATGTGCAGCAATGTGATGTGCGTGGTATCACATATCGCAAGCCCAAAAGGCACCGTGTATGGGCACTTTCAGATCTTTTGTCTTGCATATCGTTGTATTTTAGTCTGCTTAAATACAACTTTCATAAACGTATTCAGACTATTAGAACAAGGATTCCACCCTACGTGGAAAATGGATATTAGAGGGACCCTGACACTGATTTAGTAGAGAACCGTTGTTTAGTTATTTTCCTTTCTGCAGCTTGCTATAATTACTGAATAGCTGCAAGTTGAGAACTGGGTATGTTAGTGTATGCATTTTTCCTATGCCTATTAGCCACTATAAAGTAACTCATTGTTCATAGATGTGTCAAAATCACATGTATTTTAATGACCTCCTTTGCTATTAGTCCATAAAGCAGGGCTGGGCATCACCGGCCCTCCAGATGTTGATGAACTACACATCCCAGCATGCCTTGCATCAGTTTCAGCGTGGCCACATAGCAAAACGAATGCAAAGCATCCTGGGATGTGTAGTTCATTAACATCTGGAGGGCCGGTGTTGCCCAGCCCTGCCATAAAGGATTTGTCCTGTCAGAACTAGTTTAAGTGTCGGGTGTGAATAGTTTCACATTTTCTTCTATTAAATTCATTGATAAGTGGTCAAGTGTCTGTAGTCTAGAGCAGTGGTTCCCAACCCTGGTCCTCAAGTACCCCCAACAGTCCATGTTTTCCAGGTCACCCAGCAGGTGCACTCATTATTCAGGCACATTTGAAAAGATCACAGGTGAAGCTAATTATCTCACCTGTGATTCTGTGTGGAGACCTGCAAAACGTGCACTGTTGGGGGTACTTGAGGACCAGGGTTGGGAACCACTGCTCTAGAGTCTAGAGAAATTGGTGGTGATGCTGCTGGCACATCCATAGAAGTGAACGGGACCCGGGTCACTCGACCTGGGTTAACTGTTCCCACTGCTCAGCAACCCGGGTCTGACCCAGGAATAACACCTCTTTTTGGAATGCCAGGTTGCTGGACCCGGGATTGTCGAAATAGCTCTTTCACTCCGCTACATGTTCTATATCCATGTGTTGTTTTTGTAATCTTCACTCGCTGCCAGCCAAGTGAAGTTTTCATCACCATAATTACCCAGAGCCTCACAGCTAAATGAATACGATGCCCTTGTTCCTATGGGGATGCAGTTACCATCCCGCCGGTCGGGATCCCGGCGTTCAGAATCCCGACGCCGGAATCCCGACCGCCGAAATGCCGACACTTTCTCCCTCCGTGGGTGTCCACGACACCCCTGGAGGGAGAATAAATTAGTGTGCCGAGCGTAGCGAGCCCGCAAGGGGGGGCGATCCACGTCCCCCCCCCCCCCTTGTCGGCATTTCGGCTGTCGGGATCCCGACCGCCGGGATCCCGACCGCCGGGATTCAATACTGAATCCTTCCTATGCTTACAGCTTCAAATTATGGTAATTTTAGTTCTGCCACATCTGACTTGTTTATTTTTTTTTTACTATGAAGCTGTTGTTAGAAGTGCTGTGTCATGCTTACCTAAGGTTATTTTGTTTGAGAGACATTTAAGTATTAACCTTGATCCATGAATTTAATGTGAATACCAGAATCTTAGTATATTCTATGACTGCATATGGTTTTATAGACCGGAAGTGTTTTCTTTGTTTGTTTTTTCTTAACCCTGAAACCTCAGTGTGTTCAACCATGTGGACAGCAAGTTGTGCTAACTATACTATTCCATATACTGAAAGCTGATTCAGTGGTGGATGCAATTCTGATGTCTTTTGTAATTGGCTGATGGTTTTTCTACCGCTCGTGCACCACAACTGTCTTACGTCAGCGGATGTAGTGTGGATTAGGATGCAAATTGATGAATAAACAGACTGGTGATTTAACTGGGAAAATTGCAAATACAATACAGAGGGGGTCATGATCATTTGGTGGGGTTTGGGGCGCAGCCAGTATAAAAAGGGGGGAGGAGCCGGGTGGCTGAGATGAACCGTGAAATGCATTTACACTGAAGATATTTTGCGGACTGTAGTGCCTAAATGAAATAAACCAATTTACTGTGTTGGTTTGTAGCAAATGTAGGAGCTGTGTGTCCTCTAACACAAACATGAGTTTATAGATCAGACGTGAATTTAGGAGAGTTGTACAAAGTACCTTTTTTGGTAAGGTTTTCTAGGTCACTGATGGCTTTCTGCCCACTTCTAGCTTGTATCAGTAAATGGGGTTTTCACATGCAAAGTCCAAAATTATATTTGTGTTCCTAGTGTATGGAAGGTAGATGTGACTCTTCTGTTTTTATGCATTTCCAAATACTTTTTTAATGGTTCAGCTTGGCTATTGTATGGATATGGAAAATGTGTGAAAAACACGTACGCACTGAGGTCTTGATAACAGTTTGTATGGAAGCCAATTAACCCATTAACCCATTTGGTTTTTGAATTGTGGGAGGAAACAAACGCAAATGGGGAGAATATTGAAACGTCTTACAGAGCCTTGGTGAGAATCAAACCCGTGACCTTAGCGCTGTGAGGCAGTCAAATGCAAACCACCATCCACGTTGCCCCAAATTTGTTATTGTTCATCTAAAGGGAATGGATGTATTTGACCCAGATTAGTGAATCTATATGGTTTTTAATTGTAAATCGATGGCATTGGCTAGAACAGGGGTCAACGTGTAGAACTACACCTCCTAGCATGCCCACACAGCGTCCCACATTGCCTATCCGTGAGTTAGAAATTGTCAGAATAACAATTTAGATCTATACTACATCTTATTTAGAAAATAGTATTGGTTTACTAAACCTGAAATACAGGTTTCTCTATGTTGACAATAACACTTCCAGATACATATTTAACATTTTTGAGCTTAACAGAGTTGAGATAAATGTTCAGGGCTTTTGTGATTGTGGGAAACCTGTTGAATAAATGCAGCAGTCAGTCTAGTTTTTAAAGACAACCGAAAAGTCTGCAAAAGTCTAATACACAGGTTCTCAAAGTCAGTCCCCAGGACCGCCCCACACAGTGCATGTTTTGCAGATCTCCTCACAGAATCACAAGTGTAATAATTATCTCCACGTGTGGATCTTTTTAAATGTGTTAAGGCCCCCTTACATTATGCGATTTGGGCACGATTTTGCCCGATTCGGATGAATCGGGCCGTGAAATCGTCCCAAATCGCATATGGAGACATCCCCTCCGACCCGATGCGCGGCCCCGTGCGCATCGGATCGGAGACGGGAGGTCGGACGGGCTGCACATAAGATTTGCTAAATCTTATGTGCTGCCCGGAGCCGTGCTCCCCCGCAACAGGGGACCTACCAGAGGGATCAGGCGCAGGGAGCCGGGCAGCATCAGCGGGAGCAGGGGGGGCAGCGCAGAGTGCCAGGGAGCCGGGCAGGAGAAGACGCTGCAGCAGCAGCACTTCCAAAAAAAAGCCCATACAAACGCATAGGAAGCCATTCATTGGCTGAGACCTCTCTCAGCCAATCAGCGATTGGCTGATACCTCTCTCAGCCAATCGCTCATTGGCTGAGAGAGGTCTCAGCCAATCAATGGCTTGCTATGCATTTGTATGGGGAATTTCTTTTTCACCTACATGCAGCAGGAGCCACTGCAGTCATTACATGTGGGGATAGAGTAGGTGTACTGGAGGAGTGGCACTTTAAGAAAACTTTACTGCTGCAGGCTCCTCCCTCCTCTATCCCCGCCCAGACCCCAGTCTTAGAAAAAGTGCCCGGAGGAGTAGGTTCTCTGGGCCTATACTCCTCAGGGAGTTAGGTCTTTTTACTTTTTATTTTTCTTTTTCTTTGGAAAATATTTTTATTTTTTGACTGCTGATCACAGACAGACCCCTCCGCAGGGTCTGCCTGCTCCGTGGGATCTGGAGGGGGGCTGGTCGCCACTGCCCGCAGTGCGCCTTCCATGCACCCGGCCACCGGTGCCACCGCATCGGGGACCCGCCGCAGCTGCACGCGGCTCGCGTTACGGGTCCAAGGCCTGGCCACTACTCCAGAAAAGAAGGCAGCATCGCTGCAGGTAAGCGGCGCTGTGCGCCGAAATGTGGCCTGAGACGGGCGGGCGCACCTGTTCTCTCCTATGCAGCAGCCAGTGTACTGACGGCCGCCATTTTGGCGTGCATCAGCGGGGACAGTATTAGAGCGGAGGCTGTACACAGCGCTCCGCTCTAGTGTAACTACGCGCCGGAGGGAGAGGGAGGGCTTAGGTGATGTCACCTGGTACCGCCCTTTCTCCTCTCTCTCTGCTGGCGCCATTGCTGTTACACCGCGAGGCTGACTGAGGGACATCGTGTACCGCGCTCCAGCGCACGCACTGCAGTCCAGCGCCCCCCCTTATCCACTACAGAGCAGGTCTGTAAGTTACTGGGGGAATATTTTTGTGCACAGTTTGTAGAGATTGTGCATAATCTCTGATACAAGGGCGGAAGGCTCCCCCTCCCTATCCTAGCTCAGCTCCGCTGTTTTAGGAATAGTATCTGTTGCTTATAATCTGTGCACTCTTGTTTATCTGTGTCTGTGTGTGTGGGTGTGTGATTCTAAATAACTAATCTCATACACTGACAGTATGGCAGGAAAAGCTGCCTCCAAAGCTGCCCTTAAGGTTTTTACATGTAAGTCCTGTAAGGAGCAGTTCACCCAGCATATAAAGGGTGTTTCTTTGTGTGAATCTTGTTATCAGGCAAAGCACACACAGGATGTGGAGCCTCAGACACAGACTTCTCAGTCAGATTCTTCTGAGCCTTTACTACAAAATGTGTTGGCTGGATTGGCTGCAGAATTAGCTGCTTCCAGGAAGGACAGGGAGCGTTTTCATGCTCACCTATCCATTATGGGTTCTACTGAACCAGCCTGGGTTAAGACCCTTATGCAGTCTATGGCCTCTGGGTCAAACCCAGTGCCTGGCCCTTCACGCCCTCCACAAAAACGTCCTAGATCTCCCATAGGTTCAATACAGGGAGCTGATATTGATACTGATGGGGATGAAGATGTTGATTTACTTCAGGTAGATGATCCTGAACACATTCAGGATGAGGCGCTACAGCGTGATGATCCACAGGGGGTAGAGGGCCTGATTCAGGCTGTTCGCACCACACTTAATTTGGTGGAGGAGGATGCTCCTATGCCTTTGTCCATATTTGGTCGGACACAAAAGCAGCAGGTTAATTTTCCTGATTCTGCTGAATTGGACAGACCTCTTATTAATGCATGGAAAACGCCAGACAGAAAATTCCAATTGTCTAGGCGCATGAAGCTGCTTTACCCTTTTTCTCAGGAATCTAGGGAAAAATGGGAAACTCCGCCTCCAGCTGATGTCTCGCTGTCCAGGCTCTCTAAGCGAACCACGCTTCCAGTTCCGGCTGCTGTGGCTCTAAAGGAGGCTCCTGACCGTCGTCTTGAGACCACGGTAAAAGCTATTTATACCACGGCAGGGGTCTTACTCAGACCAGCCTTAGCTTCAGCCTGGGTCAGTAAGGCCATGGAGAAATGGGCTGAAGAGCTTGCTTTGGGTTTACAGAGCGGTAGGCCCCGTGAAGAACTGCTACAGCTGGCTCTGTATGTGAAGGATGCAGCTGTCTACACAGGAGAAGCTGCTTCAGATGTAGCTGAGTTGGGTGCAAAGATCTCAGCTTCAGCTGTATTGGCCAGACGTACTATCTGGTTAAGATCTTGGCAGGCAGAGGCCGATATTAAAAAGGCAGTAGAGGCTTTGCCTTATGCGGGAGATATGCTGTTTGGGCCTGAGCTTGACAAGCTCATTGCTCAAGCTACAGGAGGTAAGTCTACCTTCCTCCCTTCGGCCACTCCCCCGCCGAAAAGACAATTTACACCGTCCTTTCGTGCTTTTAGAGGGGGCGCCTCATTCAGAGGACGTGCCAGGGGAGGCTTTTCGTCCTTTCGAGGGCGTAGAGGCAGAGGTGGCAGAGGTGCCACAGCCGCAGTTACCTCTACCCGTCGTGCAGAAACCAAGGTTGCAGACAAACCTGTGGCATGACGGGCTTCCCGCCCATTTGGGGGACCCCAAGGTGGGCGCAAGGTTATCCCTCTTCGAGAACGTCTGGAGGTCTCACTGTCGAGACAGTTGGGTGCTTCAGATTGTGGAACACGGGTACAAACTGGAGTTTGTTCAGGCTCCGCCGAACAGATTTTTTACAACAGGCCTACCTGCTTTAGCAACAACACAAGCAGCTTTGGTCAACTCCATTCAAAGTTTTTTACAAGCAGGGGTCATTATACCTGTCCCCAAAGCTCAGGAAAAGCTGGGTTACTACTCAAGTTTTTTTCTAGTACCGAAGCCGGACGGTTCGGTAAGACCCATTCTCAATCTGAAGCACCTCAACGATTACATCGTGTACCACAGGTTCAAGATGGAATCCATAAGGTCAGTCATTGCAAGCCTGGAGCCAAGGGAGTTTCTCTTATCTCTGGACATAAAGGATGCCTATTTGCATATTCCGATCTGGGAACCACACCATCGGTTCCTCAGGTTTGCTATTCGCAATCAGCATTACCAGTTCAGAGCACTCCCTTTCGGTCTTTCATCAGCTCCAAGAACCTTCACAAAGGTTATGGCTTGCATGATATCAGCCCTTCGGATTCAGGGGATAACGATTGTGCCCTATCTGGACGATCTACTCCTAAAAGCATCCTCACCTCAGAAGCTACAACAGGATGCCCGGACTACCTGCGACTTCCTGGTTCAGAACGGATGGATACTGAACTTCAAAAAGTCACAGCTGGAACCAACACAAGTGATCTTGTTCCTGGGTCTGTTGTTCGACACTGTCCAGGAAAGGGTTTTTCTGCCATTATCCAAAGTCACAGTTATCCAGCAGAGGGTTCGTCAGGTTTTGACGCCTCGCAGAGTATCGGTGCATTTATGCACGAAGCTGTTAGGCCTGATGGTGGCAGCCTTCGAGGCCCTATCTTACGGAAGGTTTCATTCCAGGATCTTCCAAGGCAATCTTCTGGCTCAATGGTCGGGGTCCCATCTTCAGATCCACAAGACCATTGTTCTTTCCAAGGAAGCTCGACTCTCTCTTCAGTGGTGGCTGGATACATCCAACCTTACCAAGGGTCGCTCCTTCCAGTCTCAGGTCTGGACTATGGTGACCACAGATGCCAGCCTTCGGGGTTGGGGTGCGGTCACGCTGGGTCGCACTTTCCAGGGTCTTTGGACCAGCCAGGAAGCCCGGTTACCCATAAACATCTTGGAGTTACGGGCTATCAGGTTGGCACTGGCTCAGGCCCACCCCCTACTTGTCGGCTTGCCGGTAAGGATACAGTCGGACAACATCACGGCAGTATCCTATATCAACCGACAAGGGGGCACCAGAAGCAGGACAGCCATGCGGGAAGTCCGCCCGATTCTGTCCTGGGCAGAGACATACACCACCGGTTTCTCCGCAGTCTTTATTCCAGGAGTGGAAAATTGGGAGGCGGATTACCTCAGCAGGCAGGATCTCCACCCGGGAGAGTGGGGCCTTCATCCGGAGGTTTTCCAACAACTGGTTCAGAAATGGGGGATGCCACAGATAGATCTCATGGCATCCAGACTGAATCACAAACTTCCGCAGTATTGTGCAAGGGCTCAGGATCCAGCGGCTGCGGCAGTGGATGCCCTCTCCATTCCCTGGGACTTCGACCTGGTATATCTCTTCCCTCCTATTCCGTTACTTCAAAAGGTACTCAAACGGATAAAGAGGGGAGCGGCAGAAGTCATCTTGATCGCTCCAGATTGGCCCAGGCGTCCGTGGTACTCCGACCTCAGGGACCTGTTGGTGGAGGAACCTTGGCGCCTGCCGCTGCGAGAAGACCTGCTGCAGCACGGTCTATTCGTCTACCAAAACTTGCCTCGTCTACGTTTGACGGCATGGCGGTTGAGGCCGAACTTTTAAAGAGAAGAGGTATACCAGGAACGGTCATTCCTACAATGCTTAAAGCAAGGAAGGATGTAACAGCGTCTCACTACCATAGAATATGGAAGTCATACATCCGCTGGTGCGAGGCCAGGAAGGTGCCAAAGGCAATCTTTTCTCTGGCTAGACTTCTTGAATTCCTGCAGGCGGGACTTGCATCAGGTTTGAAGCTTGCTTCTCTCAAGGTTCAGGTTTCAGCCCTCTCAATATTCTTCCATCGCAGGATAGCGCTGATTCCTGAGGTACAAACCTTTTTCAAAGGAGTACTTCGACTTCAACCACCGTTTACTGCTCCTACGGAACCATGGAATCTAATGGTGGTTGTAGAGTTTTTGAAGTCAGAGGTTTTTGAGCCATTGGACACCTCGGATCTCAAATTTCTGACTTGGAAGACGGTGATGCTGCTGGCTTTGGCCTCAGCACGTAGGGTTTCTGAATTAGGAGCCCTATCGTGTAAGTCTCCTTTCCTTACTTTTTACAGGGACCGGGCTGAACTGCGTACTAGCAGGAATTTCCTACCTAAGGTGGTTTCTGCATTTCATGTAAACCAGCCTATTGTGGTACCGGTTCTTCAGGGTGAAGATGTTTCTCTGGATGTAGTCAGAGCCTTACAGGTCTATGTTAGGCGAACCCAACATCTGAGGAAATCTGACAGCCTTTTTGTGCTCTACGATGCACTTAAGAGGGGTTGGCCTGCGACAAAAAGGACTTTGGCAAGGTGGATTTGCTGTACAATTAGGGAAGCCTACTTGTATGCACAAAAGATAGTACCATCGGGAGTGTCAGCACACTCTACGAGGTCAGTAAGTACTTCTTGGGCCATGGCGAGAGGTGTCTCCTTGACACAAGTGTGCAAAGCGGCTACCTGGTCGGGATCTAGCACGTTTGCAAAGTTTTATCGGTTTGATACCTTCGCCAGCTCGGCTACGGCTTTTAGTAGGGCAGTGTTACAGGAGCCCCAGAGCTCTCCCGCCCGGACTTAAAAGCTTGGGTATGTATCCCCACATGTAATGACTGCAGTGGCTCCTGCTGCATGTAGGTGAAATAAGGAATTTGGTACTTACCGATAATTCCCTTTCACCGAATCAGCAGGAGACACTGCACGCCCACCCAGCACTGGTTCTCCTGCCATGATGTTAGTGTGGTTTGTGTGTGTGAAAGTTACGCTCTTTCTATTGTTGCAATGTTTGTTGCATAATTATTATTATTACATAGGGAACTTTTCAAAAATCCTATGTGTTATGTTTTGTTAGTATGTTCACGTTATGTGCATTGTCTACTAACTCTGTTTATGTTTTAGCTCCGTTCCCTACCGGGCAGGCCCTGGTCTCTCTTCTCCTCTCGGACACAGTTTTTCTAAGACTGGGGTCTGGGCGGGGATAGAGGAGGGAGGAGCCTGCAGCAGTAAAGTTTTCTTAAAGTGCCACTCCTCCAGTACACCTACTCTATCCCCACATGTAATGACTGCAGTGTCTCCTGCTGATTCGGTGAAAGGGAATTATCGGTAAGTACCAAATTCCTTATTTTTGGAAGTGCTCTGCTGCTCATGCCACTCGTGGTGCTGCTGCATCGTCTTCTCCTGCCCGGCTCCCTGGTACTTTGCGCCGCCGCCCCCCTGCTCCTTGCCCAGCGGCTTCTTGCCAGGCTCCCTGCGAGCCCCCCCCCTCCGCCCGCTCTCTGGTTGCGGGCATATCCCCGCTGCTGTCCCCCGCTCCCATTGTCCCTGCAGCTCCCCGGGAGTGGCATGTGATAAATCGCATGCGATTTATCACATGCAAAACTTGGCACATGAAGTGCCATCGCATGTGATCCCTCCCGGGGAGCTGCTGGGACAATCGGGTCCGACTTGTCGTTATGACAAGTCGGACAAATGTAAGGGGGCCTTTAGTCGGTAATGAGTGCACCTCTCGGGTGACCTGGAAAATGTGAACTCTGTGGGGTCCTGAGGATCGAGTTTGAAAACCACTGGTCTAATAAATACTGTAGCTGTTTGCAAGTATGTAGGTGCACTAGCATCCAACGGACGCTGAATTCATTCATAATCACTACTTGTAAATAATTTCAGCACATTAAATATGTTATGTGTATCTTTCAACCTATTTTGACATAGTAATGCCAGATACACATGGGGTGATGGTGCTGGACATCAGTAGGCCCCACCCCCAAGCTGAGAAATTGCCTTCCTTTTGTGGGTTGAGCTATTCATGCCATTTAAACCCGCCCCCTTTACACTGTCACCACTATTCCATTGATTTGATCTTTCCTGTTGCACAAGTAAGCAGCTGAGATAGCCACCTACCCTTACGGAGTTGCAGGGGACTAATTGAAAAATTGTGAGGCTACTCAGATTGTAGGCCAGAAAAATAAGACCCTGCACGGTTCATTCTAGCACCCTGCTAGAATGTGCAGTTCCTCTAGCCTGCCTGGAGGGTCACTCTTTGCGGTGGTGCTTCTAGCACAGTGCGGTCTGTAGCACTGATATGCAGATTAGACCTGTGCTAGAAGCAACACAGCAGAGAGCAACATCCCAGGCAGGGGGGAGGAGGAACTGCATGGTTATTAGAAGATGCAGGGTGCTAGAATGAACACTAGTGTATGAGGAGACGTCTGGATTCGATTTGCAAGTCCTGCACATAGCTGTGTATAAATGTCTCTACGAACAGTGTGTCTATGTAACTAATTCCATCGCTCCATACATCTCCAACATAATTTCCATTCACACTCCCTCCCGCCCTCTACGGTTGGCCGACGACTGTCGTCTCTCCTCCACCCTGATCACTGCTTCCCATGCTAGATTTCAGGACTTTGCCTGTGCTGCACCCCTTCAGTGGAACACACTCCCTCGCTTCATTAGACTCTCCCCGACCTTGCAAAGTTTCAAATGTGCATCTGAAAACTCACCTATTCATCAAAGCGTACCCTTCCGCTGCACAACCTAGTCCTGAGGCTGGTCCTCTGTCCCCCTGTCTCATACCTTGACTATCTCTGCCTGCTTTCAAGCCACCTCCCATCCTCTGTCTCCCCCTTTCCCCTAGATTGTAAGCTCCTCAGAGCAGGGCCCTCTTCCCTCTTGTCAAAGCCCTTTTTTCACATTTCACTTACAGCTCTCCCATACTTAGATATTTAGGGACCATCTTCGTCCGCATACTCATCTTTGGCCACCAGCCCCTAGTAGTATGTTGATCATGTCCTCACTACTTACATCTAAGCTGTACTATGTATTGAATTGTGGCACTTTTTTTTTTACCTGTACTCCTATTTTTGTTAATTACTGTAATGTTAATTTTTGTCTCCCTGTACTGTTCCATTGTATGCTCTTTGTACGGCGTTGCGAAACAGTGGTTGTACCTTTTTTATAAATAAAATATTTATTGCCTTTGCTTGCAGATTGGGCTGGCCCTGCTGCCTTGGCTGTTGGCACTGCAGCTGTAGGATATTTGGTTTACAGAACCCTCTTCTGTAAAGACAAGTGCTGCAAATCGATGGTAAACCCAGAGATCCAGAAGGACAACCCCAAGGTTGTACATGCATTTGACATGGAAGACCTGGGAGATAAAGCTGTGTACTGCCGCTGCTGGAGGTCTAAAAAGGTAATTTAGGGTATTCTACTTTTTATCCACAAATTATGTTGTTAGTGATAAAACCAAGGGTTCTATTGAGCGGATATTTGATGCTCCCTTTTCTAAATCGCTACTGGTTTTTAGTAGGGCACTACCCAAACAGTTCAGACATTTGCAGTGGGATGTAATAGCCTGAGTCTGACGGAGGTGTAGTATGCCATCCGAACTCGGGCATGTTTTTTTTTTCTTTTTTTAAACCGCAATCATTAACGCTGCACAACCAACTTGGCTATCTTGTGTAAAAATGATTTGCTACTTTAAAAATCCATCCAGACTCGCAGGCCAACTCCTGCAGCATATTACATTAAGCCTATCCTATTTCATTCACATATTTCTTGGGCATGTCTCATATTTTAGGTCTGCTGTAGAAGTATTGCTTGTGTTTGTCTCTTTATTGATGACATAACAAATGCCCTTAGGTCTTTAGATGCTGTATTATGAAAGATCGTCTCGACATATTCACAGTTGGGCCATATTCCACTTCATTATGGAATTGATAGAACTCCAGGGAGTATGGAGTACTTAATTGTTCTCGTATCTTTCCCTGGCTGACACTTACCATTTTTTTCTTTCTTTTTTTTGTTGTTGTTGTTGTTGTTGTCTTGTTTTGATTTTACTTTGAATGTGTTCTGATCTTCTTGATGAATCATCTCTTGTATGTAAATGCCCATTACCCTATTGTGATGTTTCAAATCCGATTCATTTTTATTTATCTAGCACAAACAAACCTTGCCCAATCCGTTTCTCCTATATATTACATTTATTTGTCTTTGGTTAAATACTAAAAATATTTAAATCTGCGTTACGGACAACCTGGCAACCTGTTGCTTTTTTCACTATCTAGCACCTGTAGGGTTGCTCCATGATTATTTTTTTTTGTAAAACAATTGTGGGCTCTATTTTATTTGCTGCTATAAAATTGATCACACATCACTCGAAACAGATTGTTATCCGGGCACCAATAGCTTTATAATCCAGATATAATATAATGCTGCCGACATTTTCTCAAACATTGGAAAAGTAACAATTAGCAGGTGTCATATCACACCAGAAGTTCAATAACTAATGAATATAAAATAGAGATAATAAATAATATATATATTAAGCCATGTACACACGGCAGCAATGTTTGCTGAAATCGCTGGGAATATGGTCGCTGGCGACCATATTGCCAGTGATGGGAGCGTGCTCCGGCGATAAATCGCCGGGTGCACGCTCCCGTTTTCAACCCCGTTCTAATCGCAAGCTCCTGCGACCAGCTGATTACCTCTGCGGCACCACCAGCAGAGTTTCCTTTCATCAGCGACAATCTCTGGTCGCTGATGAAAAGGAGACCCTGAGCAATATATTGCTGAGCAATATATCTCCCGTGTGTGTATGCACCTTTAGTGTGTGTGTGTGTGTGTGTGTGTGTTTGTGTGTTTTCAGGATGTCAGTCACTGTAACTAAGGGCCTTATTCTAGTTCACTCTTAGAGGCAAATTCCTTCTTAGCTGGACAAAACCATGTGCACTCCAGGTGTGGCAGATGTAACATGTGCAGAGACAATTATATTTAGGTGGGGTTTTTCTTCAAAGTGAGATTTATATTGCAGTGTAAAATTAAAGCAGTCAGTATTTTCCCTGCACAGAAACAAAATAACTCACCCAAAGCTAAATCTCTCTGCACATGTTACATCTGCCCCCCTGCAGTGCACATGGTTTTGTCCAGCTAAGAAGGAATTTGCCTATAAGAGTGAACTAGAATGAGGCCCATAATGACTATAACGGCTCTGCATAGCAGCCAATCAGTCTGCAGGTGGTCACGTATGTCGCAGGACCCCTACCAAGGTCTCAGACGGTCATGAAGGTAAGAGAACCGGTGATCTTGCTGACGGCTGTAATGCAAGGCCAGTGCATAGTCAACCAAGTTCCGTAAGGTGCAGTACAGCTCATTTCTTAGAGAAAAGTCCCTCTGCGACATCACAGACCACTAATGTCAAACAAGATCTGCAAATGTTTGGGAGCATTTACTTAAATATGTATTCATTTATTTATATTCCAAGGCCATGTGTATTTTAGGTTTGATTTCTACTAAAATTTATTTGAAATCTTATTTTTTTTATTCCAGTTCCCATTTTGTGATGGAGCCCACACAAAACACAATGAGGAAACTGGTGACAACGTGGGTCCTTTAATAATAAAGAAGAAGGAATCCTAAATCTGGGAAGAGCTTTGAACCCTAACACTAATAGTTTCCAATAAAGCCACAGTGAATGTTAGTGGTCTTCTGCAGGACCACTGTCTATATATGAAGACCACTCAGTGGTCAGTAAAGCCCTCTGTCTATATATGTCATCTGCCTTAAATGTGTAAAATTTAGCAGTAATATAAGTTCTTCTGGTGTTCATTTGCACTGTGCACTGTGCAGGCTGCCTATCTACTGTGTATAAAGTGAGTTCATTCTGTGGGACTACATTATTCTATATGACCAGACACTGGTGGTGGAATTCAGAATCTACTGTAGGCAATACATTCTGTACAAAATCTTAAAGACAAAATCCTCTATGTATTATCACTATTCAGTTTATTGATGGTAACGTGACTGACAGAAAATGAAATTATATTGTGGTTTAATTCTCGTGTGTGTGTTTTTTCTTGAATTAACTTATACAAAATAGCAGTGGCTGGTGGATACTTTTTGATGGGTTTACTTATAAGAATTTATTGCACATTCTTTTAAAAATAATAACATAGGACATACAAATATAAAGTGACATAGAGCTAAAAATACCACCTTGTATAAGCTCTCATAGAACATTGAAAAGCGCATAACATTAAAGTCATTAAAGTAGATACCATTGTAGGCTGGTGGTGCGAGTTAACAGTTGGAAATCTGTAGAATGAGGCAAGTCTGCCTCACACCACCCTGCTTTGCCTTTGTATTAGGGTCTGCAGAGTCGTTCTAATGCAGTAGTCCATTGGTTCTCAAACTCAGTCCTCAGGACCCCACACTCCAGGTCACCCGGCAGGTGCACTCATTACTCACTGACACATTTTAAAAGATCCACAGGTGGAGCTAATTATTTCACTTGATTCTGTCAGGAAACCTACAAAACATGCACCGTGTGGGGGCCCTGAGGACTGACTTTGAGAACCTGTGCTGTAGGCTTTTCACACTGAAGAGCCTACTGCATCAGAAGGACTCCTTGCCTCATTCTACAGATTTCCAATTGTTGGCTCACTCCACCATCCTACAACGGTATGCACTAGGAGCCAACTTTGCTATATGCACTTCTTCAATGTTACACACAAGTATAGCAGTGTCCTGCATGTGTGCATCACTGCATATAGAATAGAAAAGAGCGATTCCAGGGGGCGTGACCTGGTGAGAGAGGGAGACAGACGTGCCCTACAGAGCTCTCTCCAGACACGGGTAGAACATAGCCTTTACCCCCACAGAAAAAGACCATATTGCTGGATCCCGATATACCTGACACGCGGGCTTGCTGCGGGGCTCGAGGGAGATCCGTGTGGCTGACGGCGGACAAGCGGCTGTGCGAGGCGAGCGGTGTGGGAGAGACAGCGTGTGGCGCTGGCCGGAACTCTGACGGCTTCCGGCGCACAGAAAGCAGAGACACGCGCCGGGCTGCAGCCGCAGGTGGACGAGCAGGGAGAGAGCCACGCTGGGGTTTGGAGACGGGACACTGTGAGCAGAGAGACAGACGGAGGGGAAGCGCGCGGTAGTCATACAGGACACACGCGCTCACGCTCACCCGCCTCACCCGACACCAACCTGGTCCCGGCATTCTGAAGCAGCTGAGAGGGAGAAGTGCGGTGCAACTACTAACAGGCACGCACGGACCTCCGACCACCATCTGCACCAGACCTCGAGACATAGAGGGCAGAGAGAGTCAAAACTACAGGTGGAGAAGAAAGTCTGGAAAGCAGAAAACGCACAGCAGAGGGTGAGATGCCCGGTGGGCCTATGTTATATGCTAAATGTACATTGATAACCCTGCTGGAAAGTGTATAAATCTGCTTGGGACTGAAAGCCAATATACTGCAGAAACAGCAGCAATTAGCTGCTAAGTGGCAGATACACACCAGAAGATTTGCCAAAACAATCTGCTGGAAAACCCTGCTTTAGACACCAATATCCCCAACTCACAGAAATAGTAGTATCATTGGATTGTGGGTATTTATTTGATACCAAACCCTTCTGGAAAAGGTACAAATCTGCTTGGGACTGAAAGCCAATATCTAAAACAGCAGAAATTGCAGCAATTTGCTGCTAAGTGGCAGATACACACTATAAGATTTGCCAAAATAATCTGCTGGAAAACCCTGCTTTAATATATAAAAATTGCAGAGACTTACAGCTAGAATTGTTTGACAACAAATAAAGGGCAGAAAGTTAAAATCCTAACTCTAACCCATGAAAGCTGCAAAAGATTTAATACCGGCCTGCAGATACCCATTTAAAGCCAAATTCTGTTGAGAATTATACAAACTTGTCAATAAACCTGGGGACTGAAATTTAAAACCTTAAACAGCAGAAAACACAGTAACTTGCTGCCAGGTCGCAGATATATATTTAGCATTAAGGAGGGAAGGAAGGGAAGAAGGAAGAGAAAGGAAGAAATAGAAGTCTGCTAAATAAATTGTGGGAAATCACTACTCCAACTGCAGAGATCCACTGCCTGCTAGGTGGGAGATCAGAGAGAATTAAATAAGCTGGAGAGAACTGTACTGGACCGGCAGAGCCTTACTCATATGGCAAAGTGAACACCCTGAACATCACGGACATTTCATTTTTTTTTTTTTTTTTTTTTTTTGCCTTTTTCCCTTTTTCTTTCTAAATTTTGAGGAAAACGGCATAGAATTGCTAATAAAATTGAGGTGGAAAGCTACTACCTTCACTTCACAGAAAGTACAGAAATTTACGCACTGACCAGTGAGCATCCAACATACTTTCCAAGATGGATAAATACGTTGGAAAAGCTTCAAAAACTCACAAGCGGCTAAAACTGGCAGAGGGCGAGGACGAGAGAATACAACATTAGAGACCCCTGTTTCACCAGCAAATTCTCAACAATCCTGGTCTAATAAATCATCTACCGAGATACCACAAGTATTCACAACAGAAGAAATTACAAACATATTATCATCTTTACTAGACAAAAAGTTGGCACCACTAAAAGAATCATTGGATGCAGCTCTTATCCAGATAAATAAACAAGAACAACGCATATCTACGGCTGAACAACGTATCTCAGATTTAGAAGATGATCTAGCTACAACTCGTACTACGCTAGAAGAAAACACAAAAATCTTAACAACAATGCAAGACAAACTAGAAGATCTAGAAAATAGAAACAGAAGGAATAATGTGAGAATCATTGGGGTACCAGAATCCGTCAAGCCATATGAATTAATGCAATTTGCGACCCAATGGTTGCTTAAAGAACTGGGCATAACCACCACATGTAACAACTTGCAGATTGAAAGAATACACCGAATTGGACCAGACAGACAAACTACAAGAGATAGACCAAGACCCGTAATAATGCGAATATTAAACTATGCGGATAAAGCTCGACTAATGGACGCTTATCGAAAACATCCTAACCTAATGTACCAAGATGAGAAGATTCTGCTATTCCAGGACTTTTCCTATATGGTGGCCACAAAACGCCGCGAGTTTTCACCAATATGTAAATGCCTATTTGAATCTGGATACAAGTTTGCACTTCTGTATCCGGCTAAATTGAAAATCAACCATGATGGGAAAGCATATATATTTGATTCTCCATTAGCCGCCAAAAAGTATGTGGACTCTCTGATATCACCAAAATCTCCCCGTAAGGAAGGAGCAGACTGAGGCAGATTGAGTACAAAAATTTGCCTTTATTTTTTCTTTTTCTTCTTTTTCATTTTTTTTTTTTTCCTTAAATCGTATTATAGTCATATTCAAGTATTAATGGAAAAAAAATGTTTGGGAAAATGTTTTAATTTGGAGTGTAGAGAAAACATGGAAATTTTTTGTTCCCCCCACCTCTTCTTACTGTCCTACTTCTCTCTGTTGTGTAATATTTTTCATATAGGGATTAAGTGGATAGGAGAATTGGTGTGGAAGGAACAAAACAATATACATAAAAGTATTGATGTGAATGTAAAATCTTGGAAGCAAAAAAATCATAAAAACAGAATATTATCTGGGTTCGAGGGGGAGGGGGCGAGGGGAGGTGAAGGGAGGGGGGGGAGGGGAGGTGGGAGGGGGGGAAAACTTGATTGCTTAAAGATGTTAAAATGTAGTTCTAATTGTAGAAATGTTTATGATAATGCCAGGAATAACCAAACATATCTAAAACCCAATTATCCGTACGCTGGGACGGATAGGGCCAAGATATATGTACAAACCAAATACATGAGGCCAAGAGAAGGTGTGGGTTAATATGCCAGAGACTAAAACAAATCAGGAAAAAAGAGAGATCAAGTTTGTGACATGGAATATAGAAGGCATTAACACTCCAGTAAAAAAAAAGAAAATATTAACAGCACTTAAACGGATGAAACCAGATGTCGTTTTTTTACAAGAAACGCACTGGAAAGCATCAGATAAGAACACTTTTAGAGATTCATGGACAGGTAGCTATTATACTGCATCGTTTAATTCCAAACGCAGGGGAGTATTAATCATGTTTCATAAACAATTACAACATCAAGTTAAGTCTATACTTAGTGATCCTGAGGGCCGATATCTATTCTTGAAAGTAGAAATTCAGGAGGTACAATATACACTAGCCACGATATATGCCCCTAATAGCCCTAACGCTTCATTTTTCACCACTATTTATACAAAACTAATTGATTGGGCAGAAGGAGAGATCATATTGGGTGGTGATTTTAATTGTGTCCAATCAATTGGTCTAGATAGGACTTCTTCCACTAATATTCTAAAGAATAACCCATCCACACTTTCACTATTATCCAATGCATTACATTTATGTGATCCCTGGCGCACTCACTACCCGATTAATCGCGAATATACCTTTTTTTCCCACCCACATAATTCTTCATCACGGATTGATTTTTGGCTTGTCACAGAAACACTAATAAGTAAAATTGTCCAGACACATATTGAACCAATTATAATATCAGATCACGCACCCGTTTGGTTTACTTTAACACTACCCCGACCTATAGTCAAATCATTTAATTGGAGATTTCCTTCACATATGGAAAAATCAATAGACTTTTGCACACACTTAAACTTAGCGTTCCAAAATTATTCTAATGATAATATACTACACAAAGAGGATATTAATTTATTTTGGGCCACCTCAAAACCAGTAGTGAGAGGGCAAATACTGGAGTATATGTCAAGGAGACGTCGTCTTCTAACTTCACAATTAAAAGACTTAGGGGCAAATTTAACAGAAACATATAATACATTTCTGCTAAATGAAACAGTAGAAAATCGAGAAGAATACAAAAAGGCTAAACAACTATATGATATAGTCTGTACGGAGAAGGCACAATTCGCATATAACAACCAGCGTAATAAATTTTTTAGAAGAGGCAATAAAACGGGTAAAATATTAGCCAATTTGATTAGACCTTATTCTTCAACTTCATTTATTAAACAAATAGGTACAACAGATGACAATAAAACAACGGATACCACCCAAATTTCAGAAACATTCGTACAATATTATAAATCCCTATACACTTCACCAATAGATGACCCTGTTACAGGGATGGATTTTCTTAAAAAAGCTAAATTACCCACTTTAACCGAAGAGGAAAGGAAATCCTTAATTGAACCGATTACAGATAAAGAAATACTTTCAATAATAAAATTATTAAAAAAAGGGAAATCCCCCGGACCTGATGGACTGGGGGCAGAATATTATAAGATATTAGCCCAGCAAATAGTTCCTCATTTAACAACGTTATTTAATTCACTATTAACAGGCCATATGCCACCTTCTGGGTTTAATGAGGCAAGAATAGTGGTATTCCCTAAACCTAATAAGGATCCTACGCTGGTACAATCATACCGCCCAATATCGTTACTAAATCAAGATATGAAGATATTTACAAAACTAATAGCGGATCGCTTACAATATGTATTACAACGTACCTTACATCCTGCCCAAAATGGCTTTGTAAAAGGCAGAACATCGGTCCACAACATACGAATGTTAATGGCTGCGATCCACCACGCCCAGAAAACAAAACTTCGCAATGCATTAGTAGTAAGTTGTGACGCCGATAAGGCATTTGACCGGGTATCGTGGACCCATATCCAACGGACATTGCAAATACAAAAATTTGGATCCCAATTCATAGAAATATTTCGTATGTTGTATAACCAACCCATGACATTTTTGACAATAAATGGGCTCAATTCCCCCAGGTTTCAATTGTATAGAGGTACACGACAAGGGTGTCCGCTATCACCATTATTTTTTAATATCGCATTAGATTCATTGATCCGCACATGTGAATTGGAAACATCATGGGAAGGAATAAAGATAGGGACATACAACATCAAGATATCGGCATTTGCTGATGATTTGTTGTTGTATATTAAAGAACCAAAACTTTGCATGTCCGGATTAATGAATATTTTCCAAATATTTCATCAGATATCAGGTTTTTTAATTAACCATCATAAGTCAGAAGCCTTAGCGATAGGTACAAGTACTATAAACCAGGGAGACCAAAGATTCCCCTTTACCTGGGCGAAAGACAGTATGCGATACTTGGGACTACGCATTCCACAAAAGATAACAGATATGTACAGTTATAATATTATCTATGGTATAAAACAAATGCTAAAAGACTTTACGAAATGGCAATATTTACCTCTTTCATACTATGGAAGATGCCATTTATATAAAATGGTATCATTCCCACGCCTTTTATATATCCTACAGATGATGCCTTTTTTGGTTGCCAAACGGGACGTACACACTATAAATCAAGCACTAACAAAATTCATATGGGCAAACAAACGACCAAGAATCTCATTATTTAAACTACAACAACCAATAACATTAGGAGGGGTGAATTTGCCATCTATAGAAGATTATGCAATGGCAGCTAACTATAGATATGCGCTAGATTGGGCAAGAGGCATAAATAATTATGTTAACTTAGATCTGGAACAATCCATGACACCACAAACCGACTTAAGTGCCATTTTACACACCCCACTTGATTCTTTAAATGTAGAAATAAAAAACAACCCACTGTTATACACTACATGCTTGGCATGGCAAACTTTGAGAAAACGAAAGAGACTACCCATACAAATCTCGGGGTTCAGATCATTACTAGATAATGTGCAATTTCCAGCTGGTGAAAATAATACCACTATCCGTAATTGGCATAGACAAGGTCTACGTTGTGTATACCAATTCATGGATAAAAATGGTTTAAATATTTTAACTTTGGAACAGTTGAAAAGTAAATATCCAGACATAGATTTCCCATATTTTGCCTATTTCCAAATACGAAGCTATATACAAAGTATATTACCCCAATTAAGGATAATAGACAGTACATTTCCACTGGATAGAGTGATACGACTTAAACAAGATTGTGGTTATTCTACATCATTAATACAGGATTTAACCAGGAGAGAAATAGATCTCCAAAAAATAAAGACAGGACTTGCCAAATGGCAAGACACATCAGAAAATATAAATATACAAAAGATCATACAATGGAATAATAAATTAAAAAAACAACTAGTATCCTCATCATATACGGAGATGCAAGACAAAATACTCCATCGAGCATACTACACACCAAAACTGAGATATTTAACTGGGGCATCAGACAACTCAAGATGTTTTAAATGTAATATGGAAAACGCAGATATTATACACTGCATGTGGGAATGCTCGATAATACAAATATTCTGGGGGGAAGTCCAGAAATATATAAATAATGAAATAGGGATTCCATTTGTTGTATCAAAACATTGGGCATTTTGGAACCACTACACACCCCAGAATAAAAATGTAACACAAAATACAAAACAATTATTAGCCCGAATAGCAGCAGCGGCTAAAAAGGCGATTTTATCCCAATGGATAAATAATGAGCCAATACCTATAGCCCTAATGACATCTAGACTCCAGTTTCTTTATCAGATGGATTGGGCAGAGTGCATTCTAGAGGTGGAAATTAAATCCAATAAATTTTTCGCTATATGGCTATTATATATAAAAACATTGCAAATGACAACGAAAGATCAAATACGTAAAATAGTGGGAAAAACAACATGGTATAATACAAGACTATTAGCTACAGGAACTACACCATTTTAGAAAAATACATATCATACTATAAAGATTTGAATGGGAGAGGGGAGGGGGGTGGGAAGGGAGAAGAGAAGAGGGACGGACCCAGAGAAGATAGGAACCAATAAATAAAGATATAGACAACTTAATGCTTATTAATTATAAATTGGGTTTAATGTAATGTATATAAAACACTCCAAATGATGTACATTGTAAACAAATATTTTGGAATATGAAATGTGATATATATACATGAAAGCAAAATATGTAAAATGCAAATGTTTATGAAATATGTAATTTTAACTTTTATACATTAATAAAGAAATTTAAAAAAAAATAAAAAAAAAAGAATAGAAAAGAGCATATCAGAAACTGTAGTAGTTCCACTTGGTTTGTGCGCCTGCTGGCAATGAACGCTTGGGTGACGGTGCCAAGGATGGAATAGGTTTCTGAAAGGAAGAAAGGTGAAGCAGTTAGATCTTCTTTCACTAGAATTGTTCTTAAGCAGGGTAAACACGCAATGTGCGGAGCCAGCCTTGGCCCTGCATGCAGAACCGATGGAGGATGTTGCTGAGAGTGCATGCATCATCAGCGGCATAGAGGGTACGGACTAGACAGTGCCTGGTATTATGACATGTTATCTAATCTATACCCAGCTTTAGTAGTCTCTTTGGCAAAGCCAGTGCAGGGGAAACTGGGAACTTTCCCAGGATGAGAGATTTATTTAAGAAAAAATTACTATTAGTGATAAGTCCTAGCCCTAATATTTACAGACTTTTGGGCCAGATGTACTAAGCTTCAAAAATGATAAAATGGAGACTGATAAACCACCAGCCAATCAACTCCGAACTGCCATATCACAGGCTGTGTTTGAAAAATGACAGATAGGAGCTTATTTGGTTGGTGGTTTAACACTCTCCATTTTATCCCTTTTCAAGGCTTAGTACAGGTTGTCCTAACTCTGTTTGGGCTCAAACAACCTAGGTGGTTTAAATACCATGACCCACTTGATGTTTGTTGCTGACCATGTGCATCCCTTTATGACTTCAGTAACAGTAACTTTTCATGTGACAAAGTCTCTTGCTGATTCCTTAAATATTAGGATTAGGTTATTCATATATGGGGAATAACGGTGACAATAAGGGGGGAACCACTAGATACTAGTGGAAATAATGGGCGCTAATTTGTAATTATTAGAAAAGTATATATAGAAATTTAGTTAGGCGGCCTCCTATATTTAACTTGTGTACAATATATAAAATTCACATTACATATATATTTATAATGTGTAATATATGTAATGTGAATTATTTTATATATTGTACGTATGTTAAATTGATTTTAGGTGGCTGCCTAACTTTTTTTATAATAATTGTATGTATATATCCAACTTTCATTTATGTATCTGTACAGGTGATTACATCCATGGTGCTTTAGTACATATTGGCACGGTCTCCATTTTTTGGTAAAATTACGGCGATAATGATGAATTTGTTTCTGTTACAAGTAACCTGCAGATCATCAGGCTTTGAGATGACCAATGATAAAGTGAAGGTGTACAAATTGTGTCAAATTGATATTGTAGATACCAACAATGCATGTGTCTATTTAAGCAGCTATATATTTTGCTGAATATTATAATATATATATATAGAAAAAACCGTAGTGCAGGTGGCGCTGATGATTTTCAAGTCTCTAATGAGTCCAGCAATGTTAGCCCTTTAAACAAAGAGGCACAGAAGTTTCACCAAAGTCCAATGATATAGACTGCAGCTCCCTCAATTGGAAAATGACCAAGCATCCAGGGTCAGGACGTATGAATCTAGAGAAAATATAGAACAGAGGGGCGCTCCATGGTGCATGTAAACGATATATTTATTATGGAGGAACAAACACTCCTTAAAAAGGATAAAAGCAATTGCTCGTACCAATAAAAGAACAGTGTGGGCTGGTTACCACATGATAAAACAAACAATACCACGGCAAATCTGCTCCAACCGCATCTCCACTGGCATCAGGTCGACAGGGACTCGCAGACGCTGGGTTGCGCCGACAGGACTCGGAAACCGGAGGCCGGGGACACAGGCAGAAGACAGCGCCGGGACACAGTCAGCACGGGTATCACTGAACAAGCCCTAACATGTTTATATAATTTTCTCATTTTTTTTCCTATCATGTGATTTGTGAATAAAATAATGTAGTCTTTTAAAAATTAGTTTAAATTGCAATGCCTGAGATTTCTATGCACAAAAGCAAGAAAACCTGTACTGACATTCTGGGACTTGTTTAGTCATCTGTGCAACAATACAAGAGCAGAAATATTAGCTGCAGTCCCCAGTCAGTGGTCGCCATAGAAACCTGTGTTGAATCTCCTTCACGCCTATAAAACTGTCCTGTCTTACATGTTTACTCCCCACACCCGGTATTAGTATTTCACTAACGTCCTTGATGGGATACTGGGAATGGTCTTAAGACATTGGGTATTAGAGGGTATCCGCAGGAGACAGGCACATCTATAACTTTGAAGCTGGGTGTACTGGCTCCTCCCCTCTGATTCCCCTCCCAGGAACCAGTTTAGAAAAATGTGCCCTCAGGAGAGGATGCACACTGCTGGAGCTCCAGAGAGTTTGTCTTCAGTTTATTTTCTTTTATTATTTTGGGGTTACTGTGTTGGACTTCACAGTATCCCTGCTTCGAGGGAGTCAGTTGAGGAGGGTTCAGCTGCAGGCCTCTTAAGGTACCGAGCTGTCCCTGCTGCAGGACCACTGTCCTGAGAGGGTGTTTGTACTCACGGGCATTGCGCTGCAGTGATACTCACCCCCAGCATGCCGCACACTCCTGACACAGTCCGAAGACGTCTGTGGTGAGTAGAAACCGGGGTCCCCACAGTGGGGTACCCCGGCTCATTGTGCGGCAAGATGGCGGTGGCGGCAGACGCGGTACCCTACACAGGGGCTGCGCAGACCCCCTGTCACAAACTGGCTGCGGGTGACAGTCCCTGGGCTACCAGGGCAGATCCCACCATAAAACGCTGTTCAGTGTAAAGGGCGCCATTAAAACTGACAGCCAGCGCCAGTATAAAGATCAGTGAAGCCCCTGCGCCATCACAGGGGGGCGGGGCTTCAGCGGAGCGAGGCCAGAGCTCTGAGCGCGCATACACTACTTCCTGCTTCTCCCTGGGCGCCATTACTGCCTCCAGATCACGTCTCAGCGGTGAGGTGTTGGACAGAGGAAATCTGCAGAAAACAGCAAGTGTATTTAGCGCTAAAATCGCTTAATTGATCACACTGTTCTGTGTTTATGCGTCTTACCAACTCCTAAATAGGAGTTCAGGTTGTACAGGTTGTGCTGGTCTCCTCAGTGTAATCTGAGCGCTCCCCCACGTGCTTGTTAAGCTACACACTTCCAGTGATAGAGCTCACACATATATAGCTGCTATACACTGCACATTGATTTTATATATCTTTATTTCATTGTGATTGTGGTGTGTTTGTGGATAAAAGGTTACTCTTTCCTTCAACATGGTGAGGAAGTTAACCTGTCTCATTTGTAGCAGCAAGTTTGTGCCTAAGTCCACCTCACAGATTACTTGTGAGGAATGTATGACCACTCAGACAGGGGTTTCACCCCAGATCAGTGATACTCCCCAATCAGACTCACAAGAGCCTGAGTGGGCTGCAGGCATAAAGACCATGCTGCAGGCAGTGTCAACGCAATTGGCTGCAAATACAATGCAGACCAGACAGGTGCAGCAGGACTTAACAGTTCTAGCCGCACGGGTGGATAATATGAACACCACCACGGCCAGTCACGGAAGCGTGCTGCGGCCGCCATGTTGCCTGATTCAGATGATGATTTGCAGGCGGGTGACGACATGGATGATAACGTGGATGACAGGGCTCTGATCCCTGATTCACAGTCATCTCTTAGGGGCCCGGAACCTCTTATTATAGCAATAAGAGAGGTTTTAGACCTTCCCTTAGCAGACATGCAGGAAGGTGACCCGTTTTTTGGGTCTCAAAGGAAACAGCAAATTGTTTATCCTGAACAAGTTGACCTTGATGAGACGTTTAAGGAGGCTTGGAAACAACCTGAAAAGCGTTTCCAATTATCTAAAAGGTTTAAGTCTAACTTTCCCTTTGATCCCGCCACTAGAGAGGTGTGGGAAGAGCCTTCGGTTGTGGATGCATCAGTGTCCAGACTGTCCAAAAAGGTGGTTCTCCCTGTCCCAGGGGCAGCAACACTAAAGGATAGTACAGACAAAAAACTGGATACTACCCTTAAGTCCATATACACTGCGAGTGGGGCGTCTCAGAGACCTGTCCTCGCCAGTTGTTGGATGGCAAAGTCCATTTATACATGGGCTTCCCAAATCCAGGAAGGCATGCTGGCCGATATGTCACTGGCGCAAGTTGGAGAGAGACTTCGCCATATCCAGGACACTGCAAAGATCCTTTGTGACACTCAAAAGGAGCTTGGAGCTATAAATGCTCGCTCTTCCGCAATGGCGGTTTCGGGCCGCAGGGCACTCTGGTTAAGACAATGGGTAGCTGATCCAGAGTCAAAGCGTAGTGTGGAGAGTTTGCCTTTTAAGGGAGAAAAGTTGTTTGGTAGCGAACTTGACGACCTGATATCCAAGGCTACAGCCTGCAAGTCGACTTTTCTGCCGACAGCTTCCACTCACGCTAAACGTCCTTTTCAGGGGCATGCTTCCCAGTCCTTTCAGGTGTCTCAGTCCTTTCGGCCTTCCAGGCCCAGGCAGAGGGCGAGAGGCTCCAGCTCGGCCGCCAGAGGGGGCCGCGGTAGGTTCAGAAAGCCCGCCAGCACAGGATCTCAGGATCGTGCCGCTAATGCCACCGCCTCTAAGCCTGCGGCATGACTCGGGTTCCGACCCTGGAGTCACTTGCGAGGTGGGGGGTCGCCTGTCAGCTTTCAGCCACGTGTGGTCAGTCTCTCTCCTGGATTCCTGGGTGAGAGATCTTATTACCAACGGCTACAGGTTGGAATTCGAAAAACCTCCCCCTCACAGGTTCTTCAAATCAGGTCTGCCGGCCCTACAGGCAGATCGAGTGAACCTACAACAGGCAATACAACGCCTGCTAACGTCACAGGTCATCACACCTGTCCCATTGGAGGAACAAGGAAGGGGTTACTACTCCAATCTGTTCCTCGTGCCGAAGCCGGACGGCTCGGTACGCCCCATTTTAAATTTAAAGTCACTAAACCCTTTTTTAAGGGTTGGAGTCCCTCCGGGCAGTAATCCCTCCGGGATGGAGTCCCTCCGGGCAGTAATAGCAACCCTGGAGGAGGGAGAGTTCTTAGCATCGCTGGATGTGAAGGACGCCTACCTCCACATACCAATTTGGGGTCCACATCAGGTTTTCCTGAGGTTTGTGCTGAAAGATCTGCACTTTCAATTCAGAGCGCTGCCATTCGGCCTGTCATCAGCGCCGCGTGTGTTCACGAAGGTGATGGCAGAAATGATGGTACTGCTCAGGAGGTCGGGTGTCAACATTATCCCCTACCTGGACGACTTGCTGATCAAAGCAAGGTCGGAACAGGTCCTGCTGCAGGATATTGCAAAAACCAGGCAGGTTTTATCCGAGCATGGGTGGATCCTAAATATCCCCAAGTCCTCCCTGACGCCGTCGCGTCGTATCCTCTTTCTGGGAATGTTCCTGGACACAGAGTTGAAAAGGATTTTCCTCCCTCGGGAGAAGATGGAAGCCATACAATCCCTGGTGACGGTGATTTTGGCAAAGCCTCAGGTGTCGGTTCACCAATGCATCCAGCTATTGGGCAGGATGGTGGCCACCTTCGAGGCCATTCAGTTCGGACGCTTTCACACCAGGGTGTTCCAACTGGATCTGTTGGCAAAATGGTCGGGCTCCCATCTCCTGATGTACAAGAGGATTTCTCTGTCGCATCGGTCCCGGCAGTCCCTTCTATGGTGGACTCAGGAGTCGAACCTGCTTGCAGGTCGGAGATTTGGCATCCAGGATTGGGTGCGACTCATGACAGATGCGAGTCTACAGGGATGGGGTGCTGTGACCATGGACCGAACCTTTCAAGGTCAGTGGACTCGGTGGGAAGCGAGACTCCACATCAATATCCTGGAGCTGAGAGCTGTATACTATGCAGTGTTACAAGCCCAGGATCTCCTCCAAGGTCGGGCGCTCCAGATACAGTCCGACAATGCCACAACTGTGGCCTACATAAATCGCCAGGGAGGCACGAAAAGCAGGACTTGCATGAAGGAAGCTTCCAAGATCCTGGCTTGGGCGGAAATGTACGTGGTGGCTCTGTCGGCCATCTTTATCCCGGGTGTGGACAATTGGGAGGCGGACTTTCTGAGCCGTCACGCCCTCCACCCCGGGGAATGGAGCCTGAATTCACAGGTGTTTGCAGCAATTGTGGACCATTGGGGCCAGCCATCGATAGATCTGATGGCATCCCGGTTAAACCACAAGGTCCCCATGTATTGCACAAGGACCAGGGATCCCTGCGCAGTGGCAATAGACGCCCTGACAATTCCATGGGTGTTTCCCTTGGTGTACCTGTTTCCACCCATACCACTACTGACAAGAGTTCTAAAAAGGGTTCGAAGTCAGGGAGTGGAAGCCATTCTTGTGGCTCCGGACTGGCCAAGAAGGGCTTGGTTCGCGGATCTACAGAGCCTGCTGATCGAGGATCCTTGGCCTCTGCCTCTAAGGAGAGATCTTCTCACACAGGGCCCTTGCGTCTTTCAAGATTTAGGGCGGCTACGTTTGTCGGCGTGGAGGCTGAGCAGAAAATCTTAGCTCAGAAGGGTCTGCATTCATCAGTTATCACCACGATGATTCAGGCCAGAAAGCCGGTAACAAACACCCACTACTACAAGATCTGGAGAAAGTACGTGGGTTGGTGTGAGGAACAGAAGGTCCCCCCTGCGAAGTTTAACCTGAACAGGTTATTGTGCTTCTTACAAGCGGGATTGGATTTGGGTCTCCGTCTGGGCTCACTAAAAGTACAGATTTCGGCCCTGTCCATATTCTTCCAAAGAAAATTGGCTGTCATCCCGGAAGTACAAACTTTCCTTCAGGGAGTGCTTCACATCCAGCCTCCCTTTGTACCTCCTACACCTCCTTGGAGTTTGGACGTCGTTCTAAACTTCCTTCAATCCTCCTGGTTTGAACCGTTGGAGTCGATTGAATTGAGGTATATCACCTGGAAGGCGGTGGTCCTTTTGGCCCTAGCCTCGGCTAGGAGAGTGTCTGAATTGGGAGCCCTTTCCTGTAAGAGTCCCTATCTAATTTTTCACTCAGACAGAGTGGAGTTGAGAACAAACCCGCGATTTCTCCCTAAGGTGATCTCTTCCTTTCACCTAAATCAGCCTATTGTAGTCCCGTCTGTGTCTAGTTCACCGGAGATTCCGGTATCTCTGGATGTGGTGCGTGTCTTGCGTGTGTATGTCCAGAGGACTTCAAGAATCAGGAAGACAGATTGTCTATTTATCCTGTATGACGCACAAAAGAAGGGACACCCTGCATCTAAGCAGTCCATTGCTAGATGGATTAGGACTACAATCCAACAAGCCTATGTGACGGCAGGCATGCCGACACCCCCTGTTTTAAAGGCTCACTCCACCAGATCGGTGGGCGCATCCTGGGCGGCTGCTCGGGGTGTGTCAGCTCTGCAACTCTGTAGAGCTGCTACTTGGTCGGGGCAACACACCTTTGTAAAATTTTACAAGTTTGATGCCCTGGCCAAAGAGGATACCCAGTTTGGGCAGGCAGTACTGCAGCAGTCTCCGCACGTACCCTCCCTTCTGGAAGCTTTGGGACATCCCCAATGTCTTAAGACCATTCCCAGTATCCCATCAAGGACGTTAGTGAAAATAGGAATTTAATACCTACCGGTCATTCCTTTTCACGTAGTCCTTATGGGATACTGGGCGCCCGCCCTGTGCGGGGGTCTGACTGCAGCTTATTCTGCTGATTAAAGTTCAGAAGTTCACTTTATTGTCTTCTGGTTCTAAGGTCTAGTTCAGTGACCTTTGTTAAAGAAAATCCACCTAGTTGGTGGTATTATAGTTGTTTTTTATTTTTTGATGAATGCGGGTGTGCTGGCATGAATCTCACCACACTATTCACACTTATGTTTACATAGGTGACATATAAGTTATTCCTCTCATATGTACATTCTCCTTCGGGCACAGTTTTTCCATTAACTGGTTCCTGGGAGGGGAATCAGAGGGGAGGAGCCAGTACACCCAGCTTCAAAGTTATAGATGTGCCTGTCTCCTGCGGATACCCTCTAATACCCAATGTCTTAAGACCATTCCCAGTATCCCATAAGGACTACGTGAAAAGGAATTACCGGTAGGTATTAAATTCCTATTTTTGGAGTTTAATATGGAAATTGTAAGACATAAAAAAATGTGTACTTCCTCATATTTGCGGCTACTTACGTAGCATAGTCGTCCCCTCGCGGGCTCATTTCGCTCCTCAAACTTTACTAAAGGTAATGGATGGTGTTGACCCAGGAGGGTAGCGTGGGCACAGGGTGGTGAGACATTGCTTTCAGAATAGCAGCCTAACGTAACTGGCGTAGCCGTGGTCGCAGAGATAAGGAAGTACCCAAAAATATGTGTATACTGCATTGTAACTACAGGTAAAACTTAAAAAATTAGAATATCTTGCAAAAGTTCATTTATTTCAGTAATTTAACTTAAAAGGTGAAACCAATGGAGTGGACTGAGGCTGGAGTAGCCCACCATCCTCTACGCAGAGCTACGAATCTCTTCTGATATCTGGGAGAGTTCAAAGGAAATCTGATCTGACCCTGGGCTAATTTTTCACTCTATTCACTTCAGACACATCTGCTCGGACCTATGATGGACCCCTGCCAGCTTCAGATCAGATGGATCTTTGGTGCAGCACCAGGGATTTTTTCGTCCAATGGATCAGAGACTCAGCCGCACATCTGATCTGAGGGAGCTCAGATTTGGCATTTTTTTTGACAGATTGGTCTGTCAGATCCATCTGAATCTGACGAAAATAGGCCAAATATGACTAGTGGTGCATCGAGGCACCACACACAGATGGATCCTGGACATGGGCTTCAAATGTCATATTCCGCTTGTTGTATTCCTGAACAACGCCAGAGGTGTCTTACCTGGACTAAAGAAAAAAATAACTGGTCTGTTGCTCAGTGGTCCAAAGCCCTCTTTTCTGATTAGTGCAAATTATGCATCTCATTTAGAAACCAAGGCACCGGAGTCTGGAGGAAGAATGGAGAGGCACACAATCCAAGATGCTTGAAGTGCAGTGTGAAGGTTCCAGTCCAGTTTATTTAGGGAGCCTTGTCATCTGCTGGTGTTGGTCCACTGTTCATAAAGCAATTAAAAAATTCAAGAGAATGGTATTGGCAAATCTCTTACTTAAGATGCCCACACACTAGAACAATTTTTTTGCCGATTTCCAACCGAATGGACGATTTTTACCATTAATCGGCCGGTATCAGTCGGATGCACGCTCCCACGGATCTTTTGCTAAATCTTCTGATCTTACATGCAGCATGAAAGATCTGAAGATTTAACAAAAGATCCATAGGAACGCACATGGGATCTTAAGAGAAATCTTTGGTAAAGTTGTGCGCTTGCCTGAAATCTTTTGTCCAGGATGGACAAATATTTCAAGGCTAATTTATGTGAACATCTTAAGATCGCAGTTCTTTCTAGTGTGTGGGCACCTTTAGACTGTCTGGCCAGACAATAAAGGTAGCTCTCTAGGTCCTGTTTGATGGCGTTCCCTGGCGGATTATGATGGTGCAGTTGTTATAATGAAAACTGCTTGCCGGGCTGGGGCTTTATTCTTACAGAAGGTACCGATGAACTTCGCGTATTCCAAGAGAGAAAAGTATTTATGGTGACATGTTTACCCGCCTCCTTTATGGTGTCAGCGGCTTCTTCAGATCATCACTATTTAAAAAAAAATACCCCATTTTTTCCCCTCAACCCATTGGGGTGTTTTCAGTGCTTTCTGTGAGCTGTGACAGCGAGCAGTGCTGCCTGCTCGCTGTCACAGCTCGCAGGGTCAGTATTCAACTGACCCCCTGCACACACTGTTTCCCCCGCTCTAGGTTTTTGGAGTGAGGGAAATGGCATATGCGTCTGCTAAAACAGCGAGGCTTGCAGTTAAATGTAGCAGGCTCCCTGCATTAGCCGCGAGCCTCACTGTTTGGGGGAATCCTCGCTGTCAGTCCTCTGACAGCGAGGATGTTCCTGGCGCGCTGAATAGGGTGAGTGGCTGGCACGAGGGTTAAATGACGACATTCGCTTGTTTTCGGCGATACCTGCATTTTATCCCTCTCGCCGGCCACCATCTAGACCAGGGTTATCCAACTCCAGTCCTCAAGAGCAGCCAACAGTTAACGTTTTACAGGTCTCCTTACAGAATCACAAGTGAAGTATTTAGCTCCACCTGTGAATATTTTAAAATGTGTCAGTCAGTAATGAGTGTACCTGTGAGGCGAGCAGAAAAACGTGAACTGTCGGTAGCTGTCAAGGACTGAAGATGGCTACCCCTGATTTAGACTGTTACTAACAATGCCTGCCTTCCAATATTAACCAATTGGACAAATGAAAATGGATAAATTATATATTTTTAACACCTTCCATCAGGCACTTTAACACAAGCAAGCCTTTTAACAATACTAATGGACTACTGATATTTATGTTAATTTGTGTGTTTTTTAGAAACATTACTGGCCCGTGATTTATATTGAATAATAATTTCAGCATATGATAAATTTGTTACCAGCGCAGTTTTTATATGTTTTGTATTTGCAATTAACAACATGACCGGTGTATTGAAAACATAGGAGATAATTCAACTGAACTGAAGATTGGAAAGTAAAAAAAACAAAAAACAGTCCAGGATGAAGGCTAAGTAAGCCGAAACGGGCTCGTAGACTGCCATGCTTTTAATGCTCTCTGGATGGGTGAATATATATATATATATATATATATATATATATAATATATGTGTGTGCCCCATGAATTACATCTCTCTGTGCACATGAATATGCATCCCAGTCTGGATACAGTTATGCCTATTAAATTGAATTGTTAATACGGAGTGCTGCCGTCATATCTATTGGATATAGAGTCCCTCTCCCTCGTGATTTCTATAGAAATCAGTATCATTTCCAGTCCTTGAATAGCAAAACCACCACCGCACACTGCAGGTTTTTTTTTTTTACTTTCCAATCTTCAGTTCAGTTGAATTGCTGGCCTACGATGCGATATTTAATTGTACGTTGGTCTTTTTCACGCGGAAATCGCATCGCATACCCTATTTAGCGGTATGCGATTCGATGTGGGCGCCGTGATAATACAACAGTACCCATTTTTTATTTCAATTACAATATATATATATATATATATATATATATATATATAAGAAAGGGTTTTTGACTCTGAGTTGCGCTGGGTTGTGTGTGCAGCACCACCAAAATTCCTCCTGTTAGTGAGGAACGGTGTAGTAATCAGGGAAGTGGGGGGTGATTGGGGTGTGCTACCTAGTATAGAAACTGTACCTCCCAATAAAACATTACAATTTCAAAACAGAATACACATTTCTGAAATAGTGTTCTTGTATTTGAGAATGTTCCCAATAAATAAGCTCAGTCCATCTCTGGGTAAATAGTTCTTTTATTGGTGAAGAAACCCGACGCGTTTCGTCTCTAAGACTTCATCAGGGGTAAGAACTGGGGGATGGTACAGAAGAAAAAAAATGGTGGGGGGGGGGGATATATAAATGTACAATTTATTCACATTCATTCAATAAAAAAGCCAGTGATTTAATTTATTTTCTAACATACCCAATGGGTGAGTGGATTTTGTGTGGCTGGTCCTTTTGAAGTTTCTGCTGAATGAATGTGAATAAATTGTACATTTATATATCCCCCCCCCCCCCATTTTTTTCTTCTGTACCATCCCCCAGTTCTTACCCCTGATGAAGTCTTAGAGACGAAATGCGTCAGGTTTCTTCACCAATAAAAGAACTATTTACCCAGAGATGGACTGAGCTTATTTATTGTGAACATCCTCAAATACAAGAACACTATTTCAGAAATGTGTATTCTGTTTTGAAATTGTAATGTTTTATTGGGAGGTACAGTTTCTATACTAGGTAGCGCACCCCAATCACCCCCCACTTCCCTGATTATATATATATATATATATATATAATCGCAACACAAAATCTCTAAAATTGCGCTATTATATTCCAATTCTCTATAATGGTCGCTGTTGACACTCAGTCCCCTACTAGCTGGGACTGCAAATACCTTCAATACACAACACAATAGTGTCTTCAGCATCCTTTACTTGTAATGTCCATACAATATAATACACATTAATAAAATAATTAGTAGCGTGCACCATCACCGGAACTTCCGGGTGTCCCACTTCCGGTGTCCCCCGCTGAGGGCTACGGAGGGAGGCAGTGGTGGCGCGAATCTGACAGATGTCTAATGCACAGGTATATAAGGTGAGCACTGTTTAAGTCTTATTTGTATATATGTTGCCTGACAAAGGGCTATAATAAAGGCCCGAAAGCTTGCTATCAAACTCTCGCAAGAGTGAATTATTGCTTCAGGCTCGGTGGCTCGCTGCGCTCGCCACACTATATAAAATCAACCCATGCGTAGTTGGATAGTGGGGGTATGAAATCACCCATGGTTGACTATACAATGAAAAATCGAGTCTTTACAATGAAAAATCACATCGCATGCCTTAAGTAGTGGCATGCAATGGTAAAAATTGGACGCCCAGATAATACATAAGTACCGACAGCTGTTTGCGGAGACCGACAAATCAGTTTGCAGCTATTCAGTCACAGAGGCTAACTTCCTACAACACAAAATACCAATAGGCCCTTTCAGCACCTCTGGTAAATAACATGAACTTCATAAGACTTCACCCTTGTTTGCCCCACCCATTGTCAGAATAGAACTGGAACGGCCCACTGGGGGAATGCAGTGACTGCGGCCCATAATTGGTTTTGTGGCCATAGAGGCTTGGTTAACCACGATCTGTGCCTTTTACGATATGTAGCACATACATAGTACCAGAGCAGCACTGCTATGTATGCATAGTTCAAGTGCAAAGTCTGGAACCCGTTTCCTAATAGGGGGAGGGTCCTTAGGCAGTGGGAACCTAGTTGAACCCTAGCTCCACCAACTCCTCTTTAAGAAGAAATTCAGATGATTTACTATTTAAGGCAACCTATGAGCAGGTTAAATACAAGAACATCAGTCCTTCTTGACATAAGCAGTAAAATCTATGTCAACAAGCTTGAAAATCCAAAATGCCTTTTGTTTTGGTTCCAACACAGCCGGCCTGGCCACCTGGCACTTCTGTTTGGTATCTCCACGACCACCATATTTAAATCCACAAGAACTTAGCCCACTAAATGCAAAATAGGCAAATATTACAGAAATGCTGTAAGGCCACTTTTACAAGGTCAGGACTGGAAAATACCCTTTGGTAGACAAATAGACAAATGTGGCCACATTTTGAGAGACATAGTCAGAACAATGTATGCCAAATCTTCTTCCATGAGGACCAAGATAAATGGTATTATTAACAGTAGAACGGGACATGGGCAGCCATAGAGGAGGGGTGAACTGGAAGGTGGAGATTGAGATGAGCCAGCAAATTCTGGGTCTGTTATAATAATTATACAATATTGTGGCAAGTAAGAACATGTTTGGAAGAGATTTTGCTTGTCTCAGGGTGGGGCTGTAACCGAACAGAACACCTGGGCCTGTCAGCTTATTTATATACGAAACGAGAAAGTTGTCAAATATTGGAGAAGGAAACATGACTTTAAAATTTGTGTGCTGCCCTGGAGTACTCAGCCTGTGTCAGCATGTTGGGGGCCCACACCCCAGACCCATACCCAGTAATAGGGACCCCAGTGACAGAGATGCCTTGACGTACGGCCGCTTAGCCCTATATCTGCAGATATACGCAACCAAAATCTCTGTGTTATCTGATTAATATGTAGTTATGTTTCAATCAGTGTGCAATTGGGATACCATATGTTTTTTCCTAGACAGAATTGCCCCTCCCTTTTGGCACCTGAGCGACACACCTCTGATTGAGCAGCTTACCAACAAAAGTCAATTAAGAGCTTGTATGAAGTTCAGAGATGATAAAGGTCTTATTTTTCTGTGGAAGGGACAATTGATGCTGGACAAGTTGACTGATTAAATAGGTGAACACTTAAGGGGCATACACACGTTGAGATGCTGAGCTGAGCATCCATGCTGAGCATTCTAGGGAAGGATGACTTCCCTTGAACGTCCCGGTGACTAGATCGCCCATACACAAGTCACGCTGTGTGTATGGGTGATCTATGCTAACCAGTGTTCTGGGTAGCACAGGCTGGCAATTTGACTAGCTCTTGACTACATGCAGTCAAAATTTAGTTAGGGGATGTGCAGGACTGCGCAATCTCCATCGCTATGGGGCATACATATGGAACGATCCATGCTTATTTTCTAACCGGCTATAATCGCACCATGTGTTTGACACTTTCAATTATTGATAGTGATCACTAAGGAGACATTGTTAATTTGCTTTCATTTGTTTGCCATGCTAATAAAGTAGCCTGTTGTTAAAAGAAAATTACTTTGTGACCGTCATTTTGATGGTGTCAGAGCCAAAAGTGAAGCACGTAAGTAAGTATTTCAAGTAAGTAAGACCGAAGAGACCAAGCGGCTGCCAGTGGATGCCACACAGTCATATCTGAAAGTATGTGAAAGGTTATGAAAGGTTGCTGTAGAACTGAACAAGGAGTTCTGCAACAGGGAAGTTTGAGTGACTGTAATACTGCACACAAAGGGCAATATTAAATTGGTTTTCACCAGAATTTCAACTCGCTAGCCCCAGGCTAAACCTGAAAAACATGAGCTTGATATGCATAAAAAATCAATCACTTGAATAGTGCACTACAACCTCCCCTCATTTAGACGGGGGATCAGGTGCAATATAACAACTGAATACCACCTAAAATGTTAGATTGAGCTGATCTCCAGCACTGTGCTACCTGGGTCTGTGACTGTATCACTGCCTAAGGTAGGGAAAATGGCTCTAAATTGCACACTCTTCAGTAATGAAAGGTGCCATCTGCTGAGAATAAAGTGGTACACACAGAGACAGAGGGGGCGCAAATGCACTATGCGATCATTACATGACAATAGAATATATCATAAGAGGTTGTTGGTATATCATTGGCCAGTGATATTGGCCTGCCCACCAATTGTCCAGGTCACCTCTTGTCGAGCAGGTCCCCAACACTATGGGGTCACCATCTGGGGCGCAGGGAACCCCGAAACATGATCCAGCCAAGGACCCCTTCAGGGCATAACAATAGAGAATAGTGATAGTAAAGTGATGAAATTATAAGTATGACGGTCCCTACTATGTGTTCAGAGGTAGAGACTGGAGCAGCGTGGTGGGAATCACTACCGGAGATGACAGGCAACAGAGGTGTCTTGAGAGGATATTGCATGCAAGGTACCACATGCGATACCACGCCCTAGTGGATGGGGGCATTTAGAGTTGAGAACCACTGGTCTAGACCAACATTGTTGGTTCCAAATCCAAATATGACCATATGTTTTTGCAAGGGCTTCAGATATTGCCACTTTTAGGAGACTTTATGAAAGAATGAATGAATGAACACATTTTATACAGTATAGCCAGAGAAAGAGGGAAATAGATTTACAGAGTACATATGCACCATCTGCTTAATCTCCTTGTATGTCCTTGCTTATTTTATCTGGACAAAAAACACAATTTCTAAACAATAATTTGTCAGTTTAGGGTTTTGTTTTTCCATGACATCCTTATTGTCCCTTTCGTTTCAGTGATACAGATCTGGTTTCACTGCCAGTTTGAAGCAGTTTCAAACAATAGATTAATTGTGGTTGTGTGTAAAGCCCACAATCGGGCAACACTTTGAGATAAATCAGTTTACCATAAAATTCAGTCAGTTTTGAAAGATCACATTGTTTAATGATAAAAAATATATAATAACTAAAATTACATAAAAATACAATCACAGCCAATGACAAGATGTCTCCAATTTTTTTTTTATGTTTTAACATATAAACTCATTGAAAATGCTAACATGTTAAATGGAGGGAGGTAAGAAGGAAGTGGGGTGGGGGGAGGGGGTTGTGGAATGTACATACAGTCAAGTTATTGATGTAGTACATCATATAATAGAGCAGTGCGGCACTACTGTAGCAATGCCAGAGGCACATTAATAAAAAATGAATAACCGTAAATCACATACAAAAGGACACAAATAGCAGTAGGCTCTTCCTTAAGAAAATGGGTCCACCAATTCAATGAGATCCCCTTATTCAATAGTAATGCTTGCCAGTCTGCATGAAAATTGCATCATGTTTATAGCAAGATTATTATCAGATACACTATACAATGATGTGTAAAAGCTCCGATATTTGTAGGTGCCTCAGTGGTGTCACTATCAGGTGTGTGGGCAGCACCCAGTTGACACTGAAATGCTGACTCTTTCTCAGTGACAGAAGCCTGGTTCTGCAGTGTGACATTCTCCTGCAGCATTCAGCTCCTGTCACAGAGGCGGAGCAGGCACTAGTCTCCAGGGTAAGGCCAACATCTCTGGAGTGATGCAATAAGAATATCTGCAAGGTTACATACCTGGTGACGTTTCTGAGGTACAGAATCTTGGGTGCCAATGGACCTCTCTGTTCCATAAATGCTTGAATGGGTTCATGTTGGCGTGAACGTGGGGCCTATGCCATTTGTCAGAATTGTCCAGATCATTTTCCATAATTGTGGGGGTACATAAAGTCCTCAAAGATGGTCACTAGCATTGCAATGCTACTGGTCAATTACATGTTCAGGTGACCCAGTGGATGAAACCCATACTACAGTACATATAAACACACCTCACACCATTATAGAACCACCAGCAGCTTGCATGGTGCCTTGTTGACAACTTAGTTCCATGGGCTCTATGCTAATCGCAAACCCTACTATCGGCCCAAAACAACTGGAACCATGACTCACTGGACCATAACGCATGTTGCCAGCCCTTTGGTGACCAATTAGGATCATCATGAGCCCAGGTGAGGTCCTGTGTCCAGTCTAATAGCATTAACAGGGGCATTCTGGTGGGTCTTCTGCTGCCATATCCCAGGGATGCTGCACTAATCAGGTAGATATGCAGCTGGTACCTCCTGCATTTAACACACGTGACAGTAGATCGAGGAATGTTGAACATCTTTGGAAAAGTAATATCTCATTTGTCGCGCATAAACTATCATGTCCTTTCACCACAGCTTTGTGGTATAACCTACAAGCACCTTTACATACTGCTCTGACTTTTGGCACTTCAGATAATACTATATTTGTCAATCTTTTCTGCAAAGGATTGTGTACAACCAATTGATTGATGAATTTGTGTGGTCACATGTTCCAATCTGATGGAATGATACAACATATGTACAATGCATTTTGCGAACATGGTACCGCAATGATAAAGCGTGCTGTCATGTGGAGGATCCTGCAGTGTGTATGTGAAAACAATACACCGTATTGGCCCATAGCTAGATCGCAGGATAATTCAGGTTTGTACCCAGCTGTATTTTATGCTATAATCCAGCTGGTTTCATTTTATCACTGAATTGTAAGACTTGTAACAAGGGCAGGTTGGGCTAAGCTTGTTTGAAGGGGATAGGGTAAGGAAAATGAGTAACACTTCCACTAACAAAACACATATTTCCACAATGAGTAATTGCTAATGACCTCATAAACTGCATATATTTACCTACATATCATATTCTTGTTTTCTGATGCTAAAATAAGAACTCTACATTATAAACGGCTCAATGAATGATTTGCCTGTGGCAGAGTTTGCTGATGTGAAAGGCGTGATTACCAACTGACAAACTATAAACATATGCGGTTATAACAATAGAAAAGCACACACTGACCTTCTACCTAGATTTACAATTATAAATGACCACCTATTAGGACAGATGTAAGGTCCAGTTCCACCAAAAGGGAAGAAAACATTTGGCTAGATAGACAGACAATAAATCGACAGGGTCAAAAGGTCAGGATTAAAAAAGATGGACACTTGGAAAGATCAACATTTTACATTTTATTGGTGTCAGTGTCGACATCTGGTGACATGGACCTTCAATTAATGTGACACGTTGCTCGCTTTGCTCAGCACACTTTACAGATCCAATTGCAATCCACGTGGATTATAAAGTATGATAAAGTCCAGAAAATAAATAATCTACTAGGGATGATGAATCCCGGGATTGACATCCTTAATAAAGAAACAACCCATCCCCCGCACATTCTCTTTCATGGGCGAGATGCCAGGAGCCGAGGTACGGGTTGCGTTTTTTTTTTTTATTAGTGATGTAAATCCCAGGACTCCTAGGATTGAGCATTTTCAATCCTGGTTCCGGGATTGAAAAAAATGCTCAATCCCGGTATTCCCGAGATTGACATCCCTAATATAAAAAAAACGGTACTTATGTAATATCTGGGCTTTTTCTTATGAGACCGCGTCCACTCAACACGCTTCGGGCACGGTGGCTCGCCACACTATATAAAATCAACTCCATGCGTAGTTGGATAGTAGGAGTATGAAAAAATGGGGTGCATTTAACATGGGAGCCCAGATAATACATAAATACCAAAAAAACAAACCCAGTACACCCCCCCCCCCCCCCCCACACACACACACACACACACACACCGACCGCCCGCACATTTACTTACATGGGTAGGCATCTGGAAGCAGGGCAGACAGCAACGGTGCCTCTGGGAGCAGGAGGGCAGCCGCAGGAGAGTGGGAGATGCGGCCAGGACTCAGAGGTGTGGTCTGGAGCTGGGATGGTTGTGTTATTGTTGCGGCAGTGCCACCTGCACAGCGTGGCCTCTGACTGTCACAAAGTGCAGAGCCGCACGCCAGGGTCGGGAACAGCTAGGCAGCATACGATTGAAATCCCACCAATTTTGAGCCACATACTGGGATCCTGGAATTAGCCACCCTACTGTCAAACTATTGACAGTATATCTAGAAACTGAAGTTCTATTAATCAAAACCAATATATACTGTATGTGTTTTGAGTTGTACAGGTTGTTTATAGATTTCTTTAAATATTTTGACTATACACTGACAGGCAACAAAACTGAAGTGCCACTATGTTACAAGGTATATTGCATCTAGTGACAAGTCTAATTTAGTAGTGAAAAAAAAAGGGCTGTACTTTTATCGGTCGACAGTCATTAGGTTAACATGCTCAAAGGTCGACAGGTGTCTAGGTCGACAAATGCGTTAGGTCAACATGGGTTAGTTCGAGATGTTTTTTTTCACTTTTTTTACCCAAATGTCAACATGTACACTGTCCACATTGTACTCGCTAAGCTCGGCACACTATTTTATTCTCCCACCACACCCTAGCATGAAATACCGCCTGTCGGCACAAAAAAGTGAAAAACCCCATGTCGACCTTTTGATTGTCAACCTAACGCATGTGTCGACTTAGACACCTGTCGACCTTGTCCCCTGTTGACCTAGACTCATGTCGACCTTCTGCCATGTCAACCAAGACACCTGTCGACCTACCAGCATGTTGACCCAACAGTGTCGACCCATCGACCGTATCCCCTTTTATAATTTAAGAAAGCATCACAAATCTAAGACACTTGTATCAAGCTATTAAAGATGTTTTGTTATTCCCAAACTCGCACAAAGGGGGTCAAACCAATTACGTATGAGTTTAGATCATGAATGCGTGCACCCAAGAAATGCCAATTCCTGGTACCCGCTGCAAGGTAGCACAATCTACCTACAAAAAGCAACCTTGGAATAGTACACAGTACCCCCAAAAAAAACTGGCAAGAGACAGCAGGACCATGTAGCAGGCTGTTCGATACTAAAAAGGTGGTCCTGGAGGTTCATAAAATATATACAACTTCTGCTTTTTTTTGCACTTTTCAGAGCTTATCTCTGACTTTCTCGATTTTCGAGGTGAGCTCGCCTGATTTGTGGTTTCATTTTGCTCTGGTCGAGATGACCAATTTTCCAATTGTCGAGAACATTTGGGTGAGATTTTTCTGGATATTTTCATCTGCCTATTTAATGTGGATTATTGTTTAGGTGCTCGACTGCTTCAAGCCAGTTTCTCACCTTTTTTTTTTACTCGCCTTTCAGGAGTCGTGATAGGGTACTTTAGATTTTCAAATCTGCCCAAAAGCATGCCCATTCCAAAACCACAAGATTTTTTGTTTATGCAACTCTTCCCAGCTCATATTTTTTGGATTTTTTAATACCATTCATTCTGTGGTTAACTTTACAAAAGTGATTTGACTGTTGTGCAATTGCAATGCATACTGTACTTCAGATTTTCAAAGTTTGTTGCTGGAGCATCTATTTCAGCAGCCTTCCAGAAGCATGCTTGAAGATTACTGGATATTATGAAACAGCTTATGATCAGTATAGTAGTTTAATAAATCGCACAGTACATATGCATCTCTAGGATAGATTAAATTCCTTATAACCTTATACATTTCAATGCTATTGTAATATGGGATATACTATTTAACTATTGTACTGAATAGTTAAATATGGAAGCTTGACGCTCGCTTAAATGGTGTTTTTTAAAACTTGTTTCTTTCCTTTGAAAATGTTGTCTGTGCACTTTACAATTGGAGACAAAGGTGATTAAACAAACTGGGTAGATACAAACCGACATGTAGGAAGAAGGGCCATGCTCACAAGCTTACATCTCAGGTGAAACGAGGAAATGCCACCAATCTACAAGGTACATGGGTTTATAAAGTATCTGTCCAGGCGAGAAGGAGAGATCGGCACACCTTCAACTCACCTCATTGGTCAAACATCAACAGGAGGAGTCACTGATGATTGACACTGAAGGAGGCAGAAACTCGGATCGTAAAGCTGCATTAAACAATCAAAACAAAAAATGCAAAACTCGACTAATCTGACTATTTCTTATGGGATTGAACACCCCCAAGTCTCTGGAAAGAAGGAAGATGAAACACTTACAGTAAGTATACTTTTGCTTGAGTTTCTCACAGTGTCTTCTGTTGGGGATAACTAGCACAGGGGATATTGAATACCCTAGTCAAAAGGAAAAAAATGTTTACACTTATGTATAGTGAGTTTTGAAGTGGGCGACGAAGGTTACACAAGCTACAGGTGACCTAATATTGAGGCATCACTCTAGACCAGGCATGTACAAACTGTGGCCCTCCAGCTGTTGTGAAACTGTGGCCCTCCAGCTGTTGTGAAACTATACATCCCAGCATGCCTTGCCATAGTTTTAGCATTCCCTGATAGCAAAACTGTGGCAAGGCATGATGGGACTTGTAGTTTCACAACAGCTGGAGGGCCATAGTTTGGACATGCCTGCTCTAGGTACTTGGATAGGTGCCCTAAATGGATATTGAAATGTAAAAAAGCACAAATGGGGAAAGCAAACGACCTCCACCCAGGGTTGAAAAAACAAAATCAAATATGGACCCAACATTTTTTGGCCAACCACGTAACTTATCAAAAGTAGAATATGTATAAAAAAAATTTCACACAGTCAAAGTACACACTGTAGAAGTGTAAAAAATTATGTTCTCAGAAATAAACCATTAATAATTCCATGACAGGCTGTTCAATCCCTTTTTCTTTTAAGAAATAATAAACAGATATTGGAACTTTTAACTTCTAAAGTGTCACTGTTGTCAGGCATAGATTTCTCTTGATGGCATCTCTCCTGAGGAATCAGACTGCTGTCTCATTAATATCTGCTGAACAGTCATCAATTCTTTAGTAACTAGCACGTTATGAATATCAGTCATTAAGTGCCTCAATGTCATCATGTTTCCTAGTAACAAGAGCAATTAATTCCCTTGAATAAATCTGTTCAAACTACAAAGAATGTTGGTTAGGACAAGGCACACTTGAAGTGTCAGGTAAGACGCCGTACTTATCCATTTTGGAGGTTGCTAAAACTTGAGGCTCCAAGAGAAAAAACCCTGAAATTATCTGGCTAATGTTTTTCATTTTTAAATATCTGGTAAGCCTAGTTGTGTACATTACTGGTTCCCAAAGTACCCCCAACAGTTCACGTTTTCCAGGTCTCCACACAGAATCACAAGTTAATAATTAGCTCCACCTGTGGATCTTTTAAAATGTGTGAGTGAATAATAAGTACACCTGTGCACCTGTTGGGTGACATGGAAAATGTGAACTGTTGCGGTATTCGAGGACCAAGGTTGGGAACCAATGGCATATATGTTAGCAAATGAAAAATTGCCTATGTACAATATTATTGCTTATCTTATCCAAAAATGGAGACTGTCTTCCAATTAACCACTGCAGTTTGACATCGGAAACAGTATTTAATCTATCTACAAAATCTCAACACTTGACTATAGCATTAAATTTGGCAATTTCCAGGTGGAGGTATAGACAAACAGTTGTGCACTGATAAAATTAAATATGATCATTCAGATATGATGTAAAATGTAATGTCAAAATTATTCAATATTAATACCAAATCCCCATAATGCAAATGACAGGGTTGAGAAAGCACCACTCTGTTCTTCCAAAAGGCACTGAATGATAAATGTTTAATACAGAAAAACCATAATTTTTTGGGAAAAGCAACCAACGACACGATTTGTTACAAAATACTAAAACAGAGCTAACATTTTGGGAAACATTCAAAAAGTTTACTTTAAAAAAAATACACAACTTCGACTGTCCTAGTTTCTTCAGATGACCATATAATAAACTTTATTATTTAATAAGGGGTTTGCTTCTGAGGGATGAGACCAATATGAAAAGTCTTAACTGGAATTTCCAAAGCAGAAAAATCAACCTCCTCAAAGAAATAGTAGAAAATGCATCTTTTATTTGTATGGAAAAAGTGACAGTAAGATTTGTAAAAGTGATTTGTAGTATATATTGCCCATATGAAAAATCAAACTAGAAAAATAAAAACGCGAAGAGCAAGAAATAAACAGATACATGTTTTTCTTCTTAGCAGTGCAATTATTTCACATTGCAATAAACTGGTCAAGTACGCAACAGAATAAAAAACAAGAACACAACGGTTTCCCTACAATTAGCATATTAAGAATTACAGTGCAAAGATCATTTGTTTTTAAGAAATCTGCAATCATTGTTTCTATGATGGTGGGTGCTAAGCGGCTTCTTTTTTTCCTTTAGGACTAGTCGTTTTACCTTGACAATACTGTGCATAAAAGAAAAAAAAAAATCAATCTAAAAATGAGTTTACTTACAAAGTTAAATAAGATATATTTAGACTATACAGTAAAAAATACAAATTAAATAGTGCTCTAACAGAGTGAAATCTGAACACAGATTTACAAAATGAAAACCAACTGTTACATATGAAGTATTGATCAAGTTCATTTAAAAAAAAAAAAAATCTAGTCTGTCGAGTTGCTTTTAATTCTGCATTAGGATTGCGTATTGGAATAACATGCAGCGATCCAGGTGTCTTAAAAACAGCATCAAATGTCTTTTGCAAAGTACACAAAAACTTAAATTATACTTTTATTTTATCTTCGTTTTTTTTGGAATTTGTTTTTCTCTTGAGAAGTATTTAAGTGTACAAAAAAAAAAAAAATCAAAAGGGTCTTTCACGGTCTCTATAACAGTAAACTGTGTCCGGTTTCTTCTAATTTTGAAAAACCTAGAATTTACAGTACACTGGATTATACGAAATCATAGTTTCACAAGTTTACATTGCATATTTCTGAGTCCATTCTCTTGCTATTCTGTTATATCTGCAATAGAGAGGGGGAGAAGAGGCATTCAATAAGAACATTAGTTATAATAACTATTACCCATGAAAATATAAATGTTTGGTAGACAAGCAGCATGTGCTAATGGCTAATATTTTTAATCATGAGATACCACATATTTAGAAAGGTTCCATATACTTTAAATGGAAATCAACTCCCTCAGTAAACAGTAAAATAGTAGAAATAGCAGCGCACAAAGAAAAAAACCTGGAACGATTGGATTGACTTTACATTTTATATTAAACATGTTAAAAATATACAATGTAATTATTATACCATTAAAACAAAATTTGCTATTTGCGAGCAATAAAATTGCTTCTACATTAAAAGCAGCACTGTCCTGTCTGTTCCTATTATGCCTGAAATATTATGAACCGTCTCTGGATTGTTTATAAGTACCATCGATACAGGACTCTGAATTTCATGCAAGTAAGTTGAAAAAAAAAAAGTTAAGTCAATCTAATTGTTCCAGAATTATTTTTTTAGCGCTGCTTTTTCTACTATTATACATGCTCTTTCTTCAGGTTTGACTAAGTCTGTATTTTAAGCTGCAGCTACCATCAGTAAAACCTCCATCTAACCCCACATCCTCTTTTGGAAGGTGGGATTAATTATATATCTCCCTCAGTACATTGGCATCGCTTTTTTCACCTTGCTCAACAACTTTCTATTCCTTTGTGCAAGGAGCAGATAATATATCCATTCCACTCTGATAACTAACATGCCAGAGCAATGCAGGCCATAAATCTAGGACCAGATTCCACATCCTGACAAAGTGTGGACATAATTGATTAGAAAGTCTGATCTGTTTGTCAGAAGCAGCCACAGATAGTTGAATTCAAGGACGTTTTCGCCAATTTGCAGAGTTTCCGACACTCGACAGCCAAAACATAGATTTCTGGCTGTCGAGTTACAGTCTAACAGAACTGCCTGAGTTTCCAACTGTCAGGACAGTGGGAATCCCAGATTCGATAGCCCCCCCTAGAAGTAACTTGGTGTTATATAGCACTATTGAACCTTAAAAAATATATATATTTAAATAATTATAATAATAATAATAATAAAACCATTAAAAAAATATATATATATATATATACTAAATTTTCTATCCGATACCACAGTAATTATATTATTATTATTATATAATGACAAATCACGTATAGCAAACTGCAGATGTACAAGTCAAAGAGCAACATACTTTTCCTTGTCTGTCTTGTAGGTCTGTGCAATGTCTGGTACTAAAGGATCATCTGGGTTTGGATCACAAAGTAAGGAGCATATGGACAACAAAACTGCAAAGAAACAAAAACATTACATCTCAGCCCTGTTATTTGACGTAAATACGATTACAGACGCTTTAGATCATATCACAAGTCTTCAAATGTAATCGCTGCACATTCACAGGAACACTGCATATTAACCCCTTCAGTGGTGTTTTTTTTTTTTTTTTAGGGAGCGCTCCCCACTGGGAGAGTTTTTTCTGGGGGGCGCTCCTTTAAAAAAAAAAAAAAAAAAAAAAAAAAAAACACCACTACAACCCCAGGGTCCGGGTAGTGCCACTGGACTGTCAGTCAGCCACTGCCCGGCCCCCAGCAACCAAGCGGTGTGCGGCGTGACGTTGCAAGGTCATGCCGAACACAGCCAGGGGAGGGAGGCAGGGCCAGGCAGCAGGAGCCGGGTAGCCGCTGAAGCTGAGTGTGGCGCTGATCTCAGCGCTCAGCAGGGCTGAGGAAGCGCACGCAGTGGCACCCATTTAGGACACATTGTAATATGCTACAGAAAGTAACCCAACAGAAATACCAAAAGGATTTTAAAAGAAAAAAAGTAAGCAGTTATGAAAGTTACCTTTAGAGACAGTTAGTGCTGGAGACCACTGTGACCGCAGAATATCAAGACAAATACTTCCATTGCTGTTTATATTTGGATGATATATTTTTGTTGTGAATGCAACCTAAAAAAAATAAAATAAATACAAACATTTAAAAAAATAACCAAATTTAAAATGGTTACTTCTGCTGAAGCAAGTATATTTACTCATTTTTTGTAATGGTTCATACACCTATAATCCTCAAAATGTGAAAATAACACAGGTACTTTTTAAATAAAAATAAAGAAGAAATAAAAAAGTGGGGGTACTTGTGAGTTATCTGGGCGCCCGATTTCTAAATCGGGTCGGATCGGGCACATCGCATCGCATCGCATGCGACCATCGGATGCGATGCGATGACCCGATTTTTCCATAGGAATCAATGTTAAAATGGACTGAGTCCATTTTAACATGGAATTCAATGGGAAAAAGGGGTCCTTTTCATACCCCTACTATCCAAGTGGGCATGGAGTTGGATATAAACCTGTGGCGAGCGTAGCGAGCCACCGAGCCCGAAGCGTGGCGAGCGAAGCGAGCCCCGCGAGGGGACGGTATTCTGTGTCCCCTCGCGGGGCTCGCTACGCTTCGGGCTCGGTGGCTCGCTACAGGTTTATATCCAACTCCATGCCCACTTGGATAGTAGGGGTATGAAAAGGACCCCTTTTTCCCATTGAATTCCATGTTAAAATGGACTCAGTCCATTTTAACATTGATTCCTATGGAAAAATCGGGTCATCGCATCCGATGGTCGCATGCGATGCGATGCGATATCGCATCGCATCTGATTGTATGCCTTAACTTAAGGCATACAATCAAAAAATCGGGCGCCCAGATAACTCATAAGTACCAAAGTGGGGGATATGAACCAGGTTATAAACTTGTGGAAAACTATTAATTTAAAAATATGTTCTATTTAAATAATTCGAAATACTCAAAATAACTATTTAATTTTTGAACAAAATGGACTCCAGATGAAGATGTGAATACATATGTAGAAATTCTGAAAACTGGAAAATGTACAAACTTTCATACCCCACTGTATACAGTGCACTGTGTTAGCCAGCCAGTTCACAAGCAGAGTTGTGTTTAATCCAGCAACACTATTCATGCAATATTTCCAACAGGATGTATGTAGTAATAGGGTCTAAGAAGTGTTACACAATCTCACACTCTTTGTTTAGAGTGGTACTTGTGTATTACCACGGTGCCACGCTTCAGGTTGGCGTTGATAGTGGGGGTGGCGTTAACAATGGGGGTGCATTTAACATAATGATCACCCATCAGGGTGCCTGTACAATTAAAAATCGGGTCGGATCGCATGCGATGCGATGAATACAATGGAAATCTTGGGCGCCGTGATAATACACAAGTACCTTTAGAGCAGGGCTGGGCAACACCGGACATCCAGATGTTAATGAACTACACATCCCAGGATGCTTTGCATTAGTTTTGCTATGTGGCCATGCTGAAACTGATGCAAGGCATGCTGGGATGTGTAGTTCATCAATATCTGGAGGACCGGTGTTGCCCAGCCCTGCTTTAGAGTTATTCAACTTTAAGCCTGCGACTGATGTCACAGTGTTCAGTACTACCAGACCTGGATAAAAGATCAACGCTCAGCCATAGTGCTGGTTTCTACAATGGCTACACCCTTCAGACTGCGCACCCAAGTGATAGGGCAATTGCAAGACTTGTTTTCCACCAGCTGCATCGCCCGCCCGCCCACTTCCACCACCCATTAGGCTCCCCCCCCCGGATTTACCACCCACCAACCTGTCTGGCTCCTGCCTTCACCACCCATCCTCCTGGCCGCACCGCACATGTAAGTAAATATCGGGGTGGGTTTTATTTTTTTATTAGGGAAACCAATCCCAGGACTGGGCATTTTCCAAATCCCGAATTCCAGGATTGAAAAAAAAAAAAAAATGCCCCTGGATTAGCATCCCTAGTCACAAAGCATACACACTTACCGACCAAAATGCCTAGCCACAGGAGCTGGTTGGCTGTACAAACAATATTGCATAGTGTGTACCCAGCCCAAATAGACAACTGCTAGTAGTGATCAAATTTAGGAATTGTCAAACAGTGACGCTCCCCTTGAAACATACAGATATCAATGGGGGTAATTGAGACCTAATGGCTCTGGCCGAGTAAGTCTCTGGTGGCTGAGCCAGCAATGACTGGTGAGCGGCTTACGAACGTTTTTTTAACATGGCTAAAATAGATTTGCAGCTGCACAGCAAACACATGAAGTTGCAAGGCCGGGATTTCACTCTGGTGAGGAGTGTACCCCAACCCAGGCCGCTGCAAATTCGTGGCCATGCGATCAGGTCTGAATTACCCCCCAATGTTCCTACGTTGGTAACTGCATTTGATCAGTAGAACAATGTTATTTTCCAATTGAAGGCACATTCCTAAGTGTCTTCATGTCTGTTCCACAACACTGTTCATGGAAACTTATAAGCTTTCAACAAAAGTAAACAGCCATGGGTGTACCTGACCAAGTAATACTCAGCTATGGCCATTTATTTGTAAATGATTGCAAACATATTTTAGACTGCTTGGACAGGTTTATTACACAAACACACAAATATAAATTCCTTACCTTTGGTGGTTTGAAGGGATAGTCTGTTGGAAACTGGATTGTGAGAAAGAAGACCCCTCCTTGATAAGGACTGTCAGGCTGAGATACAAAAAAAAAAAAAATCCTGAATAAATAACACCTAGCTGATAGACAGTGGAGACCACGACAAGTAAATGAATGATTCAGGAGGCACCTAATCCTAGTGAATTAATAAATATTGGTTCAGCTCACAATCCACCACAAGTGCCATTTACTAAGCAGTTGCTGTTCCATGTACCCAATGAAGTCTCCGGAATGGAACACTAATGCAGTGGTGTCAAACTCATGGCCCTCCTGGAACTATATGTCCCAGCATGCCCTGCCACCATTTTAGCAATCCATTATATAAAATCTGTAGTAGGGCATGCTGGGACGTATAGTTCCAGGAGGGCCATGAGTTTGACACCACTGCTCTAAGGGTAGATTCTGGGGCTACCTGGACCTATCTATAAAATAAATTGTCCTTATATTTCACCCTTAGGGCTCAGTTATGTGGTGGTGTTGTGGACATAGTTGTAGAGCAGTGGTTCTCAACCTTAGTCCTCAAGGACCCCCAACAGTGCACGATTTCCAGGTCTCCACACACAATCAAAGGTGAATTAATTATCTCCACCTGTGATCTTTTAAAATGTGTCAGTGACTAATGAGTGCACCTGTCACCTGCCAGGTGACCTGGACAACGTGCACTGTTGGGGGGTCCTTGAGGACCGAGGTTGAGAACCACTGTTGAATACCACATGTTTTATTCGGCAGGGCAGCCAGCTGCACTGGTTTTGACTATCATTTGACCATAAATAATTTGTTGTTTCGGTGCTGGACCACCTACCGGAGGCACCCCTGCAAGGTGTCCCACAGCCCCCTGGGCCTAGGCACACAGGCTGGGAACCACTGGACTAGAGTATAAAGCAAAAAAAGGAAGCACTGGCCTGAACTGATTTGGAGGCTATGCTTTATTTCCAGAGTGAACTAGGTGGGGAAAACCATAATTGCTATAAAGGATTGGAATATACACATTCTGATGCAGCATGGTAACGTTACATCATACTACATACTTACAGGTCCCATAATTGTTGCTTGCCAATGAAACACTGCAAAGAGGAAATGAGAATAGTAAACATTACAGCCAACAACAGGTTAAACAATAAAAAGGTATAAAGTAAAAAAAATAAAAAAAGAAAGGGTCAGCATTCAACTTACTGTCATCACCCACTGGTCCAGCAGAGCATTGAGCAGGAGGATCACGTTGCAAATCAGTCAACTCCTTAAAAATGGGAGAAAAGAGGCGGTAAAGTAAGCAAATACATACTAAAAAAGGGTTCTTAAAAAAAACACACCACTACAACCCTGTTTCAAGAATTACCCTCATTTCGCTACTGTGACTGAAGGTTTTAGATCACGCGTCTAAATCAAAGACAGCCTTAAAGCCTGGCCTGTGGGGGTTCCTCAAGGATTGCTTCAGGTAACCACTGCACTACGATCATGTAAATGACAAAATGTAGGGATGTTCAACTTCGTACAATACACATGCCAAAACGGTCATTTAAACTGGTTTCTTTCCTTACAAATTCCACAGAACAAAAACAAAACTTAATTACAGCATAAACCAAATTATACCTGTAAAACTTGTTAAGTGACTGAGATAGGGACTTGTGACTATTTATTTGTTAAAAGTAGCATCACTCAAAATTAACCCGTGCACCATCGCTCATACTAAATACTCCATAACAGGAAGCTTAAAAAGACTTAGGGCGTCATCTTTAAAATTGGGAGCATTCTTCCAAAATTATGAGTACACCTAAAAACAATGTTTCCTTATACAAATGGGCCAGAAGTAGTTCCTTTGCAGTAGCAGTGTTGCTAGTTACAGATGTGCCCACATACACCTATTCTCAGGTACATATAGTATCAATGAGTACTCTATAGATGAAAAGTGATTGGCTGCAGAAAAACCGTAATCCTAAATTCATAGAACACAAAAAAGGCCGTTACCATCTTCTGCCATGAGAAATTGTGATTTTATGCTAACATGGGCAGAAGCTAACCAGTGCATAGGGACGGTCACCGCTATCGCATAATTTCCTATGAATTGCGTATAATTGCTGGTAGATGGGTACCACGATCGCAAATCAGATCATGTTGCAGCGTCTGAGTGTCTCCACGATGTGCAGGCCGAACTACTCGCAGGCAGCTCTTCGGTACCAAGTAACATGACAACGGGTAACTGGACACTCACAAATAGCCATTTGAACAGCCATGACACTCACATTTATCTCACCCCTCCCCATTCCTACCCCAAATGCTAACTTCCTGTCACCATGATTCAATTAAACACGATCACCTCAAGTCTGCAAGTGCGTGCCTATATATGCTGCATTTATGGTAACTCCGGAATCACTGTCAGAAGTCAGTGAGTTGGGAGCAATATCGCGCTGCAAGGGGGGCAAGTTTGACCGCAGTGGTCAGCCTTTCTAAACACATAACTGCAACCTTGCCTCCCTCACTTATTTATTTATTTGCAGTTTCTTATATAGCGCAGCAGATTCCGTTGCGCTTTACAATAGTAGACAGTGATAAAACAAACTGGGTAACAGACAGACTTGGTGGTTAGAGGGCCCTGCTGCAAGCTTACAATCTATTAGGTATATAGAAGGGAAACACAAGGACGGGCATCAGTAATAGCATAGCAGTCCCAACAAGTTACAAGTCCAGAAGGGAAGCTATATAATACATAAGTGCCTCAGAGGGTTATGCGTGTAGAACTTAAATATGATAGGCTTGTCTGAAGAGGTGAGTTTTCAGGGAACGCTTGAAAGTTTGGAGGCTAGCAGAGAGTCTAATTGTGCATGGAAGAGCATTCCATAGGATGGGAGCAGCCCGATGAAAGTCCTGTAATAGTGAATGGGAGCTAGTGATCCGCTCAGATGAGAGACGCAAATCTTGTGCAGAGCGGAGTGGTCGAGATGGGAGACTTGTGGGAGTAGGTTAATTGAATAGACTCCTATATGCAAAGCAAGTCATAAACTTAAGAAGAATTACACAGCACTGGAATCACTGCCTGCGGGTAATGCCAGGCATATGGCGTAAAAACAAGGTGATTAAGGACACATCTGTTTAAAAAGCCTGTGTTCTTTTTCCTGGTTAAAAAGCCAGCTCCAGTCAACAGACTTCTGGAATTGGGCATGAGAAGATTTCTCCCATAAAATTAAAATTTCTCAAATACGGCTATAGTTCTGAAAACCTACTAGTAATAAATATTACTAGTTATTTTGTAAATGGCAAATTACAGGATTGAGCAGCCCATTAATGACATTACACAGACTATTTTAAAATACAATTATGCATGGGTTATTGTTATAGATCCTGTGAGCTGTATCAGGCACTCGTACTGGTTACAAATGAAAAGGGAGAAGTGGTGAGTATTTCATCATACTTTCTTCTACGGTCAGAGTGCGGAACCTGCATTATCCTTTCTAGATGCAATCACCATTTACTGTACATGACTAATAACTGCCTCAAAGATTATCTACTTCGCTAATAGAGGAATGACTACCAATGGATTCAGACAACCCTCTTCTACAGATAATGTGCACAGTACAAGGAAATAACCACTGGAAATTAATTTCATTATTTGGCCATACATAGAATTTCAATCGAATGATTTTCTCTGTGCAGGCGCATGCTGTTAGATGCATCATATGGAGAATGAACAAACCAAAACAGAACGGCAATGTACACATATGTAAGAAAGATGCATGTGGGTACGTAGAGATTTGGAACAATGGGTTCTAATGCTGGGCCTGCCTATGTTCATTGTACACATTATAAGAACATGCTGAAAGCATTTTAAGCCCAGTGTGTAGAATGCTTAGACTTCAGAGCACTTTAAAATAACCTACATATGAAGATATCCTATACCAGTGGTTCCCAAACTGTGTGCTGTGGCTCCTTGGGGTGCCTCGGGACCGATTCAATTTATTTAATCGACAAAACCAGTGCTGGTGGCTGCCAATCATAAAATGTGTACAATCAGAAGCAAATCCTGCCCTTTAAACACATAAGTGAACCTAAGAAGCACATAAACATAATCTACTTCATTTTATATTTTTGGGGGGCCTAGTGGTGCCATGGAAAAATTCTCATACTCTGGAGTGCCGTTATTTGTAAAAGGTTGGGAACCCCCTATCATATACAGTTAGAAGTTAAGGAACATTTAACATTGTATCCTTAATTTCCAGGAATTGGTTTGATCTCCACAATACAATTACAAACCAGCCATGCTGTAACACGACACATCACATCCACAAGCACTGATGTGGGAAAAAGGCTATTAGCAGCTTCACACTTCCAACCAACACATGAAACTGCAAATATATGCAGTGCAGCACTGACAGTCTGCACAGATACAGAAAATGTGCACTTCAGCAAAACACCCCAAACCTGCACGGGGAAGACTTTATCACTAATGTATGAATGCTTTTGCTTTTATTGTGTAAAGAATAGTAAAACAGCTTAACATGAGGGGAAGAGTGCAGTAGAAAGATAAGACAATATAATGGGTATAAAACACTGGTTGTACGATTACGAAAAGAAGGTAAGCAATGTACACTAGCGTGGGCCAGTTATATTGAATGCAGCATTTTCTCTACTGTGAAAACTTAGAAACAGAAATTGCAGTTCTGAGGGAGCTGCATCAATTTAAACACAGGTATGGACAGATGTTAAACTGGATGCATGTGGGTGGTTTCCCCAAAACTTTTTGATTATTTTATCATCATCCTTTATTTATATGGCACCACAAGGGATCTGCAGAACCCAATTACATAAATGAATAAGCAAAACAGTGAATAAAACAGAGGACAAGTACAGGGTACATAGTCGCATCAGCAGACAAAACTGAAATAAGTATTAGGGTAGCAAAACACTCCACAGGGTTTAGTGCTGTCCAATATGGAGAAGGAAAAGCACATGAGGGACGGGGGCCCTGCTGGTGAGCATACACTCTACTGAACAGGGCACTTTCAGTTATAATGCTCATTTCTGTACTGTAGTTACTTTGTATTTAGCTTTTTTCACCCCATCTTACAAAAAAAAAAAAATAGAAAGGCGACTCCAATTCTGCGGCTAACTGATTCCCTGTGGGAAGTTAAAATGTCGCTGATAGCTGGAAAAACAAAGTCTCTTATAAGTGCGCTCTTTTGCATGGATCTGAGAACTTCTCAGATGTAGTTTGATTCTTTTAATTTTTTATTATGGACAGGAAAGAAAAAAGAAAAAAAGAAAGAAAATCCAGACCAAGTGGAATCTGCCTGATACCTACAAGTCCGCCACTATCTCCAATCCATTGTGCCTTCCGGTACTCTCCATACATCTCTAACGCCTTTTGAACGCCTCTGTGCTAGTGAATCCCCACCCTCCCACATTATCATATATAATCTCCTACTGGAAGACAGGAGCCTTCAACTCCCATACTTTACTAAAACTTGGGATCGAGAATTGGGCGAGGAGGTTGGAGCAACCAATTGGGGAAAAAACTTCTGTTTAGCACATGCTTGTTCCTCTAGTGTCGGTGTCCGGGAGACCCAATACAAATTGCTGTTGCGTTGGTACAGGTGCCCAGATTCTCTCTAAGATGGGCATCGGGGTTCCTAATATTTGCTGGCGGTGCTCTGGGGCTCCAGGTAACCCATTTCATATATGGTGGCAATGGCCCCGCATGCTTCCATTCTGGTCTGAGGTTCTCAAACTCTCTGCGAATATTATGGGGGAACCGGTTCCTACTGGCCCACTGTTTTGGTTGTTCCAGCTTTCCCCTGCACCTCTCTCAAGATATAAAAAATCCCTATTATGCCATCTCAATAATGCCGCTAAGTCGGTCATCCCAGTAAGATGGCGCTCTTCCTCCCCTCCAACGGTTAAAGACTGGTTCAGCAAATTAGACTTTTATATGGAAATGGAAGATATTTTGTCCTCTGCGGACGACAGTAATGCAGTATTCAGAGACACATGGTTCCGCTGGATGGGCTTCCAAGACTGCAAAACCTTTAAGGACATTATTGCACCCCAACCCTCTTAACCAGCCCCCCCCCCTCTTAACCAGTATAGTAATCTCACAACAGCAGAGATTTAGAACCGTGTAAAAGGTGCGTTTACACTAGACCAATAACGATATCGCTCATTTTGCCCCTTCTGAGCGAGATCGCCTCAAAAATCGACAAGTGTCTCACTACAAACAATGAACGATATGCGCTCACACGGGTCATTAACGCCTCCCCTTCCCAGCCTGTGCATCCAGCTCAATTTGACATATCTCCAGCATGCTCAGCAGAGGAACTCTGTGACATCACTGAATGATACTGTTAATGATATTATTCAGTGTTTAGCACCATACCATAGATTAGTTTATGCCACCTCCGATGTGAAAACTGCTTTAACCCTTTGAGTGACAACTGAAATCCTCCAAATAGGAGTAAAAATTGCTAAGCACACATTTTTAGTCATCATAATGACCTGTAATGTTTACCTTACATAGAAGACATATTTGAATTCTTAAAAAAAAAAAAAAAATACCATATATATATACACACACACACACACACACACACACACACGAGTATAAGCCTACTTTTTCAGAACATTTTTTATGCTGAAAAAGCCCCCCTCGGCTTATACTTGAGTGAAGGTCCCACTTAATAAGTTTTCCCAGTTTTTCGTTGTAAAATTAGGTGCCTCGGCTTATATTCGGGTCGACTTATACTCGAGTATATACGGTACACAGAATTGGCACTCAAAAGGTTAAATTTACAGAGGCAATCTAGCTATAGAGCAATCTTGTAATCCCTCACCTACAGCATTCATCTGGTTCACAAACCAGACACTGTGCACATACACAGTATCCGTTTCCCTAGAGTCTCTCACAAATGTTACTACTCCAATATGCCAGGGAAGTAACAAGCAAGGACAGTGGTCATCAGTACTGCTGTCCATGCAAGTTACACTTTAATAAGTAGGATAAATGAATAATAATTAAAAAAAACAATTTTAGTCACATGGACCATTAATAATCCTAGCAGTGCTGCAATTATTAATATACAGGCACCTGTATTTAAAAAATAAATAAAAAAAAAGGGAATTGAAAGGATAGCTTAAGTTAAACACTAATAGCATATGTGTGGGATGGTAACAGCATGATAACAAACCCTATTTAAATATTCAAAAGGTTTTTGAGGACATATGTATTAAAAATATCTTTTTGAAAACATACTAAAAAAGGGTTATACATTTAGGATAATGTTCTTCTAGTAAACACCTATTTGAAAAGCTGCCAAAAAAACACAAAAAAATTGATATTAAAGGTTTCTTTTCCAAATCAAGAGTATTCGGTTACAGGATTTTAAACCATTTCGTACTGACTGATGAACCGATTGACCATCATCACTTGGGAAGATACGATGGTGAAAGCCCTTGACTGAAGAAAACCCCCACTTATTTTTATTTATTTTTTTAAATGCAGGTACAAAACAATACAAAACATAAGCGTTTCCACAGGAAAGACTGAAAAGGGGAAACGGTCACCTTCATTCTCCGCGCTACCATTGGAAGCTTACCAAATTAGCAGAACTCTGTTCTGTGAAATGTGAACTTAAATAAATGACAGCTCATTGGATGAAAATGCTGGAAGGTAATGGACTCCAGAGTAATGAAACCAAAAATAGCAAGGTCTGCACATCCTACAATGAGTCACTAATGTAGCAGTAAAACAGAACAGACTTGAATAATTGGTTAGAAGGCAGTACGGTGTCCTAATCAGTGGGGCTTGTTTTGCATATAAACACCACACACAAAAGGGTTTATTTAAATCATACCAATGGATCCATATACCAAAATTGATACTTAGTGAATGACAGAAAATGTAAAGTATATATTTCATTGTTTCCGGCTTTCTTTTAACTTTATGTCATTTAATTTTTTACTCCATTTCAATGTATCAGGCCAATGAATCAAGTGAAAAAGTGTCCAATCATGTAATTTCTTATGATCCCAATAAGCGGTCTTGTGCACATCAGATCTGGGGATTGTCACTGCTGCAACAAGGATTTATCATATCCCCAAGTGGAGGTTTAGATAGCATGCAATACATCGTATACAAAGCGACTGCATATGATACAGCAGCCAGGGGGCTGCCGGGCCATTTGTAGAGGCGTTGCATGCTATACCCAAGGCTAAAGCTTAAGGTGGTGATTACCTACTGTAAGAGTGACTACATCAATGATGTTTCAACAGATAAGAATGCAGTAAGAAATAGCTATGCACTCCTGTTAAAATAATGCAATTATGCACTGGAATTTTCTTTGGCGTGGCAGAGAATATTGTAGAACACAGGTAAAACATGGAGGCAGGGAAGGTGTGCACTCTTTGACATTTTTATAGTGTTCATTATAGCAGCCTGTGGCCTCCAAAATGCATGCAGTTCCTCTTCCCTGCTTGGGATGTCGCTGTCTGCTTTGGTGCTTCTAGCACAGTGTGGTCTGGATTGAGCTACAAACCAGATTGTGCTAGAAAGACCACAGCAGATAGCATCAGCCCAGGCAGAAAAGAGGAACTTTGCGGGTTTTGAAAGGTGCTAGAATCGGCTCAAAGTAGGTTCTTGGCTACTTTGCTTCTGGAACTCTGTCAATATAACGGATGGTAGTGTGTGTTTAGGGGGCCACACAATTTAAATTAATGAACTATTAGTGCAGAGATGGGAGGGTAAACAACTGGGTACTACTTAGATCAGAAAAAATAAATGACTGGGTAATTTCAAATCTGGGCTCGATGTCTGGGAGGGTTTTGTTTGCCTGTGATACCTCATACCCAATTAAATTCCACCCAATGTGTTTCCTTTACCAATATGCTGTAAAGTAGACTAGACATTGTAAGTAAGCGGTGCAGGAACGCATGGGGGGCGCATGTTTTCTTCTTGGTTCCATTGAATGGGCTGTTAGAGGCACCAGTGCATTGTATTGCCCAGAGCCTATAATTCTGTTCAGACACCCTGCCCCTGTCTCTACAGTCCTAGATCCTGTGGCTCCCTCTCCAGTATTTAATTATTAGTCTTTTTCTATTTAATTAAGGACAGTATTTTAGGTTCTCTGTACCACTTTTCTGTATTTACATTAGTTATTTGTGTACAACAGACATAACACTGGGTCTTTGTGGCACTAAAAATAATATATTAATACAGAAAAGTGGTACAGAGAACCTAAAATAACTAAAGTACTGCCATTAATTAAATAGAAAAAGACTAATACTAAGCTACTGGAGAGGAAGCCACTGGATGTAGGACTGTATACACAGGGGCAGGGTGTCTGAACAGAATTATAGGCCCTGGGCAATGCACTGGTGCCTCTAACAGCCCATTCAATGGAACCAAGAAGAAAACAGGTACTTGTTTCCTATCTGGGCGCCCAGGTTTTCTACATACGGCACCGTAATGAAATCGGATCGCATCGCATCGGATTCGGTACTCGATGATGTACGATGGCATACGATGCTATCCGATCCGATTTCATTTTAAATCGGATCGCATCGCATGCGGTGACGCGATCAACCTGATTTTTACATTGGAATCAATGTGAAATGGTCCCTGAGACCCGATTTTACATTGATTTCAATGTAATAACCCCGCAAACCCACGATTTGTATAGGAAACCCCCCCTGATGGTTTAAAATGCGCCTCCATTGTTAACGCCACCCAAGTATTGATGTCAACCCGAAGCGTGGCGAGCGCAGCGGTACGCGTCCTCCGACTTTTTCATACCCCCACTATCCACGTCGGCGTGGAGTTGAGAATAGAATAGTGTGGCGAGCGCAGCGAGACACCGAGCCCGAAGCGTGGCGAGCGCAGCGAGCCCCGCGAGGGGACGCGGATACCTGTGAAGCCCGCGAGGGGACACGGATACCTGTGAAGCCCGCGAGGGGACACGGATACCTGTGAAGCCCGCGAGGGGACGCGGATACCTGTGAAGCCCGCGAGGGGACACGGATACCTGTGAAGTATCCGCGTCCGCTCGCCACGCTTCGGGCTCGGTGGCTCGCTGCGCTCGCCACACTTTCTATTCTCAACTCCACGCCGACGTGGATAGTGGGGGTATGAAAAAGTCGGAGGACGCGTACCGCCGCCGCTCGCCACGCTTCGGGTTGACGTCAATACTGTGTTTCTGTGCAGATGTGACAAGGGGAGGGCTTTGAAGGGTAAATAAATACAGTAGTGTTACAGATGGGCCATCCTATGGGCCAACCATAAAAGCGGGAACGAAATCGGATCGCATCGCATCGTTCAATATCGTGTATGTGCATTTGTGGTATCCGATGCGATCCGATTTTTATACGGAGATTAGCATGGTGCGCAATTAACGTAGCGGGCGCCCAGATAGGAAACAAGTACCAGAAAACATGTGCCCCCATGCGTTCATGCACTGCTTACGTACAGTGAATGCCTGTTGGCAATCTGATTGGTGGATAGCTCCAACTGTTCATCATTAAGCATGGCGACAGTCAGTTTCAAAAGTTCAAAATGCGTCAACCTGTCTGAAAACATGTGGATTGGCAAAAAAGCCACCAATCCACGTGCTTTTGTTGGAGACTGGGCCAAATTTGACAGGTTTTGGTCAATTTGACAATCTCGATCCAACTTAAAAAAAAAAAAAAGTCAATTGAGGAGAAGAGGTGGGGAGGAGCAGCAGCTCACCCAGTGCCATCCTCCTGTCACTAAACCGGTCCTAGCGCCAGGTGAGCAGTAGACAAATCAGATAGTCCAACTTGGCCCGTATCCGACAGTCCAATTAAGCCGCAGACTGAATAGGTATGGTCGGATCCAGTCCGACAAATGCCTGTCGGAATGGATGAGACTTTTATTATACCCAATAGAATCTGCCCTGTCTCACCATTTAAGTGATCAGCACCCACCCTTGCACCAAGGCCCCTGGAATTGTGTGGTCCCTTGCAGCTGTCCAGTGTATAGGCAGGATGTAATGAGATCAGAGTCTGGAGGCTGTGCACGATGCTGGCAAAACTCAACTTTTTTTTTTGTTTTTTTTAAAGGGGTAATCAATTGCAAAGGAAAACTATGCCTTGTAAGTGTTTGCCCCTTTAAAAAAAAATCAAGAGAATGTCCGAGATTGGCCGGCATACCACACGGACGCAAAACTTGGAACTCATTACAGCCATTCCTATATGTTAAGATGACCTTAGACAGGAATTTTTGAGAACCACCACTATACACTCCATATCCGTTTCATTCTGCTAAGCAGGCTGAAGCTTTTAGATTAACCCCTTCCCGCCGCATGTTTTTGCCTTCCTGACAGAGGCCTTTTTTTCAAATCTGACATGTATCACTTAAGTGGGGATAACTTTTTTTTGCTTTTACTTATCCCAGTGATTTTGAGATTGTTTTCCCGTGACACATTGTACTTTAAATTAGTGGTAAATTTTGGTCGATACAATTTTTTTTTTTTGTGAAAAATACCAAAATGTCGTAAAAAAATGGAACATTTTGCTATTTGCAAAATGTTACATTTTCTGCTTGTGAGACAAATAATCATACCACTCAAAATAGTTAATAACTAACAAAGACCATATCTATACTTTATTAAAAAATCATTATTTTGGACACTAGGGGGCAGCAGCGTCTAAATTTTACACTACACGCAGTTTAACGCTGGTTTTGGCTGTTCACTTTTGGACAGCCAATCGCAGCGATCGCCCAAGACGGGGGGCAACCCTGCCCCTCCTGGGCAATGAGGGAGGATGTCTGCTGTCAGGGACAGCAGACATCGTCCCTCTGTCACCGCGTCTGTAGACGCGGTGGCACTTTTAAGTCATGACGTATATATACGTCATGTGTCGGGAAGTACATCCCGGCCATGACGTATATATACGTCAAATGTCGGGAAGGGGTTAAAAGCATTCAGATTTTACTTGAAGTTTTCAATACTACCTTTTTATGCAAGTTCAAATTCAATTGCATGTAATAAAATAAATACTGGGTTAATGCACAAGACATTATATTCCATCTTCCTTTCGGAAATAAAATTGAGAGAAATACAAGAGTTCGGAGAATTGCTTTCCTGACTGAAGGATGATCAGGAGCCCTAAAAAAAAACCTAAAACAAACAAGAAAAAACACAAAACATTATCCGGTACTTATGTATTATCTGGGCTCCCATGTTAAATGCACCCTATTTTTTCATACCCCTACTATCCAACTACGCATGGAGTTTGTGGCGAGCGCAGCGAGCCACCGTGCCCGAAGCGTGGCGAGCCCCGCGAGGGGACGCGGTCTCATAAGAAAAACGGGAGCCCCGATATTACATAAGTTCCCATTATCCTATATAATGTAAGGAAATTACATGTGGGGTGTAAAGAGATGTTTGTCTACCCTTCTGGAGATTGAAAACTCCATGAAGCCCCCAGTGTGTTATGGTAACAAGTGAATTACCACCTTTAAAGAACAATTCTACCATATAATGACTTTCTGAATGCTCTGAGCCGAGGCTGCTACCTCCTCCATAGAAGTGATAGAAGTGAACAGGACCCAGGTTGCTCGACCCGAGTTACCTGTTCAGACTGCCTAGCAACCCGGGAATAACACTGTATTTATCCCGGGTTGGATTGCCAGACACAGGATATTGGACATGGCCCTTTCACATGCACGCCGTCCTGGGTCGACCTGGGTTACTTGTGCAGTGTGGAAGGAGTACAATACAGTTCTTCAAGCTCATTTAAATGGCATATACTCTATTTGTGTGATAAACTGTGGTTTATTCTGCTACAATTATATGATTTAATTATTTTAAGTTCCTTACTCTGTGGCTTGTATGTTTTTATTTTTTTATGTTTTGTTGGACGATGGAGGATATAGTTAGTTAAAACCATGGTGCAGATTGCTTAACCATCTGAGTGCCAAGGGAATTTGTCAAAATAGGTGTGAAAATTGCCAAGCAAACCATTTTATTAACTCTAATGCTGTGTACACACGGGGGCGATAATCGCTGGGAATATGGTCGCAGGCGACCATATTGCCAGTGATTGGAGTGCGCACCAGCGATAAACCGCCGGGTGCACGCTCCCGTTTTCTGCCCCATTGTAATCGCTGGTCGCTGGAGCTTGCTCCAGCGACCAGCTAATTACCTCTGCGGCTCCCCCAGCAGAGGTTCCTTTTCATCAGCGACCATCTCTGGTCGCTGACGAAAAGGAGACACTGAGCAATATACTGCTCAGTAATATATTGGAAGCAATGTATCTCCCCCTCGTGTGTACGCACCTTAAGTGCCAGTGATGCTGTGAGATCCCTAAAATATATGTTAAAACCACTAGCGCCACTCACAGCAACTGTTCTTTTTTTCAATATCTAAACTTCAATTAATTAACTTGGCTGTATTTGTAGGCTGTTTTATCTTAAGATTACATCTTACCCATTCTGTAAAAAAAAAAAAAAAAAAGTCTGTCTATCTCTAATGGCCTCTTCTTTATTTTGTCCAAGCCAAATAGTTAAAACTGCCCAATCCTGTTTGTACTCCCCTTAGGGCCGATATATTTGTCTGTACTCTGCAAAAGGTGTGTACAGACAGTGCGATTATCGCTAGCGACTGATTTTGAATAGAAAAAATGGCGATTTTGTCCAAGTTCAATAGGATAGTCCATAGGCTCCCAAACGCGGTCCTCAAGGCACCCCAACGGTCCAGGTATTAAGTATATCCATGCTTGGCCACAGGTGACTTAATTAGTAACTCAGTCAGTCTGATTTAACCATCTGTGCTGAGCCATGGATATAATACCTAAAAACCTGGACCGTTGGGGTGCCTTGAGGACCGCGTTTTGAAACCTCTGGCCGATAGTCTGATCTAGTCAAAATTGCCTTGTCTGCACAGTCCACTTTGCTAAGCAATATGGACTTAAAAGGGCCGCGCATCAATATCGCCTGCAGGAGAAACTGTGCAATTTTAGCTAACCTTCTAGGTGGTTTTTTCACTATCTAGTCAAAACCAAATGCCAAAATCGCACCATGTGTATACCCCTTAATGGCAGAGATGAAAACTCACCAATACCTTTAAATAGTGTAATCAGTGTCAGATTTACTGAACATTAAGTGAAGGATTCTTAAGGTCCATACACACTAATACGAATTGCTATCAATACAATATTGCACACAACTTTCCTTGAACACCTGGACAAACGATCTAGTACATGAGCGATTCCAAAAAAATAATTGATATTGTCAGTGGCTACATCCAGGAGGGCGCGGTCATTAACAACACATACAGATCTTCCTGCTTGTTCAAATGATCAGTAGAATCGACGAACGACCGGCAAGAAAGCGCACACCAGCATCATGGACGATGTAAGTGATATTAAGTTCTGAACCAGTCATTATCATCCACATTGTTTATAATGTGCTCCAGTGCGTACTCAGCTTAAGACAGACCATGCCAAATAAACATATGAGCACACAATCATTTATAAAAAGGTATACTATTATATACACCCTATAATGGGTGTTTAAAAAAGGGATAATATCCAGAGTAAGTCATTGGGCACATTTATACAGCTGTCCGCTCAAGACTGAATATATACTATAACCCCAGCAAAACTGTACTAACATTTTTTTCAATGATCACTACTGAAAAAAACAACCGATGACCCGACAACTCCTTCCCCTTATACAGTCCCTCACTTAAAAAGTACAACATTCATTTTCTTCAATTACACCCATCAATATAGACTGGGAAAATGCCTGGTACTCCAACATTATAAGACCTGCTTCATAATCCATTTCAAGAATAGATGAGAAGCCAGCACTCACAATCCACTCAATAATGTAACTGAAAAGACATAAATCAAGATTACGCATCGTTTTCCAAAAGCTATGACACACCAGGATGTCAGCACATATTTCAGTGACATGGTGCAGATTCCTGGTTTTTCAAGGGTTACTCACTACACATTTCACAACTGCAGAGTGAATCACATGAGCTGCTAGGGGAATCACAGTGCCTCTGGCAGGTTGAGTTTCCCAGTGATCATATAAGTCAGCAATAAAGGCATGAGGAAATTGTCAGACGGTAGTAGGCCCAGACCAACGCAAACAATGCAGAGTGTGCTACTGACAGAATTGTGGGTGGGGGAAGCAACATAGTATCATTTTTGGTGGAAATGAGCCAGCATTTTTGAGAAAAAGAAAACCTCAGGTGTATCTATACCCAAACTGCCTATGTAAACAGATATCTCTAAGGAGTGGTCATCTAGTATCTAACAAGCATACATATAATGGTTGTGTCACTTCTGTTTTTTTGACCAGGATGTGACGTTAGGTGAGGACAGAGGCTGTCAGATGCCCTCACAGCATTTTATATTTTATCTGTAATTTATGTAGGTATAGGTTATGATATTTTATTTTAGCTGGATTGTACCATTGTGGGCTCCCTTCGCTCGCCACACATTTATATTACCCCTCCAGGTATATGTGGATCCAGTGCATGATGGGAAAAATAAACAGAAGTGGTTCTAGCTGCAACCTACATATATTATAATACATGTACATAGATCAAACCTTTAAAATTGCAATATTATTTTAAATAATAGCTATGGGGGCTCATCCCATAAATGCAATACATATCATCGTAAGCATACGCACCATTCCCATTCACTCTACACCAGCATCCTGGAGCATAGGGGTACCTGGCACTTCCTAGGGTCCCCAGCGCCCACGTGACACCATCATATGAACAGCTTCACTACAATGGTCAGGATGTGTCACCCCAATAACTCCCATTATGTGAACTGCTGTATAAAAGGACACAAGTCATAAATTGCCACATAATAATGTCACAAGTACCATGACCTAAATCAATACAGCTATTATTACTGGGTTCAGCCGGCTCTGAGTCAGTTGTAGTGTAACAATGGCCCCAATAACCACAACCCCTGTGTGCATAGATCCTGTGTACATACCAGAAACAGTAAATCCTCTGTGCACAGAGCCACCCCCCGCATGAGGAAGGGGGTATTTGTGTTACATATAGCGCTGCTGGGAGATCAGCAACACTCTACAGAGCATGACAAGGTCCAAGTCATCAAGCCCAGGGGCCCATCCGCTCGCTGTAGGGCCCTGACATGGATGTGGCTGTCAGAGGCCCCCATTGTTCCCCCAGCCGCACTTACTTTCTGTATTCTCTTCAGCGCCATTGAGCCGGCTGGTGCAATGGCGGGAGGCCGGTGGTCAGAGGCTTCCGGTCCCTGTGGCGGTGCTGTGGGCAGATGGGACGCGGGGCTGGTGGCTGTCACTGCGACGGCGGCGGCTCCTGTGCTGCTGCTTCTGATACTACTGCGATCACTGGCGGCCCGTGGCCTGACTCACTCTGGGCGGAGAGGGGCGGAGCTAGCACGGCAGCGCTTCCTTTCCTGCCGCTTTTAGCCGGTGACGTCAGCTGGGAGCATGGCGGACATTCTAGGTTCTTCCGCCCACATTTTTTTTCTTCATCAACACAACTTTATTGATATACATACTAGATTGTAACCGAGCAGTTATTCGTCTTACCTTATTATGGTTGGATAAAGGAGGAATATCAATTAAAAGGCTGAGGGGGTAATTTACTAAGATGGGAGTACTAGTTCACATGAGATGTTGCTATATGAATCTTCATCAGTGATCTGGTTTAAAATTTCCAGATTTTGTAATGAAAATTTGCACTGACAATGTGCGCGCACACACACACACACACACGCACGCACGCAAGCACACGCACATAGCATACCTCCCAACATGACACAGGAGGTTATTCTGGTTGACAGCTTTGTGGGTCATCGCACCCCCCCCCCTCGCATGCTGATTTCTTCGCACACATGCAAATGGGTGTTTAGCATAAACATCCATTCGCAGCCTTGCCTGCTGGGGTGAATTAATTTGATGGTCCCCGAATGATTTCTACAGCACCTCTCTGGTGTCTTAGATCTGCGGGTCGCTGTACGGGAAGAGGGCGGCAACTGACATCAGCTTATAATGTTTAAGTTCTACATGCATAACCCTCTGAGGCACTTATGTATTATATAGCTACCCTTCTGGACTTGTAACTTGGTGGGACTGCTATGGTATTACTGCTGCCTGTCCTTGTGTTTCCCCCTATATCCCTATAGATTGTAAGCTTGCAGCAGGGCCCTCCTACCTCCAAGTCTGTATGTTGTTACCCAGTTTGTTTTCTCACTGTCTACTATTGTAAAGCGCAACGGAATCTGCTGCGCTATATAAGAACCTGTAAATAAATAAATAAATAAAATCAGCTGCTGTCAGCTGCCTGCCCTGCGTCACTGGCGAATTTCCATGGGAATGCCCAGTGTTTTCATGCCATGAAATGCTGGGCGTTCCCATGGGCGTTACCACGGCGCTGCCCCATGCCACCCCCCCCCCCCCCCCACACCCGCACTGCTGTGTGCAAGAGGCCGGCGAATAATCAATTTGCTGTGGCCGCTCACTCGATGTGGCTGCACATGTGCATAAATGTTTATGTGCACACACAGTCGCTAATCATCGCTCCCCTGTGCGAACGTGCAGGGGAGTGATCAGACCAGAATAATCTCCACAATGCTATGTTTCCGGACTTCAGTGCCATCACTTGTTTTAAACAGGGTAACTGATAAGTAAAGTGTTTCCACACAGTAACAGAGCATTGTGTCCCTCCTGGAGAGGGTCATGTTGGGATGTATGCCTATCTCTAGTGTTCCCATGTTCCAAACCTTAACCATTCCTGCCTACTTTTTTTCACTCCTCTCTGGGAGAAGCCCAGAGAGGAGTGAAAGGGGGGCGGGACGTGGCTACGTGTTGGGGGCGGAATTAAGTTGATGTCACCAAGCCCCAACCCATCACAGTCAGTCGCGGCAATTTGGCAAAACCACGGATTGGGGGAGGGGCTAAAATGGTGCTAAATAATGCAATTTGCAACATTTTAGCTACGCCCCCCCATGGACCTATGAAATTCAGAATTTTATGCAGCGGAAAGGGGAGAGCAGGGGCTGTGGGGGTGATGCAGGAGAATTGCCCACCTTCCCAGAGGGCTGGGAGAAGGACAGCTTTGCAGGAGCCTCCCGGCCATTCCGGGAGGGTAGGCAAGTATGACCTTAACCAACCCATTGACTAGAGTTGATGCAGTGAGTTCCATTGCTTTGGTGTCCATCACTGGGACCTTACTGAACTTCTCCCAGGTCATAAATTTGCCAGGCATGTGTAGTGGCAGCTGATGTGGCCTAATTTCATACTTGCTTACTTACCTGGAGTGGCCAGGAGGCTCCTGAAAATCAGGGGGCACTCTCGGCCCCCCACGGGAAAGTACGCAAATCTCCCGAATATGGTTCACCAGTGCCCATATACCCCTGCACCTGCCCCCATCACCCTGCAGCCACCTGTGAAAGGGGCAGTTAGGACAGGGCTGATGGTATGATTCGCATTGAATCACATCATTGTAGCCACATTACCCACTAGCCAATGCTGTTAATGTCGGCACTGTACAGCCAGGGGCATGGCTACGGTGACGCAGGCATACAACTACTACCCTCCCCCCCCCTCCTACCACAGCCTTCCTCACTGATTCACGCCAATCCCCACCCCCCTTTTGACACATCCAGTCCCCTTCGTCCACCACTGTGCTGTAAAGTCAGCAGCTGTGCATCTTGTTAACTCAGGGCACTGTATGGTATAATGTAAACTAGGGCTCCACTGTGGACATAATACTATCATTCATAAAATGAACCAAGGTGCTACTATGAACAACTAATGTGGAGAGCAGTGTCGTTCTAGGGGGCCCTTCGAAATGTTGCTATGAGGCTCACAAAGTTCTGGCTATGTCCCTGCTTTAACTGGTGGGACTACAGACGAAATTCACAGAATCTGGGACCTATGCCATATTGCCTACCTTCCAGGATGGTAAGAAAGTCCCCCCGCTTTCCCCAAAAGGTCCTCCGCACCTCCCTTTTGCCGCCAACAGAGTACAAGTGGATCCGATTACACATTTTGCGCTAAATCGAGTTATCATAGCCCCACTTATCGCTATACAGTACCTACTTTTCTCCACGGTCTAGCTGGGGTGGAGCCATCATGATGTGATCATGGAGCCACACCTCCCGGCCAGCCCACATTCCCACTTGGCCATGTCCAAAGTTGGACTGGGACATGAAGGGCCCATCGGAGGAATGTAGTGGTAGGAACCAATGTTAAAGGTGTGGCCAAACTCCACATGGGTGTGACCAGCTACCACAGAGGCTAACCATTAGAGGGTGCATGGTCTGGACCCCTTGATAAACATATATATATATATATATATATATATATATATAAATAGGGAAAGAACGGGCACTCAGGGTCTTGATAGTGGTGAAACAAAGACTGTTTATTCAGTCGGATGGTCCGTCTACGTTTCGGGGTCTCCCCCTTCGTCAGGACAGGTAATAGGTATATATAGTAAATACTGTTAGCCCTTGCTCTATAGTCCTGTGCAGTATGAGGTAACACATGTTTCATGTGTAATTCAACTATACAGGCTAGAATCTAATCACTAGGAGAGGAGGTGGAGCCCCAGGCACTGTGGCCCACTAGGGGTAACTTCCCTTTAATTTTTTTCTCTACTCTTTCTATTTCCTTTTCTTCCCCTGTGTCTCGTCCCCTTCGGTACAGTTGTTGATAATGATAAGTGCTATAATGCTTTTTGCTATGCACTTCACTTTTAACAAGTTGAATAGTTGAAAAAATTTCTTTAATGCAAGGGGCATTAATTGCACGAACAAGAGACATTGGCCCTTATTCTGGTTCACTCGCAAAGGCAAATTCTTTCTCAAATGCAAAAAAACGTACGCACTGCAGGGGGGGCAGATGTAAGATGAGCAGAGAGAATTAGATTTGGGTGAGTTATTTTGTTTCTGTGCAGGGAAAATACTGACTGCTTTATTTTTACACTGCAATATAGATCTCACATTGAAGTAAAACCCCACCCAAATCTAATTCCCTCTGTACAAGTTACATCTGCCCCACCTGCAGTGCACATGGTTTTGCCCATTTGAGAAGGAATTTGCCTTTGAAGGTGAATCGGAATAAGGGCCAATTTGTATTATATGTCCAATAACCCACTCAAATAGAAGTGGTGGCTACTCTCCTTTCCGTACATGTCATTTTACTTTAAGATGACCTTTATTTGATTTTAGTTAGGAAACAATAGTTCCACATTGTCAATTCGGCGACTATATATGCCCCAAATTCTAGATATGTGCAAATTTTTTGAAAATCTTTGAATGTTTTGAAGAAATTTTAAAAAGGGTCTGTCTTAATCTTAGAGGATTTAATATGGTCCTAAAACCTATCATGGATAGATCCTCCTCAACTGTTCAGTTGAAACCTTCTTCTTCCTAGCATCATATTTTTGGTCTCGTTTTGTCGGAATATGACTTTGTTGGAGTCTATTTGGCTGGCAAAGAACCCAATGGTTCGTGATCAGGTATTTACATGTAAACCAGTCATATTCCCAGATAGAATTAGCTGTAACAGATAAATGGACTTTGCAACAGTTTAGGGGGGCTTCTATTCCGCCCATGGCGTGGTCTGATCATGCACCTTTTAGTTCGCAATGGGATGTGGGCCCTAACAGCCCTGGTACTTTGGGGACTATTTATTATCGTATCTTGAATGCAAGCAAGCAATCTCCAGTACACTGTCCAAATACAGTAGTTAGAGACCAATAAGTCAGGAGACACTTCTACGTTATAACTTTTGTCATGCTCTTTAAAAGCTACTGTACAAGGTACAGCAATTCTTTCTGGGGCGCATCTCAAAGGTAACACATCTCAAGTCAACACAAAACAGATCTGGAGTCCCGAATAGTTGATGTAGAGCAGGCATGTCCAAAGTCAGGCCCGGGGGCCAATTGCGGCCCGTGCTGTCATTTCAAGCGGCCCACAGCCTCCAGCTGGAAGCGGGCAGAGCATCAGATGTGGAAAGCACAGCAAAGGACACTAAAGGTGGGGCCCCGGCGAGCGCGCCTTTACCTTGCTGTCTGCTGCAATGAGGAAGTGCCGGCCACCACAGTCAGATGTGTTTGGCTTCCTACCCCTGCAGCTTCAATCATATGTCACCCTACTCCACAATCACAGTGACAGCAGTGTTTGGGGAGGGGGGAAGCAAGGGGTAAGCTTGCTCCCGTATAGGGTGGCCAATCTCGGGATCGGGATCCGCGGGATCCTGGGATTTGGCCCCCAAAACACCGGGATTTCAATCCCGGGATTGGAGTTTCCAATCCCGGGATTTCGGATTAGACTGCGCATGCGCAGTCTAATGCCGGGCAGCGTCTGAGCGGGTGCTCAGCAGCTGCCCGGCTTCTCCCGTCCCGGGCAGTGCGGCTCTGCGCAGCGTGGCGATGTCAGAGGTCACGCTGCTCAGGCCGCACAGGCTGTCTGCCTCCATCCTGTCCCCAGATCAGCCCGCCCAGCCGTCCTGTCCCCGGACCAGCCCGCCCACCCAGCAGCGGACCTGCCGGCACACCGGGCCACCAGCGGACCAGCCCGGGCTGTCCCCGGATCAGCCCGCCCAGCCGTCCTGTTCCCGGACCAGCCCACCCACCCAGCAGCGGACCTGCCGGCACACCGGGCCATCAGCGGACCAGCCCGGGCTCCATCACCCCATATTGCCCACCCACCCGGCCGCACCACGCATCTGTAAGTAAATATGCGGGGCGGCCGAGGTGGGTTTTTAATAGTTGGGAAGCCAATCCCGGGATTGGGCATTTTTCAATCCCGAATTCCGGGATTGAAAAAATGCCCCGGGATTGGCTTCCCTACTCCCGTAACATGCAGAGTGGAGGAGGGCAGCAGCGGGAGCCCAAGCATCTCCTGTCCTTGCAGTGCCTGCTTTGCCTCTCCACAGAGAAGGGAGGGGTGAGTGGGGGACATACAGTGAAGGAGGGTCAGGCTGGGGGACATACAGTGAATGAGGGCAGAGTGGGGTACATAGTGAATGGGGTCATACAGTGAATGGGAGTCATACAGTGAGGGAGGGTTAGACTTGGGGACATGCAATGAATGGAGGCACTGATGGAAATTAAAAGAAGGGGGGCAGGCTGGGGAACATATAGTGAATGGGGACATACAGTGAAGGAGGGGCAGGCTGGGGACATACTGTCAATGGGGGCAGAGTGGGGGACCATTCTGATGTGATTAATGATTCAAAGAATGTCAGGCTGAATGGTCGGCCCCCACACATTTTCACCTCACCAAAACTGGCCCTCATCGCAAAAAGTTTGGACACCCCTGATGTAGAGGCTAGATATAAGCGCTCTCCCTCTAGTAAACTTTTACAGGAGATTCTTAAAGCCAGGAAGGATTAGATTGTACTGGATTTAGCAAAGGTCCATAATACCTTATTTAAACGGAACCTTTTATGTCCAGGTTGATAGCGCAGGTAGAATGTTGGCATGGAAATTGAGGAGGAAACTGGCAAGGGAGAGAATTCAGCTGGTTTTCAATTCTGGTGGGATTAAAATCATGGATCCGTTGGAAGTAGCAAATATGTTTTTGCAGATTATTACTCTAAACTGTATGATTTAGTGGATGATTCATTAATCCCCCCAAATACTGTAGAGGACATTGATACATTCTTCAGTGCTCTGCACCTTCCCTCATTTGATGGTGAATCTACCCAGTTGCTAGTACCAGGTTAAAAGAAGAGGTCAGGGTGGCTATTTATTCTCTGCCGTTGGATAAGGCTCCTGGCCCTGATGGCAATATTAATAATTTTATAGTAACTATGAATACCAATACAGAACCATGAACCATGCCTGCCTACCTATCATAAGAGATATTGAGACAAAGTTCAAGCATAATAACATTAGCAAATCAGAGGTTGACGAGACTGGTTAATATACTAAACCTCTGATATATAGTATATTATTCAATTTACTGGAATATCTGTATACTGAACTGACTCTGGGCACAGAGCCGACAGTCAATTCAGATCTTTAAATAAAGCTACATTGTATAACACTTGCTAATTGAAAGGTTACAATGAATACATATGAACAGACTTGATCTTTGTGAGACAATAAAACCTATTACCCTATATAAAATCATAGGACTGATTAATCAGGCATAAAAAGGGACCAATACAGGTCTAATGAATAGAGTGCTGGGACTCACTATTAAATCCTTGTATTAAAAGGACCAATAATTAATATACAGTAGATTGGGTCCCTGACGACCAACAGTGATCCCACAGGTAACATCGGTCTCGATGTACTGATGGTAGTCACATACTAGATTGTAAACTCCTCCGAGCAGGGCCCTCTTCCCTCCTGTTGTCAAAGCTCACTTCTCTTCACATTTCACTCACAGCTCTGCTATACTCCAGCACTCAGTGACCATCTTCGTCTGCATACTCATCTCCATCATTGGCCTCAAGCCTCTAGTTGTATGTTTATTAAGTCCTCACTACTTATATTTAAGCTGTAATGTGTATTGAACTGTGGCGCTCTTTATTTGTACTCTATTTTTGTTATTTATTCAATGTTATGCCAAGTTTTGTCTCTCTGTACTGTTCCTTTGTACAGTGCTGCGAAACACTTGTGGCGCCTTATAAATAAAATTATAACAACAATAATAATAACAGATCAAAACAGGGGCTAAAATCAATAAAATTAAAATTGAATTAATTGAATGAACTAGAAGAAAAATAACACACACACACACACCAAGGTAACTACACACAGCCATATCACACTTTGGGTGAGATTTAATAGGATGAGATATTCAGAAAGTGAGAGATTTGGGAAGAAATCTCCAGTTTTTTTTAAAGCAGCAATCATTTACACTGCAAAATCAAACTGGTTTTGCAGTGTAAATGATTGCCGCTTTAAAAAATCTGTAGATTTCTTACCAAATCTCTCACTTTTTGAATCTCTCATCCGATTAAATCTCACCCTCAATCTTTCTTGTACAATTCTTTATATTTAACATATTTTGCTGAAGTCAAATATATTTTATGAAAAGTTAAAACAGGAATTTTGGTCTTACCTGTGTGGAAGTCTAGGTACACACACGCCATTTTGTGATAGTATGGCCGCCATTTTGGTTCGCAGAGTTGCGCAAATAAAGTTTCCATACCCGAGTATGTGTGACAATGTGGACCAGAAGAGTAGACATACTATCACACATAAATTCATAATAACACACTTACACGAAATGAAATATAGTTAAAAGGTTTAGAACGCCACACATAGCTTAGTTAGCCCTGCACACACCTGTCTATATCGTGTTTAGTACCGTTCCGCTCAGTTCATTATGCAAAGTATTCCGGTCATTGCGAATATGTCGCAATGTACATTGCCCGATAGTTATGGACATAATCCATATTCCAGAGACAGTTTCTGTTGTAAGTAGTTAACAAAGGAAACTAGCTCAAACCGGTTCTTATCCTTGCTGACGCCGAAACCACCAAACAAAGGACTCTTAAAGTTCACTCCCCTGCACCTGGTCAGACCAGGTACAGCGTCTAACCTCCAATCACAGTGGACCGGACATATGATCTCTGACCAATGAGAATGGCCTTTGACCTCCCCCTTCTGACCCTATAAGATAGGCGACCCGGAGCAGGCTCGGTCTCTTCGGCACATCTACTTTCCCTGGACCTTCCTACCGGACTATAGTTCATTCCTGAACGATAGTGAGCTCTGACCGGACTGCGCTTCGCTTACTAGATGATCACGGTAAACGGTTGCATTTTCACGGTATTTATTCTTATAAGTATTGTTGGCTGATTGTGTCTTGTAACTGTATTCTTTCCCCTTAGTAGAGTCTGTTTAGTATTCATTGTTAGTATATTGTATTACCTGTTATACCTGTTTATTCTTATTTCTGTAACCCCCTTTTTGTCCGTTAGGGACTTAAATACAAACCTTTTTATGGAGTTCTAATCTCCTTATTCCTATTCAGTGGTCGTGTCTGTTTATTCGCATAGTAGCGATAAGGTACATTGCGGACTCTGTCCTTTAAGGTATATTCGCAGATTAGAGACAAAGTACTGCGAAAGGATCTCGTAATAAGGTATTGGTTCTTGGTGCAAAATACACAATAAAAGGTACGCTACGCTGCGCTACGTTTTGTTCGCACGTAGTTAGGTATAAAGGGTAAGCAGGTTACGGACACATTACGTAACCTGCACTTTTCACTCATTGTCTCTCTGGTCATAATCAAATCGTCATTAACAATTGAGGGCTCGTCCGTCCGCTCCACAGTCCAGAACTCAGTACCAGGCGTGCGACTCGACCTATACCAGCAAAAGGGTGGAAGTATTTATTTGTTTCCATTGCTGGATAGGCCGAGTCCACGGCAGTGCGGGGTTCGGGAAGTGCTAGCGCTGAACCCGGAGTACAATAAGTGAAAGCCACGTGTTTTAAAGCATACCATACCTAAGTGTTTAGTAAACTGTACTTCTGCCTGCCACAAGTAGTTTAACGGGGTATAGTGTCTTGGGCTGCTTGTTTATTATAGTATATGTACCACGTGCGATAAGGTTCGCACACGTGGAATCTGTGTTTATTATAGTACATAGAGGATCCCCTCTGTGCAAAACTATAATTGTTTATTGTTAGTTACCGCAAAAACAGGGACCACGCCACGTGGCGACAAGTCCTGGGCCTTTTGCAGTAACGTAAAGCGTCTATTGTATATTACGCAAGGTGCGCGTGCACGTGCCCACATCGGGAAAGTTTCACATCTTTGTACGTGGTTTACGGATTAAGTACGGGATTTATTTCGCATCTTGATACGTAACTCTCGGACAGAGTTAAGGGATTTATTCCACATTTAGGCGCAATTACTGCGTATAGCGAAACACGAGCGCAACCTTGCAAATACACTATAGAACACGTGGGTGGCCGATTCATTGGCGGCCTGTGAACAACGCACGTACACACGTGGCTGTTCATTGGTACTGCACACGCAGCACACATAGGAACTAAAAGGTGAACAGTATTAAACCACTAGCTTTATTTAAACAGTATAGTAATATACTGCGAATAAGGCGGTGATTAATAAAAGAAAATAAGTTTTTTTCTTTTTGTTCATTTTTCATAAGCAAGCAACTCAAGCATTATTTTAATAGATTCCTATAGTTTATTATAAGGGATTTATACCTGCATAAGTATCTAGTGACAAGCTACCAGCCTGGGAAAATTTTCTGTACAGAAATATTTCAAAAATACGCATAAGACCAAGGTGTAACTAGCGCCCAGTGTGAAAAATAACTGAGGCGAACGGGTGTGTGACGGCACGACTCAGCGCAGTGTAGTCCAGTGTAGGACAGTCCAGTTAGGACCGGGTTCACGTGACGACGTGCCCATAGGAACTGCCCCTTCAGTGGAATTGATTCCGCTAGGAGGGTACAAGAAGAGATATCGGAACGCACTTGTTTCCGATTAGCTACTTTAGAAATCCGATTTTTGGGGGTATAGGAAAGCAAGTTTGTTATACCCTGGAAAAATTGTGCCGCATCAAGCAAGTTGGCAAGAAGTTCGCTGCTAGTTGAAAGACTTGGTGATTGAGTACGTTACCTCGCATTGTGGGCTCTTTGCTTGATTGCGTTGAAGTGTCGCTGTGTGGAGAAGTGAGTGGTTGGGGAGCTCTCAACTTAAATAACCCACCGATTATCTATTAAGCTGTGAACGTTTATTCCTGTAACTATGGGTAATAACGGGTCACGCTGTGATAACGTGCAAGATAGGGAGGAAGCAAGCCGGCCAAGAGGATCGGCTGCTTTTATTATGTGCAGGAAGCACGGTGAACTCGCAGTTGTTTACCAAAATAAATGGAGAAAAATGACACAAGGCAGCAAGTTAGAATTTCCCAGTGTTGGTAGCTTCGATCCAGAAATCTTATCGGCAGTAAAAGATGAAATATGCCTACTCTCCAGTCGTAAGGAGAGAGTGAAGCATATAGATATTCTTAAATTGTGGCAGAAGGAAGGACAGGAACAATGGGGAATCAAAGGTCTGGCAATACCGGACACAATCAGCCACAATAAAAATGCAACCGTTGCCGCAATAGAATCAACTCCCCCACCCCCATATGTGCCGAAGGGGTTAATGACTCATAAGAAAGACATGAGTAATAATGTATCCGTTACTAACTTGTACCCTGTCTTACCCCCTTATAAGGAAACCCGAGAGGAGAACGAGCAGCTGTTGGCACTGGCCGTCTCCCATGCCCTTAACATGCTAGAGGGAAAGGCGCAACCCACTGCTGGGGTCCCAGCACAGGAGGAGGAGACGGCTGATGTCAACAGCATAGTATTAGACACAGGTAAGTACACACAACACAGCACAGAGATAGTTGCTCCTGGGATGTTGTCCAATGGTGCAGGGGGGATACAGATCCACCCTCTGCACACAGTGGAACCTCCTTGTGGACGGGGAGACGAGGATGAGGTAATGCCTGTAAAGGATAGTGACATACACAATACATGGACACGATTGGAACGTCATTCAATCATCAAAAATTTCCCTGATCCCAGCAAAGATCTGGCAAAGTGTCAGAAATTTGTAAGGGAGCGAGGAAATTCAGATGAGCCCACCAATAAGGATTGGCGATACATGTTGAGAGCTTGCCTCCCTTCACATATAGATGTCCAGAAGTTCATTCGAGACAGTGGTGTGGAGGGCGATAAGATCTTAACTGAACAGGGCAACCAGGAAAATATACGCCTAATAAATATACAATTGGGTGTATATTTCCCAGGGACAGTTGAAAATACCCTAGGGTTCACCATCACACAGAAAGATGGTGAGTCCACCAGCGGATATTTCAACCGTGCTTTACAGGCGTTGCCAAAACACTCTGGTATCCCCAGCCCCAGGGACAACAAACATCTTAAGGGAGGGATTGTCTCTGTGCTGATACAAGGTCCTAGGGAAAATCTGAGAACCAACATAAAAACCATTCACCCCAACTTCAGACAGATGTCAGTACGCACTTTAAAGAAATCTGCTGTTGATCTGGACAAACAACTTATGACAGAAAGACAAAACCAAATGGTATGTTTCAAATGTGGAAACAAAGGACACATAGCCAGACATTGCAGGGTAAGTAACCATAGAAAACATAACACACATGTAAGTAACTGGGAGACACGATGAGGGAAGACAAGTAGGTCTCAACACATAGCCATAGCCCCACCTAGTAGCCAACGCTGCCCTAAGCATGACACACATATGCAAACAGGGAGTAGGACACACATACACCCCACATCCAGGTAACATAAGACAATATCTGAGGGAGGAGCCTCAGATATGGGTAAGTGGAATAGTTTAAATATAAAGGTTTTTTTTTGTATCTAACCCGTTAACAACATTCCCTCCTGGTCTAGGTTGTGTCAAGCAATTAGTAGCAGCAATTGGGGTAACAGGAAAAATACAGCATTACCCACTGACGAAACCAGCAGATGTTACAAGCGGGCCTCTGCATACCAAACATTTTTTTTGTTGGCTGCAGCGGCCCGAGTAACCTCCTGGGTAGAGATTTACTATGTAAAATGGGATGTGTCATCTATTGCACCCCTGATGGGGTATTTCTAGACACTCCTAGAAATCTTACACAAGAAGTGCAAGATATGCTGGACAGTCCTCAGAGGCTAATGTTGTATTCCACTGTTATAGAGTCAAATCCATCTAAGGTAGCTAAAAATTACAGCACAAATACCGAGTTCCCTTTGAACTAAAGATGGGAAGGACACAGGATCAATGGCAACCATAGCTTCAATAGAAACCCTGTTAAAAACAGAAAGTATAGCGCCCCAAAGTACAGCCTCACCATTCGAAATCTGAGGTTGAGCTGGAAAAATACCCAGTGAAATAACAAGGTTCCCAAAAGAGAACTTTTAGCTAAATACCCCTAGACACAGCCCGTAGTCACAACCACACTGGGAAACAGAAAGAAAGGGAGGGCTTATGAATCAGAACAGGAGTTGAAAAGGGTAAGAACCAAATAGTTGAGAGTCAATTCCCCCATAGTGCTAAATCCTGGCATCATCAAAATAAAAGAAAAAAAAATGTTTCTGTTGAAAATAAATGTACACATTACTGTCATTAATATTTTCTACCCTTTTTGAGTTTTTCTCTCTTTTCTTTTTTTTTCCAATTTTTTTCTCCTTCCCCTACTCTTTTGTTCCAGAAACCCACAAATCATAGATAAATAGTTCGAAGAATCTGTCGCACTCCCAGCAGAGAAATACCATTGTGAATATGCGGTACCCTGTAAAGCGAGTAGTCACAATATAGATATTTTTCAGTAAATCTTGAACAAAGTCCCAATAACTTTAAGCATTACTCCTAATGTTACCCAGGGCAACCACAGCCACCATCTTGTGAAAAACAGTCCAAGTAATGCACAAAGCATTCCCCTTCTACAAAGAATGAAAAGGGTTGTAAAACGCATTTACATATAAATAGGTGCAATCACAATACCCATGTCTTCACAGACAGATGTGGATAATCAAGAAGGAGAAACAGGCCTGACTACAGCCTTTTGCCATGGGTAAAACTGACACAAGAGACCATGTGATTTAGAATATTAGACCTGCTGAGGGGGCTACAGATATAGTGACGTAAGAAACCTGGTGATGCCAGCCTGACCAATGTCGTACTGCAGTGTGCAATTAAACCCTATTACTTAAGCACTTCATACTTGTCTACACAGTGTAGTTGCCATAGCACTACTGGTAAACAAAACTGAGAATGTGGTGTTGGGGTGTGTTTTAACTGTTTATGCTCCTCATATAGTCTGGACACTCCTAAAATTCTGCCTAAACATGTGAAAAATATTCATCAGCCAAGTTCACTAAATGGGAACTTGCATTGATGTTACCATGTAAAATGGGTAATATTGTAAACCCAGCAACACTCTTACCAGGTGTGCCCGCCAAAGGCACAAAGGGTGGAGTGGTGCTGAGGTTGCTGGAATGGTGGAATTTAGTGGGAGCCGAGACGAATGTGATTGCATGACATGTTTGAGTCAGACCTTTTGCAGCATGCCCCCAAAGGGTGGTAACAACCCATTGGAAGAGGTAATTCATTTTTTTTTTCGTTCTTTCCACAACACCGAGAGGGAAAATTGTACACTGGCTATACCGTAATAGATGGAAAAGGCATAGTAGAGGCTGAACCCATTGGACGTCTCACTCAGCAGCAGCAGTCTCATTAATAGTACTGCGAACTGAGAGAAAAACAGCCAATATTCATGCCAACTCCAAGTATGTTTGTTGGGGTAATACAAAAGATCTTAGGCCCTATGGCGCATCAGATGTTTTGTTTCAGTAGCTGGCACTCCAGTGGCGCAAGCGTTGTAAGTTTAAAAGATTCTCGACAGTCACACAGCTGCCGGACAGAGTGGCTGTTATCAAGTGTAAAAAAAAAAAAAAAAAAAAAAAAAACCACATCTTCAATGAGGATTCAGTGTCACTTGATGATGAACATGCTGGCAAGGCAGCTGGGTGAGCCATGCGCTCTGCGGATAATGTTTGTGTTCCCCCTATAAATGTCAGTATATTCACATAGTAATACAAGATTTGTGTCCCCTGCAGGAGAAGCAGTCTGGAAGCCGAAGGGATGTGGACAGGAATAGAAAGATGGACAAGGTAAACCAGTGACTCTAAGAACATGCCAAACTGTCAGGACAGAGATAGCCCATGGCCTGACTTGTCTTGACAGGGAAGGTATGTGGAAAAAAAAAAAAAAAAATTAGTCCAAAATTACTGGTGTGCCCACAGACAGGTAAGACGACAGAATCATGCCTTACTTGTCTGGGGGAAACAAACTGCAACGGCTGTTCCCACAGAGCCATCTCCACATCCCTCCTCCAGCAGGATCCTCTGCAGGTAATACAAAATTGGCTTTGTACAGTCCACTCTAGAAGCATTTAAGTTATTTATTTATCTATTTTTTTATGTATATATATATGTTGACGTTTGTGTGTATAGATATGGCAGCCCAGAAACACCCTTGAGTATGCAAATATATATAAAAGGTTTAAGTCATGTGTTAACCTTCAGGGACTGATGGTACACCCCATAATCTCTTTTTGTAGTAGTAAAATCACTCTCAGAACTCCACCTCATTGGTCCACATCGAAACATTGCTTGGCGGGCAGCCACAGGTTATGGTAATCCCACAAGGAGATCCTAGACCACAAATGCAAGTGATGTATCCACACCTGGAAAACTGCAGCAAAAGGACTTTGTTGACACCTGTTGTGAACTGTCATAACCATGAACCAGGAGATGTTGTTGTTGTTTCCCCTGCTTTGCCATATACAGGTTGCTTGATAGACCTTTGGAAAGGACCACCCCAGATCTTGTTGACCAGCACTACCTCAATAACAAAGTCGCAGAGAGAGATTCGGGTACGTTCGTCCTACTGCCAAAAGAACTGAAAACCGGAAGGTCCCTACACTCGAGGGCGAAAGAAAGAAATAAATCGCTAAGAGACACCATTTCGGGAGGACTGGAGAGCAGCTAAGGTCAAGCAACCTGTACAAGCTACAAAAAGGGACTGTGACACACCCCACTGGTAACAGGTTGAAAGGATCACTAACAAAATTTTTCCTTTCTCAGTTTTCTCTATTGTTGTGGGTCCTATTCTTGTCTCCCCCCCACTATCCGTTCTTATCCTCAAAAGCAAGGATACCGCCGCCGCCCTGCTGCCAGGCATTGGACGGACGATACAGAGTTCTGAGAGTGTGTTACCCGTCCCAGCTTAGGTTAAGGTAGAATCTATAAACTTGACACCTTACCCAGGACCGGATGTTTTAATACCATCATACTTAAAAGCATACCAAAAAGAGAGACAACAAAGAGTTCAAGGGTCTGGTGTCACAAACGATACCTACCAAAGGATGCCCTATTTGTGAACGTGTATATGTTGTAACCACCCCTGTTTTTATTTTTATCCCTAAATTGTACATTATCCTTCGTGACCCTGAGTAGATTGTTCGATAAATGCGGCCCATCGTTTATCCATGATCCTGGATCGGCCGAGAGCAGATGGTTTACTCCCCTTATATGTTTATTTCATGTATCCCAATTTCTCTGTTTGGATTATGAATTTCTGTATTGTCGTGTGAAATGTTTTGTAATGTAACAGTTTTATATTTACTGTTAAAGGGTGGACTGTGGAAGTCTAGGTACACACACGCCATTTTGTGATAGTATGGCCGCCATTTTGGTTCGCAGAGTTGCGCAAATAAAGTTTCCATACCCGAGTATGTGTGACAATGTGGACCAGAAGAGTAGACATACTATCACACATAAATTCATAATAACACACTTACACGAAATGAAATATAGTTAAAAGGTTTAGAACGCCACACATAGCTTAGTTAGCCCTGCACACACCTGTCTATATCGTGTTTAGTACCGTTCCGCTCAGTTCATTATGCAAAGTATTCCGGTCATTGCGAATATGTCGCAATGTACATTGCCCGATAGTTATGGACATAATCCATATTCCAGAGACAGTTTCTGTTGTAAGTAGTTAACAAAGGAAACTAGCTCAAACCGGTTCTTATCCTTGCTGACGCCGAAACCACCAAACAAAGGACTCTTAAAGTTCACTCCCCTGCACCTGGTCAGACCAGGTACAGCGTCTAACCTCCAATCACAGTGGACCGGACATATGATCTCTGACCAATGAGAATGGCCCTTGACCTCCCCCTTCTGACCCTATAAGATAGGCGACCCGGAGCAGGCTCGGTCTCTTCGGCACATCTACTTTCCCTGGACCTTCCTACCGGACTATAGTTCATTCCTGAACGATAGTGAGCTCTGACCGGACTGCGCTTCGCTTACTAGATGACCACGGTAAACGGTTGCATTTTCACGGTATTTATTCTTATAAGTATTGTTGGCTGATTGTGTCTTGTAACTGTATTCTTTCCCCTTAGTAGAGTCTGTTTAGTATTCATTGTTAGTATATTGTATTACCTGTTATACCTGTTTATTCTTATTTCTGTAACCCCCTTTTTGTCCGTTAGGGACTTAAATACAAACCTTTTTATGGAGTTCTAATCTCCTTATTCCTATTCAGTGGTCGTGTCTGTTTATTCGCATAGTAGCGATAAGGTACATTGCGGACTCTGTCCTTTAAGGTATATTCGCAGATTAGAGACAAAGTACTGCGAAAGGATCTCGTAATAAGGTATTGGTTCTTGGTGCAAAATACACAATAAAAGGTACGCTACGCTGCGCTACGTTTTGTTCGCACGTAGTTAGGTATAAAGGGTAAGCAGGTTACGGACACATTACGTAACCTGCACTTTTCACTCATTGTCTCTTTGGTCATAATCAAATCGTCATTAACACCTGTTATTTCTGTTTTTCTGAAGCCATGGTGGATCACTGGTACCATGGGATATTCTAGGTCCTCCAGACCGGGCACCAAGGAGTTAAACTTCTGAGAGTGCAGCTGGGCTGGCCTCCTTAATACCCTGCCCTGCCCCAGGCTAATCAGTTTACTTACTACCAAAGCCCAAGGAACAGGAAAAGGCGAAGCCGACCCACACACAAATACACCACAACACCAGAGTCTTGAAGAAACAAGACAGAGATACACTCAAACACAAAAGATAAGAGCGAAGGGTGGGCGCCCAGTGATCCACCATGGCTTCAGAAAAACAGAATTAACAGGTAAGACCAAAATTCCTGTTTTTTCCTTCAGCCTTTGGTGGACCATTGGTACCATGGGACGTCCTAAAGCAGTCCCTCAAGGGTGGAAACGCTCCCTAACTGCACTGAGGACTCCTCTGCCAAATGCTGCATCAGCAGTGGCGAAGGAATCAAACCTGTAAAAACAGATAAATGTATGTACAGAAGACCAGGTAGCTGCTCTGCAAATCTGCTCAGCAGAAGCACCCCGAACCGCCGCCCAGGACGCTACTACCGAGCTGAGTAGAATGGGCTCTAACGGAGACCGGAACTGGCTTACACAAGAAAAGATAGGCTTGACGAATGGCCGTTCTGGATCAGAGGCTGGCCAGCCTCTCTTACGCCCATCATAAAGAATAAACAAAGAATACTTTTTCAGAGAGCCTTGGTTCTCCGAACATAAAGGCGTAATGCACGCACAACATCTAAAGTAACTAAATCCGAATCCTTGGAAGAAGAATTAGAAGGCAAAAAAAGCCAGGACAACAATCTCCTGGTTCAAGTGGAAACTGGATACCACTTTTAGGAAGATAGTCCAAACGAGTACGGAGTACTACCTGCTCTTCGTGGATAACTAGAAAAGGTGTCTTAACTGATGAAACACCTAAGTCCGAAATCCTCCGAGCCGAAGCGATGGCCAGGAGAAAAACAGTCTTCCACGTCAACCAATGCAAAGTGGCCTCCGCCAAACGCTCATCTGTAAAGCCTTGAGAACAATTATCAAATCCCAAGCGTGAACTGGGGAAACATAAGGAGGCTGCAAGTGGATGCCAGACGCAATCCTGTATCCAGTCCCTCTTGTAAAAAAGTCAATAACCTTGACAAAGAATATTGCCTAGGAGGCAAATGACGCATTAAACACCGGGCAAAATAAGTCCGCCACACCCTGTGGTAAACTCTAACTGTAGACGGTTTACGAGCAGAAATCATAGTATGAATAACTTGATCTGAAAAACCTCTAGCCTTTAAGACCAGCCGCTCAACCGCCATGCCATCAAATTTAGACGAGGAAGGTCTGGATGAAGACAGGGGCCTTGCGTGAGTAAGTCTGGCCGAAGAGGTAGACGCCACGGGGGTGCGCTGAAGAGATCCTTGAGATCTGCGAACCACGCTCGCTTTGGCCAGTTGGGTGCAACCAGAATGGCTATTACCCTTTCCACCTGAATCTTTTGAAGAACCCTCTGAAGCAGGACAATCGGAGGAAAGAGATACACCGTTTGAAACGGCCACGGAACCGCCAGTGCGCCTATTAGAAATGCACCGGGTCTCTTGTGGGTGCTCGTAACAAAGAACCTTGTGGGTTTGCCGTGAGGCCAAACCCACCACACCACCAACTGGTGAAATACCTCTGAATGGAGGGAAGGCACATGCAATGTGAATGGAGACTGTCCTTAGATATAGGAACGTCCGCACTGAGTCCTGAACAGACTCTCTCTTGTCCTGGGGAGGAAAACCTGTTGCGACAAGGTATCCAGAAGGGTACCCAGGAGAATCATGTGCTGGGAGGGAATCATGCTGGACTTACGCCAGTTGATGAACCATTTGTATCCCTGTAAAATTGTTACTGTCAGATTGACATGTTCCTGGAGACTGGACTGAGAGTTTACCATTGGAGAATATTCAGGTATTTAAATCCCTTGCAGTCGCAAATGGGCTGTCATCACTGTCATCTCCCTAGTGATCACACAAATTGTGATGAAGTGACCAAAAAGGCAAAACTCGGAACTGGAAGAGTTTTCTCTGAACAGTGCACCTGAGGAATTTGTGATGGTCCTCACGAATGGCGATATGCAGGTATGCATCCTGCACATGCAAGGAGGCCATTACCAGGAACAGGGTGTAATAGAACATGGTGCCCTGTTGATATAAAGGGACCGAGATTACAACCCCCGCCGTGAAGAGGGAGCAAACGGCCCTGCGGAGAGCAGTAGCCCTGTCAATGTCTACAGGCAGACTTGTTGAAAAATAATTGCCTGGGAATGTACCCTTTGAAAACAGAAGAGTAGATTCTGTTGATCGATGTGTCCCATGCGGTTTGCTGTTAAGCCCCCTGGTGAGAACAAACCCAGTCAGGCAGGCAGATGGTTTGTACTTCTGCTCTGGGGCCTGCCCAGTCTAGCGAAATTACCTCATCCTAGGCTTTGGGACCGCTGAGGGTAATAAGGCAGTTTTTGGAAGCTGTCCTATTTAGGTATTGGCCACACGAGTACTGTCCACGAGGACTATAAGATCTGAACATTTTGCACAGCGCCTATTCCCGCAGCCAGGGGGCTGGGGGCATGGCTAGAGGCTCACAGAGCCTCTGGGTCGTGCCCCCATAGCGGCAAAATGGGGGCGTGACCTCGCGGGAGAGCCGCAAGTATAGGCCACGCCCCCGAAATTAGGTCCCCTGAGCGCCGGGGAGTGCTGACCTGGCGGTGATGTTCATATATATCAGCAGCGCTGTGGGAGTCGGGAGGGGACGTGGTGCTGGGTGCGGCGAGTGCTGCTGGCTGACCTGGCCGGGCATGTGATAACGAATAGCAGCAGCGGGGACGGGACGCGCAGTGGCGGCTATTAGATTTTTAAAATACCTGTCAAATGAACGGCTGTTCTCTGATTGGCTGAGAGCTCTCGCAGCCAATCAGAGAACGGCCGGTCAATTGACAGGTCATTTGACAGGGGACATCCCCGCTGCTGCTATTTGTTATTACATGCCCGGCCAGGTCAGCCAGCAGCTCTCGCCGCACCCGGCACCCAGCACCACGTCCCCTCCCGACTCCCGCAGCGTTGCTGATATATATGAACATTGCCGCCCGGCCAGGTCAGCACTCCCCGGCGCTCAGGGACCCGCTGCCCGCCCCACTGCTCCCCCGGTGTCTGCATGCATATGCCTGTCAGGTGGGCAGGCATATGCATACAGGGAGGTCGGACGTGATCGCGCATCGGATCAGATATCACACACCTGCGATTTTGGGCCGATTTCACCCGATTATCGGCACAAAGTGCCGAAATTGGATGAAATTGTCCCAAAATCGGATAGTGTATGGGGGCTTTTACAGAGTATACTAAATAAAAAACACAGATAACCTCAATTAGTGAGAAAAATAGGGTAAAAATTAACCCCTATATAGGCATCTACTCTCAACAACCAGCACCATGAGGTGAGGAAGGAGGAATATGCAACCTGACACCAGGACAGTGCAGGACAGGGAGGCATAACACTCAGCGCCAGCAGTCTCTCCTTCAAGTCTCCTTCCGTGCAGCATGCAGGATAGGCAGTGTCTGACTAACACTCTTGCACACCTGTTTGAAACAGGCACCCGAAGGAAGGAGAGAGGCGGGAGTGATGTCAACCAGGCAGGAAATTTGAAACAAATTACCTGCACTGGGGCTGGGGGTGGAGCTATGGGCTGCTCAAAAAAATAACCCCCTCCCGGAGCCTAACCAGGGCTATATGCCCATATAGGACCTGCAACAGGTCAGCCCTGGTGGCCTAGAGGGGAGACCGAAAGAACAGGACCCCGCTGCCGGAACCGCCGGCGTTGCCTCCTCCGCCAGCGGTGGTCGCCGCTATAGGTATGCAGGAGCCCCACACCGGGACTCCGCTTACCTGACTGAAGCTTCCAGACGCTGCAGCGGCTCCCCCGATGCCTTGTGGAGATGCTGAGGCATCTGGCCATGGAGATCCAGCACAGCGTGCTTCCTTCTGTTGCAGTGCACTGTGCACAGCGCCTGCAGCAGGCAACCTACAGCACCTGGTGTTCCCATGAGGTCTCCCACAAAAGTACTAACCAGGCCCAACACTGCTTAGCTGCCAAGTTCGGATGAGATCGGGCCTATTCAGTGTGGTATGGCTGTAGGTTGAAATAAAAGAAAAAATGAAGTTTAAAACCAGGGCTGAAACAGCCCTACTCCTACAAATGTGCCTGTTCCTGAGGCACCAAAAAAAAAACTGATTAGCCTGGGGCAGGGCAGGGTATTAAGGAAGCCAGCCCAGCTGCACTCTCAGAAGTTTAACTCCTTGGTGCCCGGTCTGGAGGACCTAGAATATCCCATGGTACTAGTGGTCCACCATAGGCTGAAGGAAAATTTTTATTATCGTTTCTACTTAGTGCGCCAAAAACGGACATCCTTTTGTTCTCTTTTCTTCTACCTGCAACACATGCACTGTATGGGGTCCTGAGGGCAAACTTTGAGAACCTGTGAACCACACTGTATGCCAGTAGCAGGGTAGGACAGAGAGTGTAGTAAAACCTGTGATTTATCACATGCAGTTCCAAGGGCGCTGCAATCGGAGGGAGCCAGGAGCCGAGCGGGGTGCAGGGGAGGCTGCACGCAGAGAGCCAAGAAGGGGACACAAAGAGGCAGTGGGCAGCATAGGGGAAACCGGGCGGACAGAAAAAAGAAAACAAAAAAAAAAACAGACAAATGAATGGGCAGCCAGTGATTGGTTGAGAGAGCTCTCAGCCAATCACTGGCTGCCCATTCATTTCTATGAGCATCCGCTGCCCGGCTTCCCCTATGCTACCCGGCTGTTTGGACCCACTGCCTCTCTGCATCCCTTGCCCGACTCTCTGCGTGCAGCCCCTCGCCCCGCTTGGCTCACGGCTCCCTCCACCTTCTATGTGCGCCCACCGCCCGGCTTTCCATACGCCGCGTTCTCCTGCCGCCTCCAGGCTGCACTTATGATTTACCAATGTGCACAGGCCCACGCACCGGGTTGGACAGGATGTCTGAACATGCGATTCGGCAAATTTTACAATCCGAATTGGGTGAAATCGGGCCCAAATCACACAGTGTATGGGAGCCCATACATTCATTACAATAATGTAAAATTGACACTGCAGTCCATACAATTTTCCAGACTTACTTGGCTGTTCTGCAGATTCAGCTGTAGGATTAGTTGCTCTGAGTAATACTACGCACCGCTGGGCAGGTGAGAATGGGAGACAAGGTGTGGCTGGAAGGCCGCCAATCAGCCTTTAGCCATTGTGCTATGATAAAAACTAAATACCTGCAACATATCTGCATCCTACAGACACTGTACCTCAAATATACTGGGGCATATGTAATAGGGTCAGAGTTTGCCAGAGGGGAGAGATGCTGGACGATCTTGGACAGGTCTTTAAAGCAGCAATCATTTACAAAACAAACTCGGACCCCAATACAGATGTTCCCTTGTATCTGCTTACACTTCTAATACTCCAAGGCCCTGGGAGAACACTGCCAGCCTTTATACACTTCCTATGCACCAATAACTTAAGACAGCACTCTGCCGGCATACACTGTACCACAAATACTCTGTCATCTGCGTACACTTTTTACACTGATAGGCCAGGACTGCACTCATCTTTTATAGACTGTGGCTGCATCGCTATATTCCATTCTGCAGATCACCGCACAGCAGCACAAACTTGGATTACACACTCTTCATGTACTTACTGCCTCCAAGTGCAGGACTCTGTCCCCAGGCAGCTTCTGCAGAAGTTTGTAACTCTGATAAACATGCTGCTCTATAGAGACCCACCTAACTGGCCAGGCTGTTAAGGAAGTGCCTGGAAAAAGGGCCCATTCTCTGGCTATGAGCAGGATGAGCCATGAGTTCTGCAGCAGATGTAACACAATGACAGGGAAGAGGCGCACCTAGCGCAGTGGTTCCCAACCTTATTTCTCTCTAAAGACGGAACCGAAAGTGACGCAACGTGGTTCATCTCCACGGCAATGGGGACTTCTTCCACCATTGGGAGATTCCTCTTCTTCCCTCATTATCAATATTAATTTCAAGTACCCCCAGGGGTACTTGTACCCCAGGTTGGGAACCACTGCCCTAACAGATCCTGCTGGTGTACACCTTGGGAGAATACAAGGAATTCCTGGGTTTGGACTGCTGCCCAGGCACTATCGTGACTGGTGGAAGTGTGTGTAATTCCAGTATTATCCCATCCAGGATGTATAGAAAACCTAGCTGTATCATTGAAAAGAGAGAGAATTGTGTAAAAACTACCAAAATGCCACGAAAACAGGTTAACCAATATAAATTTATTTTCTTATGATCAGAGTCCACACCTTGACATTGAAGGTAAAAATAGAATGGATCCATATATAGTACAATCACACTAATGGCTGCCTTACATTGTATTAGGATGGACTGCATTGGCTTTAACAAGCTTAATAATTTAAGTGACAATCAGGCACAGACCTAATTAAGGAAATTTGCTCAAATCATACTATTTTCGGAGCTTGATTTTCCCTGTGTAGTCCCCTGGTCTCTAAATGCCAAACATAATTGCTGTATGTAAATATATGTGTAAAACTCCACACAAAAATGAGGCTTAATGTGGGTTTGATGAAGCAGTAGATGATCTGAGCTAGCAAATTACAACACAATAGCACTCCACACAGCCTGCCACTCCGCTGACGGACAAGAGATTCCACGGTGATGTACAAGTGGGGAAACTGAGAAATAGTTATGTGTGAAATGTCTTCTTTTTGCGTTTCTTTTTGCCTTCTGCACGGGCAGCCTTTTCAGCAAGGATTTCCTGGTACTTCTTTTTATTGTACCTGGGAGAAATAGAAGGAATAAGGTGTTAGGATAGTTATGTATAGCCGATTTACATATTTTCAATAAATGAGCGCACATTCATATTTTTTATTAAGATTTGAATAGTAACTACAATTTTTTTTAAATAGGCTTGGAATCAGAAATACAACCATTAAATGTTCTACAGAGAATCACATATATAAATACTTAACACTTTAGACATCACAATATTTCACTAAATAGCATGGGAATAGTTTTCATGGTACCAGGAACGTAGTGGTGAATGTATCAAACCATCAAAAGAGCAGAGAAGCAGACAAATAAAGAAGTTGCCCTTAGCAACCAATCAGCATCTATTAAGTACATTCCATAAATGATCGGTAAAAGCTCATCGGCTGCTTCTTCATTCTTTAGAAAGCCAACTTTGCCTAATGTTCTATTTAAAAAAAAAAACCTTCACTCTCTCTTTGGCCCTTATTCTGATCGGTGCGGCCCGATCAGAATATGCGGCCGCAACCGTGCAGGCGAATCCCCGCCTTCCATACGGATCGCCACCTGCCGTCCGTACGCGGATATGTGGCGATCCGCATGAAATTGGACGGGGATACGCCTCCTCCATGGTGGGAGCAGCCCCTGCATTCGATGGTCGCCGAACATCGAATGCAGGGCCGCACGCTCCACCAGGTCCCGCAACACAAGACCACACGGACACTTGTCCGTGTGAAATCTTGTATGGGGGCGGGCAGCTGACATCCGGCGATGTCAGATGCCCGCCCCGTACCCACGCGTCACGGCCTCATTACCATGCATACGCCCCGCGTTTGCATGGGAACGCCCATGAAACGCGGGGCGTATGCATAGGGTAATGAGGATAAGTAGCCCCTCACGCCCCTCTACGCCCCCTGTGCGGCATATAGAGAATCCTTGCGGCGAATTCGCCTGCACATGCGCAGAGTGACCTCTGCACATGCGCAGTAGATAAACATCGGCGGCCCGTACGCAAGCGGGAATATCCGCATCGATCAGAATAAGGGCCTTTATCTTTAAAGTAAGTGAAACCCCAAAAATCAAAGAAAGCAAATTAATATATACAAAGCAATACTGAAATCTAATCTATGTTCCAGCAGAGAAATAATTCAGGTTTTTCAAATCTACCCAAGATTCCTAAAAAAAAAAACCTTTCATAAATCATTCTGAATAGCGTATAGCAAGGCGCAAGTCAAAGAATAACAAAAACCTATTCTACAAAGTAATAAATGGAAACTATTGACAAGTCAAGGTTACCTTCTAAACTCAGCATCTGCAAGAAGTTCTTCCACAATGGTCCTCTTTCTCTGCTTCTTGGGAATGCGGGAATGGTAGTAGTCTATAGGGTTGTCCACCACCGTACCAACCTAAGACAAAAAGTGAAATGGAAACTGGTCAACACTTAATACGATCCTTCAGCAACCATTGCTTCACATTCCTGGAAAATGCAGTTAAGCAAATAATTAGAGAACTGCATTAAGGTGCAAAATCCAGCATTAAAGGTGGACTAGAATATTGAAGAGGTGAGTGGATGAAGGTGACTATAACAATTTTTCCAGAAACGTTTTTTTTTTTTTTTTTTTTTACTAGGGATCATAGTAACAGACCCATTTTAAATGTTAGTACTCTAATCACTGATCTGTTTGCTGGCTAAAAGTGCTATGATTGTTAAATCAGTAATAATGTATCTTTAACTCAAAGTGGTAAATTTGCTAAGATGGGAGTTCTAATGAAGATGGGCTGTTGCCTGCAGCACCCAATCAGATTCTCTGTTCTATCTTCTAGAACAGTGATGGTTAACACTCCAGCTGTTGTTGAACTACACATCCCAGCATGCCCTGCATCAGTTTTACTATTTGGCCATGCTAAAACTGATGCAGGGCACGCTGGGATGTGTAGTTCAACAGCAGCTGGAGTGTCAAGGTTAGCCATCACTGTTCTTGAACATAGAACAGAGAATCTGATTGGTTGCTGTAGGCAACATCCCATCTTAGCAAATTTACCCCTAAATATCTCGGTTTCACCTCAATGTAACATAACGCAATAATCCACTCTTTTCTTCAATTAGAACCTAGCCTCATTATCTCTAGGAAAGCTAAACCGTGCAAGTAGATGTTCAATGTTTTTGTATCTTGATCTCCTCCTCGCCCTTCAATATACTCCTAATAGAATATAATTTGAAAAGGCAAGCTCAAACCAAATGTGCTTAACTTCTATTGAGAGACAGCGATGATAAAAAAAAAAACGTATGCCTTATGCTACGAATAATATATTGAAAAAAATAAAAATGTAGTGACTAAGCATACATTTGACATGCCTTAGGGGGGTATTCAATTCCCACAACTATTCCCGTCAGGGTAAATAGCGGCAGGTGCCTACACAATTCTGTTGTTCCCGACAGCATTGAAGAGGCAACTTGTCAGAACGCATCAGACTTTAAAAGCGTTTTTGGCGAAAATCGCCGTGGATTTTCGAGATCACAGCCAGATCTCAATAATCCTGGGATGTTTTCGCAGATGCCCCCCCCCCCTTCGACAATCAGCAGGTGGGTCATAGAATTCCACCTGCCGATAACCTGGCAAGCGGTATGTTGTACCATGAATAAGGAAAATATTAGAAAGATTTTAATCAACGCCGCCTCCAATCTTACACAATTTGTTAGGTACATCTAACAGATTGACTGCCATATCCACACCTGGAAATATTTGGGAAAGCCATCTCGGTCATTCTTTTTATAAAAATGTTTTGGGTCCATGGCAGATCTCATTTTCAAAGCCTTAAGATCGTTCTTTAGTTCTGCTGTTATTTCTGGAGCTTTCATGTCAAACCAGCCATGTCCAGTCGTTTTCTCCCGTTCTTCCTGAAATATACAATATACTCAATCATAAACACCTATACGTTTAAAAATGAAACCAAGTGTCAGGATACAAACAACAGGAACAAATCATCACATGGATAATGGATGAACCGGAATTTATTCACTCCGGTCAATGAAGCTATATGTATATTATAGACAGTGTACACATCGAGCTCTTAGCGCACCCCTAAAATAGTTCGGAAAGCAATAATCAATAGCATTCTGCTTAGCATACAACAGCAAGTTTCAGAAGGTAAAATGCAAGAGAAACATGTATAATGAATCTTGCCATATAGTAAGTGTTCACTAATAGTGCAACACATGGTGCTAGATGCTCCACAAGTAGCGATTGTTGGATTTACTAAATGTATCATCTGTGTCTCATTGTAGCAGCATTCGAAGCCACATATAGTGTTCTGGGAACGTGAGTATTTTGTCACAATAGCATAAGGCTTAAGATTAAGCTGAACTCTGTGTGGTGCATGGTGCAGCTGACTTATAGGCCCTTAGTCTTTCACCTGATTACCCAAGTTAGTGCTCTGATTGCACACTGCTGCTACAGGCAATTATAGCGTCCAGGTGAATTGTGCATTGTCCCGTTATCTCATGAATGATGATAAGATGCACATTTGTGGGGTTGATGCATAGCGCAGCTAAATCCCCCCCATCCATTACTGCGACTTCTCCACTTCGAGAAGTTGCAGCAGAAAGCCCTTGAGTCTCCCGGGAGGATTGCATGCAATATTTCACATGTGGTAATTTGGCATGTAAGTTCGCATGCAACTCCATTCCCCTGCTGCCGGGAGGCTGGCTGGGTCAAAGGTCGGACCTGCATCAGGTTCCATCCTTGGCCCCTCTCCACCAGAATCAGGTGAAAGGTGGCCAATTTGGACTAGTGTTTGGCCACTTTAAGATGCACAATCTTTGGTTGATTTGAGGAAATAGGTGTATTTGAGACAATGGTAAAAAAATTACACGGACTCAGATGATGGTCTACGATTACAACTCACCTTGCGCTGTTTTTTAAGCTTGTTCAGGCTCTCCTTGTATGGTGGGACAGATTCTTTCTTTTCAAAATCAGGAGTGATGACACTTTTCTGTAGCAGCTAAGAGACATTAGAACATGCATAGTATGAGGGCAAAGATGTCAAACTTGATCATAGTAAAATATCTAGTAAGGAATGATATAGGTCTGTGAATGGGGCATATTTTAGACCATTATAATTTGTGATGACCATACAGACCAACTTTCCTTTCATAATCTGAGCAACCATCCAACTAAATCAGTCCGTCCGTCCCCCCCCTCCCCCACACACACACACACACAGTTAGACAGGGCGCAGCAGAATGCGCCAGCCAATCCCTTTATACACCTCTATTCACCTGACTTCTGAACCAGCCCGGACTCATCTATTCATCCGTACAAATCTGTGACCTGCAGAAAATCCACCATGGCGTCGAAGTGTGTGTACGTAGCTATAGATAGATATAAGGTGCGTACACATGTACAGATTTTCTGTCTGATCTATCTGGTGGGAACAAAAACCTGGAAATGTAAGGGAGCAACTGACAATCAAAAATTTCCAGCCAAATGCAGGAAAACAGAAAAAAATATATGCTTTGATAAATTTGTTATATAAGAATGATTTAAACAATGTGTCTGACTGATCACTGTCTGTTTTCCAGCGTTTGGGAACAATTTTTTGATTGTCATTTGCTCCCATACATTTCCAGGTTTTTGTTCCCACCAGATAGAGCAGACAGAAAAACCTGTACATGTGTACGCACCTTCACTCCTATATGGACTGGGGATATTGCATACCAGCGTCTTCTATCTCTAGGGTGATGTTTTTATGCTTGCATGTATTTATGTATATGGCACAGTGCGCACCATTGTTGTTTTATGTATTTTTTATGATTTATTAACACTACAGTTGTCTAGGTAGACAATCCAAAGGTCGATAACTATTGGTCGACTTGAGTGTTTTATGGTCGACATGATTTTTTGTAAAAAAAAAAAAAAACCAGACTTGTTTATACTTTACCATCCACGTGGGCATAGTTAGACTAAAATAGTGTGCCAAGCGCAGAGAAGCCCTATGCCCGAAGCATGGAGAATGTTGCGAGGCAAAGCGGTACACTTAAACTCATGTTGATCTTTTGACCATGGCCCCTTTTTGATCATGTCGACAATTAGTAGATGACTTTTTGATTGTAGACCTAGACACTGTAGCTCTTAAAGATCTAACCCGTACAAAGCAGTGTATACATACAAGCACAATTGCCAGAGGTTCCTTCCATGTGAATATACTGTGTATGTGAATATAGTCCTTTTGGAATAATAGTGTTCTAGTTCTAAACCTGCCCCCACACACGGTGCGATTCTCGGATGCAATATAAACTTTTTCAGTTCAAATCACATTGTTTATTTTGCAATGCGCGCTCCCATGTAGTCCACATTGCAAGGCACTATAGTATGTGTAGGTTGGCATTTTTATACTACATCGCATGGCGTCTAGTTCAAATTGCACCCTGTGTAGGGAATTGCATGTGATATGTACTTTACATATTTAAAATTACATATTGCAGTCTAGTCCAAATCTTATGAAGTTCAAATAGCACTGTGTATAAAGTCCAAATTGCACCTAGCACACATCTCACTATGTGTGGGTGCCACAAAAGATTACATAATAACCTCATTACCTCATCTTTCTTTTTATTTTCTTTCTTCATTTTATTAAGGAAGCTTGGGCCAGGATTTGGCTTCTCTGCATCAAAGTTGATATATAATCCTCCCATTTTTTTAATGTTAATTCCTGTATCTATACTCGTTGACAACACACTAAAAAAAGAAACGATTTAAAAAAAAATTACAAATAAAAAACACATTTGTTTAAGGTTTAAACTAGTATTTAATAAACAGTTTTTTAAAAAGCAAAAATATAAAATTGCAATGCAATAAATCTTAGGAGGAATACACCCCATTTCTAAACGATCTGACTAAACGATCCACTTAAGGTGCCCATACACTAGTAAGATTTATCTTCAGATCTGGCTGGCTGGAACAAAAACATGGTTATGGATGAGTGACAGTTTGTCAGTTTTCCAGCATTTCCAAGCAAATGGTCAACTGTCATTTGCTCTCATCCATAACCATGTTTTTGTTCCAACCAGAGAGATCTGCAGATAAATCTGCGTGTGTATGGCTACCTTTAGAAATGGAGCATTGATCGCTTCGTATGTAGAGATCAAGTTCATCACTCATCCGGGAGGCCAGCGTCACCCTGTGTGTACAGGGCTTAAGCAAAGTTTGTTCCTAAACATCAATCAAAATTATTTGTTATTTTTGAAAATTGTTAAAAATACTTCTAAACCCACATGCGCCTACATACTATTGCTGGGTACACACCAGGACGACTAGGGCCCGATCCCATCAATCTAGATCCAATTCCGACCAATTGGATGTAGATTGTGTGCTGATTGGGCCCTTTTCTGTCCTGGTGTGGACCGATACCGATCCGATGCGCGGTCCCGCGGGTCGGTCGGTCGTTATTGAGATCCTACCTGCTGCAGGTAGGATCTCACTGACGACCATACAGCCGGGTGCGGGTCGGCATCGGATCGGACCAGCTCACGGTGCACATCGTGAGCGGGTCATGCCCCCCCGCATCATCGTGAGCAGGTCGGACGAGACACTGACGACCCGCTCACGATGTGCATCGTGAGCGGGTCGTCCTGGTGTGTACCCCACATAACTTTTGATTTAAAGAGACAGTACAGCAAGTTCTTGTAGGAACCGTATATTTCCACTAGGAATATTGGGGCATGGGATTTCCTACATCTAGCAGAAGCATAACCTGCCTTGACTACAGAGACGTGCTTGTGTCTGGTAATCTTCATAAAATAGCTTAAATTTAAAACTAACACAACATGAAACCTAGAATTACGCATAATACTACTTACAATATTGTTTACACAAAGTTAACCTCTCCGCCAATATCAGATATCAAACCGATCCTTTTGGCAGCCCCTATAGATTTCAGGCCCTGTAAACTTACTTTCATTTTTATTAACCTAGTCACAGTATGGAAAGCAATGCAGAGGTCCTTTTACAACGAAAAAACTCATATAAAGGAATTATTCATAACACACACAGTATCAGCACTTATCCACTCCCAATCTGTGCAGCCAAATAAAGCATGCAAATGCTGGCATAATAGAGTTAATACCACACTGGCCTACAAATTTCTATGTCACAGTTCAGTTATACCCCGTTCTCACTGCAGGCAAATTCCCAGGTCTAGCATGTCCACCCGGGAATTTGCCTTTTAACATGGGTTTTTCTGCAGTGTGAACGGGCCGCATACCCGGATCTCATACACGGGTAAAACACTTATTTTTTACCCGTGTTTGAGATCCGGGTACGCAGACACAGGTTGACCCCTTCACACTGCAGAAAAGCCCGGGTTGAAAGGCAAGTTACCAGGTAGAACTTCTTCACCCAGTCTCTGCAGTCCCCAGCATTTTAATGCCGGGAAAAATATTAATTATATATTTGTTTAAAAAAATCCTATAATCAGCTATTTACACCTTTTAAAAGCACAATACGTCCCTTATACCCAACTTAGTTTGCCTTCTGCCAATTTGCAGAAATCCACTTTAATGCCAGCCAGAATGTATTTGAATACTTACAAGCCTCTTTTGGGGCGATTTAATAACTCTTCTTCCTCATCCTCATCAATAAAATCATCCTCATCATCATCAAGTTCAGACAGCTCTTTTTCACTTTCTCCTTTCTCTACTTCTTGGTGACTTTCCTTTGGTTCCACATAATATTTTTTAGTAGAGTCCAAGCCAGGAGCCTTGTCAATGATAAAAAGACCATCTTCCATTACATCTGGTAACGGCTGAGTGGATGCCTTTTGGAGAGGTCCTTTTTCCACAAATGGTGAGTTGTGCTCTATGGACTCCATCTCTAGGTCCTCTTCTATCCCTATGACTTCTTCATCACCCATTTCACTTTCCTCCTCTACCCTTTCATCGTCTCCGGTCTCACTGTTACTATCGAGAATCAAAAACACATCTTTATTTTTGGTCACACTGTCGTTGTTGTCGTCATCAACATCATCAACATCATCATCTATTCTATGAATTTGCTCTTCATCCATTAAGTCTTCTGTAAGGTCAATCATTTGGTCTAGAACATTTTCCTTTTCTGTTGGCTGCGAGACGCACAACTCAACCGATGCAATCTTAACAGGCAAGTCAACGTCCTCTTCTCTCACTGGCATGTCATCCTCTTCTGGCTGTTCTACAGCCGAAACCTTATTTAAGGTGAGTTTACTCTGAGAGTCAATGACAGAAGACTCTGCAAAAGCATCATTAGGACTTTCTGAATTATTTTTCAAACTCCTACGAGGAGAAGATAAAATATTCTGCCTGGCTCCAGGAGACAATTCTCCTGACATTGTTACTCCATCTAAACTAAGGTTCTGTTTTATCAACTTCCCTTGTTCTGGACTACTATCACTGCTGTTTTTAGTGGCACACTTAACCTCATCTGAAATCTTATCTGAGATTTCCTTACTGGGAGAGACATTGGCAGAAACTGCTGCATCATCACTCTGACTTACTGGATGATTTCTTAAACTCCTACGTGGAGAGGATAAAATCTGCTGTGCCACAGAAGGCGCAGTCAGATTACGTAAATACGGCATCTGCTTTTTGAGCACCTCTTGTGCTTGTTTGCTATCTCTGCTAGTTTCATTTGTGCTCTCATCCTTGCCTGAAATTTCTTTACTCTGAGATTCGCTAACAGAAACTAGTGTATCGTTACTTCTCTGGCTTACTGGCTGCTTTCGTGAACTCCTTCGGGGAGAGGATAACATACTTTGCTGGGCCACAGTAGTCAAATCTCCTGACACACTCAGTTCGTGCAAAGTAGGCCTCTGTTTCTTCAGTGTCTCTTCTTGTATACTACTGCTGCTAGCCTCATTGGCACACTTATCTTCATGTGATTGTAATTTGCATTCTGTTTTACTGCTGAAACGCCCAGCAGAAGGCCGTAAAACATAACCAGAGCTACAGGATTCATTATCAGATACTTCTTCTTGTTGGTATTCCCTGATAGGGGAAGATGGACATTTTACTGGAGATTTTTTTGCAGATCTTGTGGCTATACACTGAACCCCTGAGACTGAAGAACAGTTTGATTCTGCCTCAGAATGATCCAAAATAGATTCAGATATCAAACCAGACTTTTGACTTCTTGTACTGACTGAACGTAAAGGTGGCCTTCTAGCCCTGGTAGAAACAGATGAACAACTTGATTCAGCTTCTGATAGTTCTCCTTCTAATGACTCAATGATTGGTTCAGTAATCAAAGCCGACTGGCGGTTTCTTAAAATCCTGGGCGAATTTGCCACGTTTCCAAGGTTTTGCCTACTGCGAGATATTCTTCTGGTAGGATTGGAAGAAGTAGATTCCGCTTCAGAAACATCAGCATTTGACTGCCCACTACTTCTTCTACTTCGAGTCACAATCTGCTTAACATCTTCCATCGTGGCCTGAAAATCAGCAAGAGACAAACTGTTCATAAACAATTTAAAAAAAAGTTCAGCTTGAAAATAGCTACAATGCGTTTACAAAATAGTAACAAAATGTTGGAGATGGTGCTAAAATACCAAAACACATATTTCTCTAAGCACTTTGGACAGCTGCTGGGGATAAACAAAGCATCAAAGAATGAATAATAAAAATAGGGGGGGAGGATATCAACTCAAAGTGATGCCTGTTATTTAATGCAATCAGGCCAGGGGCGCTTTAAGAGACAGGAGACCATGTGCAGGCTCCGAATGGGCCCCATTCAATCCAGCAGTACAATAGACTGGCAGTGTGCCAAAGTATACTGCACATGCGAAAGTCTAAGAGCACAAGGCGCCCCTGCTACATTCCTGCGATGCGATAAAAAGCTAGTACAAAAAAGTATGTGCAGCACATACTTTTTGTACTGTGCGATGAGGTGCCGCGGGAGCGTGCACCCCATCGCCGGGATCGGTGCATGTGTGGGCACCTTTATACAATTGATAATCTTATAGGGGGCCCATTTAACATTGAAAACACCCATTAGGATGCTTACACAATTTTAAATCGTATACCATTGTATATGGCATACAATGCGATGGTATACAATTTAAAATTGTATAACATCGGCTGCCATCGCATAACATTGCATACCATTGTATGGCTTATGGTCTGCGATGAGATGGGCGCCGTGCTAGGAAACAAGTACCGTAATCCCATAATGTAGTAAGATGAGGTTCTACAGCAGCTGTAGAAATACGTAACCCAGCATATCCTGCTTATCCTAACACACTACAATGAGTCTCTAGGAGAGAAACAGAGTGGTGACTAAACTATCCTATAACTCTAGAATGAAAACTGCACCTAAAGCACCATATATAGAAGCCCCATCCCGGTGTGCTGCCGTGTAGAGTACAGAGACGGGCCCAGCGTTAGTACCTGCTCCTCCGCGGCGTTCTCCTCACCCTCTTCCTGGTATTGCACACGCGTTCCCCCTCGCCTGGTTGCCACCATCTTCCCCCTAACCCCGACCAGCAGCAGCAGCAGTTCCCAGGCTGACTGGCTGCTCGCAGAGACTCACGTTTTCCGGAAACCCCTGGTGTCTGTGCGCCGAAATCTCCACCCGGCAGGAAACAACAGCCGTGTGCAAGCGTTCCGCCAGCAGCGCTGTCACATCCCCAGCCGCGTGCTGTAGCCTTCAACCCCCTCCAGGGTGACCCGGCACCTGCCCTCCTCCCATACAGCATACGGCCGCGCCTGCGCTATGCACGGGGACCCCGCTGTTGTTAACCTAAAGCAGAGCCTGCACCTGGCGGATTGTAATTCATACGGAAGTGACGTACGATTCTCCCAGCATGCAGCGAGGCTGAGCGGGACTGGAGGATCGGTGCTGTGCGGCGGACATGGTGCTCCTGTTCTCCAGAGGTGTCGGGCTCCTTGTAAAGTCCTTGGCCGGGTACAGCTGCACACAGACAACAAGGTGCAGCTGGAGGGGGGTACTGGGGAGTCATTCACCACATCACTGGTACTAGTGCATCCAGTCCTAGTACCCACTTTTACATTACCACTGATACATTACCAGTAAATCATATTACATTACTTGGACATCACATTAACACTGGTACACATCCCATTACCAGCACAGAAATTACAGGTGCCTTGTGTCTGTGATCTACTAATGGGCCTGATCGCAAAGCACATTTGTTCCCTAATGGATATAACTATGTTGCACTGCAGGTGTTGCAGAGAGTTTAGGCCCCCCACACACTAGCTTGACTTGTATGAAGGGCAAGTCAGACACAATTTGCCTTGAACTTCCCTGGCAGCATCTCTGTAGTGTTTGCATACAACTTGGCACTTCATTTGCCATTTTTTTTTACATGCGATAAATTGTATGTGATTTATCACATGTAAAAGGACTGCCGGTTGCTGCATTCTGAACATAATTGGGCGTTTGGCCACAAATGATAAAGTGTATGTTAATAATATATGCTCACTGGCAAAGGTAATTGTGGCCAGGGCATGGAACAGTTGGATTGCACTGGTAAACTACAGTCAGACAAGAAAATATCTGCACTTAAATAGAAACACTATAACTAAATACGAATTAACTTGGCACCGCTGGATTTCCTCCAGCTTTGATAAATATATTAAGGAATAAGCACTTTTTGAATTTAAAGTATAGGAGTGTGAATGGGATGAGCGCGGGGAGGGAGGGGAAAAAAAGGGGGTAAAGATATGTAGTTTGTGGGAAGCACATTTTATTTATCTACACTCAGTAAGAAAGTTAGAATCACAGACACATAAAGAGAAGTAAAGTAGATACCTACTTGGGATTCACACTAATGGGGAAAAACGGGCACGGTAGAAGGCCCAAATAAGTGAGACATAGTGCATGGCGTGAATCAACTAACTTTATAACCAATGTCGTTATGAAATGTATTCCGTTACCAATGCAGCGCCAGTTGTCTATTGTGGTGTGATAATTACACAAGCAGTTTTCTTTTCGGTGATTTTAACATGAGATAAGCACTATAATTATATCCAAAATTAACCCTGCATCGCTGGATAATACCCAGCATCAACACAGACAACGCCAGGAAAGTGCCTAATGGGGCTACAGTCAGTGAGTAAGCTATAAGCAACGATGCCTAAAGGTCCATACACACTGGGGGACTTTGAGCTGAAAGTCGCTCAAAACGTCAGCGCCGGGCAGGGGGAAAGCCGCTCAGTGCATACACACTGAGCGGCTTTCCCCACAGCGATGTCACCGCTGTCCATACACGCTGGGCATAGTCGCCCAGTGTGTATGGACCTTAATTGTCAGGAAAGCATATAGTCCAGGCTTTCCCAACCACGGTCCTCAAGGCACACCAACAGTGCAGGTTTTCGTTATATCCATTCTTCACACAGATGGTTTAATCAGAATCACTCAGGTAATAATTAATTCACCTGTGCTCAAGCCTGGATATATATACAAAACCTGCACTGTCTGTGTGCCTTGAGGACCGTGGTTGGGAAAGCCTGATATAGTCATTCATGACCCACATGTGTAAAAGGTATAGCCCAAGCCGGCTGAGCACAATCATCAAGCCTAGTATGTCCAAACAAGTTTGATACCTAGCCCGGTCTGAACTAAGTAACAAGGTAACCAATGCTATTTAGAAGCATATGCCTTCAGTAATGTAGTGTATGTATGTCTGTGTAATGTCCCAATGTTATATTGTACTTTACTGTCTTTTTTTTCTATTGTGCAATTGTATGTAAAAGTGCTAGTTGAAAACTTAAATAAAAAGGAAATATAAAAAAAAAAAAGGACTGCATTCCACAACAACCATGTAGTTGTACAAATGGTATGATAGTTGCCTGGGTGACGAGATCACATACTCACCTGCTGCAGTTATCCAGTGACACCACAACGCTTTAGTCAAAATTTATTTCTGATTGATCTGGTTTTGAGCACATTTTAGGTTAATCACATGGCTAATGGGATGTTGCTATGGGCAACCAATCAGAATCTACTTAATTATTTTGCACCTTCTAGAAAATCATAGCTAGTATCTGATTGGTTGCCTATAGCAACATCCCATCTGAAATAGAACTCTGATCTTATTAAATTTTCCTGTTAGTGTGCATCCAGGTATAGGGAATAGGTGGGGCATTGATGTGTTGATTGTAGCAATGTGTGGTAGTTTAAACAAAACCTTCCATCCATATTAGGGATGCCAATCCCAGGGCATTTTTCAGTCCCGGGATTCGGGATTGAAAAATGCCCAATCCCGGGATTCCTGGGATTGAGTTAGTCAATGTACTGTCAATCTTTAATTTCTCCTCGTGTCACTTACCAACAAGCCGGGGGGGGGGGGGGGAGCTGAGGTCAAGAGGCAGGCACTGCTGTGGGGCGGAGTCAGGCGGCAGTTGTGAGCCGGGCATTGCGGTAATGCAGGCTGGAGCCGGGTGAAGCGGTGCTGCAGGCCGGAGCGGTGCCGCAGTTGTGAGCCGGGCAGAGCAGTACTGCTGAAGCCCGCTGGAGCTCTTCTGCAATATGAAGCCAGGCAGAGCAACAGTTGTGAGCCGGGCAGTTTGGCAGCTCGAAAAAGGCCGGTGTGAGCGCAGCGCAGCCTCTGACATCACGTGATGCCACATACTGCTGCACCGCCAGTGTCAGGTGCAGCATCTGAGCGGTGTTAATGGTGATTAAATATGACCAAAGAAACAATAAGTGAATAGCGCAGTTTACGTAATATGTCCGTAACCTGCGTACCCTTTATACCTAGCTACGTGCGAACAAAACGTAGTGCAGCGTAGCGTACCTTTATTGTGTATTATACACCAAAGAACTAATACCTTAATAAGAGATCCTTTCGCAGTAATCTGACTCTAATCTGCGAATATACCTTTAAGGACAGTGTCCGTAATATACCTTATCGCTATATGCGAATAAACAGACACAACCACAGTATTAAAGTAAGGAGATAAGAACTCCGTAAAAAGATGTATTTAAGTCCCTAATGGACAAAAGGGGGTTACAGAAATAGAAAATACAGGTATAACAAGTGATACAATAGTCTAACAATGAGTATAATAAACAGGCTCTACTAGGGGAAGAAAAACAGATACAGGATACAATCAGCCAACAATATAATAAAAGAAAGTACCGATAGTATGGCTACGCTTCTGGTCCACTTTGTCACACAGACTCGGGTATGGAAACTTTATTTGCGCAACTCTGCGAACCAAAATGGCGGCCATACTATCCTAAAATGGCGTGTATGCAACTCGACTTTTAACAGTGGCTGCTTAGTGTTGCCCAGCTCTAGATTTGTACATACGCAGGTGAATCCCGGGATTGGAGGCTCTAATTCCGGGATTCAAATCCCGACAGTTTTTGGGGCTAAATCCCGCCGATAATTAATAAGCCACTCAGAAATCTACAACATGTTTCAGAAATGTACTTACTTGCTCTTTAATGTATTAAAATGTAATCATCGGGTGATTAATTTACAGATGTAGCAGCCTCTCTGGAGCACTTTCAGCCTTGCCCCATTTGGCATCAAGATGTTTCTCAAGAAACGTATACCCAGATGAGTTTAAGAAACTTCCAAGCCGAGAGGATTATCCGAAACGTCCTCTGACATCCTTTTTTCGTTTTATTGCTGAACAGCGACCAAGCATACTAAAAAAGTTTCCTGGTGAGTTATGAAACATACTGTACCAGAATTTGTAGTAGTTCAGTGTGATGTTAGTGCTGATGTACTGATTTCTAGGCAATGTAGTATTTACAGCGCACCTCTGCCTACAAATGTACAGATGCTTCCTGGAAAGCCCATAGAGACTATCCTCCTTCGATATATACTGCTCATTGATTGATTCTGAGCAAAGTAAAGAACAACATATAACTTTGCACCTACAGGTATACAGTCGTGCCTCTCTTGGCACCCCATGTTGCGTAAGAATCTTTAGTATCGGTCCTCCTTTTTTTTTTTTTTTTTTTTTTAAATGTATCGTAGTCACAACGCAGTGTGACTAAGTGGCAAGAAGAGACACTGCTGGGTAATCTGTATATATAAAAGGCTAAATTCTTATCACCTCTGATTTGAAGTACTGCCAGTGACCACTAGAGGACACTCGGCGGTCCAACTTACTCTATAACAGAAAGTGAAAGCAAAAATATCTGCTTCAAACTTTCTGGATATAGAAAGAGGAGGCTGCGGGGACAGAGATTGGAGGTAGAAGCAGATAGGGACTAAGGCTAAGCCATCATTTTGATGGGGTTTTAACTAGTTTGATAGGACGCTTGTATATCTGTGTGTGACTGAGTCTCTGTACACAAAGGGGGTTATTCATGTAAGCACGGAGGACTGGTGTTGTGTGTCTGCGCATGTGCAGACATAGGATGCTTGCACCCATGGCAAAGTTTAGGTTCATGGGTGTTCCCATAAGAATGCTTAGCGTTCTCATGGTAATGAGGCCGTGACGCGGGTGCAGGCAGCTGACATCACCGGATGTCAGCTGCCCACCCATATCCATCCTAGCGTGCACGCATATGGAAGTGACTTGAAAGTCACTTTTATATGCGTGTACCTTCCACATCCTTCGATGGTCGGCAACCATCGAAAGATGTGGGTGTTCACCACAGCATGCAAATGGATGTTTATGCTAAACATCCATCCGCAGCCTGTGCAGGCAAACCCACGCTGTGAGGGGCAGGGGGGGAGGTCGGCCGGACATTCGCTGGGTGGGGTTTGGTGGACTCGCAAGGCTGCAAATTTGCAAACGAGAATAACCCCCCAAGTGCTACAATGTAGCAGCGGTGGCTTTTTCTTAATACAGGTTCAGTTCTGCTCAGTATACATACTGTCATACACTATAACAAGTGCCATATACAAATTATTCAGCACAGTCTCCTCATGAGTTCCAGTCACATTTCATTGCAATTACGGCACGTTTCCCAACAATAGCAAAGATGCGTGGGATCTGGCAGCTAACTCACCCCAGACATCTCACGCTAGATGCACAAGGACACATCTGTATGAGGAACTGCCTTGCTCTGAGAGTTAGATGTGGTACGGCCATGTAAATAAACAAATGTAATTTGCAATGTAGAAATGAAGCGGTCAAGCCTTTGTGGACTACATTAAAAAGCATGATATGTTCTAAAATGAAGAATGTGGGCGCTCCAATGGTACAAATTACCATTATTTAAAAGATGATTTTTATTAATAAAACCTAGAACAATGGGTAGGGTCATGTACCGTGCAGACGGCGGCTCACAAATGCCGCGGGTTTGACAGTAGGAAGTGATGCACAGCACCTAGCGTGTTGGAGCGGTTACACTCTCTCCGGCTCCACAGTCACACTGACGCTAGGCCACGCCCCTACACTTTCGTCACGGAGGACTTCGCCCTCCCTTTAATACTAATTCAGGTACTGTGTTTGGGATCGTCTCACCTTTAAAAGCCATATGGTACTTGGCAGGTGATCTTTAACCTAAGAAAAAAACACATGTTAGCTATGAACCAGTTGTTCGTGTAGGACTTGCAGTGAAATGGGGTCCCTTGGCGATGGGCTGCAAGCTTAAATGCATTGCTCAATTCATGAACTAAAACCCCATTATTTATTTAATTGATTATTTGAATGTTACGGTGAGTTAGTTTGTTGTAGTGAGTGCTGGGCCCCATGTGTTTGTATTTACTAGAGTGTGTGGTCACAGGCCACTGCACCCCAACCTGGGAAGTGGGTGCTGTTTGCACCCCATTCGTAGGAATGGCGAGTGTGTTGGTACTTCTGTATGCCTTACCTTGGTTTTTCCAGGTGAAAAGATATATATAATTAGCTCAGGTTTTGTTGTGCTTAAACGCTCGCCATGCCCATGGTGTGACCTGCATAAAAACACACACACACACATATATAAAATTAGATTGGTACTTCTCTGTTTTTCATGTCGGTTTTTTTACGCTGTAATTTTTTGGGGTTTCAGATATAAAGACTATTGAAGTCTCCAAATTACTTGCACTGGAATGGAAAGGACTTCCAGAATCTGGCAAAAAGGTGATTACTGAGTTTTCAAGTTGAATAATAAAATCTAAAGTTTTTTTTTTTTTTTTTTTACTGCTTTCCAGCCATTTATTTACATGGGGGCTTGACCCCACTTGGGAGGCCATAAATGTAAACCATACATTGTATAGCTATTTTAAGAATTAATTAGCATAAAGTTTACATGCAAACAGAGTTTGGCTATCCATTGAGGATTGCATGATCATGTGACATAGGTACATAGTCACAAATGTTTCTTAGATGAAAGTCCTGATTTAGGTTTATAAAATACATTTAAAAAAAAAACACTAAGAAATCTTCCCTCGCACACTCCAAAAGCCAAAAGTTTAGCACTTTTAAATTTTTTTTTATCCTAAATTTAGTGCAAGCTATTCAGTTGTTTGTGCAACTAGCCTTGTACTGTAATGACAACAACAGTCTTGGTGGAATGCATAGAATTAGCTGCTATAAGCAGCACCCAGACCCAAAGCCCTACATTGTGCAGATTTCTGCTCGCATCTCGAGGGTGAAAGCAGAAATCCACAATAAGAGGAAGCCTTTGCAGATGTTATCCAAAACGATTATATAACATATGGTCACTTTATACGTAAACAGTAAAACAATTGAATCGCCCATATCTGTAAATGAAATGCACCAGTTTCATTTTTCACTTTTTTCACTCTATTATTTGGTAAGCCACATTAAGGCACTTACTCAGATCTGATCGCAGTACAAATTTGTTCTCAAAATAGGCAAAAGGGATATGTGGAATAGTTTGTTCCTGTTGGCCGGGCACCCATTGACTTTTGAGCTTCTCACACCAAAAGCATCGGGTTTAGCCATGTAAATCGGCTGAACCTGTCTGAAGTATTGAGTGTTATAGGACAATGCTGATTGCCACCTAAGCAGAGAATGCCAGTTCTGTACCGCCATACTAAAGGATTTTGGGAGCACCTTCAGATAAATTAGCACTCAGTTTAAAAACACATGATTGTTTGACCCAATATACAGTGGCTCCCATTGTCTAGAGATAGGATCACATTTAGCAGAAGTGCCTTAGGCCCTTATTCAGATCTGAGCTCAGTACAAATTTGTTCTCAAAATGGGGAAAACCATGTGCACTGCAGGTGGGGCAGATGTAACATGTGCAGAGAGTTAGATTTGTGTGCGTTATTTTGTTTCTGTGCAGGGTAAATACTGGCTGCATTATTTTTACACTGCAATTTAGATTTCAGTTTCAACACACCCCACCCAAATCTAACTCTCTCTTTATTACTGGTGTGTAGTAAATCCTTACACCAGCCCTGGCTATACCACATCCATTTTGCTAACAAACCTGTATATAATGTGTCAAACAGGTTAGTTTTCCCAGCAGACCCTAATGCTTTCTGTGGGAGTCTGCAGACTACTGTTGAAGACGAGAATACTCCCTCACATATCATTGTACACAGGTGGAGCACATGAGTGTTACTGATCAGCTAGTTAGTACTTGGGGAAGAGGCATCAGTAGCTGTTTTTGTTTGGGTGAGGGGGAATGATGCAGTTAGTTGCTAGGTCACTAGAGAGGAAATCACTGTATGTAGTCAGTGACAGGGTCACGGGAATACTTTTTCTGGTGTGACGCTGTAACCAATGCTGTCTATGCCTTCCTGACCATCCTGATTAACCTACTGCAAGCTGATTCAGCATGATGGGCATGGATATAATGTAGTACTTTGTTTATTTTAGCACCCTGCTACTTTCAAAAACCGTGCAGTTCCTCTTCCTGCCTGGGGTGTCATTCTCTGTTGGGCTTCTAGCACAGTTTGCTCTGTATCCAGACTATGCTAGAATCACCACAGCAGAAAGAGACCTGCCAGGCAGGGTTTTGAAAGGTTCATGGTTCTAGAATGAACACTCTGTGGGGTATTCATTGTGTACTTATGTTTCTGACAGGTGTTCGATATTTCTGCCTATTCAATGCTGCAGTTTGTAGAAAATGACAATGAACTCCACAATGCAGCACCGTTTTCAATGCAGATTCGACTTGTTTAAAACCCGAATCTGCATTAGCAAAAACGACCGCTAAATTGTCACAATTGGGGCTATCTGACCGTCTGAGAATTTCCAACTGTCGGATAGATGGAATGTAAATACAACCTATTGCCGAAAAGTGCCAATATTTCCAACTTTCGCAAATATCGATACTGATTGATTTCCACCCTATGTTTGTACACGTTAACTGACATATTTGTATGAGCAGTGACAAATGTAGAAATGTGCCTACCAATGCAGATACCTGTTATTTCTGCATGGAAGGTGACTATTGGATTTGTTTGTATTTTTAGCCATACAAAGATGCTGCAACTGCAGAGTATTTGAATTACAAAGATGAAATGAGAAGATTCAAAGAGAAGCTGAGTCCTGTTGAAATGGAACTAATAAAATGTGAAAAGAAACAAAAAATGGTTAAGAGAGGACATATCAGACGGAGAAGGGTAAGATGTGCCACCTCTTTGAGGGTGGAGAGTTACATCTCAGTGACTGATGTGACTGACCAAATATTCTTTGTAACGTGCTGCTGCCGATACCGTCATTTTACAGCTGAGCTGCGATCCTCAGAAATGTGCAGAAAGTGTCCCCAAACAGGACTTTCCGCATTGCGTGCAGCACTTTAGTTGCATTGAGCCTGTTTGCCTGATTAATCCTGACACTTCTGGGAACAGTTAAACTAATAAGGTGAACACAGTTCGATTTAGTCTATTTTTCTATTAGATTTTGCTTATATAGGAAACTGAATCAAAATTGTGTTTCAGCCTCATTTAATGCCCATTCGATCCTGATGCGCACTCCCGTTAAGTCTATATCGAAAAGAAGACTGTGCAGGCAAGACTATATAGCGCAGATCTGTGCTATAAAGTCAAAATCAATCGCGTTTTGATTGCCTTGCGATTTGATCCCGATCGAATCAGGATCTAATCACAAGGCAGTAGAACCATGTGTACAATCCTTAAGGGCGCCCAAACAATTGCATACCACCCCATGTACACTGATGCGACGGAAAAGGCATTATGTGCTCCAATAGAAAATTGAGTTGCCCCAAATAAGTAGTAAGATCAGTCATGTACAGCGTTTGCATTAGACGTTGAACTTCCATGTATCGGCTGTGTGTGTGTGAATTGATTGGTTGGGATTTTTTCATAACACCCATGTATTATTTCCTTGATGTATTTAGGAGTTGACACTACTTGGGAAACCTAAAGGAAATCGTAATGCGTTTAACATTTTCATGTCAGAACACTTTCAGGATAACAAAGGCACTTCCTTAAAGGTATGTGGGTGCACGGTGTGTATTGTACTGGATTCCTAAGGTGTTAAGAGAAAACACTTCTTTGCCAGGCCACATCCAAATGTTGTGTTGTCTTTTGAGATTGTTCATCTTGGCGCTAATCAAGCAAATGCCATCATGCCTGTCATCTGCTCTTAAAATTGAGCAGGTTGCATTGTTGGTGAATGTTATATTGCTTCGGTTGGCAATACTATACCTTGATAACAGGCATATGGGGAAAGCCTTATGGTACCATGTATAAGAATATCCTGCATCGGGCTGGAGAGACCGACCTTATTGTAATGCATCTCCTAGGTAGATCTGCAGAATTCTATGGAGCATATTCAGTTCTTGCTGGTGGACATCACAGCTTTATCCAGCTGTGCTCATGACCTGGTAATACAGTATGGAATCATTCCGGTGTACCTTTACAGGGTCCAAGGAAAAATGGACGATTATATTGGTGTCCACCCGTTTCAGAGACACTTTGTGCATGGTACTAGGACTTGAATAGCCCCAATAAGTTATGAGTTAGGACAGGCATGTCCAAACTATGGCCCTCCAGCTCTTGTGAAAGTCCACCATGCCTTGCCCCAGTTTTATTATTAGAGAATGCTAAAACTATGGCAAGGCATGCTGGGATGTGTAGTTTCCCAACAGCTGGAGAGCCACAGTTTGGACATGCCTGAGTAAAGAAGACTAACCAATTAGGCTGTAGAACCTCAGCTGGTAGCAGGATAACATAAGGAAAGTTAAATGCCGCAGTCTGAGACAGGATGGGCTAAAGGCCCGTACACACACTACGATGTCTTCTTAATGATGATGAACGACCCCATTATAAATCACCTCCTGAACAACCCAGAACGACATCGTTCAGGGTCGTTTAGGAGGTGAATCTTTTAACATCGTCTACTGTTTATGCTGTGAATGACGGACGACTACCAACGATGCGCGTACCCGTGGGTCGTTAAAGACCATAGCCATCGTCAATGCATGCAGGTCAATTTGGCTATGGTCGTTAACATTGTTTGTTTTTTCAATAGAAAAGGTCCTGCATCGTTTGTGGTCGTTTGTCAGCCGTCGTGCACCAGTGATCACCTGCAATGCTGAGGTCGTTCATTTTCACTTCAAGGGTGAAAATGAAAGATGGTAGTTAACGATGGGTCGTTACTGACACATCTTTGTGTGTGTATGGGCCTTTACCCTGCCAACGCAATGTTAGGGACTTTGGTATATTTAATTCTGCAGTCCTCACTGATTGCTGGCACCTCTTAGCTCACTTGACAGTGAGTGGGAATTTGGATAGCTGCTGCCTTCCTTAATCTTAAAGGCCAGCCTGTGTCGGTCTTTGTACAACATGTAGCAATTGGCTGGTTACTATGATGTTTAGGTGCTTATGTGCTCAAGTAGTATTAGCGATTGCTGTTGTCCTAACTTTATTGAACTTTTATTATTTTATTTTTGACAGGACAGAATGATCAGTCTGCGTGACAACTGGAAATCAATGGCTAGCGCACAGAAACAGGCACGTTACCAGCCTACTACTTTAGCGCTTTCAATTAGCCTTTTATCCACCAGTCTCCATTTGTTTTGTCATTAACTTTCTCGATGGAAGTGATTATTGTATCTTTTCTGGTGCTTTGTAACTACAAGTATTGGATCTACTACCTGTAATGCTTGTGAATTTTTTTTTTTTACTGTATTTGGGAACATCATGCCAGCCATGTCCTCTATTACAGTCCTTATGCTGCTCCTGGCTTCCCTCTCCCTAAAAGTTACTCGCAGTATGCCATTTTGTTATTATCTTTAATAGGATAGTTTACATTGTATAGTGCTTCGGAATCAAGGTTAGAAATTATACTATTTTCTGAATATGATTATAATCATTGAATGTTTCATTATTTCACTGATAGTAATTATATTACAAATCCATTTTAATTTTTCTTATAAAACGACCAGTTAACCTTTATCTCTTAATGTGTACACACAATGCAAAATGATTGCTGGGAAATTTTGACTTTATATCTCAGCAATATATTGCTCAGCGACCATATTGCTCAGTGTACTGTTTTCATCAGCGACCAGCGATTTTGGCTGACAATTGCAAGCAATTCTGTCTATCTCATGTTGACTAGAAATCGCTGGTGCACAGTGCACCAGCAACCAGCAATTTTTAGCCTCCTGCACCCATTAAGGGCTGACTGTGGGAGCGCGCTCCTAGCGATTCATCGTCCACAACACACAAAAAAAACCTATTGCCGATATAGTCGCTCTGGCTTAAATCGCCCCGTGTGTACAGGGCTATACATCTACAATGTATGATCTGGGTTAGTATTGCTCCTAAATACATTATTAGTAGAAGAGGCCTTTTTGCCTTTTATGCTAAATGCTATTTCTTAGATGTTGCTCAATAATTTCTTGATCTACAACCTGTATTAACGAGCTACAGAAAAATTTTGTTTTTAGTATGTGTATGAAATATAACTTTACATTAGAGAAAAGTAACATATTCTGGAAATACTACTTTACCTAAACCATAAAGGTGTTGTAAATGTTCTTTTGCGTTCTCTTACAGATGTATGTTCAGCTAGCTGAAGATGACAAGATCAGGTATGAAAACGAAATGAAGTCTTGGGAAGAGCAGATGCTGGAGATCGGTAGAGAAGATCTCCTTCGGATAAAGGTTAAGAAGCGCCTTGGCATTTATAAAGCCGCGGTGATGCACAAAGCGTCTACCAGGAGGAAGTTGCCTAAGGGGGTCAAAGAGCCATCTGAGAAGACCCCGGGAAGCATAAGAGTCCGTTCTGTGAGGAGGCCTGAAGAGTAATGTCTTTGTGGGTCTTTACAGTACTAAGTTGCCATGTGCGCCCTGCCTTATAGGCTCTGATTGTCATGTGTCACTCTCTGTGTGCACAGTGGTTAGTTCACCACAAGGTGGCATAATATCACTGCACATCCAAACAACAGTGAGCGAATGGGTGGATGGCTCCACCACCATAATCAGTGCTGTTTTAATCCTGATGGAGAGAAAACTGACATGTTGTTATTTCAGACCTTTTCAATCCAACGACAACTGTTGGCCGACACATCAATGACACCCTCCATTTCAATAGTTTTGTTGGTAATTAAATTATGAATATACACTGTCATATTTTTGCACTTGCATTGTTACCACGATACCATGAGGCTGACAGGTTTTTGTCCTTGGAGTAGAAGAAATGTTTTCTAAATCTTGAAACTGTCCAAAAATTGTGTGATTTGATAAGGAATGTTACGTATTGAACCTGTCACATATTCTGCTTTGTCTTAGGAAAACATCTTTTGTTATCAATGTATGCTAAAAAGCAATGTTATTAAACACTTATTTTTTTTCGTATGCAAGTCTCTGTTTAGTGGAGTATTACAATTTTGTTGGTCTATCAGTAAGAAGGGTAAGATGTATGAAGCATTGATAAGGGAGGAGAAGTAGCCCATAGCAACCAATCAGCTGCTCTGTATAATTATATATTATGCAAATTATAGATGTTACTTCAGCCCTGATTGGAATGATCAGTGATCACGTGAATACGTGTTAAGTGTCTGCTTAGCCACTGAAGTCCTTATAGGAACAATAATTATGTATGGCAGGGGTTCCTAAACTCAGTCCTTCCTTGCATCTGAACAGTCCAGGTTTTACAGAAAGCAATGCATAAGAACATCTGATTTATTTAGTACCTTGTTTAGTGTGAATATACCACCTATGCTGAATCATGGATATCCATAACACCTGGACTGTGACGGTGCATTGGGAACAGAGGGGTAGATGTATGAAGCCGTGATCAGGGCGGAGAAGTGATAAAGTGCCTGGTACTTCATCACCAGCCAATCAGCTCCTGACTGTTCATTTTTTGAACCCAGCCTGTAACTTAACAGTCAGGAGCTGATTGGCTGGTGATAAAGTACCAGGCACTTTATCACTTCTCCTCCCTTATCACTGCTTCATACATCTACCCCAGAGTTTGGGAATCACCGATGTAGTGTTAATAAAGGAAACTGGATTTTATTATGCTGTCACGGAAATACAATTGTTGAATTGTTCCGCTTATCGTTCAGGAGTGTCTAGCTCAATATCCTCTGCATGAGGTCTCATTTGCTGCTGGTAGCTGACATTAGTGGGAGTATTTGCTGAAGTGCAGGTTTATAGAAGTGGCGATGTTGCCCATAGCAACCAGTTTGTAGCTGTGATCTTCAAGAAGGTGCTAGATAAATTGAATCTGGTTGCTATGGACAGCTTCATTCTATAAACCCCCACTTCAGTAAATCTAGCCCTAGGATCTCACTTTCTGATTAAAACAACAGGAATTTTTTCCTCTAAAGATCCGAACATAACCTGACACTGAATTAGTTTGGTGACCTAATTCAGGTGCATGAAAGAGAGGGGTAATCCTCAGTAAGAAAGCATTGTTTCCCCCAGCACAATAAATCTATAAAATATGCATTGGACATTCATTTTTCTTCCTTTCACACTGAAAGGTGGTTTCAACCTGTATCTGAGCCCTGATACTGAGCACAGGTTGAGCCAATGTTTCAGATGTCCTTATCTCTTTCAGACCTCTGTATGGTCCTGAGGGGCAGATTTATTAAGCTCGGTGAAGTGATACTGTCTGGTCTGTATCACCAGCCAATCAGCTCATACCTGTCATTTTTCCAACCAAGCCTGTACTTCACAGTTAGGAGCTGTTTGGCCGGTGATAAAAAACAGACACTTTATCACTTCACCGAGCTTAATAAATCTGCCCCTGAGTAGCCAGTTACACTGGATGCTTGGAGATTATGGTGTTTCCAGCGCTCCTGACACTGCCAATCTGGATACTTTTAGACATTTATTATCCGGGTCATGCCTTTCACATCACAGGCTACCTAGGTCGACCCTTTCACACTGAGCCAGAACCTGGGGCATGCCAGCTTTCCCTGGCAACAACCCAGAATCTCCACTTAATGGGAAAAGTTGTAGTCTCCTTATTAGTAACCCAGGTTCTCCACTTAATGGGAACAGTAGTAGTATCCTTACTCCACTTAATGGGAACAGTAGTAGTATCCTTACTCCACTTAATGGGAACAGTAGTAGTCTCCTTACTCCACTTAATGGGAACAGTAGTAGTCTCCTTACTCCACTTAATGGGAACAGTAGTAGTCTCCTTACTCCACTTAATGGGAACAGTAGTAGTCTCCTTACTCCACTTAATGGGAACAGTAGTAGTCTCCTTACTCCACTTCATGGGAACAGTAGTAGTCTCCTTACTCCACTTAATGGGAACAGTAGTAGTCTCCTTACTCCACTTAATGGGAACAGTAGTAGTCTCCTTACTCCACTTAATGGGAACAGTAGTAGTATCCTTACTCCACTTAATGGGAACAGTAGTAGTCTCCTTACTCCACTTAATGGGAACAGTAGTAGTCTCCTTACTCCACTTAATGGGAACAGTAGTAGTCTCCTTACTCCACTTAATGGGAACAGTAGTAGTCTCCTTACTCCACTTAATGGGAACAGTAGTAGTCTCCTTACTCCACTTAATGGGAACAGTAGTAGTCTCCTTACTCCACTTAATGGGAACAGTAGTAGTATCCTTACTCCACTTCATGGGTACAGTAGTAGTCTCCTTACTCCACTTCATGGGAACAGTAGTAGTCTCCTTACTCCACTTAATGGGTAATGCAGTAGTCTCTTTATGTCTTTTAGACCAAGGTTAATTTATGGTTTAGATCTTACCCCAAAATGTATCTGCTAATTGTCCATATTTGGGGATTATGGTTCCTCGTAGCCCCACAAATTTGTACAAATTAAATAATCTGCTGAACAAGGAAGTCTTTCCACAACTACTCTGTCCACTGCAGATACTCCCAGTGTTACTGACAAAAGCAGATGTACAACAAATGAACGCACTCTTTCACTCTTATTTGGAAAGGAGGACGTGCCCATGTAGCACTGCGAAAACATTCAGCCAAAATGAAACGGTGGGATAAACTTCCCAGATATAGTCAATTACAATCATGCTGCTCTTGTAACACGCTTGCAAGATTGGCTGTATAATAGTTCTGTGTACACAAAGTCATCATTGGACACGTGGAAAAACTATGTTGACCTTTTGACTGTCATTCTTCCCATTATTGACCTTCCACCCCCGTCGACCTCAGTCATGTCTACCGATTTCAGGTGTCGAACTAAGCCCTGTCGACCTTCAGTGGTCGGCCCAATGCATGTCCACCTAAATAGGGTCGACCCAATGACCCATACCCCTGAGTTGCCTGCTGGAATTTTTTTTGTTGTAAAATTGAGAAACTGGTTAATAATTCAGCTAATGACCTGCAGGTGGCGCCATTAACACAAACCTAGTATTGACCATTCAAGAGATTTGGTGACTTGCATAGTCGACAAGCTATTCTCAAGCATCTGCAAAGCCCAGTGGAGCGCCAGACCTCTATCTCTTTCTTTATCTCTTGCTCTCTATATATATTGCCTTTAAGAACTTCATGATGGAAATGAATATAAGAATATTTGCACAAGAGCCAAGCTTTTACTACACACTGGGATTGAGCTTGTGTAAAATGCTCTGTTGTATGACCTATTACATCATGTGAGCTGGCTTATAATCAGACATTTATAACAATTAGTTTACAAGATAATTCCAGATGGCCAAATAAAATGTAAATGAGTTCACATATTATTGAATGCAAATTATAACTTTTGTGAAAGTTTTGACCTCCCCATTGCTTTAAAGAGACAAGGTGCCAACATGCTAACGGTGCAGACAACTATGATATGGTAAAAAGGAACTACTGTCATAAATGAGCCCTGTCATACAAACAATGCATGTACAGTATATGTAAGAGTGTGCCCCGGTGCTGGAACAGCTTCTCTGCTCACTGCACCAGAGCAGCAGCAGGTGAAGGAGCTGTGTCCCCAGCAGGACCCAGCTCCTATCAGCACTGGGATCAAAGGTCCATTCCCAGCGCTGGAAGTGCAGTGGCAGGTATTGGCGTGTGCGCTGCAGGGAGCGACGCGGCCGATCGGCATTTAAAATTTGGCGCCAGTAAAAATGATGCCAGTGGCAGTTTGAATTTCCATCCAATCGAAAGCCAATTAATCTCCCAAATTGGCGGCCAATAGGAAACGGCCACATTGAGGCAATCAGCACTCGCAGCACCTTACTCAGCCTTGCCCCCAGCATTTGGAGGCTGCAGAGACAGGTGCCAAAGAAGACAGAGGAGGACCCAGGCGGAGCCAAAAGCACCTCCATAAAATGGCGGGATCTGCAACAAGAGGCCAGAAGATGACGAGCGCAACAGAGAAGACGCTAAAGAGTTCCCAGGTGATAGTGGGCACTGGCACTATAAGGAAGCACTATTTGTTAGATCCACCGTCCATCTTGTGTATGACTTAAGGTGCCCATACACTTGTCCGATTTGGGATGATTTTGCCAGATCCAGACATATCCGGACGAGAAATCGGATGTGTTTGACACCTCATCTGACCCGATGTGCTGTCCCTTGCGCATTGGGTCAGACTCTACAGATTGAACCTGCTGTAGATTCAATTTGTCAGATGGGACCCATCCGTGGCACATCGCGGGTGCTTTTTAGCACCCACAACATGTTGGTCCAATCCGTAGGGGTGTGCCAGCAGTAAAGCACCACTACACAGAACAACAATTTGAGAACACCCTTCAGCGCTATCCCTACAAGGTACACTCTCCAGCACAAAAAGGACTTGCTTGTAGAACTTTGGGTCTACTGGTGTCCCCAAAGTGCTGTAGAATAATTGGGGCCTCCTACTGACCTCCGTAGGGGTCCCTATATGCACATAAAGGTATCTTTATGTTTTTTTCAACGGTAGTCTCCCTCCTACTTCTGTGACCTCCCGCCCTCACAAGCAGAATATGGACGTTACTGACCTGTATACAGTGGCAGATTCAGGGGGGGGGGGGGCACCCTGTCATTGCATTTTGTAGCTGAGGACCAGGGCTTTCCAACGAGCCCAGCCTCGTGTCTCTAGCCCCCCGGAAACCAGAGATATCGCCTGGCAAAGCTGTAACGTTTTTTCCCCATAGGATAATATGGGACCCGTCAATTCTGACCCCAACCCGGTTCCGACGGCTGCCAGTTCCCCCCCTGGCATCACAGAAGCTTGTGGCTCATTCAATTCCAAATCGCTGGGCCTTTAATATGATACCAGGCTGGTCCATATCAGTCAATCGGTTCCAGAGATATTACGTGTAAACTATTTTTTTTATTTTTGAAATATAATTTCATGGCTGTTCATGTTCTTTGAGGGCAGATTACTCTGGAACCAAACGTTCCAATTTCACTGGACCAAAATCATTCAAAGCCCACTCAAAAGTTCTTCAATATAATACTTGTCTCATGTAAATGGATCAGTTGGTTCTGAAGATATAGCCGGTTAAATAAGATAACTGGTTAAAGAGGGGGAGGGGTGGTTTTCTCTCCCCCTCACACTAGAAAATGCAGGGACTAGGCTGGTGTAAAAGGGGCCAACCTGGGAATGCATTTTCTGGTGTGAAAGGGGTATTATTTCAAATAGCCGGGACATGCAGTGCTCTGAATACAGCCAGGCTCTGCCACTGTCAGTGGCTATCACTTCTGCCTGGCGGCTGTCCCCCATTTACCGCGAGCATGTATTCCCCTTGGCAATGAGCATGTAATCCCACATGGCAATGAGCATTGAACCTCTGGCAATGAGCATGGAACCCTTGGCAATGAGCATGTAGATAAGCAGCGCTTATGTAGCATAATTTTTAATAGGCATTATGGTGTTTGACATAATACATAATGGACATAATGGCGTATAACTTAACGTGTAATGGACAATGAGTGTAAATGTTTAATGCGCGCCTTTGGTGGACAATGTTCCTGTTTATGAAACGTATTGTGAATTTTGGCTTAATCTGTTTGGCATTATGTGAATTCTGGCTCAATCTGTGTGGCATTATGTGAATTTTGTCTCAATCCGTGTGGCATTATGTGAATTTTGTCTCAATCCGTGTGGCATTATGTGAATTTTGTCTCAATCCGTGTGGCATTATGTGAATTTTGTCTCAATCCGTGTGGCATTATGTGAATTTTGGCTCAATCCGTGTGGCATTATGGGAATTTTGGCTCAATCCGTGTGGCATTATGGGAATTTTGGCTCAATCCATTTGGCATTATGTGAATTTTGGCTCAATCCGTGTGTTATTATGTAAATTTTGGCTCAATCTGTGTGGCATTATGTGAATTTTGACACAATCCGTGTGGCATTATGTGAATTTTGACACAATCCATGTGGCACTATTTGAATTTTGGCTCAATCCATGTGGCATTATGTGAATTTTGGCTCAATCCGTGTGGCTTGATGTGAATTTTGACACAATCCATATGGCATTATTTGAATTTTGGCTCAATCCGTGTGGCATTATGTGAATTTTGGCTCATTCCATTTGGCATCATGTGTAAGGGGCAAGTATAATGGGGTCTAGCATTTTGTTGCATAATGTGTAGAAGTTGTATATGGTGTTGTACACTACACTCAAGGACACGCCCCCTGTTGAGTGGCCACACCCCATTTTCTGGAGCGCGCCTTAGGCGCGCGCACAACTGCATCCTTTACTTTTGTCACCATGGTGGGCCTGCGTACTTTAAATGCCAGGGCCTATTTTTAATCCCATTCCCACCCTCTCTCTGCCGCTCTCTTAGCATGTACACTGGCACCACTAACACCGCCCCTCCCCCACCTAAACCCTCTTTTATCATGGTGCCCCGCCCTGTCATTTTATCCTGGATCCGCCCCTGCCTGTATATAAGGCCCTATTTGCATATAACGGTATCTTTAAGCCTGGATCACAATCTTCAAGAATAACTCGACACCCCGTATTCAATCAGTCATAAAACATCAATTGTCAGATGGATCAACACTCACCTCAATATGAGGCCCTATTTGCATAGAGCAGTTTCTTTAGTTTAATCCAGACAAGGAGATTCTCCACACCCGGGATGCTCCGTAAAAAAAGTATTTATTCCACACAATATACAAGTAAAAACAGACGATAAAACGTAGATTAAAAAACAAATTCACACAACGATGTGTGGGACCAAACTGCACTCTCTCCCTGCATCCGGAACAGGGTGAGATGAGCTGCCAGATGGAATATAGCAAAAGGTCTCACCATCAGATGTGCCCCCTTCTCCTCACCAACGCGTTTCGGGCTCAAGCTTCAGCCCTTTTTCAAGATGTAAGGGGTCTATGGCATGGAGCGGTATTTATACCTGTCTCCCTGATAATCCTAAATTCATCAATACTAAAACATGGGATGGAGTGAAAGGATGGTTCCATTTCATCACAACACCTAAATACCTGTCTAATACAACATTTCATGCTCTCTATACTTCTAATACATATTGCACATAATCAAGGTGAAATATATCCAAATACAGTAACATATAGTCACATAAAAAGTCCGCCATTTTGTGTGATATATTTCCATAGGGATTGGTGACAATGCTTTTTTGTCCTTTCTTTCCGTACCACCATATTGTAGCCTCACACGGAGATTACCCAGCAATGTAACAGGACAAAACAACATAAAAGAGAGATATTAGTATTCACCACATCATAGGAAACACTTAGGGGGTTATTCTAGTTCACTCTTTCTGACAAAATCGCTCTTAGATGGACAAAACCATGTGCACTGCAGGTGGAGCAGATGTGACATGTGCAGAGAGAGTTAGATTTGGGTGGGGTTTTACTTCAAAGTGAGATCTATATTGCAGTGTAAAAATAAAGCAGCCAGTATTTACCCTGCACAGAAACAAAATAACTAACCCAAATCAAATTCTCTCTGCACATTTTACATCTGCCCCCCCCCTGCAGTGCACATGATTTTGTCCATCTAAGAAGGAATTTGTCAGAAAGAGTGAACTAGAATAACCCCCTTAATCTCAAACCCTATATTAAGTTCCTTAGGTACTATAGTTTTATGTGAGTAGATCTTTCTCATTTCTGTGCAGGCAAGTCGTTTTTCTCTATCATTAATCCTCCAGTTCTCCTTAACAATATATATTCCACAAAATGACAGTAGATGTTCCGTGTTAGAGTTATGTATGTTTTGAAAGTGCATAGAGACATTGTGTGTCTCTGTTCCTTTCTTTATATTCCTCACATGCTCGGCCATACGGTAAAGCACCACTGTCACACACCTATGTGCAGCAACGGGGTCTGGGCAGCGGCGTTCAGGCAGCAGTGATCCGGGCAGCGGTAGCTGGGAAGCGGCGTCCAGGCAGCGGGGATCCGGGCAGTGGCGACTGGGAGCTTGTAGCGCTAATTGTCGGGCGGCAGGGTGGGAAGCGCTGCTGAATGTTATAATATTTTCAATAGGGTCAGAGCACATTTGAAGCTCCTGTCATAGTGATGTGTAAAGGCTGCAATGTCAAATATGAAATAAAGATTATCCAAGCTATTCCTGTCTGATGCTAGACAAACATTCAGAGGGTCAGTGGAAAAGACTGAAGACCTTGATCCGAAGATAAGAACATGTGATGCAGGCAGTGAAAAGGACAGTCACCTACTGTCATTATGTGGGAAGATCCTTTTTTTTCTTGCTATTTTGCAAGTTTTTCAATCGGAATGCTCAGTATGTTTATATAGCTCTGCTTATCTTCACACTTTTTGCTCGATTTTTGTGTTTAACTGGGATCAGAACAGCTAAGATAAGCCAATGACCTACTGGTAAAGAGCGGAGAGCAGGGCAGGAGGATAATGCTGTATTGTGTCCAACACTGAATGAATGAACTAATATTTATTTTGATGAGGTCGCTGTCATGCAGACACTGATAGAGGTAAAGGTAAGCCGGAGTGAATTCTTGATGTTTTTACCATATTTCCATAGAAAAGCAGGACAGGCTCCAGATTCAAATGTTTAAGATAGCAAATAATAGGGGGTGATGCTTCTCCAGATGCAGTGACAGCATAGTGCGGCAGGCGTTCGGGGTGGCGTGGATTCCACGGGGCGGCACTACCTTCTTGCTGGGCTTCAGCAAGCAGGTCTGAATTGGGCCCAATGTATAATTATGTCATGACAATAACTTGCTGTATACTGTAACATCTATGAGAATGTAGAACTGGGGTAGCCAACCCTAGTCCTCGAGAGCTACCAACAGTGCATGTTTTGCAGGTCTCCTCACAGAATCACAAGTGAGCTAATTAGTTCCACCTGTGGATCTTTTAAAATGTGTCAGTGATTAATGAGTGCAGCTGTGCAGCAGCTAGGTTGTCTGGAAATGTGAACTGTTGGTAGCTCTCGAGGGCTAGGGTTGGCTACCACTGATGTAGAATCTTTGGCAGTGGTTCTCTATAGCAGTGGTCAGGGAACTCGGTCCTCATTACCCCACGCAGTGCAGGTTTTGCAGGTCTCCTCACAGAATCACAAGTGAAATAATTAACTCCACCTGTGGACCTTAGAAAATGTGTCTGTGAGTAATTAGTACACCTGTGCACCTGCTGGGTTACCAGAAAAACATGCACTGTGTGGGGTAATGAGGACCGAGTTCCCTGACCACTGCTCTATAGCCACTTATAAAACAGGTCTAAATTAGGCCCACTATGTGTTCTCATTGTTAAGGGGGAGTGGCCACATCTCCCTGGATTTGCTGTACCCCCACATTACCTGGACCTGTGGACAGGCTCGGACTGGCCTTCCGGGGCACCGGAACATCCGACCTCCCTGATCCCTCACATGTGCCGACAGGCGGTATTTCATGCCCTACCATCCACCAGGGCGTGGTGGGATAGTGTGCCGAGTGCAGCGAGGCACCGTGCGCTAAGGTTGTGGTTCACTTCCAACTGTGTCGACATTCAGGTAAAAAAACAGTGAAAAACCCATGTCGACCTCGCGACCTGTCGACGGAAAGTCATGTTGACTGTTTCACCTGTACATTCTATATGTCGGTATTTTGACCTTGTCAGGATTTTAAATGTCGGGATTTTGACCTTGTCGGGATTTTGTCCTTGTCGGTATTATGACCCTGTCGGGATTTTGACGGTCGGGATTTTGACTCCATCCCATTTATACAGTTAATCCCTATGATACTTTATGCCTATGAAAGCACTGTTACTATACATTACAAATCAAACCTTACTGAATCATCATTTAAGTCACTAAAAAGAAAAAATCTGCTAACTCTTTCCACTTTCTTTCCAAGTTGTCGTCCACTGAAATAAGGCATTTTTGGCAACTGCCTCTGCTTATCTTCATCGCAGGACACTAAGCCTTTGGAATTACATACAAGAGCAATTGTACTTTATTGAATCTTTTCCAAGTTTTTGGTGTATTTTTAACTAGTGAACTTTTGAAATACTATGTTACATCAATATTATTTGGATTGAAAGGTGTTTGCATAACAGATGTCATACAGGCATTGAGATCCATAAATTAGACTCTGAAAATACTAGTTTTGGCGTTACGTTAATGCTGTCATTTTATTATCTGTCATCCCTTCGCTGTTTTATTTCAGTGATCCGTTTCTACTTATTTCACATTTAAAGTAAATCTGTCGTATATAAATAATGGGATACATACGCAATTCCGACACTCAGGGTGCCAGTGGTTAAAAGATCAACCATGGAATCCCAACACGGATAAAATCTGGACTGAGGCTCCATAAGGGATCTAACCCGGGCCCCTATGAACCTAAACCTACCCCCCCCCCCCCCGCCAGCCTGACACTAACCCTAAATGCTAGTGCCTGTACTTAACCTCTGCACCTTGCTACCTAAACCTGACTCCCCCCGCCCCACAGCTTAATCCTTACTCCCCTCCTAAGTGCCTAACCCTACCTCCCAACAGCCTAACCTTAACCTTACTTTCCCTGCAGGCTAATGGTGTGTACACACGGTGAGATTCCTTTGCTATTTGACTTGCTATGCAATCTTTACTAATGCTGTGGACACATAGTGAGATTTGACATTAGATTTTGAGAATATAGCCAAAATCGCATGCAGATCGTATGCCGATCGTAAGCAGATCGCATGCAGATCACACAGGTTTATTACCTTGCGCGCCGGATGCGCACTCCCGTGACAACACAAATTTAAACCTAGATAGACAGGGCAGCAATGACTATATAGTGCAAATCCAATGCTGATTGTATGAATTGTATGTACATTACTGCAGAGTTAGCAAAGATTGCATAGCACTCGAATCTTAGGTTGAATAGCAAGAGAATCTCACCATGTGTACACACCATAACTCATGTGCTATTTACATACATCTCATACAATCTGCATTAGATCTGCACTATATAGTCATTGCTGCCCTGACTATCTGGGTTTCGATTTGTGCTGTCCCGGGAGCGCGCACCGGGATCGCAAGGTAAAACACCTGTGCGATCTGCATGCGATTTTGACTATAAAGTCAAAATCTCATGCTGGATTGTACCGTGTGTACACACTATAACCCTAAAGGTGCCCATCTAGTCCAATTTGGACTAGATCGCATCGCGTTACGTAGGTTTTGCAATGCAATGAGATGAGATCTAGTACAAAAAAAGTATGTGCAGCACATGAGATGTGTGATGGGAGCGCGCATCTCATCGCACCCAACAATTGTACCGTGTATGGGCACCTTTAGTCTCCACTAGTGTCTAAACCTAACCCCCCCCCCCCCCCTCCCCCCTCCCTTTCCCTGGCCCTAACATGCCCCGCATACTCACTGATGGGGATGCTGGCTGTCGGTATTCTAGCATTGGATTCTTGATCCTTTTGTAGTTCCAGCACCGGTCTTCTGAAGGCAGACAGGATGCGGGTGTTGGAGGATGGGACGACAGTCTGGATATCAATATCGTAATCCCTACTGTTCAAAAGCCTGACAGTTGGGATCCCGACTGGCAAGGGCTATTCTCCCTCATTAGGGTCCGTGATCCTACAGAGGGAGAATAGAACCTGTGCCAAGCCACTGAGCCCATAAGGAGCTTCTTTGAGCTTGCCCCCCTGTTGTAGTCCCTGTGGTCATGATTCTGATGTCAGTATACTGACTGTCGGAATCCTGACTGTCGACCATCATACCACACCCCAGGATGGTGACGTCAGTATACTGATTGCCGACATTCTGACCACCAGGAAGCTTACAGCATCAGAACGAGAATCAACTTTATTGGCCAGGTATACCTACGTATACTAGAAATTTGACTTGGATTGCTGTGCAACAGCCAGTTGGTACAGTTACACAGTTATACAAACACATGCAGGTATATGCTAGAAGTACCCTGGGGGATATAGAGGCATGGAACAAATACCCGATGAGCTGCGCAGCACCTAGGCAGCCATCAGTGGCACCTGCAGGTAACAATACAAACAGAGACAGTACAGTTATCACACAGGGGACATATACCTGCTGTGCTGCACAGCGCCTAGGCAGCCATCCATGGTGCCACTGGTTGCTGCAGCAGCCAGGTAGGTATCAGTATAATCAGAGAGTACAGTTATCACTCAGGGAACACATACCCGCCGAGCTGCACAGCTCCTAGGCAGCCATCAGCGGCGCCACTGGTCGTTGCAGCAGCCAGGCAGGCAACAATAAAGAAGAGACAGTACAGTTGTCACACAGGGGACACATACCTGCCGAGCTGCACAGCGCCTAGGCAACCATCAGTGGCGCCACTGGTCATTGTAGCAGCCAGGCAGGTAACAGTATAAGCAGAGACAGGACAATTAGAGCAGAGATAGTACAGTTATCACACAGGAGACACAGGGTTAAATGTGACAGCCATTTGAGGCACCATCTTGGAGGGCTCAACAGGCCATCATCCTGTAGGGAGAGCCAGCGTGGGTGGTGGTAGTAGTGGTGGGGGGAGACAGTCAATGAGACAGAGGGAGAGTCAGCAAGTGTGTGTGTGTGGGGGGGGGGGTGTCACTGCAGCGCTCACCCAGAGCTGGTGTGGCCTACCGGGGCGCCTGCATGCCGGAAATCCTGTGCCGTGCACGGCTGGATCCCGAAAATTATGAAAGGCACAATAGTAAGAGGCCCATTTATTAACATTATTTTTAACAAAGTGAGCAGCTTGTCATCTGCGATCCTTACTGAATTAGGACCATATTTTATAGTGCTTTATAAAGAATATATACTCATTCACTGCAGTCCCTGCCCCTGTGGTGCTTACATTCTTTCCTACCACATGTACACGCTTGGGTTATTTTATTTATTAAGTTATTTATTTTGTTTGAAGACAATAAACATGAAAATATTTTTTGGGATTGTGGGAGGGAACCAGAGCTGGACCTGACCATCTGTCAACTATGGCAAATGCCAGATGGGCTGATTGGCAGGTCCATCTGCCTGGAGGACTGGGGGAGTAGCATCTCCTCTTGTTGCCCTGCTCGGATAACATACTTAGATGGGCTATAATACAAAGCCACATCCCTGTGACTCCTGATATGCCCCTGTTAGTAGTGGTCCTGACTCATGGCCATGCCCCCTTATTCAAATTGCCAGGCCACTTTTCAGCCCCAATTCATCCTTGAACTTCCCTCATTGTAAATGAAAGCTGTTACGGATGCCACAGGGGTGGTATAGGTAGCGCTTGCCCAGCAGTCCTTAAAGCCTCTTACAGGCTAAGGCTTCACCTATAACAGCCACTTTTCCTGACGGATTAGGTCCACCAGGTACTGGGGTAGTGCCAGGTCTTAAGGTGGACAAGGCTACTACAGGAGGCTGGGCAAGGCAAATACAGGCCTGGAGTCAGACTGGGACACAAAAGGAAGGACCAGACACACAAGAGCAGAGCCAGCACACACGGGCAGATACAGACAGACATTGCTGGTATAAGAAAGATTGTCAGGGTTAGTCAGAAAGGCCTGTGTATGATCTGCAGCAATAACTAGAAACAAGCAGTATAACCAGCACAGAGCTTAGGGCAGGCTGGGTAATATAGGGAGCAAAATCCAATCAGAACAACTGGAATGGACAAGCCCCCTAAATGAGGAAAGTCACTGCAGGTGAGCAGCCTGACATATAAGGCAGAGTGCTAATTGCTTAATTATGTGACAGATGAAACTGCACACAACACATAAAAGAGACATAGATAAAACAATAGGATTATACAAAGTGAAAAGAAGGGCACTCGCTAAAGTCTTTAAGGGAGTTCTTCTGTATCCCAATTGGCAGATGAAATCTAAAAAATGATGTGATGATATTCGTCCGGTATATACTGTATATATGTGGAGTAGACTCACAGGAATATAGTATAGATGGTTTTGTACAGTCTTTATATATACATCCAGGTATGTGATCCAATAGGGAGTGTTCTACATTCATAAAGGTATCTTTAGGTGGGCCAATCACACTGGGCTTTAATCTTCCACCACTGTGTGTCCACAAAACCGCGGGGATGTAGAGAATGGGTGTACCTTACTTACAAGGTTAGTTGCGGTTTCATACACATAAAGGTTTCTTTCTCTCCGTTTATTCCCACTTTTTCTTTTCTGATTAAAAACCAAGATGTACTCAGACGTGGAAAAGAGGAAACAGAGGTCCGTATCAGAACTTGTAATAAAAGTAATTTATTGAAATTCCATAATAAAATTGATACAATAGAAATGTATTGTGTGGTTTATCTGCTTTCTCAAGACAAATAGGCTGATCTTAACCCCTTCATGACAGAGCCAGTTTGTGCCTTCATGACAGAGCCCTTTTTTTCAAATCTGACATGTCTCACTTAAGTGGGGATAACTTTTTTTTGCTTTTACTTATCCCAGTGATTTTGAGATTGTTTTCTCGTGACACATTGTACTTCAAGTTAGTGGTAAATTTGGGTCGATACAGTCTGTGTTTTTTTGTGAAAAATACCAAAATATCGTGAAAAAATGGAAAATTTAGCAAAATGTTAAATTTTCTGCTTGTGAGACAAATAATTATACCACTCAAAATAGTTAATAACTAACATAGACCATATGTCTACTTTATGTTTCCATCATTATTTCAACTTCCTTTTAATTTTTTTGGACACTAGGAGGCTTACAATATGAATAGCAAATTCTCAAATTTTCAAGAAAATTTCAAACACTGATTTTTTTAGGGATCAGTTCAGTTCTGATGTGACTTTGAGGGACTTGTATGTGAGACACCCCCATAAATGATGCCATTTCAAAAACTGCACCCCTCACAGTATTCAAAACAGCATTTTGGAAGTTTGTTAACCCTTTAGGTGTTTCACAGGAATTAAAACAAAGTGTAGGTGAAATTTCAAAACTTCTTTTTTTTTGCAGAGTTTCAATTTTAATACATTTTTCTAACGAATACAGTAGATTTTACTAGAGAAATGTGACTAAAAATTGATTCCCCCAATTCTTTTGTTTTCAAAAATATCCTATATGTGGCCCTAGTGTGCACGTTGACCAAACCACAGGCTTCATAATAGAAGGAGCACCTACTTGATTTTGGAGCCTCCTTTTTATGAGATTTTTTTTTAGGCACCATGTAGGTTTCTAGGCACCATAAGTTCTAAAAGTTAGGAACCTCCCCCACAAGTCACCCCATTTTGCAATCTACACCCCTCAGGGAATTCATCTAGGGGTATAGTGTACATTTCAAACCCCCAGGGGTTTCACCAATTTTGGTACAACTGGGATGTGAAAATGGAAAATTAAATTTTTTTACACAAACATGCAGTTCTGGCTCAAAATTTTTCATTTTCACAAGGTATGAAGGAGAAAAAGCACCCCAAAATCTGTGCCCCAATTTCTCCCGAGTACGGCAATGCCTCACATGTGACCAAAAAATACCAGTTGGGTGCATGGCAGGACTCAGAAGGGAAGGAGTGTTTTTTGGATTTTGCAGCACAGATTTTGGTGGAATGAATGGTGGGTGCTATGTTGCACCAATACAGTGGAACCCCCCCACAAGTCACCCCATTTATCAAAGTACACCCCTCAGGGAATTCATCTAGGGGTATAGTGTACATTTCAAACCCCCAGGGGTTTCACCAATTTTGATACAACTGGGCAGTGAAAATGAAAAATTACATTTTTTTACACAAAAATGCAGTTCTGGCTCAAAATTTTTCATTTTCACAAGGAATGAAGGAGACAAAGCACCCCAAAGTCTGTGCCCCAATTTCTCCCGAGTACGGCAATGCCTCACATGTGACCAAAAAATACCAGTTGGGCGCATGGCAGGACTCAGAAGGGAAGGAGTGATTTTTGGATTTTGCAGCTCAGATTCTGGTGGAATGAATGGTGGGTGCTATGTTGCATTAGCAAGACTCCCAAAGCACCAATACAGTGGAACCCCCCCACAAGTCACCCCATTTAGCAAAGTACACCCCTCAGGGAATTCATCTGGGGGTATAGTGTACATTTCAAACCCCCAGGGGTTTCACCAATTGTGGTACAACTGGGCTGTGAAAATGAAAAATTACATTTTTTTACACAAAAATGCAGTTCTGACTCAAAATTTTTCATTTTCACAAGGAATGAAGGAGACAAAGCACCCCAAAGTCTGTGCCCCAATTTCTCCCGAGTACGGCAATGCCTCACATGTGACCAAAAAATACCAGTTGGGCGCATGGCAGGACTCAGAAGGGAAGGAGTGATTTTTGGATTTTGCAGCACAGATTTTGGTGGAATGAATGGTGGGTGCTATGTTGCATTAGCAAGACTCCCAAAGCACCAATACAGTGGAAGCCCCCCACAAGTCACCCCATTTTGCAAAGTACACCCCTCAGGGAATTCATCTAGGGGTATAGTGTACATTTCAAACCCCCAGGGGTTTCACCAATTGTGGTACAACTGGGCTGTGAAAATGAAAAATTACATTTTTTTACACAAAAATGCAGTTCTGGCTCAAAATTTTTCATTTTCACAAGGAATGAAGGAGACAAAGCACCCCAAAGTCTGTGCCCCAATTTCTCCCGAGTACGGCAATGCCTCACATGTGACCAAAAAATACCAGTTGGGCGCATGGCAGGACTCAGAAGGGAAGGAGTGATTTTTGGATTTTGCAGCACAGATTTTGGTGGAATGAATGGTGGGTGCTATGTTGCATTAGCAAGACTCCCAAAGCACCAATACAGTGGAACCCCCCCACAAGTCACCCCATTTTGCAAAGTACACCCCTCAGGGAATTCATCTGGGGGTATAGTGTACATTTCAAACCCCCAGGGGTTTCACCAATTGTGGTACAACTGGGCTGTGAAAATGAAAAATTACATTTTTTTACACAAAAATGCAGTTCTGGCTCAAAATTTTTCATTTTCACAAGGAATGAAGGAGACAAAGCACCCCAAAGTCTGTGCCCCAATTTCTCCAGAGTACGGCAATGCCTCACATGTGACCAAAAAATACCAGTTGGGCGCATGGCAGGACTCAGAAGGGAAGGAGTGATTTTTGGATTTTGCAGCACAGATTTTGGTGGAATAATTGGTGGGTGCTATGTTGCATTAGCAAGACTCCCAAAGCACCAATACAGTGGAACCCCCCCACAAGTCACCCCATTTTGCAAAGTACACCCCTCAGGGAATTCATCTAGGGGTATAGTGTACATTTCAAACCCCCAGGGGTTTCACCAATTGTGGTACAACTGGGCTGTGAAAATGAAAAATTACATTTTTTTACACAAAAATGCAGTTCTGGCTCAAAATTTTTCATTTTCACAAGGAATGAAGGAGACAAAGCACCCCAAAGTCTGTGCCCCAATTTCTCCCGAGTACGGCAATGCCTCACATGTGACCAAAAAATACCAGTTGGGCGCATGGCAGGACTCAGAAGGGAAGGAGTGATTTTTGGATTTTGCAGCACAGATTTTGGTGGAATGAATGGTGGGTGCTATGTTGCATTAGCAAGACTCCCAAAGCACCAATACAGTGGAACCCCCCACAAGTCACCCCATTTTGCAAAGTACACCCCTCAGGGAATTTATCTAGGGGTATAGTGTACATTTCAAACCCCCAGGGGTTTCACCAATTGTGGTACAACTGGGCTGTGAAAATGAAAAATTACATTTTTTTACACAAAAATGCAGTTCTGGCTCAAAATTTTTCATTTTCACAAGGAATGAAGGAGACAAAGCACCCCAAAGTCTGTGCCCCAATTTCTCCCGAGTACGGCAATGCCTCACATGTGACCAAAAAATACCAGTTGGGTGCATGGCAGGACTCAGAAGGGAAGGAGTGTTTTTTGGATTTTGCAGCACAGATTTTGGTGGAATGAATGGTGGGTGCTATGTTGCACCAATACAGTGGAACCCCCCCACAAGTCACCCCATTTTGCAAAGTACACCCCTCAGGGAATTCATCTAGGGGTATAGTGTACATTTCAAACCCCCAGGGGTTTCACCAATTGTGGTACAACTGGGCTGTGAAAATGAAAAATTACATTTTTTTTACACAAAAATGCAGTTCTGGCTCAAAATTTTTCATTTTCACAAGGAATGAAGGAGACAAAGCACCCCAAAGTCTGTGCCCCAATTTCTCCCGAGTACGGCAATGCCTCACATGTGACCAAAAAATACCAGTTGGGCGCATGGCAGGACTCAGAAGGGAAGGAGTGATTTTTGGATTTTGGAGCACAGATTTTGGTGGAATGAATGGTGGGTGCTATGTTGCATTACCAATACAGTGGAACCCCCCCACAAGTCACCCCATTTTGCAAAGTACACCCCTCAGGGAATTCATCTAGGGGTATAGTGTACATTTCAAACCCCCAGGGGTTTCACCAATTGTGGTACAACTGGGCTGTGAAAATGAAAAATTACATTTTTTTTACACAAAAATGCAGTTCTGGCTCAAAATTTTTCATTTTCACAAGGAATGAAGGAGACAAAGCACCCCAAAGTCTGTGCCCCAATTTCTCCCGAGTACGGCAATGCCTCACATGTGACCAAAAAATACCAGTTGGGTGCATGGCAGGACTCAGAAGGGAAGGAGTGATTTTTGGATTTTGCAGCTCAGATTCTGGTGGAATGAATGGTGGGTGCTATGTGGCATTAGCAAGACCCCCGAAGCACGGTGAAATGATGAACCTAATAATCCATAGATGTGTGGTATATTTTGAAACACTCCTTTATACATAGGCCGGGTTTGTCGGGGCAAGTTTCACAGTGGAAAATAGTTTCCTTTCTTATTCCCTTTTTATAGCAAACTTTGCACCTTTTTTGTGTCCTGCCCTTTCTTGCAGTGGAGGGGATTTCGTTGGGAAAATGCTGCCCTGGTACAATACGGGGGCCAGTACTAGAAGTACTGGGGCCCTCTGCATGCTGGTTCCCAAATACTAGGCCCTTTATGACTTCCTCTTGAAAGTGCATAAATGTCCCCCTCTGGCCGGTAGAACGGAATAGCACGTAAGCGTTATACAGTGCCATCTGGATGATATACACGGCCAGCTTCTTGTACCAGATATTTGTTTTCCGCAGGGCACTGTACGGCTTCAGTACCTGATCTGAAAGATCCACTCCGCCCATGTACTTATTGTAATCTAGGATACAATTTGGTTTTGAGGTGTGGGTACTGGTACCTCGTACAGGGATGGAGGTGGTACTGTCTCCATGAATTGTTGTCAGTATAAGGACATCCCTCTTGTCCTTATATTTGACCAACAACATATTTTCGGTGCATATTCCCCTGCTTTCACCCCTTCTTAGTACTTGGGCAATGTGCGTTTTGGGGAGGCCTCTTTGGTTCTTGCGCACAGTACCGCAAGCTGCTGTACCTCTTGAACCAAGGGCCTTAAACAGGGGGATGCTGGTGTAAAAGTTATCCACATAGAGGTGATAACCTTTATCCAGAAAGGGGTGCACTAAATCCCAGACAATTTTTCCACTAACACCTACGAGGGAGGGGGGGCATTCTGGCGGTTCAATTCTTGAATCCTTCCCTTCATATACCCTAAACTTGTGGGTGTACCCTGTGGTGCTTTCACACAGCTTATACATTTTTATGCCATACCTTGCCCTCTTACTGGGAAGGTACTGGCGGAATTTAACCCTTCCTTTAAAATGTATAAGGGACTCGTCGATACTAATACATTTATCAGGGATGTATAGCTCTGCAAATTTGGCACTGAAATGATCAATGACCGGCCTGACTTTGAATAGCCTGTCAAAGGTGGGATCATCTCTGGGTGGGCACTGTGCATTATCGGTGTAATGTATAAATTTATGGATTGCCTCAAAACGAGTCCGAGTCATGGCCATACGGTAAAATGGGGTGCTGTACAGAACATCTGTACTCCAATATTGCCTAATTTGTGGCTTTTTTACTATGCCCATATGAAGCACCAGACCCCAAAACGTCATCATCTCTACTGCATCTACAGGGGTCCACCTTGCAAATGATGACGTGGGGTTTTGAGCAATAAACTGCTGGGCATATAAATTAGTTTGGTCCACCATTAAATTTATAAAATCATCAGAGAAAAATAATTTGAAAAAGTCAATTTCTCTGAGACCTGTGGAATCAAATTGGATTCCTGGCATGGCCAAAAACTCAGGAACCTGGGGCTCAAAATTGTCTGGTGGTGGGGTCCATACTAGATCAATTATTGGGGGGGGGGTCTCAGCTGATCTACGGGGGCGTCTTTGAGGGGGTCCCTCATCACCGGAGGAGGAAGAGGAGCTTAAGACGAATCCTTCAAATTCCCCGCTTGCATCACTGGCTGTGTCAGAGTCAGAGGCAAGCATGGCATATGCCTCCTCCACTGAATACATTCTTCTGGATGACTGGGGTGACATTTGGGATGACATTTGGGATGACATTTGGGATGCCATTTTTATTTTTGTGTTACTGGTAGTGAAATGTTTCAACACGTGTATAGTGTAGGGGGGGGGTACAAACTTTATTTCAACCCGGGGGGTATGTAGTGTGTAGTGTGTATGTAGTGCAGAAAAAAAAAAATACTTTATACAAAAAAAAAAAATTGAAGGGGTTAAAAAAAAAAAAATTGAAGGGGTTAAAAAAAAAAAAATTGAAGGGGTTAAAAAACAAAAAAAAAGGTCCTGCGCCAAAAATTGAGCACAGATGTTGGTCAGTAACGTCCGTCACTGAACAGCGCTCAAAGGCAACAGGAATTTGATAAAAAAAAAAAAAAATAGATCAACCCTGTGCCGAAAAAGCTGATCAGTGATGTACGTCACTGATCAGCGCACAGTGGCCACAGGACACCCACAAAATCACAGTGTGTGTAAAAAAAAAATTAAAAAAAGACCACACAGCACCCACAAAAAAAAAAAAGGTGATCAGTGATGCGACACTGATTACCAGTGAGGGGCAGCAGGTGCACAACCTTTGGTGCAACTAACAGTGCAACTGGCAGCAACTGACAGGTATATATAAAAAAAAAAAACCTCTGCGCCCCCAAAAAGTTGCTGATCACCTCAGATAATGGCCCTTATTCTGGTTGGTGCGGCCAGAGCCGCACACGGGGCTCCGGCCGCACAAACCAATCCCCGCCCACCCTACGGATCGCCACGGCCGTCCGTACACGGACGGCTGGCGATCCGCATAAAAATGGTGGAGGCGTACGCCTCCACCATGGTGGGAGCTGCCCCCTGCATTCGATGGTCGTCGACCATCGAAGGCAGGTCCGCACGCCGCGGCAGCTCCCGCAAGCTGAGACCACACGGACAATCGTCCGTGTGGTAGCTTGTATGGGGGCTGAAAGCTGACATCCGGCGACGTCAGCTTTCCGCCCCCATGAGTTGCGTCATGGCCTCATTACCATGCATACGCCCCGCGTTTGCATGGGAACGCCCATGAAACGCGGGGCGTACACATAGGGAAATGAGGGCATGATGCCTCTCACGCCCCTATACGCCCCCTTTGCGGCGGACGAAATACGTCTGCGGCGAAGGGGGCTGCACATGCGCAGATTCACCTCTGCGCATGTGCAGAGTAAAAACATCGGCGGTACGGCCGCACGCGGGCCGTACCGTCCGAATTAGAATAAGGGCCATAGTGATCAGCACAAAAGGCGGGGGTAGCAGACACAAAATATACACTCTCTATCACTCTCTGTCACTATCTCTCTCTATCTCTCACTATCTATCACTATCTATCACTCTATGACACTGCAGCAGCACTGACAGTTATATATATAAAATAAAACCCCTGCACCCCCAAAAAGGGGGGGTAGCAGACACAAATCTCTCTATCTCTCTACCTCTCACTATCTATCACTATCTATCACTATCTATCACTGTATGACACTGCAGCAGCAGCACTGACAGTTATTTGAACCCCTGCACCCCCAAAAAGGGGGGGTAGCAGACACAAAATATACACTCTCTATCACTCTCTGTCACTATCTCTCTCTATCTCTCACTATCTCTCACTATCTATCACTATCTATCACTATCTATCACTCTATGACACTGCAGCAGCACTGACAGTTATATATATAAAATAAACCCCTGCACCCCCAAAAAGGGGGGGTAGCAGACACAAAATATAGCTCTCTCTGTCACTATCTCTCTATCTCTCTCTATCTCTCTCTCTATCTCTCTATCACACTGCAGCAGCAGCAGGAAGTCTCAGGAAGTCAGATCCAGGAAGCGTCCAGCACGCTACAAGCAGTGATCAAGTGATCAGGTAAGGTATTTGCAAGGATCAGGTAAGTATTAGGCAAGGATCAGGTCGGTATCACGGCAGACAGGCACGGTGACCGTTCTGCACGCTATTCCAGACCGGAATGGCGTCTGCAGCGCAGTCACCGTTAGTTTAAATGTCGCGCCTTGGCTGTGATTGGTCCGTGGGTCCCACGGACCAATCACAGCCTTGGGGGCAGGTGGGGTGAGGGTGGGGTGAGGTGTCATCGTCACCGATGACCCCCTCATGCCCCCTGACGCCCGGCGGTGATTGACACCTGTGTTACCGAGCGTCTGATTCGCTGGTAACACAGGAAAACGCTGTGAATGGCTGTTCACACTGAACAGCCAATCACAGCGATCGCCGACGGGGGGGCGGCATCGCAGCCCCCCCTGGGCATGCAGGGACATGTCTGCTGTCAGGGACAGCAGACATCGTCCCTCTGTCACTGCGTCTCTAGACGCAGTGACAGTTTAAAGTCATGACGTATATATACGTCATGTGTCGGGAAGTACTTCCCGGCCATGACGTATATATACGTCAAATGTCGTGAAGGGGTTAAAGGCCCATCGGTGTGTAGGGTGAAAAAAGGTCTGGACTCTTAACCCCCATACAGGTTTCTATCTATATAGAGTCAACAGGTAATTTCACACATACCTCTCATCCTCCAACGTGTTTCAATTTAAGTCTTCCTCAGGGCATGAGGAGAGGGCACAAAGGTTCCATATTTATAGCCACACAAGTTACACTCCCCCAAAGGGATGAATATCATCACACCACTGGAAAATTTCATCCGCCAATTGGGATACAGAAGAACTCCCTTAAAGACTTTTGTAAGCGCCCTTCTTTTTACTTTGTATAATCTTATTGTTGTATCTATTGATCTTTTAGCGTGTTTGCTGACACGCCATACACAGTGGAAAGTGCAGCTCCCAGTGTGCGCAGAGTATCAACCTCACCCCTTTGTTCACATACAAGAGACAGGCTGTATTTACACAGACCCGCCAGAGGTGGCTCTTAACAAAATTCAGCTTTTCAATGTCTTCAGTGGTACTTAACCACCATCATCATCATTATTTATTTGTAATTAGAGCTCCAAGCAATCTTTCAATCTCTGGTACTAGTGGTGGTGGTGGTGGTGGTGTTGGTAGTGGTAGGATGGGTGTGGCTATGTACCATTGATGAACATAGTCATATCTGAGGTGCTGACTTGTTTGCTTTCAGACTTCCTTCTTATAAACACATTCGCCACTTGTGACATGAGGTCTGCGCTCCTTAGCAGGACTGGGCTAGATCAATCAGATGTACTTGAATTAAATCTGCAATGAACAGCCTTGTGGGTGCCATCATAGCTACGTAATGGCACCATTGCACCATTTATAGCTACAGTGCAGAGCGTGTAGTGTACATTGTATGCACAGGTGATTATTAAATGTAGAATCAGAACCACTCATGTTAAAACCAGGTCTTTTTTTTATGAATTTCTGCAGACGAATTTACTGGAACTTGATGTCATCCAGAGATATTTCTTTCAATGTGCCAATATGGTGAGTGGAGGAGGATAAGAAAAACATGCCACTCCACGTAATAAAACGCAGATGGACAATATTTATCACATACGACAGGTTCTCTATGGCAAGTCGGGAAATCATTTAAAAATGTAACCTTAGAACTGTAGCTAAATCCTGCCTAAATGAAATAAAAAATAAAAGAAACATTTCCTCAGCCAATGGAAGTCCACCCATCGCAAAACAAAAACGGTTCCAGGTTCCGCTTGGTTTTGATACCATTTGATTTAAAATCGTTTGGGGTGGTCATATGTTCTTTATACATTTATTCCATCATATATTTATCATATAGGAACACAAATCTGGTATGTTTGGCACAAAATATGACTGTGTCTGGCCAGTGAAGAGATATTTTGACCTATATTTAGGAAGCAGTGGATTGCTTTTTGACAGGTTGGAGATGAAAATTTAAAGTGGCACTGTATGTTAGTGCCACTTTACATTTTCCGCTCCAGTTCCCACTGAAGCAGCAGTCACTCAAAAGATCAACGTTTTTGCAGAATGAGCCGAATCATGCTGCAGATGTGGTGCTGCTGCTGCTGCTGAGGGGGGCACAATAATACACCCCCCCCCCCCCTCTTGACTTTAGAGTGTTTTTTTCACTCCCCCCCCCTAAACATTTTGGGGGGGTGACCACGCTTCCCGCGATTAGGCCACACTCCAAAAAAAATTCCGGGCCCGGCATACCTCTCGGCTGCCCTGACAGCACAGTGACATCACTAGGTCTCCAGTTTGTAAATATTACAAAGGCTGTTGCTATTCTTTCATGTTTTCAATTAGGTGACATTATAAACAGTACCCAGGCATTATTTCAATTTAATATCCTCAATGGTATGATCTCATTCCTGGAGCGACAATCCACTCTACCTGGACTTTCCCCTTTATAATAACTTCAATAGTTCAAAACAGATAACACCAATTAGAAGGAAGTCCAGATAGAGGGCCTTTTTCTGATCGGTGCGGATTTCTCCGCATGCGGTCGTCCCGCCGATGGTTATCGTCTGCGCATGTGCAGAGGTCACTCTGCGCATGTGCAGGCGATTTCGCCGCACGTATTCTTTACACGCCGCACAGGGGGCGTAGAGGGGTGTGAGGGGCTACTTAGCCTCATTACCCTATGCATACGCCCCGCGTTTCATGGGCGTTCCCATGCAAACGCGGGGCGTATGCATGGTAATGAAGCCGTGACGCGTGTGTAGGGGGCGGGCATCTGACATCGCCGGATGTCAGCTGCCCGCCCCCATACATGATTTCACACGGAAAGTGTCCGTGTGGTCTTGGGTGGCGGGACCTAGTGGAGCGTGCGGCCCTGCATTCGATGTTCGGCGATCATCGAATGCAGGGGCTGCTCCCAAGACGGAGGAGGCGTATCCCCGTCCACTTTCATGCGGATCGCCACATATCCGCGTACGGATGGAGGTGGCGATCCGTATGGAAGGCGGGGATTCGCCTGCACGGTCGTGGCCGCATATTCTGATCGGGCCGCACCGATCAGAATAAGGGCCAGAGAGCATTTGGGTCATAATGGAAGGTATGCACAATATAATACCCTTTTCACACCAGCCAAAATTCCTGGGTTGGCCCTGGGAACAACCCAGGTCTAGTGCTGGTGTGAAAGGGTCCCGGGCCAAAATCTCGGGACCAATGCCTTGGGATTTAAACCCTGTTAACTACCAGGGTTGCTTGCGGGACCTTCCAGGATACTGGCCGGTATGAAAAGTGTTGTTTTGTATTGCAGAGGCAGTGCAGACTGTGCAAACTGTATGGCACAACAAACCCCAGCAGTGCTATTTAACCCCTGCAAGCCTGAAAGCCAAGAATGTCTTGGACAGATGATAAGGTGAGGGAGCTTCTAAACATTAGAGGGGAAGAGGAGATCCGACCAGTTTACAGGTACTGTTAAGGATGCCCAGATATACCATAACATTGGGAAGATCCTGGCATCTCCCTCTCCCCCTCTCCCCTCCCTCTCTCTAATGACCTCATCTTAAAGGCCATTTCTAATGACATTCTCATAGAAATGCCGGGTCATCCCGGGTTCAATAAGAAAGGTGCTGACCCAGGATGTCCCTGCTTCAAATGAATGTGAAACAGGGCCCAAAACGGGAATGTCCCTGCATGTCTCTGGAATTTGATTCCCAGGTTGGTTCTGGCATTTCTGGTGTGAGAGGGGTATCATAAACTACGCCGCCCCCCCCCCCCCCCCCCAATTAAATTGAACCCCGGGCCCCCCAAAGCCTTAATGTGGGCCTGTCTGGTGCTGAATGGAGGGATAAAAGACACACTTTTTAATCTGTTGTCACACTGCTGATCCTTTACAATTAAGCATTCACCCTTACGGGTCAAGAAAACTTAGTGGAAGGAAATAGAAACTGGAGCAGATCCAAGATTTTATTCCCCATCCCCATCCATGTTAAAAACGTAAAAAGCAGATATTTTTGTAAGTTTGTCAATTATATTAAATAGAAAACTATTCTGCAGAACCAAAGAAAATACTGACTCTGTTTAAACATAAATCAGGCCTCAATTGGAATTTTCCAACTTTATTTTGTCCAAGTAAATGATGAATGTAGTAAATGAAGAGGTTTAAAGAGCATATCTTCAGTTTACATAGCCTCTCGAGAAGCTAACATGCAGCATTCTGCCAAAGTGACATTTCGTGTACTGTACAATTATTTCACATTGTTAATTCTGTTAGTACTGGGAAGAGCTGGAATCTTTGATATCGCTGTCAGAGTTACATGTGTTCGATCACCATGTAATTCACTCTTGGACCATAAGTCAAGTGTGTGATTTCGGAACAGTGTTGGAAACCCTTGGTAGTTATGTAATTAGCTCCTTTTACATTTTGGAAGTATTTTTTAGGAGTATATACATAATTATGCAGCTGCAGAAGCATGGCACTTATTACAAATGCTGACATAATCCTATAGGAATTGCAAAATGGGGGATGTATTAAGAGTTTTTTTTTTTAGAGAACAAAAAGAGTAAATATAAAAACACCCTCTCAAATGATTAAAAAATAATAATTTGAATAAATAAAGATAAAAAACTAGGATGAATGCATATAAAAATAAATAAATAAAAATAGGACAATAGTTGTAATAAATCTGCCTGTTACACAACGTAGAGGCTGCCATTTTGTCTAAATACTATCTCACCTGATTATTGTGATCTGTAAATGAAGGACTTTTAGCAGTACCTAGAATCTTCCATAATTCATCTGGTCGAGCTTTTAGCTATATAGCTCTAACTCTATAGAACTCACTTTCCCAAACCGTTCGAGAGATCCCCCCCCCCACTCTAGAATCCTTCAAAAACAGACTCAAGACTTTCCTGTTTACTCAAGTATTGTTTATGAAAAGCTTTTCTGTACTTAATTTTTCATGTACTATATTACATTAATTCTATCGGTTAAGCGCCTTGAGTCCTATTGGATAAAGGGGATGCAGTTTAAATCCCGGCGGTCGGGATCCCGGCGTTCAGAATCCCGACGCTGGAATCCCGACCGCCGAAATCTTGACAGTTTCTCCCTCCGTGGGGGTCCACGGCACCCCTGGAGGGAGAATAAATTAGCGTGCCGAGCGTAGTGAGGCACCGGGCCCGCTGCGTGGCGAGCGCAGCGAGATCGCAAGAGGGGGCGATCCACGTCCCCCTCTTGTTGGGATTTCGGCAGTCGGGATTTTGAACGCCGGGATCCCGACCGCCGGGATTTCATACTGAATCCGGATAAAGAGCGCTATATAAATAAAATTATTATTATTATTATAAATCAGTAGGAACCAGGGATAACACAGGTAGAAAAGAATAATATGTTATAGTTTTCATAACAGGATAGTATTGTGGAAATAGGTGGAATTTGTTAGCAAGTAGTGGTGGCTCTAGGGGTGGCTGCAGCACAGTTCAAAATTCAAATAGAAGAGCCACACTAACAGCCACCAACTGTCACCCCAAACTGACTCACTGGCAGTAAGTGGGGCTCTCCTATTTGAATTATGAACTGTGCTGCATCCCCACCTCTGGAGCTGCTACTGTTAGAAAGTATTGTATGTAGGGGTGCTGAGAGGGTGGAGGGGGATGTAGGCTAATGTTAGCTGATAAAGGTATTAGGTCATATGTTGACGGTATCTAGGTCAAAAGCCAATAGGTTGACACCATATGGTCAACACAAGCAAAAGGTGGACCTGATATATTTTTGAAATTGCTTATTTTTTAACCTTTTCATACTGTACTTTACTATCGACGTGGACACCAATTGTGACCAGTAAAGTGTGTTGAGTGCAGTTACAGTGGACATATGGCAAGCGAAGCAAGGAATGCCAGAGGATGAGGTACAATAATGCGTAGTCTATGTGATAAAATCTACAAATTGACATAAAAATTCATGTCAACCTTTTCAGGTGTCAACCATTTCATGTTGACCATGTCTATGTCTATGTTGACCTTGTGCCTGTCGACCATTTGGTGTTGGCCTAGACACTATAAGCTGCTGCTAAGGGGGTCATTGATCATGGCCACACAAACCTCAGTACCCGGGTCTGAGGCGACTCGTGGCAGCCCTGATGGCATATCTGCTTTTTGGAGCATATTATTAAATATTATGTAATATTTACAGTATATACTAAAATTGTGCAATTCTATGATTTATCTCACAGATGCAGTCGGCATCTAAGGATTGCATTCAATATCACCCCTAGTGTATGTGCTACATAAGGCTGCCAAGAAGCATTACACAATCCACTTATACAACATAAGGGTTGTTGTATTGAGACAAATGGAGTCAGAGACTCTAAGTAAACTAGAACACTTAATAGTTTACACAGACAACCAATGTGGTTGACATTGCAAAAACAAAAGGCTCCGGAACACAATATTTACAGGGTATTTGCCATTATTTTATTTTGTTCTTTTGTTGTTGAATGTGCCTGCTGTCACCATTCAGGACAATGAGCGTATCAGCCTGTCCAAGTCCTTGCATGGTAATTATGTCTGCAAGGCATGCCACACAGGTCTCTAAGGTGATGCTCCCAAGGAATCAGTCGCATACTACATTTATCATCTGGCCGTGAACATCAGGAATGTAATGTAGTTAGTGATAAGAAGATAGATCACAGGGAGGAGGTATTTAATACAGAGAATATAACCTTTAAATAGATGAACACAAAAAGAAAAGCTCAGTTACATAACTAGGATTTGAGGCAAATGTATTTTCCTTCCCCCTGCCAGTGATAGAAATAGATAGATAGATAGATAGATAGATATAGGGATGGCCATCGACCATCGATGATTCAAAATCATCGATGGTTCATGGCCGATCTTGAGTACTTTTGCCATAGATGGGGGAGAACCAGAAGGTTTCCCTCCATCGATGGAACAGCAAAACGATGTTTTGCTTTTTCTTCAAAGTGCTGGGACACAGAACATAGCTCCTCCCCTGACACATGCGAAGCCCCGCCCCCATGATTTGATTGGCTCACAGGCCAAGCAATCGAACACAATGGATGACCATCAATATGTAAAAATATCGATGGTCTTCCATTGCATAGTTTAGCACTATCGATGGCCAGTTGCAGAATTGCCATCGATGGCAATCATTGATGGCAATGGCAACGATGGCCATCCCTAGATAGATAGATATATAAATAGATGACTTCTCATGTAACTATAAATTAGTAAATATTGGTGGCATAAAGTGGAGCGAGATAAAGATAAAGTATCAGCTTCTAACTGGCATTTTCAAACACAGTGCCAGATGCATTAAGCATGGCGAAAAGATAAAGTGGAGATAAAGTGGAAGGAGATAACGCTTCAGCCAATCAGCTGAGTTTGAAATATGACAGTTGGGATTTCATTGGCTGGTACGTTATCTCCTTCCATGTTATCTACACTTTATCTTCAGTTTATCTCTTCAGCAGGCTTAATACATCTGCCCCACAGATTGAAAAATTACAACAGTTGACTGGTTGGTAGTTTATTTTTCTCCACGCTTTGATAAATCTCACCCTAGATGTCACAATGGGTGACCTAGTAAGACATTGTTTATCACATGCGTAGTCATTTTTTACAAAAATACTTTCAAGAATACATTTATATTTTTTATCTTTTATTGTGTTATTGAGAAAGGTCATGCAGCTGTGTCTTGTGAGAGGATTCGGTGACAGGAATCTTGGGGGAAAGGCTGGACTGGGGCTCGAGCTGTGTTCGCCGTAGAGTAATCTCTGACTGAGGTCATGTTTTTCGGGAAAACAAGAGAAATAATGATAAAAAGGGTTCGTTTTGGTTCAATCAGTGCAGAAACAAATTAGGAGACATTTGAGTTTTGTCACTTTTTGGCGTGGATGAGGTATGACCTACACTGACCAATGTCTGTAAGATTTTGATACTAAATGATCTCAAAGTTTGACTCAGATAACAATATATTACGCAGCTGTTTAAACATGTATATCCTCATCACTATTGTATTCTACAGAGACAGATGACAACATTTTAACACAGTTTCCTGGGACACTTAAGGGGCACAATAAATAGCGTTCTTATTTAATAAAACTTTGGCAACACAATTGCTAGGAAGGGGTAAGAAATCACGTTAACCAAGTATACACATAATAGGCAAACGCATCCTCTTAGGGGACAACAATATATAGTTTTTCAGCCCTAACAGCCCATTGTTGCATGGATCCAGCAAAATGGTAACTCAATAGAGGTACTGGACAGAATTTACACTGCCAGATAACCCACATTATAACAGTAAAATACTGGGCTACTGTGTGGTAATTACAAAGAAGAACTGGACAGAATTCACACTGCCAGATAACCCTCACTACAACAGTAAAACACTGGGCTACTGTGTCTGCACATAAGCAGATTTAGTTAAATGGTAATTAAATAGAGGAACTGGACGGAATTTACCAGATAACCCATACCATTTATATAAAAAAAAACAAAAATCTGCACATTAAAGCATATTTACGTGAGACAATGGAACCATCCAAATAAATTGTAGCCGAATAGGAATGAAATAGAGGAACTGGACAGAATTTATTCTGACAGATAACCCATACTATACTAGAACCAGAACCCTTTTACTGCAGTAATAAAAATCTTTTTGTATGCCTAGCACTTATATGAGATACCCACTATTCCTACACACACATCAATATATCTCCTCAAATTAACACAGAACGGATACAAACAACAATAAAACACAAACACAACACAACAAGTTTATTCAAGAATTTATGTGGTAAATATTTCACTTAAACGGTTTTATTACAAATATAAATTAAAAGGTGTGAATGGGGTATTAGAGTATCTGTTGCATCACAGCTGCACCCAAAGTTGCTTTTTTGCCACCCAATGAGCTTCTGCCACAGATGATACTTAGGTGTTAGCTTTCTGATAATTTATCTCTCTCTACTTTATAACTCTTCAAGGCGTAGTAATTAGATCCCAAAGTACCAGACAATCAGCTTCTAACTGCCATGTTACAGGCGGCTTTTGAAAAATGACAGGAAGATGGCCAGATATCGTGTTGCATTAAACTGTTGATTTGCTTATATCTTGTGACCCAATGTGTTGCCAAAACCAACACCACCAATGCACCTCCTCTAACAGCCTCCGTTATTATCCAGCATTGTATAGGGATCTACAGTATGTACTAAGCCTTGGAAAGTGATAAAGTAAAGAGAGATAAAGTATGGTCAAATCAGCCCCTAACTGTCATTTAGCAAACTAGCCTGTAACATAGTTAGGAGCTGATTGGCTGGTACATTATCCCTGTATACTATATCTTTCCAAGACTTAGTGCATAGACCATAAGTGCGCCTCTATACACATCTCATAAGAGCTGAAAGCAGGGTACTTGTGTCCTAGCACGGCGCCCATTGCATCGTATACCATAAGCCATACAATGGTATGCAATGCGATGCGATGTCAGCCGATGTTATATAAATCGTATACCATCGCATTGTATGCCATATACAATGGTATATGATTAAAAATTTCATAAGCACCCTAATGGGTTTTTTCAATGTTAAGATTATTAATTGTATAAGCACCGGAATGGGTGCTTACAATGTTAAAAGCACCCCCACGCCATCCCCACTATTAACGGCAACCCAAAGCGTGGCGAGCGCAGCGAGCCCACGAGGTGCGGCGGTACACGTCCTCCGACCTTTTCATATCCCCACCATCCACGTCGTCGTGGAGTTGTTCTCAAATAGTGTGGCGAGCGCAGCAAGCCACGGAGCCCGAAGCGTGGCGAGCGCAGCGAGCCCCGCGAGGGGACGCAGAATACATGTGAAGTAATACGTGTCCCCTTGCGGAGGACGCGTACAGCCACCCCTCGCGGGCTCACTGCGCTCGCCACGCTTTGGTTTAGTGTTGATAGTGGTGGTGGCGTGGGGGTGCATTTAACATTGTAAGCACCCATTGCTGCTTATACAATTTAAAATCGTATAGGGGGCCATTTAACATTGAAAAAACCCATTAGGGTGCTTATACAATTTAAAATCGCATCGCATGCGGGTATATGGCATGCGATACAATGCATAAGATGCCATACCACTGAATATCATGGGCGCCGTGCTAGGAAACAAGTACTGAAAGCAGTAACCAGGATTCATCAAACTAGATGATTTGTTTTATTTGTTTCTTTATATTGTTTGTGTTCCTTCATATATTTAATCTCCTTTAAGCTATCTGCCGCCAAATTACATCCAAGAAAAGGTGTGTCACTGATTACAAGCTCTGCCCCTGGAAAAAGCTGCACAGAGAATCCTCTCTTAGGCCCTTATTCTGATCGGTGCGTACTTTCCCGAATTCTTACGGTGCGGTGGCGTACGGCTAACGTCCGTAGAAACGCCCACGTGTCCTCCGCATTCGGACGGACTCACTCTTTAAGAACAGGGCGTGTGTACGGACGACATACAAACCGTGCGTGTGCGGTGGAAACGTACAGATTCTGCACGGTCTTCCCGCACAAGCACAGTCTTACCGCGTCAGAACGTACGGGAAGCTGTCCGTACGCACCGATGCGGAGTATTTACGCTCAATCCCAAACTTTTTTACTGAGTACACACAGCGATCACATGACCCACTTAGGCAATTAGGCAACCACATTAAAAAGGGATTGTTTTATCTATTTCAATCAATTAAATGCTCATCTATACTGACTCACATTCCTACTACATTCATTACACACATTAACCCTTACAGCATGTGACCCTAACCTACATCTAAATACACTAATTACATTTGGCTTATTTAAAAGATTTTAACCCCTTCCTGACAGAGCCAGTTTTTGCGTTCCTGACAGAGCCATTTTTTTTAAATCTGACATGTTTCACTTAAGTGGGGATAACTTTTTTTGCTTTTACTTATCCCAGTGATTTTGAGATTGTTTTCTCGTGACACATTGTACTTCAAGTTAGTGGTAAATTTGGGTCGATACAGTCTGTGTTTTTTTGTGAAAAATACCAAAATGTCGTGAAAAAATGGAAAATTTTGCAATTTGCAAAATGTCACATTTTCTGCTTGTGAGACAAATAAACATACCACTCAAAATAGTTAATAACTAACAAAGACCATATGTCTACTTTATGTTGCAATCATTATTTCAACCTCCTTTTCATTTTTTTGGACACTAGGAGGCTTCAAATATGAATAGCAAATTCTCAAATTTTCAAGAAAATTTCAAACTCTGATTTTTTTAGGGACCAGGTCAGTTATGATGTGACTTTGAGTGACTTGTATGTGAGACACCCCCATAAATGATGCCATTTCAAAAACTGCACCCCTCACAGTATTCAAAACAGCATTTTGGAAGTTTGTTAACCCTTTAGGTGTTTCACAGGAATTAAAAGAAAGTGTAGGGGAAATTTCAAAATTTAATTTTTTTTGCAGATTTGCAATTTTAATACATTTTTCTAAGGAACACAGTAGATTTTACTAGAGAAATGTGACTAAAAATTGATTCCCCCAATTCTTTGGTTTTCATAAATATCCTATATGTGGCCCTAGTGTGCACGGTGACCAAACCACAGGCTTCATAATAGAAGGAGCACCTACTTGATTTTGGAGCCTCCTTTTTATGAGATTATTTTTTAGGCACAATGTAGGTTTCTAGGCACCATAAGATGCTAAAAGTTAGGTACCCCCCCACAAGTGACCCCATTTTGCAAACTACACCCTTCAGGGAATTCATCTAGGGGTATAGTGTACATTTCAAACCCCCAGGGGTTTCACCAATTGTGGTACAACTGGGCAGTGAAAATGAAAAAAAATATTTTTTATTTTCACAGCTCAGTTGTATCAAAATTGGTGAAACCCCGGGGGGTTTGAAATATACACTATACCCCTTGATGAATTCCCTGAAGGGTGTAGTTTGCAAAATGGGGTCACTTGTGGGGGGGTTCCACTGTATGGGTGTTTCGGGGGTCATTCAACCAGAATCTGTGCTGCAAAATCCAAAAATCACTCCTTCCCTTCTGAGTCCTGCCATGCACCCAACTGGTATTTTTTGGTCACACATGAGGCATTGCCGTACTCGGGAGAAATTGGGGCACAGATTTTGGGGTGCTTTGTCTCCTTCATTCCTTGTGAAAATGAAAAATTTTGAGCCAGATCTGCATTTTTGTGTAAAAAAATGTAATTTTTTACAGAAAAATGCAGTTCTGGCTCAAAATTTTTTATTTTCACAAGGAATGAAGGAGACAAAGCACCCCAAAATCTGTGCCCCAATTTCTCCCGAGTACGGCAATGCCTCACGTGTGACCAAAAAATACCAGTTGGGTGCATGGCAGGACTCAGAAGGGAAGGAGTGATTTTTGGTGGTGGAATGAATGGTGGGTGCTATGTCGCATTAGCAAGACCCCCGAAGCACCAATACAGTGGAACCCCCCCACAAGTGACCCCATTTTAGTCACCAGCTTTGGGAGGGGGGCTGGTGCTGCGGCTGGCGGGGGGGTAGGAGGGGTGCTGGCGCTGCGGCAGCCGGGTGGGTGGGAGGGAGGGGGGCTGCCGGGTGGGAGGGGGGGGGGGGCTGGCGATCGGTGGTAATCGGTGCGGTATATACACACACACACACACACACACATATATATATATATATATATGTGTGTGTATATATATATATATATATATACATATATATACACACACACACATATATATATATATATATATGTGTGTGTATATATATATATATATATATATATATATATATATAAATATATTTTTTCAGTGCATATATTTGATTTTTAACTTTTTCTGCAGCTTGATGCTGCTGCTGCTGCTGCTGCGGGGGGGAGGGGGGAGGAGGGCAGCGCTGCGTGCGCTCCAGACGCTCCGGGGGAGCCGGGGGAGCTGCTGCTGCTGCCGGGTGAGTGCCCGGCGGGTTCGAGGGGGGGCTGCACATCGGTGGTGATCGGTGCTGTACTTGACAGCACCGATCACCACCGATCCCTGTGTTACCGAGCGGCTTAGCCTCCGGTAACACAGGAAACGCTGTGAATGGCTGTTCAGATTTGAACAGCCAATCACAGCGATCGCCGACCGGGGGGGCACCCCTGCCCCCCCTGGGCGGCGAGGGGGGATGTCTGCTGTCAGGGACAGCAGACATCACCTAACTGTCACTGCGTCTCTAGACGCAGTGACAGTTAGAAGTCATGACGTACATGTACGTCAAATGTCGGGAAGTACTTCCCGACCATGACGTACATGTACGTCAAATGTCGGGAAGGGGTTAAACAAGTTACACATATACTTTTGCATGTTAGAAAAAAACACTGACAACTTTGAACTTTAAATAACTATTTATTAATAGAATGACGAAATGTCGGAAAAAATATATTTCTAAAAAATTAATTTGGCCCATCTATGAGCCGGTCCATTTCGGCCAGATTCTGCCGCATGTGGGCTCTAATTCTTCGGAGGGCCCCACGGAGACCCTCCTCTGCTTGGGCAGGCTCATCTGTGGACGAAATACAAATGGAAAAATTAATAATGATATTCATGCATACATTTAACATATTCATACCTACATTTTAAACATGCACTGTGACAGGTGTGTGTGTATATGTATATATATATCTATATATATATATAGAGACACATATATAACTATATATATGACACATACACCTATACATACATGCATACATACTACATGGAAAGCCAGATTTTTGCCCTATACCCTTTACTCTGTAGAACACCTCACAGTCAAAGTTCAGTGTCTGTTACATGATGGAGCCTGGCTGGGGAGTTACACAACTCTCAGGAATGCACAGTACATTGGTGCAATCAAGCATGGCTTGCCTGCTGATGGTCTGCTCCAGAAATCATTGTCATAATGCCAGTTAGGGGAAGCTGCAGCACTAACCCACTCCCATGCTCAAAAGCATTACTAAGACCAAATCAACACACAATTATGGTGCAAAACAGACCGCAGGGGGTGGTTAGCTAGAGGAGGGCCCAGGGGCACTGACCACTTGTTACTCCAGTCTAAGCCACGCCTGTCCATACTCCATTTATGCCATACTGAATCTAGTTTACAAAGATCAATCACCAGTAAACTCTACTCACCTATATGAGGCTACAGATTGTATGCTTGCAGCAGAGACATGTAACCCTTACATGAGCAAGTCATCACTTTCTTCCAGGATACAGATTAACTACACAGGTTCAGTGGCACTTAAAATCGACATGAAAGCCATCCGCACAACCTGTGTCATTAATATGTGTCCAGGATGAAAGGGATGGTTTGCCCACCCTATCTAACCCCTAAGTGTGTCTGTTGCTACCCAGTTTGTTTTATCACTTTTTAGTATTGAAAAAAACAATTGAATCACCAGTGCTACAAAGCAAATAGAAGATGACAAAAGGAATAATGAATCTTTATCAATACATACCAGTTTCTGGTACCTGCACCACCTCACAGGCCTCCTCTTCTCCTGTGGACTCCACATGTGGCACCTCCTCCTCTTCTGCCACCTTGTCCTCCACTGCCACCACCTCCGCTGCCCAGACCTCCTCCTCCACTTCCTCCCTTTCCTCTTCCGCCACTTCCTCCTTTTCCTCTTCCTCCACGCCAATCTCCTCCACCATTACTGCCTCCGCATCCTCCTGGGCTTGGGAGGCCTCTGACTCTTCTCGGGCCTGTCTTGCTCGTTCCCGTGCTGTGTTTGGAAAAAGACAAAAAAGTGCCAATTAGTGGTAATTTGTATTAAGCCTTATCAACCTATAAATGCAAAGGTTATAAGTACTGATAATTGTACAGCCAAACAGCTCCTTAGTGGCCTTTACAAAACACAGCCTGTAACATGGCAGGTATGCTGTGACATTTGGGCCATTGTAAGCATCACAAACATTAATCCTACACAATGACATATTTTATCACCATTACAGGGTGTCAAACAGGAAGTAGCACACATATAGTGTATGCCATGTTTCACTCATGATCAGGCTGGTGACCTTATTGCCTTAAATAAGGTCATGTAAGCAATCATGTACAAATGGCCATTTAATGTATAAACACTCACATCTCGCTATGCTGGCCCTGATTTGCTGGAGCAATTCCGGCTGGCGTCGTCTCAAGTCGGACCACCGCCGCTCCAGCTGTGCGATAGTCCGCCGCACCTGCGTACGTGCGAATATTCGGCGGCGGGCCACCGCATAAGCATTCCGCTTCTGGCGGTTGGTTACAAATGGGCCCGCCCGCCCCAGCCTGGTCTCCATAACGGAGACCAGTGTCCTCAGCTCCGCTGGCGAGAAAGGTGCTGCTCTGCCATAGACCGCCATCTTAGCAATGGCACAAATCAAACAATCATGTGCTGTCATTGGTTGATCAGAGTGATATTTGGTATTAACTTTATTGTTCATTTTTACACTAACAGCGTGTATGCGCCCGAACAGACGGCTAACCCATTGCATCGCACACCCATCCTAAACAGACAGTGTAAAATAAAATGGAAACACATTATATATAATCTATAACATTCACCAAACATGGGTATAAGCAACAGGTGAAATAGTCTGTATCACTAGACACTTACACCTAACTCAACAAGGTACTAAACAGCTATTTTATAATGAAAGCTATGCAGCAGAAACATAGCAAATAGTGCCAGACCTTTTCCCAAAATTAGGCCATGCTGCCATGTGTACACTTACCTTCTACTGGCCCATACTACAGAGGTGGAATGAAAAGTAACTAGCATCCAGCCTGAATTTGGAGTGCTTTCACATGTGATTTGGATGCTAGCACTGATTACTTGTGGCTAAGTGGTGGACTGGATTTACATATGGAATGGGTAGTGTCAGTTGTACTACATACCAAACAAGTGCACAGTACAGATGTACATTCAAATATACATTTCATGTGTGACCTCAGTTTTAGTTGGTCATTGGTGTTCAAATCTGCATTTAGCTACTAAATCAGACTTACTCAGTTTGCCAGGTTTTTGAGAAATATTTATCCACACCAAGGGGCGTGCCGTATGCGCCGCACGGTTGACGCTGCCGTACGGAACGCGGCCGTACGGAACGCAGGTTGCAGCTGATTAACGCCAATTACAGAAATAGTATTTAAAGTTGTCCTAGAAAGGCAAACAGTTGTTGCAAACATGGCTGGCTCAGAGTCAGAGGAAGAACAGGTGGTGCAGAACCTCTTGGCCCGCATGGAGTCCAACACCACCTATGTCCCCCTCAACCCAGAGCAGCCAGATGCGCCATCAACATCAGGCCAATCAGCAGCTGGCCCATCCTCAGCATCAGCAGAATCATTGGGAACACAGCAGGTGGCTTCCTAACAGAGTAGCCAGGCCAGCACTTCAAGTACAGCAACCGGTGGCCATGGCAGTGCCAGTGGCGGTGCCAGTGGTCGTGCCCGTGGCCGCAATCGGGCAACAGAGGAACCAACCACCAGAAACATGGCATATGAACCGCAGGAGCTTGACATCCTGGTGACCCGGGCATGGGATTTGCCCACCGGTAAAGTTGACACACACAAGGAGATGGAAGATCTGGGAGGAGATAACGGCGGAGATTAATGCGGTGGCTCCACAAGTTCGTGAGGCGGAGCACGTTAAGAAGAGGCAAGTACATGTGTGTTACATTTGAGCAGTACAAGTCCAGTAATGTTTACATTCAATATTAGATGGAGTTGGTCAATGGGTGGTCACGTTGCTTGGAGGCACAGACATGTTTGCCATGTCATTGAATTGATAGTTATTGTAGGGTGACTGTGATTGTATCTTCTAAGGGTTGTGTTTCAAAATGAATATAATCTAAGTTTGGTGTCAGGAGGCACATGTTGTATTATGTTTCATATTGCAATGGGTGCTACAGCAAACATGAGGAGTGACATGTATTAATATGTACACTTTGATTGCAGGTGGCACGACTTCAAAGGGAACCTCAAAAAGAAATTGACCCAGCGGTGGGAACACAGCCACACCTCTGGGGCTGGCCCCATGCCATCAAAGCTGCAGCTCACTCCCTGGAAGAGATGGCACAGTGCTGCATTGCAGTGGAGGAGGTCCGGGGGGTGAGCACCATAGACAGCGAGTCCCCAGCGGAAGTGATGGCTTCTACGCTTGAAGGTAATTATTTGCCAGGCCATAAGTAGATGTTTTGAATTTTGCATGGAATGTGTGGTAATTGGTATTTTCTCCTTCAACAGCATCCCCACCGCTTGGTCAACAATCTCTTGAGGAGGTTGTGAAGTCTGTGCCACCTGGCCCCAGTAGCAGGCCCGTGCAGCAGCAGCCGGCAATGTCCGCGGCTGAATTGGCCACGTGGGGGCATGTGCTTGAAAGTATTGTGCAGCAGGGAGACTCGGCATCAGAGCGGGTGCGTAGGGCCGAGGAGGTGCTGCAGTGTTTGACCACCATCCAGCAGAGTATTGCTGCGAGCCTGCAGGCTATGAGTGCCAGCCAGCAATCTATTGCTGCTAGCCTGCAGGTGCTGGCTGATCAAGCCCTGCGGCAAAATGAACTCCTCCTCCGCCATAATGAACTTATGGTGGAGCTAGTTACCACCAATAGGGTCCTAATGTCACCCGTTTCTGGTGCATTACCACCATCATCACTCCCTGCTGCCAGAGGGGGAAGAAGATCCACCCCCTCCCCAGCATGTGCTCCACGTGACCCACCATCTGACTGTGCCGTGGGCGAGGCCGAAGAGCTGCTGCACGTGGCAAGGAGCCTGCCAGGGGCAAACGTGCCCGCAAATGAACTTGTGTCCCCATTATTCTCCACTGTTATGTCTTCCCAAATCTTCCATTGAGCTGTGTGTGTCAGCATCCTGTGTCAAATTCCGTGCCGAGGGTCACCACATTTGCCCGCAGTTCAAATGTCATGTTTGGTTCCCCTGTTGCCCTGTTTCGGCTAGCATTACTGTGTGCTGTACTTGAAGTGTTGGTGCTCTACTTTTGTTGTGAAGCCACCTGATGTGTTCCTAATGATTCTGCTGTGGCTATTTATTATATATTATTTACTTTTAGTCCTGTTATGGTACCATTTATGTTGTGATGGTTTCGAAATTATTTTCTAAGTTTCTTTAATAAATGTTATTTTGGCCCCCCAAATGTCTGTATTAATTGATACATGCAGAAGTGACATGTGTATTAGTATTATTAATATTAAGTTGTGTTCATTATTTGCAGTGTAAAAGTGTGTGACAAGTGCAGCATGTAATGTTCCCTTTAAGCTGCAATGGTTCCAATTGCAGCAGTGAGAAGCGTGTAATTAACAAGTAATGAGTAAAGAAGGTGATTGTATTGTGTTCAGCTGACATTGGTTGAGGTGCGTCCGTCCTGATTAGGCGTTCCGATTGCCTAGCGCATGACCGAGTGGTGTCCGCTAAGCAATACTAGCCTTTTGGACACCGCACATTTCTTCCCTTTTTGTTCGCGTGCATTCGGCGTGCTGTCCGAATGCACGCCTACCAACATATGTGTACTCCCCCGTGTCCGCCCATGTTTCCGCCCAGTTTAGCCCACTTTGAAACTACGCCCCTGTGTCATTCCGCATGACGCCCATAACACGCCTATATTGCCCGAGTGATTGCGGTGCACATTTCTGTACGGTATTAGTGAGAACAAGTACGGAGACCATGCGTGGCACATGCACGTGGCATTCCCCACGCATGCGCAGACGGCTAAAAAACGCGATCCGAAAGAATTCGGGAAAGTACGCACCGATCAGAATAAGGGCCTTAGAGTCAGGCTCTTAGTGTCCAGCGATGCCAGTTGCCAAATGCATGTGTGGTTAGTGCTGACTCCCCCCCACCCCCATGGACCGCAATGCCCCACCGGCAGTGCGTTGTGTAGCCCATAGGCTACAATGGGCTACCACCATCCCAGAATGGCAGTAGCCCTGGGATCTGATGCGATGCTACCCAATATTGATACACCATGGTGTCCCCCATAGAAACCTATGGAGGATGCGGCTGCTGATGGCAATGAGGTCCATTCCACATACATTTCTAAAGTGCATAATAAATGTTTAATGACTCATTGGTATATTAGCGCTACCTTATCTTTAGCCTCTTTATACCCCTTTTTCAAGGAGTTGCTCTCTCCTTGCGTTAGCTGCTTGGCGAAGCTATCCCACACAAGCGCCCCTCCTTTTTCTGCTGCCCAGGCAGCAAAAAATAAACTTTGTTGGATTTCACATACATGCAAGCGTCACTTAATATTTGCCCCTAAATGCCGAAAGTGGGTGTTTTGGGGAATAAGCTGCAAATATTCAATGGTAAATGGGCCCCTTAACTTTTAATGCTTTTAAGCTATAGCTCCTTCTTACTTGACTCAGCAATTGTAAGATGATAAAGATAATTTCCACTTCTTTTGACATCCAGAGCCTTCAAGTATATCCATAGCAAGTGGCATGCAGGGCCGGCGCCACCACTAGGCAGCTCTAGGCATTTGCCTAGGGCGCCGGCCGCTGGAGGGTGCCAGAGTGTAGCAGGGACTGGAGCAGAGAGGTGAGTGGCCCCGGCGGCCTCCGATACCCCCGTACCCCCCCCGGAAATGATGCGGCGACCTTCCGCCGCAGCACACCGGTCAGCACCCTACACCCCCTGCCAAGTTCCCCCCCGGAACGCCCCCGTGTACAACGGCCGGGGGCTTGTGAGCACCAGAGCATGTCATCCCCGGAACACCGCGCATCACCGGCACCCCCCCTCCTGTACAGTGGCCGGGGCACTGGAGCATTAACCCCCCCCCCCCCCGCGCGCCTAGGGCGCTCCGGTGCCTTGCAACGTAACACAGTCAGGGGGTTTTGTGTTTGGTTTTTGTTCTTCATAACCCAAAGTCTCAGATTACCAACAAGAAAACTGGCAGAACTGCTCAATAACTTCTTGGAAGTTCTAGTCAAGAACAGTTTCAAGAAAGACACCGGGGAGAAAACTGCCTGCAATAACAAAACCCTCTGACAAATGAAACTGTAAATAAAGCTTGAAGAACATTTACATATTATATCCAGAAAGTTTTGTCTCAATGTACGAGATGTACTTGGAGCAGGAAATCCGCTCCCTAGAGTCTACCAACACTTGTATCAGTCATCATAAACTGACGGAGATACACTTTTAGTATAATAGCAAAACAAACGCAAAGACATGTTTGCATCATACTCCTGAAGTCATAAAACATAGAAAAAAAGCAGATTTATTTTATTATTTATATATTAGCAGATGGGGTACAAACAGTATATCACTGGTGCATTCAATTTCCATTAAGTATTTTAACTGTTGTGAATAGTGGGCCTGGTTTAGAGTTGTATGATATTGCACAGCTGCAGCAAGGCGGCAATGCTATACCATATAGCTATATGCTAATGCTGCAGAGGGCGTCTGGTGCAAATAGCATACTAAAAAAAAAAAAAGTGACCCATGGAGGGGGGGGGGGGGGGGGGGTTTAGGAGTTGGATTTGGAGAACTGGAGTAACATGGGGAAGCTGAAGTGACCAGAAGAGGTGAAAGCTGACCCCCTGACCAATGGAAGACCTGCTGAATCCTATTGTTAATTTCCCTTTAAATTGATGTTCCCTGGGCTAGGAGCTTTTATGCTGTATTCAATCTTGACTACAGTCTCCTGGTCCAAAATGCGCTGTGAAGGATGACAGTCACTGTTATTCTTTGGGCAGTATTCAATGAGGACAATTCGCCCTGTTTCAAGGCGAATTTGTGCTATTTTCGCGTTGGGAGGTGATTTTTTGGGTCAGAAAGAGAATCACCCTATTCAACGTGCACTTCTCACCGTCTTTCTAAGTGATTTTCGCCGTGTGTCGCCATGTAGCAAATCGCCATCTTTTCATGGTGAAGTGGAAAGTGAACTCTTAAAGCAAGAGCTGTCCTTTGCCATAATTATCGCATATGTTACAGCATATGCAATAATTAGGTCTGCGGAAGCTGGCGCTGTGCCGTGGACAGGAGGCGCGGATGTTACAGCATCCCGCCCAAAGACACCAAAGTCTTAAGCCACGTTTTGGTATGTTATTCCAACCGTTATCAAACTCGAGCTTGATAACAGTTGGAATAACATACCGAAACGTATAGCATATATATATATATATATATATATATATATATAGTGAAGAAAAAAAGACTAGCACTCGTAGGTCTTTCTTAGAAATCTGTATTCAGCAAACCAACGTTTCGGGGCAGGGCCCCTTTGTCAAGGTGTGTGTGAACAAATGAAACAAAAATAGTGCTTACCTTAAATAAGGGTGAGTGGGTGGGCGGCGGTGCGTTGTGCTGGGCCTGGCCTGCTCCGTAGGTGGGTCGCGGTGACGTCGCACCGGAAATGATGTCTGAGCCAACCACAAGGAGATAGGGTAGTCAGACTCTGTTAGCGCCGGAAGTGACGCGGCGGGGGAGCTGGAACGCAAGCTGACAAGCAGCTATGGTTACTGGAATCTCCCATGAAACCCAGTGGGCGGCACTAGGCTGCCAGCATAACGCGTAGCCTGCGTGAGACATAACAAAACAAAGTGATTATAAGGCAGTTATGCGTTGTGACACAATGAGCAAATTAACCAAGGATATTGTAAAAATTAAAAGCATTATATAGCACAGTTTCATCAAGGTGTTAGTGTATAGTGGAGCACATACAGTGCTGGGTGAATAAAAACACATAACCTTGTGCAGGACCAGCATAAACCCTATGGACTCCCTGATACAACCAGTGAACATTCCATGACTTGGTGTCGACACCAAGTCATGGAATGTTCACTGGTTGTATCAGGGAGTCCATAGGGTTTATGCTGGTCCTGCACAAGGTTATGTGTTTTTATTCACCCAGCACTGTATGTGCTCCACTATACACTAACACCTTGATGAAACTGTGCTATATAATGCTTTTAATTTTTACAATATCCTTGGTTAATTTGCTCATTGTGTCACAACGCATAACTGCCTTATAATCACTTTGTTTTGTTATGTCTCACGCAGGCTACGCGTTATGCTGGCAGCCTAGTGCCGCCCACTGGGTTTCATGGGAGATTCCAGTAACCATAGCTGCTTGTCAGCTTGCGTTCCAGCTCCCCCGCCGCGTCACTTCCGGCGCTAACAGAGTCTGACTACCCTATCTCCTTGTGGTTGGCTCAGACATCATTTCCGGTGCGACGTCACCGCGACCCACCTACGGAGCAGGCCAGGCCCAGCACAACGCACCGCCGCCCACCCACTCACCCTTATTTAAGGTAAGCACTATTTTTGTTTCATTTGTTCACACACACCTTGACAAAGGGGCCCTGCCCCGAAACGTTGGTTTGCTGAATACAGATTTCTAAGAAAGACCTACGAGTGCTAGTCTTTTTTTCTTCACTACACTGTCTACCGAGACAGGCACCGGGGCCATTAACCCTTTGGAGTGAGTGCCGGACCGTACTGCGACTATATATATATATATATATATATATATATATATATATACACACACACACACCCTACCAGAATTTGGGATTTTTCTGGCCATTTGTCAGAGAATATGAATGATAACTCACAAACTTTTCTTTCACTTATGGTTAGTGGTTGGTGAAGCCATTTATTGTCAAACAACGGTGTTTACTCTTTTTAAATCATAATGACAACAGAAACGACCCAAATGACCCTGATCAAAAGTTTACCCTGGAGATTTTAGCCTGATAACATGCACACAAGTTGATACAAACTGGTTTGAATGGCTACTAAAGGTACTCATCCTCACCTGTGATCTGTTTGCTTGTAATCAGTGTGTGTGTGTGTGTGTGTGTGTGTGTGTGTGTGTGTGTGTGTGTGTGTGAAAAATTTGCACTCATCAACCTGGAAGCTGCGTATGAGACGTACTTGGACGTACCAACATGGCAATGATCCAAAACACATGGCCAAGATGACCTGTGATTGGCTAAAGCAGAATAAAATGAAGGTTCTGGAGTCTCCTGACCTCAATATCATTGAGCCACCCTGGGGAGATCTCAAAGTGCAGTTCAAGCAAGACAGCCCAAGAATTTAAAGGAACTGGAGACTTTTTGCCAAGAAGAATGGGCAGCTTTACCATCTGAGAAAATAAAGAGCCTCATCCACAACTACCACAAAAGACTTCAAGCTGTCATTGATGTTAAAGGGGCCAATACATGGTATTATGTACTGGGGTTTGTAAACTTTTGATCCGGGTCATTTGGGTAGTTTCTGTTGTCATTATGATTTAAAAAGAGTAAACACAGTTGTTTGACAATAAATGGCTTCACCCAACCACTAACCATGAGTGAAAGAAAAGTTTGTAAGTTATCATTCATATTCTCTGACAAATGGCCAGAAAATCACAATTCTGCTAGGGTATATAAACTTATGAGCACAACTGTGTATGTATATACACTGTATACATAATATTATATCGAATACAGAAGGTAATACAATACTGTACTGGCTTTGTATTTGCATCAATATATACACATGGCGAGTTCAAAGTTGGGGACAGCGGCTCTTGGTAACAGGTGACAGTGATGAATGAGATGATGCTTGGATGACTACGCTAATTCCTTCTCGGAACCAGTAAGCATAGTATCCAGGCAGCTTTCAAATGAGATAAAAGTTCCTGCTCAGTGATGCCAATAACATGTTGATGCCATTGACCCCCTGCTTACTTATAGATGGATGATATATGTCCTTTGACATATATAAGGACGCACGTAAATTACAAAGATCGCTATAGTAACAGTTCTTAGTGTTTCAACATGTCCTTATTGCTTATATATTGTATCGTCTTTTCTGCAGATGTGATAAGGAAATGATTCACCTAATATCAGCTTTAGAGAAGTATCAGATTATAGGGCAGGATGCTCTAAAGAGACAGGGTCAGATGTACTAAGTGATAAAATGGAGAGTGATAAACAACCAGCCAATCAGCTCCAGCCTGACTTTTTAAACACAGTCTGTAACATGGCAGGTAGCAGCTGATTGGTTGGCTGTTTATCACTCTCCATTTTATCACTTTTGAAGCTTAGTGCATCTGACCCACAATGAGGTAAAACTCCCGTATTCATGGTTTTTACCGAATTTTCATATGCATTAAAACCCCTCCGCCTGGATACCTCTGCAAAGGGAATCAACAACTTTTGCATTTTAGGGAAGGGGGATCGTACCCACAAAAACAGTGGGTGCACCTAGGAAAATGATGGGCGCCCCCATGCATATGCAGGCGGGCACCTGCCTTCCGGAGGTGGGAGGCTGATGTCGCAGAATGTCAGCTGCCTGCCCCGTTCTCGGACCTGCATGCTGCAAGTCTAGGTCAGGCAAGACTGACTTAGATTTAGGGTAAAAAAAAAAAAATCGATGGTAGGTGGGCAGTCCTCCGCATAGTATGGGTATACCAGATGGGTATATAGGTAAGGGGGTCCTCTGCGGAGTATGTATATATTGTGACAAAAGAGAAGATATAGAAAACTCTGAATTTGGGGAATACTTGTTTATAGATAAAATATAACTTTTAATCACTTAATATTAACATTAGTCCAGCATTCCCAAACACACATATAATAAACACATCATTATAATAAAGCACCTAATTTTATCCAAAAAGTGGTACAGGTATTTAATCACCTGACTAATAGTTTTTTAAATGACAAAATGCACATGGGCACCCTAGTGAAGTAGAAGGTAGTAGAACATAAGTAAAGTCCTTTAATAACCATATTATTATGTATTTGTGGGATGTGTCAGGATGGCAGCGTTCATACAAACGTCACTGACATCCCGGCTACCACAGGAGACTGGTGGCAGAATCCCAACATCAATGAGGATGCCCGAATCCTGACTGCTGGGATGTCAAACATAAGTATGTAGGTCAGGTAAGGGTTAGGCTGCTGGGGAAGGAGGGGGGAGGGGGGTAGCTTGTGGGGAGGAAGGATTAGGCTTTTAGATGGTTGGGTTAGGCAAAATCACACTCTCAGCCTGGAATCTTCACGATTTGACATCGCCTGCACAATGCGTTTCTATGAACTGAGGGAGTACGAGCATGACAATGAGATTCTGCCTATCACCATGGAAGTAGCGATTGGTGCAGCAACAATGAGCATGGCTACATCTGTATATTTATTTACCTGACCTCTGTCAGGATTTCCTCCTTCAGGATGCTGGTATTCTGAGTGCCCTCATCCCAAATGCTTGTCATCCATATGTGTCCTATATTTGCCTCTAAATATTTCTTAAAGACAAATACAATTTGGAGTTCCAACCGAAGACAACTAGCTCCTACTATAGCTGGCCCAGTTGGGTTCTGTATACCTGTGCAATAACAATAACAATAATGAATTTAAATAAAATAACAGAATATTATACTGGATTTCTGTGTGTGGAAGCAGGTGGGATTTAGCATGAATCCTGTGATCTGGTCCTTGCAGAGCCCTGATTTTTGGGAGCCTCCTGGCTGTTTCAGGAGGGTAAGCATGTATGACATGTGCACTGGATTTGAGAGGCCCTCGTTGAAACATTCCTTATTTGTTTAATTTTTTTAAGTTATTTTGTTCTTAGTAATTGGCCTGTGTTTTTCTATTCCTTTTTTTCCCCTGGATATGATGGAATTAGCTGTGCACTGTATAGAAAATCATAGTAGTACGAATGTTGTAGTCTTTTTAAGTAACAATGTATATTATAGTATTAAGAAACATGAATAGACGGATGGTGTAATGGTTAGCATTACTGCCTGACAGCACTGAGGTCATGGGTTCGATTCCCACCATGGCCCTAACTGTGTGGAGTTTGTATATTCTACCTGTGCTTGCATGGGTTTCCTCCGGGTACTCCAGTTTCATCCACAATCCAAAAATACTGGTAGGTTGTTTGGCTTCTAACAAAATTAACCCTAGAGTGAATGTGTGTGTGTGTGTACATGTGGTAGGGAATATAGATTGTAAGCTTCACTGGGGCAGGGACTGATATGATGGTTCAAATATTCTGTGAATAGCACTGCGGAATATGTTAGAAACTGTTAATTTAAAAAAAAAATAGTCTTTACATATTGCTGCGCTCATCCTGTTACCAGATAACATATTTCCTCTATTACTGTGAAAAAGTATCCTCCAAATAAAATAATTCTTCCCAAACTGTAAGTAACAAAAATATAATACATGTACTGCCCAATACCCCGAACAAGGAAAGCATAAATAATCAAATAAAAAAATTTTAATTGAAAAACTGTTAAATAACATTATTGGTGGACGGATCTTTGCCATTGTAGACTTGTGGTAAATTGTTACATGATTACTGACACATGTTTGAGCAAAAAATTGTTTAAATCCTGTTATTATCCTATCATATTCTACAGTATTTCTACAACAACCCAAGAAACACAAGTTACCCAGCCAGTGTCCCTGAAAGAACTCTTTTCCATGATCATCTGATCTCTCCCACAATTTATTGTGTACTTTTGTCTAGTTTACTGGTGAACTGCAGCCAGGTGAGAGTTAGGAGATTTTATACTTTCTACTCAAGTTTAGTCTAGATTTGTACAAGGGGAAAGAAAAACATACAGAATAATCATAGTACAGAAAAAGGTACATCGCCTTCTGGCTGACAGCCCCCATTATGGTTTATGTACAGCAGTGCTTTACATTTATAAAAAGAACATTACATTGTGGGGTAATAAATAATATGGATGCATTATCTTGAGGCAAGATTGTGTGGCTTTTCTATAAAATGCATCCTAGGGAACAATTTCAAAAAGTGGGGAAAAGTGACAACTGAGATAGAAGCCCTGTCCTCTTTGCAAATGGCTCAAATTATGACAAGATTAGTATTGGTATATAATATGTTCACTAGAGCTTCCGCCCAGAGCCAGATTAAGGCTTTGGGGGGCCCAGGGCACATAAGACAGGGGGGTCTAAAGTTTTTGACATTAACTTAACCAATAATTTCCTTATAAAAAGTAGAGATAAGAGAAAAGGGGATGGTGTGAGTGTGAAAAGGGGGGGGGGATGAGAAAGGGTTTACATGCATCTCTTTGGGCGGGATGTATTAATAGACATTGCCGCCCTTCACCGGCTGTCCGCCGCGATGCCAGCGCATATGTACTAACATATGCGGCTGGCATCGCAATGCGGTGACGGAGCCCCCCCCCCCCCCCCCGCGATACCTGCACTGTGGTCTGCGGGGGGTCTCCGTCTCCTCATTGCCGCCTCCTGCTGCCTACACGCCGGGGACAGCTAAGCAGGCTGTCCCCGGTGCCTCCTCCTCCCCCTGCAGCCGGAAGGACTTCCGGCTGCGTTGCTAGGGGGAGGAAGGGCTTACCTTCTGGGGTCCAGGAGGACCTTCAAGAAGGTAAGCCCAAGGGAGGGGGAAAGGGGGGGTCGGCGAGGCCGCGGGGTTGCGGCGAGGCCGCGAAAAGAAGCCTAAAGGCTTCTATAGGGTATCGTCACCCAAAGGTGGTGATACCCTACCCGGCGAAATCCGTGCGGCCGGGTAATAGTACATAGGAAAATGCGGTAAAACAGGGGTTTTACCGCATTTCCCTTTAGTACATCCGGCCCTAAGTCACAACCTCCTCCCCACACCCATCCGCTATAGCAGGTCTTTCTCTCACTTCCGCTGTAATATCAGTTCTCCTGCCTCCTGTGCATGGCTTCCCCAGCTGTGGTTCACATGGGTCCAAGGTCCCGGCTCCAGCAGTGGCAGTCTCCTGCCTCCTGCTTTACACAGCGGTTAGTCACATAGGTCCCGGGTCCTGGCTCCAGCTTCTGCAGCAGCAGTCTCCTGTCTTCTGTGCTTGGCTTCCACAGCAGTGGGTCACATAGATACCTGCTCCTGCCTCCTGTGCCTGGCTCCAGCAGTGGCAGGTCTCATGCGCCAGGGTGTCAGTGGCTGGTCTTGGTCCCAGCACCTGGCATTCAAATACATTCCTTTCCTGGCACTTGACGCCCGCTGGTGCCAGCAGCCCAACACAGCCACACAGTGCCATCAGTATCACGGCTGTTATTACTTTCACTAGTGCTGCAGACATAGGCGTGCGCAGCCCGTTTTATTAGGGGGTGCACCACACTTGTACCCCAAGTACCCAGGGGCAAATGCCCGCCCCCACACATAGGGGGTTATTCAGGTTGATTCGCAAGGCTGCGAATTCGCAGCCTTGCGAGTCCATCAAACCCCGCCCGGCGAACGCCCGCCCCCCCCCCCCCGTCACCCCAGAAAAGTGCGGCTTAACCCGCACAGCAGCGAATGGATGTTTTGCATAAACATCCATTCGCATTGCTGGGGTGTCCGCCCACATCATTCGATGGTCACCGACCATCGAATGATGTTTAGTGTGCACGCCTATATAAGTGACTTTTAAGTTACTTACATTTGCGTGCATGCTGGCGTGGATCTGGGCGGGCAGCTGACATTTGGTGATGTCAGCTACCCGCCCCCACACCCGCGTCACTGCCTCATTACCATAAGAACACCCAGCGTTCTCATGGAAACGCCCATGGAACGCTGGGCGTTCCCATATGGTAATGGGGCAGACCGGCGCCCCCCCACCCATCTCCGCCTCCCCCCCATGCAGCCGAGTGCATCTGAATAAGGCCCATAGTATACACACACATACATACTTACAGAGCCCCCCCACACATAGTATACATATGCACAGCCTTTGCACACCCACATACACACACAGTACACAGAGTCCCCTCCCACACACGTAGTGCACATATACACAGCCCCCCTATGCACACATAGTATACTTACAACAAGCTGATAAACACACACCTTTATGACATAACAAAAAAGCATGGGGGAAAAAAGAGTATATGCTGCGCTTAATAGCTGCACAGAGACGGGACCCCGCACTTCCGGTAACGAGTGAGCGCTACGGCTGAAGATTCCCGTGGACGGAGAAGGAAAACAGCGATAAGGTAACAGTTAGGGACAGTTAGTAACAACAAACTGCCTGGACATTACCTTGCGCTATAACTTCAGAGAAACGGAGAATCCAATTACCAACACCATTGCTAACGGCACTTCCAAAAAACTCCAAAAGGAGTTGTAAACATTAAACTGTCAAATATACATGTTTTTATTTTGGTTAAAAACGGCATGCTACATGGTTATTTTTATTTTTCATTTTATCCCTAATTTATATATATAATTTCTCACTTTAAACACATATTCAAGCGCTTAATTATTCCCATATTATAACAAAAAAGCAGCCAGCATTATTAAAGACCAATATACCTTCCCCCTTCCCCTCTAAAACAAAGTCATAGCCTCATATAACATACAATCCCCCTGTTCCAGCTTACCTGCAGCACAATCACATTCAAACACCAGGAAGTCCTCTCCTCACTCCTCACCCGGCCACTCGTCCAGCACTGTTTCAGTAAGGCCTGAGAGGAGCTGTCTGTGCACTTCAGCTCCCCCTACAGGCAGCCGGCTCCCGGAAAAAAAATTATATTCTGTGATGTAGGACCTTGCTGCAATCGTGCAGCAAGGTCCTGTCATTAGGAGGTGCCTGTGCACCCCCGGCACCCCCCCTGCGCACGCCTATGGCTGCAGATCAGAGATGATGATCCGATCTGTGGCAGGTGGAGGGGGGCCCTTTCAGACTGGGGGCCCCTCCCTTATTCCGGCTTTGCTTCTGCCATCATGCAGTAAGGAACAGAGCGGAGCTACTGCACATGCCCAGTAGTAGCAGGAGCTTGCTGTGTGTGTGTCTGAGAAGTCAATCAGTGTACTGGACCAGAGAGTAGCTACCAGGAAAAAGAGACAGGAGTCTTCCCATGAAGTGGGAGAATGTGTGCTTAGAAAGTGTAGTACAGGTTCTATTATGTTTAAGTAATTATTTATTATGCTATGTTTAATCTTTTTCTGACCAGTTATTTATATTATTTAAATGTTTGATACAGCCTGTACCAGGGGTCCTCAAACTATTTTGCTCTGGGACCAGGCAATAAAAATTATTATGGGACCTCAGCAAGTTACTGCAGAAGGTCATAATGTCACATGTATAATCAACAGCACATACACGGCAGCATTGTGGAGGCACAAAATTATGGGAGGAGTCTAACATAACAGACCATTCAACAGATTATTCAGACTCCTTGAATCACTGACTGAGATTATAAAAATCATCAGCTTGACGGTCAGCAACATGGAGTCGCGACCCCATGTTGAGAAGGTTGCGACCCACTTTGTGGTCAGGACCCACAGTTTGAGAACCGCTGGCCTACACCATAGACAATCTAGTGTTCAATACGTATTCCATACAGTATCCAGTGTATAAAAAGACCAATGTTCCACAGAATGAGAGATTGTGGACTGCATTTGGAAACCCCCCTTTAGAAATCCTGCATTTGCCGGTGGTGGAACCAAATACATAGAACACTGTTAGTGGCTATAAGGAAAGGAGGTTTGATAAGGTATCATTGTGTTTTAAATGACAAACTATAACTTACCTCCAGGCAACTGCGATGAACGTAAACCCCTTCCCTGAGTGGTCCTCACAGCAATGTATAGTATTTATACAAGGGAGATTGTAGTTGTAGTTTGTTTTTGCACAAAAGAAATGTCACATTTCTGTTTCAGGCAACATGTTCTACTGATGAATAATAACAGTCAGTTATATTATGGAACATATAACAATAACAAGGCAGAGCTGTGTTCAGTACATGGACTTGGTCCCTTGTGGTATGACTTTGGATTGATGTTCTAGCTGTGGGCAGAAGGGGGCAGAGCAGACCTACAGGATCACTGCAGACACTGCATCAGAACTCCATCCAGTTACTAGGAATCTGCATTTTTCACTTTAGTTAGGAAGTAACAGAATTGTATTTGCTACAAATAATATCGTTTTAGTAACATATACTAACTCAAACATTAGTCAGTCCTGACCTGGGGTAACCATGGAGCAAGCTTGCACCTTCAGTAACAGCTGGCCAATGTTAAATGCTGTAACATTTTATTTTATGACATATTTGCCCAGAACATGTCCAGTGAGACGTTTCAGCAAAAGGCAGCACTTTCCATGAAAGCACATTAGTTTGGCTAAGTATGGACAGTTATATAAGCAAAAATTTAAGTTTACTGTTTTAAATACAAAACATTCATTAGCAATTGCCTCCAATTGTCTATTTATATCATTCTGGTACAGGATGAGTGTATCCAGTGGCGGAGATACTGTAAGGCAGCCCCCGCTGCTGCTTGGGGGAGCGGGGGCTGCGTGGGCTCCGTGTGCCACTGCCGGACAAGTGAGTGTGACAGACAGTAGTCTGTCACACTACGCTATAGAGATGCGGCTGCTGCTTATTGTGCGCGGACGCGGCCATGACAGGGTAGCTGTCATAAAAATAAAAATTTGATGTGCAGGTGGGTTGCCCAATGGGAGGGAGGGTGCGGGCGAGATATCCAATGGGGGGATGGGTGGGCGGCTGGAGGCGCGGCCTTGGATGGAGACTGTTCCGCTATTGCCACCCCCCTTGCATCAGGTGGTGGCCGGTGCGTGATATCACGTTGGGAGCAGTACAGTGACAGTCGGGCTTGGGTAATTGAGACATGATCTCAATTACAGGAGCCCTCTATAACCCCCGCCAGCCATTAGCGCCGCGCTACCCATCCAGCATTACATGTGAGAGCCGCCCGCCCTGATATTCTCCTTGGGCTGTGAGAGCCAGAGATCTCTTTGGCTCCCCGAAGCTGCTGGCCTGATCACTGGAAGGCCGGGGTGTTGAAAGCTGCAGCCAGTCACCACAGACTGGCTGCAACCCCGGACCAGGCCGCCGTTGCCTGCACTGAGTCCCGGACCAGGGGTGGATTTGTGCCACCAGGGGATGGAGTCAGCCTGCTGCTACCACTGCCAGAAGTAGAAGGTGGGCGGAGCTGCTGCTACTCTGCTGCCGGGAGGAGGACGGATGATGAATCTGCGGGGTGCTGGGGACATAAATGCTGGATGCCAGGGCTGCGGAGAGGGGAAGAAACTGCCGGATGGAGGAGTGGAAGCCTTTGCCGGGTGCTGGAGGTTCAAGGAGGTATGAGTTGAGGCTGCGCCAGCTCTGTTGCCAGGAGCATTTTTTTCTGGATCCACCCCTGCCCAGTACTGCACTGCTGCAACAGCCGCCCCTTTTCCCCCCTCCCCATGTCACCACTGCCACCATGTCCCCCTTTCCATCGATAACAGCCCCTGGCTCGCTCTGGGTCCCTCCCTTTGCTGTCCACAGCTTGCTTTGTCCCCCTTATTGCCTTGCTGTGCTTACAGTACTGCTCCCCCAAACACTGTCCCTACTACCCTCAGCTTACTTTTGTTGTGTGGAGTTTGTATGTTCTCCCTTTTGCCAGAGTTAATAAAGGGGTTTTTGGGCTTTGAAATGTAAGTTGAATGCTGCACATGTTTTAATTCAGGCATTTGTAAAGATCTGCTGAGTGCTTTACTACTTATTTCTGTGTGTGTGTTTGTGTATATATATATATATATGCTATGTGGGGAGGGGGGGCGCCACAAAATTTTAGCAGGGGGGAGCAAAATTTATAGTTACGCCACTGAGTGTATCTTTTTTTAATAAAAACTCTACTGGGGACATATGTAATTAGAACTATTGGGGACATGGTATGTAACTGGCTCTACTGGGGACATGATATGTAACTGGCACTACTGGGGACATCTGTAACTGTCACTACTGGGGACATGATATGTAACTGACTCTACTGGGGACATGATATGTAACTGACACTACTGGGGACATCTGTAACTGGCCTACTGGGGACATCTGTAACTGTCACTACTGGGGACATGATATGTAACTGACTCTACTGGGGACATGATATGTAACTGACACTACTGGGGACATCTGTAACTGGCCTACTGGGGACATCTGTAACTGTTACCACTGGGGACATGATATGTAACTGACACTACTGGGTACATCTGTAACTAGCACTACTGGGGAACATAGGCGAATCTAGAATTATGGTAATGGATGGTCCCAAATCTAGACACAAAAGCAGGGGACCTTTGCGCGGCGTAGCCGCGTGGCAAAAAGGGGCGTGGCCCCGTGGGAAGGAGGCGTGGCATCACAAAAAGGGGTGTGGTGTTACACTTTAGACCATACACAGTAATGCCCATAACACATTTTAGCAAACTCCGTAATACCCATTACACATAAAGCTACACGCCGTAATGCCAATTACACATAAGGCCACACACAATAATGCTCATTACACATTGTGCCACACATCATGATGCCCATTACATACTATATAACAAACAGTTATGCCCATTACATATTTGCCACATAAGTGCTGCTTACCTACGTGCTCATTGCTAGAGGGTTCTTGCTTGATGGCACCAAAGTACACATTACACAAGATGCCGCACACCATAGTACCCATTACACATGATGCCGCACACCATAGTACCCATTACACATGATGCGGCACACATAATGTCCCTTACACATGATGCTGCACACATAATGCCGCTTACACATGATGCTGCACACCGTAATGCCCCTTACACATTAAGCCACACATTATGCATAATGCCCCCACATACCGCCACTTGTAGCGTCCCTTAAGCAATGCCCCCAAAAGTGCCACTTACTGTAAATTTTTATATGAGCCTTCGCTGCTGCTGCAGGGAGAGATGGAGAGCGGCGCAGCTGCTTCTATGGGGAGAGGAGCAGAGCGCAGCGCAGAGCACGCTCCCACTCCCCTCCTGGTGTCCCCTCTGGTGTCCGAGTGGACATTTGAAATATTGTGCGCGCTGTTGTTGTGCGTGACATCGGGGGAGCACGCCGGGCGCCGGCACCACATGATTAAGGGGGAGGGGGAGGCTGAGGTGAAAGCGGGAAGAAGAATTGGAGTGGAAGCTGCAGGGGTGACACTCATTGACAGCTGGGCAGAGAGCAGGGGGCTGCCCGGCTGTATTCAGAGCACTGCAGGTCACGGCTGTTTGAAATAATACCCCTTTCACAACAGAAAATTCAGGGATTTACCTGGGAATATGGTCCCAGGATCATGCAGGGACATTCCCAGGCTGACACCTTATACACCAGCCTAGTCCCTGCATTTTCTGGTGTGAGGGGGAGAGACAACCACTCCCCTCTCCCTTCCCCCCTTTAACCAACCAGCTATATCTTCGGAACCAACTGACCCATTTACATGAGACCAGTATCATATTGAAGAACTTTTGAGTTGGCTTCGAATGATTTTGGTCCCATGAAACTGGGCTGTTTGGTTCCAGAGAAATCTGCCATGTCATGAAATTACATTTAAGAAATGAAAAAAAAAAAAAACGGTTTAACCTCAATATCCCTGGAACCAATTAACCCATATGGATCCAGCCTGGTATCAGATTGAAGGCCCAGCAATTTGGGTTCAACTGAGATCAACCTCGAGCTTCAGTGATGCCGAAGGGGGAACTGGCAGCCGTTGAACTGGGTGGGGGTCGGAATTAGCGGGTCCCATGTTATCCTATAGGGAAAACGTTCCAGCTTTGCCTGGCCGTATCTCCGGTTCCCAGGGAGCTAGAGACACGGGGCTGGGCTCGTTAGAAAGCCCTATCCCTCAGCTACAAAATGGGCTAATGGGTGGTCCTGTGCACCCCCGGACCACCCCCTAGATTCGCCTATGCTGGGGAATGATCTGTAACTGTCACTACTGGGTACATCTACTGGGAACATGATATGTAACTGACACTACTGGGGACATCTGTAACTGGCACTACTGGGTACATCTGTAACTGGCACTACCGGGGACAAGATTTGTAACTGGCACTACTGGGGACATCTGTAACTCGCACTACTGGGGAAATTATCTGTAATGCTGCTTTCAGACCGCAAAACTGGCTTTGACCAGGTATTTTAAAACATTTCTAAAAACGAGTCTGCCAGCTAAAACCCCTTTCACACTGCATGTCTTTAAACGGAATTTCAGTGCAGTTTTTGTCCTTAAATGGTATTTCAATGCAGTTTTTGTTCCTTCACAGCACTGAACCTGTTTTAACCCATAGAAAACAGTGGATGAAAAAAAAGGAGTCTGAAACAGGTAGGACCCTGCTTTGTTACCCTTTAGAAATAACAGTTCAATAGAACCGGTAAATTCACTCTGCACCTTTCAGACTGCACAAATTACCATTTTAAAAGGTAAAAATACGGCAAAATAACAGGTAAATGATTGCTTGGCATTCTATGTCAGTGGCTGAGATAATACACAAACTTTGTTTCATGTTTTAAAACCTAGTTTCATGCACAAATACAATATATTTGTGTGTATTTCAAGTGTTTGACATACAATATAATATACAATATAAATGGAAGATACCTTGTTGAAATATAAAATATTCCAAAATACGGAATAATCTGTTATGCAAAATGTTTCCAGTACCAAGCATTTTGGATAAGGCATACTCAACTTGTAACAGTACTTGCTATCATCCTATCAGTTAAATTTATTAATACAAGTTTGTGGCTGCTCATCTGCCACAAATGAATTCTCTTATCAAATACTTGCCACTGTTGTGTTAGGAACCAGGATTGATGTTCAGTTCTGTTTTGTGTTTTTTTTGGCATTGGGCTCTCTGGTGGCCTCCAGTGGTGGGTCTGTGCCATTACAGCTCTATATTCTGTGAGCTTAATTTATTCACAGGCCTGCGAGGTAAGGAGCAGCTTGGGAGCTGCCTGGATCTCTCCCAGGTGTAATTAATCACTTCATAAGGCATTGACTCCTGCAATGCTCTGCCAGTGATAGCTTCTACTTCCTGAAGTTCCTAGTTCCTGTTTCCTGCTGCCCTTAGTCAAGTTACTGCTCTGTTAGGAGCTTACCAGCCACCTGCTGGTCTATTGTCTGACACTCTCAGTGCAGCTCTTCCTGGTCCGGTGCTGGTTCAGCTAGCTTCCGCCCAGACGCTGTTCACCTGCCTGATCTCAGCCTTCCAGCTTCTGTGCCTGTCTGCTTCTGGTGCTCCCTTGTGGTCATCTCCCAGCTGACAGTCCATTACCTGGTGCAGTAAGTTCCCCTCTTCTGGGGACCTGGTTCCTTATTTCTCGCAAGGTGCCCTCCTGGGCATTTCCTCCTTTTTTGTTGCCATTTCCCCTGATTCTGTGTTTAGGGGTCTCCACCAGCAGTTGATGTGTCCTCAGTTCTTTCCCTATGGGGTTCTCCCAGTGGGAGTTCATTCTGTGTTTCGTGTTCGTGCGTGTCGTTCATCGTGTGCTTTTTGGTGTGGTGTAGTCTTATATTGTGTATGCGACGCGGTCGCAGTTGGTGGGCGACTAGGTTGCTGGCGCTATTAGCTGCATTAGCTAGTAACGGCAAGTTGCCTTTTTCCTTTAATTCCAGTTAGGATCCTTTAGTTAGGATATCCTTTTGACTGTACCCTGGGGGGATCCCCAGTTCCTTGTCTGTACCTAACACCTGGCTGCACCGGAGCTAGGGCGGGCCTAACTCGCCCTTTCAAATGTGGCGGCTACAGGCGAAGCCTAGTTCTTGCAGGAGCCGGTCCCCCTTCCTGGGGGGGTCAACAGAGGTAGCGTAGGTTTCCACAGTGGCTGTCCTGAACAACAGTCCCGGCTACGGGTGCACACCCGAAACCCTAACATGTTGTTTGTTTTATTGATCTGTTTCTATACATTTGAAACAAACCATGTTACCATGCAAAGGGAGCAATACATTTATATTTATCTGTAAATGTAAGACAGCTTTATTTTAACACAGGAATATACTGTAGATTACAGTTTGAATAGCAGACACACCCCACACAAATCTAATGGTGTGTACATTCGGTGAGATTCAGGCTAATGGACAATTTTGACTATGATTTGACTATCCGATTTTGGATAACTGCACTTAAGATACTATCTTGCTATTTTACCCTAGGCCGGATACATTCTACAAGTGATATAGTCAAGATAGACATACCTGCACTGTCTATTTAGCCATGCGATACCGATGCTGTTGGGCTTGCTATGCAATTTTGATCGTAAAGTCAAAAACGATAGCCCAAATTGTACAGTTTGTACACAGCTCAACTCTCTCTGAACATGTTACATCTGACCCACCTGGTTTTGCTTTTTATATATTTACCCAGAATCAGACCCCTTGTTACAAGAGTCTGGATGGATGTTTTATGTGTTGCTTTAATGTGAAGGGCAAGAAATTGCATCATTGCCTTTCAGGCATTATTCAGAAAATGCCTCTGCAGCCATCATTTCATATAATGCAGGGAGTAAAGATACACTTTTGCATCTCTCGCTAGAATTCTGTTGTGATTTGCACACAGACAACTTTACAGTCTTGTGTCAGAGGAAACCAATATAAAACCATCCCGATGGTCAAAATCCTGACAGATCCTGACAAGTTTTCCAACTCTACACCTAACCCACACCTCCCGCAGCCTAACACTAACCTCACCCTCCCAAAGTGTAGCCCTAACAGTCCCCTGAAGCCTAACCTTAACCCTCCCCCTAGGCAGGAGAGGAGCGCACTTGCTGTTCTTTGCACTGGGATACTGCTTGCTGACCGTGACAGTCTGGGGTATAAGGCCAATACCCCAGCCACAAGGTACCGGACCTCTTTTAATATCTTTGCAGATCCCAGTTTTGTGTATTCTCTTGCTCCAATAAATGTATAGACACTGAAAGTGCTTTTCTTTGTCTGCTTGTATTCGTACCTGGGAGCCATTGCCCTCCAAGACAGCAGCCCCCTTCCATAAAGATACCCAGATGTGTTTATAGTGGTATACTTACTTGTGAGTACGGTACGCAGTTGTATTTGCTTGGAACTACACCCGTGGTGGACCAATATAAAGAAACCTTTATGTGCACCATCCTCTTTGTTCTAGTGTGAGTGAGGGTACGCCTCTAGTGACCCAACCCCATACTCTCATTTATACCCTGTTGGGTTGAATAGAAGTTGTTCTCACACACTCTTCTTTCATTTGTTTATTTTATATATCCCATCTTCTTGAGGAACACCGGATAAGTGTGTACACAGACCTTTCATCGCCCCTGGTCCAATTCTTCAAACAAGTTTTCCAAACAAGGAACTGAGTGGTGACCCTGTATTTGTGGATCCGGCTGAAGTAAGGCGTTTGCGCCTTGGGACTTATTTTTCTTTTCTGCTTGTATTCTTAACCCTCCCCCATTGCCTAACTTTAACCCCAGTACTTACCACAACTCTGTCTGTATTCTGATGGTTAGGATCCTGACTGCTTGCCATCAGAAATTAAATCATCTCTCTTTATATTTGGACCTGAAATTTTCTGTTTCTGCAATTAGTATGGAAACACCTTTAATGAAATTATTCCTATGAATAATCTTGTTCTGCAACAATTTACAGAGAACAAAATGTGAAGATAGATATGTTTGGATCAAAATTAGTTGTTACTGTAAGAAAGATCTTAGTTACAGGTACATTAGGCCTGTATATCTCCCTTATTCGAATAATACCCCTTTCACACTTGCAAAAATATACCGGGTTTTTGCACATGAACGCGCATCAACCCGGGATTTAGCTCAGTGTGAAAGGGTCTTGAAAGAATATCCCAGGATGAACATCCCAGGATTTCTGGGTAAATTCCGGAATCGATCCGGGATGCAGTCAGTGTGAATGGTCCCGTACCCGGGATTGGGTACACGGGACTTTAAAAATGCTGCTGATTGGAGCTTTCTTGGGCTCACAAATGCTGATGTCATCTTTCAGAGCCCTGGAGTCCATTTCTAAGGACATGCATATGTATTTGCAGGGATTTCCCAGGATCAGTGTGAATGGGGCTGTCCTGGGTCTATCCCAGGTCTGAGTGCAGTGTGAAAGGGTACATTCCGGGGTAGAGTCCTGGGAAGCATCCGGGAACACATTCCCGGGTATGACCCGGCCCTGCGAGTTTGAAAGGGGTATTATAAATCTTTCAGAGGAAAAACAATCAAAATGTTTGTATAATTTGGGATTTAAATCTGCTGTAACCATGGCCATCCTGTAAAGCATTGGAACTAGAAATCTAAAGTGGTTCTGTTTGTTGAAAGATTTGCAGTATTGAACCAATAGTTTTAATTTTGGCAAGTTTATTCAGAAATCTTTTCAGAAAAAAAAAAATTGTAAATGAAAAGTGCCGTATAAAGATTATGTTACCATATGCATTTGTTAATTTAGCAGAAAATGTTTCCAATGTAAAGCTGCTTTGGCTGCTTGAATGCTTCTAGGGGCTGCAGCCAATGTGGGTAATAAAGGACATGAACCCATTTATCAAACAAGCCACACCCCCAAGTATGGCTACAAAGTCACAGATTTAGGTTAAATAAAATACTTGTGTCATATTTTCCTCTCCACAGTTAAGTCCATTTATTTGATCTGACATCATTTGCGTAGAAATATTTGAACCGAACGACAGAAACGACTGGATATTTTAAATATGTTTACTTTCCGATGCATACGCCTCAAACTTGTTCCAAAATATTCCAAAATGTGACAGTAGCAATGAGGTTGTTCACATGATTAAAAAAAATGTTCTGCTGGGCTATTATTTTTTGTATCTTCCTCTAATTTCTAAGCTTTGAAAATGACATACTATATTGAATGTCATGCAACTAAATATAAAATATATGAGGCAGCCTTATGTAAATCACTACTAATAACATTTACAAATATATATGTAAAAGTCCCTATACCCTCACAGGAATTGGGGTGCCGGATGACTCAATGACATCGGAATCCCAACTGTCAGGAACCCAACATTTGGAATACCGACTTACACGGGCTATTTTCCCTGGGGGGGGGGGGGGGTCCATGATCCCCATAGAAGGAGAATAGAATAGGTGGCGAATTTAGCAAGCCCGCGAGTAGATTGAATGTGCTCACCCCTTGTCAGGCTTGTGACAGTCGGGATTCCTATGTCGGAGACACAACCGCCGGAATTCCGACTGTCGATAAGTTATACCCCAGGACTTGTATCATTCAAAACCTGGCATGTCAAGCTATTGTTTTCTCTTTTCAGTCACACATATTACACAGCAAAGGTGGCTTTGCTGGCTGATGTCACATTTTTGTCTTTTCTTTCCTGGCTAGATTTTCTAAACAAGCAGAAGAGATAATTATGGAGTCCAAGCCAGCGCTGGCCTGGGTTGCAGCCTTTACAGCCCCCAGACTGAAAATGGTATGAACCAAAGTGTCAAGTGTGACAAGTGTCCCGGGCCCTACCAGTCTTAAGAGAGGGGAGGGCCTGGCCCTGGCCCACTGAACCACTGGCCGCTGATGCCGCACACCGGAGCCGCATTCATGTTCGCCCGCGGCCATCACACACAACAGTCTCCGGTTTACTTAATAGCAAGGGGCCATGAGTCCCCTGCTGCTCGGCGCCCACCGCTCACACACATACAGCATCTGAGAGGTGAGGGGAGCACAGACACCAACGCTACCCAGAAGTGCTCTGGGAGCAGTGGCAAGGACTAGGCAGCTCCCCTCCCCTGTCAAATGCAGTGTGTGAGCGGCGGGGGGGCGAGCAGCAGGGGATCCATGGCCTGACGCTATTAATCAAGCAAGTAACTCCCCCTGGCATGTATTCGCCATGGTAATGAACAAGAAACTCCCCCAGGTGTGTATTCCCCATGGAAACAAGCAAGAAACTCCCCCTGGGCAACGAGCATGTATTCCACCATCGCAACAAGCAAGCATTAACTCCATGGCAACAAACAAGAAACTCTCCCTGGCCAATGAGCACGTATTCCCCCATTGCAATTAGCATGTAACTCCTCCTGTCAACGAGCATGATGTAACCCCTTGCATCGAGCAAGAAACCCATGGCAACATACATGTAACTCCTGACAACGGGCATGTTGGTAAGCGGCAGTTACGTGGCTTAATGTGTAATAGGCATTACGTTGTGTGGCATAATGTGTTAAAGGCATTACAATGGGGTGTAATGTGTAAAGGGCATTATGGAGTGTGATATAATGTGTAATAGGCATTACAGTGTTGTTTAAATGCAAACAAGGGGGGGGGAAGGGGGAAGGGGAGAGGCCGAGGGCACTGGGCTAATTTGACAGAGGGTGAGAAGGCATACTCCAATCAACACAATCAAATGTTTTGTCACGTTATATTGTTGTGGAGGTGCTCCCAGGGAGTAGGGTGAATATAGACAAAAAAATGGGATATCCAAGGGAGGATATCAAAAAAGTCTCCCTGGTGGGGCACAGACTTCTAAGAAAAATAGTAACTGTTAAGACTAAACTTTATTGAGTTAAAACATGACCCTAAAGTTGGGTCAGACAAGGACAAGAGACGAAGACAAACAAGTAACACTTACAACAATATATACGAGAGAAAGTAGTGAAATATAATTTTATAATATTCTAAATGTCTTTGGATTTTGAGAGGAAAAATGCCTCCAAGTACAAATGATGGTATATAAATGTACTAGAATAAATTTCTAAAATCCTATTAGACAATAAACGCCTCCAATGACCATGTATGTTCTCAGTTTATAAGAATAAATGTTGAATAATGATATATTGCAACAATGTTCCCTGTAATTAACAATAGGGGGTGTATAGTGGAATGGGCTTATTATTCATAATTTTCTGGTGGGAGGACAGCTTGCTTGACTGCAGATATCTCCAGTTTCCAGTAATAGATATCTTAGATTTTAATGGAATTAAAAACAAGAGAATCCCACCTACCAAATGTTATTGAGGACTAGGGGATGAGAGATCAGGAGGCAGAGCAATCTGCCAACGAGCATATAAAACTACATACCAGGTGTGTGGAGCTGGAGCAGTAACCAGCTGCTGGAAGGCTGATATCTCTGGTTCTAGGAACAGTAGAGACAAGCTTCTAAAGTCCATCAAAGGAGCAGAGTCCCAGCTTTTGGAATATACCCTCATAAAAACTCTAAGTCAGACAGAACCTGAAATATCTGACTCGGAAAAGCAATTAACAGGCTTGGATGGGGACCACTGCTTTGAAGTCAGATATCTCCGGTTCCCAAGAGCTGATTTTTTAAATTCTTGTACCTATGGAAAGAGGGGACCCTCTGCTTTCAGCCTAGGGACCTGAGACTCCTGGGGGGGTTCTGGGTACTCAGAAACCCCCCTGCGTGCGCTACTGGGGGTGAGCGCACTGACAGCTCTGGGGGAAGGGGGGCCCCGGACTGGAAATCAGTCCCAGGCCCCAAAATTCCTAGTGGCAGCCCTGGTGGTAGGTGTAACACAATTAAAGATGTTCCCAAGCCATTGGATAAATTACTTTCCCATTTTTTAAAACTGGGTTCACTTATGGTTTTCAGATCCCTGCCATGAAGCATGTACGGTTGGATAGGTTGGATAAACCCCAAAAAGTTAAATCTGCTTAAGATTTGCCATAAAGTATACTTGGAAAATTGATGGAGATGGGTCTAGAACAAATAGCTGGCCCCTTTTTCTTCTTCATTGGCTTATTTGATGCTTTCTCCTTTGGCCATGGAACCCAAGAATGATAGAGCATATTCCATATCCTGTGGGGCAAATTGGTCAATTAAACAATTACTGATGAATTGTGTTAAGTCATTGACAGTATTATTTTTCTGGAAAAACAGGTCCAGGAACTCCGGGTCTTGGGGTGGATCAATGAAATAAAAATAGAGAGAGAGAGAGAGAGAGGTTTATACTATATATTGTATTTAGAAACAAAGGCACTCACAGGGGACGTTAAAATAAAACTTATCTTATGGAAAGTACATTTTGGCCAAGAACAGGCTCAGGAACCCAGTTCCTGATGATGTCATATTTACGTAGAGGTTCAGGAACTGAGTTCCTGCTGGTTCCTACTGAAAAATAGCACTGATCATTTATCAGTGCCTTACATTCCACATTCATTATGTTTTATTTATTTATTTATTTATTAACAGTTTCTTATATAGCGCACACAGATTCCGCAGCGCTTTACAAAGCATAGTTATGAGCAAAAACACATAACGAATTACAGCACAAGACAGTTTAGGACAAGTACATGGTTAATACGGATAGTTGCATCAGGGGACACCACACTGAAGCAAGCATCAGGGTGGCAGTGGTTTATTTATTTTAAGAAAGGCACATAAGGAGAGAGGGCCCTGCTCGTGAGAGCTTACATTCTAAAGGGGAGGGTTAGACAGACAGGGGTGACACAGAAGGGAAAGAGGTGAGCATAAACAGTAGGTTAGGATGAGAGATGGTCAGGTTTTATGCAGGAGGGTGGGAAGAGGTTAGCTTAGTCCTTGATATTTTAAGTCTAAAAAAGTGCTGGGTCGTCCAAGAGTAGACAGCAGAGAGACAATTGGAGATATGAGTGAGGATAGAGGGAAAGAGATCAGGAGAGGATCGGTAGATTTTAGTGTTATCAGCATAGATGTGATAGTGGAAGTTGAGTGAGCAAATAAGCTCACCCAGAGAGGACGTATAGAGATAGAGAAGAAGAGGGCCAAGAATAAAATATGTGTTTTCATCTACATAATGGTTACGTCATAGACGAATGTTTGCCTATGGGATGTTACATTTCTCTTACCTTTTTTTTTTATAGAGATTTAAGCACTTTTCTTCATTGTTGCATTGCAGCTAGTACTGGTGATATATTTTGTATTGATCTGGTGTGTTCTATTTGCATAGCCAACCTTTTGATTCCTGTCCATATATTTTCATTTCCGAACTATGGTAACAGTTCTGATTTTGCATGATAATACTGTTGTAAGTTGATACAGGCTCCTACAAACTAAAATTCATTCATCTGTGTGTGTGTGTGTGTGTGTGTGTGTGTGTGTGTGTCTTTGTAACATTCCTGAATGTTGGATGAGGAGGTTGCTATTTTGAGAGTGTCCTGACCAACATAGGTAATTTATCTCAGAAGATTACCCATAACAACCAGAATTATCCCAAACTGGTTGACAAAATCCACAATTACTTATTGATGTTTATTTAAAATGTGGAACAAAAAATCTTATTGATCAGCTTGGATACTTGTTAGGATCACTGTTCATATCAGTTTTACCCCTGATGAAGTCGTAGTGACAAAACGCGTGGGGTATTTTGTGCAATAAAAAGATTATTCATCTTAAAACGGACTGTGCATAATCATTGCGAATACACCCAACATTGGACACATGGAAGTGATCTCCAGAATGTATTTCTGATTTTAATCTAACTGGGAGGTACATTTTATGTATTAGGTTGTGCACCCCATCACCCTTTCTGTTATATATATAATTTTTTTTATATATATAATATAGGACAGAATGCAGCAGCACTTGGAGGCTTCACAATCCAAATAAGTATTAAACACACACAAAGGTCCTTATTCTGGTTGACTTGCAGGGCTGCAAATTCACAGCCTTGCCGTTCTCCCTACCGTGCCGTGTTCGTTCGCACAGCCTTAGATAAAAATCCATTGCGGGCTATGTGGAAACACCCACATCATTCAATGGTCACCATTTAAGTGGCTAAAAAAAACTTATCTTCAAGTAGGTGTAATAGATTCCAGTACAAAAACATACATTTATTTTAGCATTGATTCTGATAATATCTTACTATCGTTATCAATATTACTTACAAAAAAAGTTTCTGTGATGTTTGTGGAAGCCTACATGTTGCACTATAAAGTGTGTTCCGCCAAGAATTGCCTACAAGTAACACAAAAACTAAATGATGGCAAATTCAGTAATCAATTTATCAGGCAAAAGTCTGAGGTGATTTACAGCTTCAAAATGGCACCAGCACTTTTTACAATAATGAATACGTCTTGATTGAAAACACAGTGCTCAGACAATTCTATTTACTAATTACTTTCCAAGGGGAGAAAAAGTCCTTTGTAGCTTTGATTACACTGCTGAAAGGATCGGCTATTATTTCAGTTATATTGGTGTGAAGCACAATGGCCGTGCATTCCTTCAAGTGCGGTTCTCATAAAGCAGTGTTTATCCTTTGCTGTGCTCTTACAACTATACAAAGTGATTTTTTTTGTAAAATGCGTTGGTAAAAACAAGATGTGTGTGTTCAGGCCTTTAATGGCATCACGTTGCTTAGGTATTAAGTGAGAGCACACATATCTAAAATGCAGAGATCCCATTCTCACAAGCTGAGCTACAAGTTAAGTGCACCATTGATAGGATTTAAAGAATCTGCGCCATTTCACACTCACGCTTCCAGCTGTGCACAGCTCTGCTAGTTGTGCTGCATGCAGGAGCCTGGGGGTGAATTACTTGAACTTGAATCATCAATCACTTGTCAGTTGTAACATCAATCATTAGTGTGCAGAGGGGTGTTGTGCAGAGGGGTGCAGTGCAGACAGAGGGGTGTTGTGCAGTGCAGACTGCTGAGGGGTTTGTGCAGTGCAGACTAGAGGGGTTTTGTGCAGTGTAGACGGGTGCATAGGGGCAGTGGCATACCTAGCGTAAGGCAGCCCTCGCTGCCGCTTAGGGGAACGGGCGGCAGCGGGGGCGCCGGGCCCTGGCACCCGCTAACCCTGCGGGGGATCTGCAGGGAGCGCACCGCTAGGCAATAAAACTGCAGTAAAAAACACAGAAAAAAAAGCAGCGCTCACACTTAATAATGAGTGAATCAAATGAATTACAATTGTATCTTATTTTAATTATATATATATATATATATATATATATATATATATATATATATATATATATATATATATAAAATAAACCATGCATGAATTGCATGTGATTGCATGCACAAATAAACAACATTAAATATACACAAAATGATAAAAAAAAGTGAAATAACCCATATACTATGGAGGTTAAGTTAAAATCATATTTGATAACCAGATGTCACATGGAATGGAAGTTCCCAATTCGGGATGGAGGTAAATAACCCGCACTGTCCGCACAACATTTAGGTCCCAAATGGATGGAGTCCAATAAACAGCAATTGTTATCCTAAGTGCCTGCCGAGGGAGTGGCTGATGTTGGTAGCCTACTTTCAACCTCGTGGCAGGTGGTATCCAATGTTGTAGGAATTTGGCTGAAGACTTCCAGTTGTTAGGGATGCCATGGTCAGAGAAATAAGCAGGTGAGTCCTCCAATGTACTCCCAGGATCTGGAATAAGGCAGCACTGATGCGTTTCACTGGACTAGCGCCAGCTTTGTCAACCTTGTTTGTGTGCACTGCACCCATAGTATGTTTTACCCATTTTTTTTACAAGCTAAGGGTGCGTAGGTGGGCCCAGGGACAATTCCATCTCGCACCTCTTTTTTTTGCCAGTATGTGCTTTCTGAGGACTACTTTTTCGAACTGCCACCCTGTCTGCTGCTGCAGTGACACGCCTAGATGAGCCCACGTGTTTACGCCGCACACCTGTGTGGCTTAGCATAGTTATCCAGCTATCTCGGTGCAACCTTTTGCCCTAAAAACAATATTGTGAGGTGTAAAGAAGTCAAAATTGTCTGGAAAGGGCTGTAAATTAATGTTATTGAGGTTAATATTACTCTAAGGACCATAAAAAAAAAAAAATCCAAATCCAAAGCTTTTCACAGACGTACGACAAAGCCATATCCAAATCCAAATCTTGGTGAAAAATCCAAATCCAAATCTTCGGCCCCGGGCGCTCATCCCTAATTCAAATTCATTTATTTTGCATAGTTTAGGTATATCAGGTTGGTTTGCAATGCACATTTAGTTTTCTAATGGAGAAAACCATGTGCATTGCAGGTGTGGCAAATGTAATGTACAGAGGGCGGAATTTAATGCCGCCTGAGCTCAGCGGCAGTACAAGATGACCGCCGAACTTGGGCATTTTTTTGAAGGGGAAATAACTTACAAGGCATGGTTTTGCCTTGTAAGTTAATTCCCCTTTAAAAAAATGTCAGAGTTTGGTGGACATCTTGCACTGCCGCTGAGCTCAGGCGGCATTAAATTCCGCCCTCTGTACATTACATTTGTCACACCTGCAATGCTCGGGCGTTATGAAATTTATTGAGTTAGATCAGGGTTGCTGACTTTTTAATGCTCCTCTCCGGGAGAAGCCCGGAGAGGAGACTTTCCTTACCCGATCGGGGACGGGGCTTGACGGTGACATCATTAAGCCCCGCCCCCATTACGGGAAATAGTAGACATGACTGATATCCATGGAGGGGGCGGGGCTAAAATGACGCGGTTGTGCCATTTTAGCTCCGCCCCCTCCTCTGAGACCCGCGGATTGCGGCATTTACATGCCGCGATTCAGGGGGCTCAGGAGGGTCCCCCAGATTCCGGGAGGGTTGCCCACCCTTCCGGGGGCCGGGAGGGGGACCCGATTTTCGGGAGACTCCCGCAAATTCCGGGAGGGTCGGCAACCCTGAGTTAGATTTGGGTGAGTTATTTTGTTTCTGTGCAGGGTAAATACTGGCAGCTTTATTTTTACACTGCAATATAGATATCGTTTTGAAGTACACACTCCACCCAAATCTAACTCTCTCTGGACATTTTACATCAGCCCCACCTGCAGTGCACATGATTTTGTCCACTAGCAAACCAAGGGGGGTGATTCAGGTTGGTTTTCAAAAGCAAACTGTAATGGACAAAACTCTGGCCCTTATTCTGATTGAGTCGGATGGCTCCGAATGCGAATGGTTGGTGTTTGCGCATGTGCAGAGGCATATTTGCGCATGTGCGAATGCCTCACACGTCTGAACACGGCGTGAGATCCGTGCAGAAAATGATCGTACGGAACCATCCGAGCAGAGGGTGGAGAGGGGCTTGAAGGGCTGATTTTGCTCATTACCATATGCATACGCCCTGCATTTCATGGGCGTTGCCATGAAAACGCTGGGCGTACATATGGTAATCTAGCCGTGACAAACGTGTTTGGGGCGGACATATGACATAGTCGGATGCCAGCTGCCCGCCCATATGCCTGCTTTTGCACGGAGAAATGACCCGAGTGGTCTGGAGCACTCGGTGCTGCCAGACCACTCGATCCAGCATTCGATGGTCGATGACGATCTAATGATGAGGAGGTTCCCAGAGATGGAGGAGGTGTTCACATGAAAAATCCACTCGCGGTCCGTTTGGTCGGCGTCTTACCGCATTCAGACGGTGTGAGAGATCCGTACAGAAGGCGGGGCTAAGAACACTTGGTTCCTGTCCGAAAATACGCATCCTTCCAATTCAACTAGAATAAGGGCCTATGTGAACTGCAGGTGGGGCTGACATGTGCAGAGAGAGTAAGATTTGGGTGGGATGTGTTCAAATTGAAATCTAAATTGCAGTGTAAGAATAAAGCAGCCAGTATTTACTCTGCACAGAAACAAAAGTAACTCTCTCTGCACATGTTACATCAGCCCCACCTGCAGTGCACATGATTTTGTCCATTAAAGAAGGAGTTTGCTTTTGAAAACCAACCAGAATCACTCCTTGTATCCTACAGATGCCGTAAAAGATAAAAGTTCACGGCATACAAAACAGAAACCTCATAGTTACAGTTAACACAAGAGAAAATGAAGTAATTCAATTAGTTTCAAGTGTTATTTTTTATATGAATAGATCTGCAAAGGTGATTGTCATCATTCCAAAATTAATTTTGAAAACATATTTGAGTAGAGGAAAAGTGCAATTTATATGTATTTTGGTTGGGTTTCATGCCTGACTTTGGAAAATCTGACTTAATGCTACGCTTGCAGAACTTTATCTTACATATCTAGGAATTTCCTTGTCCAATAACCCAAGCTAAAAATGTAACTATAATTATAGACCAATTTACATAGTTTTCCAATTTCATATATAAATACAGATTCCAAGCAGACCAGCACTCCTCCCTCAATGTGTAAGGGTCTCAATTACTATTACCATTCATGAGCACTTTGTAGACTCCACTTATACTGTAACTGTATGTTTAAAAATTTGTGTTTTGGGGAAAGGTGATCCCCGATAAGTGTTAGAGTCAAACAGGGCAGCTGCGCAAGGAGGTGAAGGAGTTGTACCCCTTTTTACACCAATCCGGTGGACATATTACAGTCCCAAAATGCACCACATTCAAAGAAGAGCGCCAATCCAGAATTTAGTGTAAAACGTCAAACTTTATTTGCGATCTACGCTGTTTGGGCATCAGCCCGTCTTCAGAGGACACACAGTGTGTCCCAAAGATGGGCTGATGCCCGAAACGGCGTAGACCACAGATAAAATTTTACCTTTTACACTAAGTTCCACAAACGCGCTAAAAAAGGCAGAAAACTATAAACAATATATTGAAAGGCAGCCTACAGTATCTCACATGGTTTCCAGTTGGTGGAGAAACAGATACAGTAGGATACAAAGAGACAATTGTAAGATGGCGCCCAATGTTATAGTGCTTATTTAGAACAGCCCTATAGGGTCAACAACAATAAGCAATCCAGAAAGTCCTTGTTTGTATTGATTTTCATTAAAAAGTCTTTTAGTTCATAAAAGGTGATAAAATTCGACATGAAGATTTTTTTACAAACAGTATTATTCCTTCTTGTGGACATGGATGAAATTGAGTCAATGTAGAGAAGAGCCCAACACATTTCATCTACATCAGGGGTGGGGAACCTCAGGCCGGGGGCCGTATGCGGCCCCCATAGCCGGTCTGAGTGGCCCTCCCACCAGCCCGGCGGCTTCGCTGGGAGTCAAGTACAGGGGAATTCTCACTTGAGGTGGTATTCCTCTTAATCAACAGCAGCCGGAGACTGTCAGTCCTATTCAGCGGCAGCCGCCGGAGCGTGGGACTACTGCAGCAGGACAATTTGTAGGAGAAATTTTTACATATGGCCCCCGAAGGATGTTTTCCCTATACAAACGGCCCTTGGCACAAAAAAGTTTCCCCACCCCTGATCTACATGAACACTCGAACACAGAAGCATGGTAAAGAATTACAAAGGAGGTGCTTCACAAAAAATTGAAGTATTTCAATGTTTGGTTTTCAACAATCTTTAAATCAATATTAGCTGCCTTTGATAGGGTTCACTTATAAAAGGGGTTTTAATGGTCCTTGTGCAGTATGTGAGTGAATGGCTTAGTGGTCCTAAGCCAAAATTCTATGGAACAAATGCCAAGGATGGACTTTAGATTAATACAGCATCAGTAAAAAATCCAAAGTGGACAGATAATCAATAGGACCATACACAATCAGACAATGTACCATTGGAGATGTGTTCTAATTTGGGCAGTACGGATGGTGTAGTGGTAGCATTACAGCCTCACAGCACTGAGTGCATGGGTTGGAGTCCCACCATGGCCCTAACTGTGCGGAGTGTGTATATTCTCTCTGTACTTGCGTGGGTTTCCAACGGGTACTCTGGTTTCCTCCCACATTCCAAAAATATACTGGTAGGTTATTTGGCTCATAACAAAAATTAACCCCAGAATGTCTGTGTGTGTGTGTGTGTGTGTGTGTATATGTGGTAGGGAATATAGATTGTAAGCTCCACTGGGGCAGGGACTTACATGAATGTTCAAATATTCTCTGTACAGCGCTGCGAAATATGTGTGTGCTGTATAAATAACTGTTAATAAATAATAAATAGATAATGTGTAGCTCTGTCTGCAAATGCAGTTGGATTTTGCAGTGTAAATGATTGCAGCTTTTAAAAACCTGGAACTTTCTTACAAAATCTCTCACTTTCTGAATCTCTCATCCTATTAAATTTCACCCTCTGTATCTAATAATCCACACCCAATGCAGGAACATGAACCTATTGCTGACACTTCTCTATTGCAGTTGGAGCAGGCAAAATATTTAAATAAAAGTTGTCGTGTATTGTGTGCTCCCTTCTGGAAGCTGGAATATACATTTATATTTCAACAGTTTTCGATTTTTTTTCCACTGAGAATGTCTTATTTGGGTGTGGTGTAGCTCACAGATAATGTATAGGTTGACATCAGAAGGTCAGCATTGACAAAAGGTCTATACGGAAAAGGTCAACCCATGAAAATGTTGACACGAGTATTTCACATGTTTATGTCAGTGCCACCTAAGCATGTGGACCTCCAATTAGCGTATCATGCTTCGGGCCTGGTGCCTCGCTCCGCTTCTGCTGGGTTTGGCACACTTAAGATTCACAATCAGAAGGCGGGATGTTCTAACATCTGCAGCCCTCTAACACCCCCCTTCGCCGGGTACCGCATTGCTAATAATCGCATATGCTCTAAAATATGCCATTATTAACACAAGGGACAGCTTTTGTGATAAGAGCTGTCCCCTGCGATGGGGCCTGAGACCTGGGAGTCCATGTGCGCATGCGCAGAGCGCCGGAGCCAGCCGCAGGGCATGCTGGGAGGGATCCGTGATGGATCCCTCACACAGCGCTGCGGGGTAAGAAGCCCATAGGCTTCCTAGGCTTTTGCTGGCGATTCCCTCCGCAGCGCTGACACTGCAGAAGGGGGGTTAGAGCATACAGAAATGCGGTAAAAACCCCAATAACTGTGTTTTTACCGCATTTCTGGTTTAGAGCATCCCGCCCAGAGTCCTTGTGGAGGGCAAAATAAAAAGTACAAAATATGAAAAAATTCATGAAAAACTCATGTTGCCTTTTTCCAGCATCCACCATTACCATATTGACCTATTGCTTGTGTCAACTTTTTGTCAGTGTTGACCTTTTGGTGTTGAGCTATTGACATTGTCAGCCATCCAGTTACCACTTATTTCTTGAGATTCAACAGGCAATGAACAGGTGCCCAGGTCTGTGTGCTCTGTTCCTTTAGCCAGAACAAGCAATTCACATAGTGTTCACTCTGTTCTAGGTGCATCGTGTATGACCGGCAAAAACAGGATCCATGAACTGTAAGCACTGTTCTTGAAGAACAAGAAATATACAATGTAATTAACTGGCATCTAACACCATTATGTCTCAATTCTTAGTGGCACAACCGAGGTGTTGAGGGAGCGGGGGTGGTTGACTTGATGGAATGGGCAAAAAAACATAACATTTTACTAAGTTATGCAGAAAAGGCATAAAAAGACCTCTGAGCCCAAGTTATTACCTTATGGTAATGCTGGAACCCATAGGACTATTGTGGCGGTTTGTGCATATGCTGAAGCTCGTGTTCTGAGATATTCCCAAAAATGGGTAACTTTGCATCTCTGTTGTATTCAAAAATTCACCATCTGTGTCCGTGACCCGACAAATTCAGAACAAGCTCTATAGTACAGGTAGCATAGTTACATAGGTAACATACAGTATATGAAGACACCGTGGTCCCGCCTCAGGCACAGGCTTACTGACGTCCTGATCAGAGGTCTCTTCCATCACCATAGTGACTGACAAGCTAAAAAGTACGGAAGGCTGGAAGAGGCAAAAGCGTGCTAGTAGCAAAAGCATTGAATAAATTGGAATACATGATAGCAAGTAACAGAAACATAATAGCAAATGGCAGTGTAAGCCCGCTCAAAGCAAATGCTTCGAAAGCTTATAGATGTAGTTTCATTTGCTGCAAACAGATGGCAGTGTTTCGGAGTCACACAGACACTAGACATTAATATAGTTGATAAATATATTATATATATCAGCGCCAAGTCTAATCAAACAGAAGGATTATGAAAGGTATAAAATATTGTTATCTACAAAACACTCCCCTTCCACACCACAGGGTGTCAGCGCGAGATCAAAAAAAAAATATTTATTTTTATACAGTTAAAGGAAGGGTTACGAAAACAATCAATGTATAAAATATCACCTATAATTAATATAGACTAAAAATTCGGAAGAGTAATTCAAATTAGCATAAATAGTTAAGAGCAGGAACAATTCATGGAGGATAAACTAGCACTTGTAAAAAAGTTATAAAAGTGAATCGCTTAGCTTAGTAATGGAAGTGAAGTCTCAGAAGCTACTGGGTAACACTTGATCCCCTACTAGTGGGACCTCTCAACCTTAATACCACCATAATAGTGTTATATAGGGGTTTATTCTAGTTCATTCTTTCTGACAAAACCCTTTTTAGATGGACAAAACCATGTGCACTGCAGGGGGGCAGATGTAACATGTGCAGATAGAATTAGATTTGGGTGAGTTATTTTGTTTCTGTGCAGGGAAAATACTGACTGCTTTATTTTACACTGCAATATAGATCTCACTTTGAAGAAAAACCCCACCCAAATCTAATTCTCTCTGCACAAGTTACATCTGCCCCACCCGCAGTGCACATGGTTTTGTCCATCTAAGAAGGATTTTGTCAGAAAGAATGAACTAGAATAACCCCCATAGTGCCCTATTACAAAAATGTTCTGATCATTTCTGTCTGTCCACATTTCATATAGACATTAATGAATTTTTCATGTATAAAATATTTATTAAAATATAAAGCAATAAATGTTTTATACATGAAAAATTCATTGATGTCTATATGAAGTGTGAAAAGACAAAAATTATCAGAAAATTGTTGTAATAGGGCACTACTGTATATAACACTATTGTGGTGGTATTAAGGTTGAGAGGTCCCACTAGTAGGGGATCCAGTGTTTTTAGCGACCGCCCTATAACCAGCACTAGCGAAAGTTTAGAGATTTTGAAGATAATTTTTTGGGGACTATAGCGACAATAGTGTTCATACCTACTAGTGAAATCAATACATGGATTTGTAAAAAAATATCAGCGTAAACCGTGACATTTTCACTGCAAATACAGTTTCCTCAGTGCCACCTCTTTCTACAACATAGGCATACAGTGCCTTGAGAAGGCACCAGAGCAGTTATACTTCCGAAATATATATATATATATATAATACAGCAGTAGTGCCGGCACACGCTGAAAGTAAAGTCGGAGTCACGTCATAGATGCCAACGTTTCGAAGCTCTTTTATTACGCTTCTTCTTCAGGACAGGAATACAAACATAATGATACATACGGTCAATATATACCTGTATACCTCCACGCCCTCACTTACCTGTTCCCGCGCTCTGTCAGCCACACCACCGACGTCATCAGCACCTGCCTGTAGTGTAAGCCAATGCACGCAATGCGCACTATTGGCATCACTCATTGACAGGGCTAACGCACGTCACGTGGGCGGCAAAAACGTCACGCCGGTAACTAGGATACTGGGTTAGTGTACGGAAGCTAGACATTTTTATACCAACAAGACAGTGCATAGTAAAAACAATAATAAATATAAAAGCCAACATACAAAAATATCACCTAAGTGTAAATGAAAAACAATATACAAAAACAAGAAACAAGGAAAGAAATGTTTAAGCAAAAAATAGAGATCGCTAATATGTCATAATAGAATGTAACAGTCGACACATAGAAAAGTCGACATATGGAAAAATCAATGACAGGAGAATAAATATGCTTAAATAGGTTGCTACAATACTGTCAAACGAAATCAAATGAAACAATGTAACCCAGCAGACTCATTGAGCCCTTTAGGCGCCAATGTATTTAGTCTGTGGATCCATCGAGCTTCACATCGAAGTAGCTTTAAGCCACGATTACCCCGTCGTAGACTACTGGGTACGTGGTCAATAATAATGTATTTCAATGCGGGTATGGAATGTTAAGCAAGTAGAAAATGGCGAGCGACCGGTTGGTCACTCCGCCCAGTCTCCAATGCTGCTTTGATAGAGGACCTGTGTCCTGCCATCCTTTCACGTAGGGTACGCTCAGTTTTACCGACATAGTTAAGTCCGCAGGGACACGTAATAAGGTATACTATAAAACGTGTCATGCAGGACACCCTATGTCGGATCTGATAGCGTCTCCCGCTGAAAGGATGGCAGAAAGAATCAGATACAGTAAGAGCTCGGCACGTTATACAACCGAGGCAACGAAAACAACCTGGCTGTTGGGAAAGAAATTGCTCGCTACCAGATTGCTGTAGACGAGCCACATCCGTCTTAACCCCTTCCTGACAGAGCCAGTTTTTGCGTTCCTGACAGAGCCCTTTTTTTCAAATCTGACATGTCTCACTTAAGTGGGGATAACTTTTTTTTGCTTTTACTTTTCCCAGTGATTTTGAGATTGTTTTTTCGTGACACATTGTACTTCAAATTAGTGGTAAATTTGGGTCAATACAGTCTGTGTTTTTTTGTGAAAAATACCAAAATGTCGTAAAAAAATGGAAAATTTAGCAATTTGCAAAATGTTAAATTTTCTGCTTGTGAGACAAATAATCATACCACTCAAAATAGTTAATAACTAACATAGACCATATGTCTACTTTATGTTGACATCATTATTTCAACTTCCTTTTAATTTTTTTGGACACTAGGAGGCTTACAATATGAATAGCAAATTCTCAAATTTTCAAGAAAATTTCAAACACTGATTTTTTTAGGGACCAGTTCAGTTCTGATGTGACTTTGAGGGACTTGTATGTGAGACACCCCCATAAATGATACCATTTCAAAAACTGCACCCCTCACAGTATTCAAAACAGCATTTTGGAAGTTTTTTAACCCTTTAGGTGTTTCACAGGAATTAAAACAAAGTGTAGGTGAAATTTCAAAATTTCATTTTTTTTGCAGATTTGCAATTTGAATACATTTTTCTAAGGAACACAGTACATTTTACTAGAGAAATGTGACTAAAAATTGATTCCCCCAATTCTTTTGTTTTCATAAATATCCTATATGTGGCCCTAGTGTGCACGTTGACCAAACCACAGGCTTCATAATAGAAGGAGCACCTACTTGATTTTGGAGCCTCCTTTTTATGAGATTATTTTTTAGGCACCATGTAGGTTTCTAGGCACCATAAGATGCTAAAAGTTAGGAACCCCCCCACAAGTGACCCCATTTTGCAAACTACACCCCTCAGGGAATTCATCTAGGGGTATAGTGTACATTTCAAACCCCCAGGGGTTTCACCAATTTTGATACAAGTGGGCAGTGAAAATGAAAAATTACATTTTTTTACACAAAAATGCAGTTCTGGCTCAAAATTTTTCATTTTCAGAAGGTATGAAGGAGAAAAAGCACCCCAAAATATGTGCCCCATTTTCTCCCGAGTACGGCAATGCCTCACATGTGACCAAAAAATACCAGTTGGGTGCATGGCAGGACTCAGAAGGGAAGGAGTGATTTTTGGATTTTGCAGCTCAGATTCTGGTGGAATTTTGGTGGGTGCTATGTCGCATTAGCAAGACCCCCCAAGCACCAATACAGTGGAACCCCCCCACAAGTGACCCCATTTTGCAAACTACACCCCTCAGGGAATTCATCTAGGGGTATAGTGTACATTTCAAACCCCCAGGGGTTTCACCAATTTTGATACAACTGGGCAGTAAAAATGAAAAATTACATTTTTTTTACACAAAAATGCAGTTCTGGCTCAAAATTTTTCATTTTCAGAAGGTATGAAGGAGAAAAAGCACCCCAAAATCTGTGCCCCAATTTCTCCCGAGTACGGCAATGCCTCACATGTGACCAAAAAATACCAGTTGGGTGCATGGCAGGACTCAGAAGGGAAGGAGTGATTTTTGGATTTTGCAGCACAGATTTTGGTGGAATGAATGGTGGGTGCTATGTTGCACCAATACAGTGGAACCCCCCCACAAGTCACCCCATTTTGCAAAGAACACCCCTCAGGGAATTCATCTAGGGGTATAGTGTACATTTCAAACCCCCAGGGGTTTCACCAATTTCGATACAAGTGGGCAGTGAAAATGAAAAATTACATTTTTTTACACAAAAATGCAGTTCTGGCTCAAAATTTTTCATTTTCAGAAGGTATGAAGGAGAAAAAGCACCCCAAAATATGTGCCCCAATTTCTCCCGAGTACGGCAATGCCTCACATGTGACCAAAAAATACCAGTTGGGTGCATGGCAGGACTCAGAAGGGAAGGAGTGATTTTTGGATTTTGCAGCTCAGATTCTGGTGGAATTTTGGTGGGTGCTATGTCGCATTAGCAAGACCCCCCAAGCACCAATACAGTGGAACCCCCCCACAAGTGACCCCATTTTGCAAACTACACCCCTCAGGGAATTCATCTAGGGGTATAGTGTACATTTCAAACCCCCAGGGGTTTCACCAATTTTGATACAAGTGGGCAGTGAAAATGAAAAATTACATTTTTTTACACAAAAATGCAGTTCTGGCTCAAAATTTTTCATTTTCAGAAGGTATGAAGGAGAAAAAGCACCCCAAAATATGTGCCCCAATTTCTCCCGAGTACGGCAATGCCTCACATGTGACCAAAAAATACCAGTTGGGTGCATGGCAGGACTCAGAAGGGAAGGAGTGATTTTTGGATTTTGCAGCTCAGATTCTGGTGGAATTTTGGTGGGTGCTATGTCGCATTAGCAAGACCCCCCAAGCACCAATACAGTGGAACCCCCCCACAAGTGACCCCATTTTGCAAACTACACCCCTCAGGGAATTCATCTAGGGGTATAGTGTACATTTCAAACCCCCAGGGGTTTCACCAATTTTGATACAAGTGGGCAGTGAAAATGAAAAATTACATTTTTTTACACAAAAATGCAGTTCTGGCTCAAAATTTTTCATTTTCAGAAGGTATGAAGGAGAAAAAGCACCCCAAAATCTGTGCCCCAATTTCTCCCGAGTACGGCAACGCCTCACATGTGACCAAAAAATACCAGTTGGGTGCATGGCAGGACTCAGAAGGGAAGGAGTGATTTTTGGATTTTGCAGCACAGATTTTGGTGGAATGAATGGTGGGTGCTATGTTGCACCAATACAGTAGAACCCCCCCACAAGTCACCCCATTTTGCAAAGTACACCCCTCAGGGAATTCATCTAGGGGTATAGTGTACATTTCAAACCCCCAGGGGTTTCACCAATTTTGATACAAGTGGGCAGTGAAAATGAAAAATTACATTTTTTTACACAAAAATGCAGTTCTGGCTCAAAATTTTTCATTTTCAGAAGGTATGAAGGAGAAAAAGCACCCCAAAATATGTGCCCCAATTTCTCCCGAGTACGGCAATGCCTCACATGTGACCAAAAAATACCAGTTGGGTGCATGGCAGGACTCAGAAGGGAAGGAGTGATTTTTGGATTTTGCAGCACAGATTTTGGTGGAATGAATGGTGGGTGCTATGTTGCACCAATACAGTAGAACCCCCCCACAAGTCACCCCATTTTGCAAACTACACCCCTCAGGGAATTGATCTAGGGGTATAGTGTACATTTCAAACCCCCAGGGGTTTCACCAATTTTGATACAAGTGGGCAGTGAAAATGAAAAATTACATTTTTTTACACAAAAATGCAGTTCTGGCTCAAAATTTTTCATTTTCAGAAGGAATGAAGGAGACAAAGCACCCCAAAATGTGCCCCAATTTCTCCCGAGTACGGCAATGCCTCATGTGTGACCAAAAAGTGGCAGGACTCAGAAGGGAAGGAGTGATATTTGGATTTTGCAGCACAAATTCTGGTGGAATGATGGTGGGTGCTATGTCGCATTAGCAAGACCCCCAAAGCACCAATACAGTGGAACCCCCCCACAAGTGACCCTATTTTGCAAACTACACCCCTCAGGGAATTCATCTAGGGGTATAGTGTACATTTCAAACCCCCAGGGGTTTCACCAATTTTGATACAAGTGGGCAGTGAAAATGAAAAATTAAATTTTTTTACACAAAAATGCAGTTCTGGCTCAAAATTTTTCATTTTCAGAAGGTATGAAGGAGAAAAAGCACCCCAAAATCTGTGCCCCAATTTCTCCCGAGTATGGCAATGCCTCATATGTGACCAAAAAATACCAGTTGGGTGCATGGCAGGACTCAGAAGGGAAGGAGTGATTTTTGGATTTTGCAGCTCAGATTCTGGTGGAATGTTGGTGGGTGCTATGTGGCATTAGCAAGACCCCCGAAGCACGGTGAAATGATGAACCTAATAATCCATAGATGTGTGGTATATTTTAAAACACTCCTTTATACATAGGCCGGGTTTGTCGGGGCAAGTTTCACAGTGGAAAATAGTTTCCTTTCTTATTCCCTTTTTATAGCAAACTTTGCACCTTTTTTGTGTCCTGCCCTTTCTTGCAGTGGAGGGGATTTCGTTCGGAAAATGCTGCCCTGGTACAATACGGGGGCCAGTACTAGAAGTACTGGGGCCCTCTGCCTGCTGGTTCCCAAATACTAGGCCCTTTATGACTTCCTCTTGAAAGTGCATAAATGTCCCCCTCTGGCCGGTAGAACGGAATAGCACGTAAGCGTTATACAGTGCCATCTGGATGATATACACGGCCAGCTTCTTGTACCAGATTTTTGTTTTCCGCAGGGCACTGTACGGCTTCAGTACCTGATCTGAAAGATCCACTCCGCCCATGTACCTATTGTAATCCAGGATACAATAAGGTTTTGAGGTGTGGGTACTGGTACCTCGTACAGGGACGGAGGTGGTACTGTCTCCGTGAATTGTTGTCAGTATAAGGACATCCCTCTTGTCCTTATATTTGACCAACAACATATTTTCGGTGCATATTCCCCTGCTTTCACCCCTTCTCATTACTTGGGCAATGTGCGTTTTTGGGAGGCCTCTTTGGTTCTTGCGCACAGTACCGCAAGCTGCTGTACCTCTTGAACCAAGGGCCTTAAACAGGGGGATGCTAGTGTAAAAGTTATCCACATAGAGGTGATAACCTTTATCCAGGAAGGGGTGCACTAAATCCCAGACAATTTTTCCACTAACACCTACGAGGGAGGGGGGGCATTCTGGCGGTTCAATTCTTGAATCCTTCCCTTCATATACCCTAAACCTGTGAGTGTACCCTGAGGTGCTTTCACACAGCTTATACATTTTTATGCCATACCTTGCCCTCTTACTGGGAAGGTACTGGCGGAATTTAACCCTTCCTTTAAAATGTATAAGGGACTCGTCTATGCAAATGAATTTATCTGGGATGTACATCTCTTCAAATTTGGCACTGAAATGATCAATGACCGGCCTGACTTTGAATAGCCGGTCAAAGGTGGGATCATCTCTGGGTGGGCACTGTGCATTATCGTTGTAATGCAAAAATTTAAGGATCGTCTCAAATCGAGCCCGGGGCATGGCCATACGGTAAAATGGGGTGCTGTACAGAACATCTGTACTCCAATATTGCCTAATTTCTGGCTTTTTTACTATGCCCATATGAAACACCAGACCCCAAAACGTCATCATCTCTACTGCATCTACAGGGGTCCACCTAGCAAATGATGACGTGGGGTTTTGAGCAATAAACTGCTGGGCATATAAATTAGTTTGGTCCACCATTAAATTTATAAAATCATCAGAGAAAAATAATTTGAAAAAGTCAATTTCTCTGAGACCTGTGGAATCAAATTGGATTCCTGGCATGGCCAAAAACTCAGGAACCTGGGGCTCAAAATTGTCTGGTGGTGGGGTCCATACGAGATCAATTATTGGGGGGGGGTGTCTCAGCTGCTCTACGGGGGCGTCTTTGAGGGGGTCCCTCATCACCAGAGGAGGAAGAGGAGCTTAAGGCGAATCCTTCAAATTCCCCGCTTGCATCACTGGCTGTGTCAGAGTCAGAAGCAAGCATGGCATATGCCTCCTCCACTGAATACATTCTTCTGGATGACTGGGATGACATTTGGGATGACATTTGGGATGCCATTTTTATTTTTGTGTTACTGGTAGTGAAATGTTTCAACACGTGTATAGTGTAGGGGGGGGTACAAACTTTATTTCAACCAGGGGGGTATGTAGTGTGTAGTGTGTATGTAGTGCAGAAAAAAAAAATACTTTATACAAAAAAAAAAAAAATGAAGGGGTTTAAAAAAAAAAAAAATTGAAGGGGTTAAAAAAAAAAAAAAAAGGTCCTGCGCCAAAAATTGAGCACAGATGTTGGTCAGTAACGTCCGTCACTGAACAGCGCTCAAAGGCAACAGGAATTTGATCAAAAAAAAAAAAAATAGATCAACCCTGTGCCGAAAAAGATGATCAGTGATGTACGTCACTGATCAGCGCACAGCGGCCACAGGACACCCCCAAAATCACAGTGTGTGTAAAAAAAAAATTAAAAAAATTAAAAAAAGACCCCAAAAGGTGATCAGTGATGCGACACTGATTACCAGTGAGGGGCAGCAGGTGCACAACCTTTGGTGCAACTGACAGTGCAACTGGCAGGTATATATAAAAAAAAAAAAACCTCTGCACCCCTAAAAAGTTGCTGATCACCTCAGATATAGTGATCAGCACAAAAGGCGGGGGCAGCAGACACAAAATTTAGCACTCTCTATCACTCTCTGTCACTATCTCTCTCTATCTCTCTCTATCTCTCTCTATCTCTCTCTATCTCTCTCTATCTCACTATCTATCACTCTATGACACTGCAGCAGCAGCACTGACAGTTATATATATGAAAAATAACCCCTGCACCCCCAAAAAGTTGCTGGGGGTGCACAAAAGGGGGGCAGCAGACAAAATATAGCAGTCTCTATCACTCTCTGTCACTATCTCTCTCTATCTCTCTATCTCTCACTATCTATCACTTTATGACACTGCAGCAGGTATATATATATATATAAAAAATACCCTGCGCCCCCAAAAAGTTGCTGATCAGTTAATTTATACTGATCAGCACAAAAGGGGGGGCAGCAGTCAGTTATATAAAAAAATATATAGCACGATCTGTCTCTATCTCTCTCTATCTCTCTCTATCTCTCTCTCTCTATCTCTCTCTATCTCTCTATCTATAACTCTATTACACTGCAGCAGCACAAAATATAGCACTCTCTGTCACTAGGCCTCTCTATCTCTCTCTCTCTATCTCTCTCTCTCTCTAACTCGATGACACTGCAGCAGCACAACACAGCACAACACAGCACAGGATGTCACAAGATGAAGCAAGATCCCAAGCAGTGATCAGGTAAGTATTGAGCAAGGTTCTGGTCAGTAAATGGCGACAGCTGGGCACGGTGACCGCACTGCACGCTATTCCAGACCGGAATGGCGTCTGCAGTGTAGTCCCCGTTAGTTTAAACCCCCCTCCATGGCTGTGATTGGTCCGTCGGTCCGACGGACCAATCACGGCCTTTGGGGGCGGGCGGGGTGAGGTGGGGTGACACCAGTGTCACCCTTACACCCCGCGGTGATTGGTGCTGTACTTTACAGCACCAATCACCTCCGATCCCGTGTCACCGGCGAACGTTATTCGCCGGTGACACAGAAAACGCTGTAATTGGCTGTTCACACTGAACAGCCAATCACAGCGATCGCCGACGGGGGGGCGGCATCGCAGCCCCCCCTGGGCATGCAGGGACATGTCTGCTGTCAGGGACAGCAGACATCGTCCCTCTGTCACTGCGTCTCTAGACGCAGTGACAGTTAGAAGCCATGACGTATATATACGTCATGTGTCGGGAAGTACTTCCCGGCCATGACGTATATATACGTCAAATGTCGGGAAGGGGTTAACTAGGAGGTCACGAATGTTCCTCCCCCTTGTATAGCAGGACATAATGGAACAATCGCCCAAATGTACCGATGGGTCAGACCGTACAATCGGCCAATTTTTCTTGACAATGTGATTGATGTCAGTGCTTACTACATTAAAATGATTGACCCAAGGTAGTTTGCTGGCAGTGTCAGTGTCTTTAGGTCTATACGTAAGCAATTCACTGCGTTGCTTTGCTAAGGCTCGATCTTTTGCTGCAGTGAGAATCTCAATATCATAGCCTCTCTGGATAAATCTTTCAACCATGGTATCGATCTGCCGTTCCGCTTCACCAGCGTCACTACAGATCCTCATGGCTCGCAGGAATTGGGAATAGGGTAGCCCAAACTTCAAGGGTTTGGGATGGCAACTCCCTGCATGTAGCAGGGTATTGCGATCCGTATCCTTGCGAAACAATGTAGTTTTGATAGCACTCCCCTCAATGGAAACCAATACATCTAAGAAGGGCACAGATACAGGATTAACAGAACAAGTGAGTTTGATCGGACTCTTAGTTAAATTATGCTTATTGATAATGTCAAGAAAATGCTCCTCACTGCCACTCCAAATAAAGAACAGATCATCGATGTATCTGGTGTAGAACACAATACATCCAGACATATTGACGTCTGTGTAAAAAATATCTTTTTCAACCATGAGCATATACGCGTTGGCATAAGCCGGTGCGAAATTACTGCCCATGGAACAGCCGCTGATTTGGATATAAAACTGGTCGTCGTAAAGAAAGTAATTATGTGTTAAAGCCAGCTCCAATAAACACAAAACAAACTGTACATCAGGTCCATTATAACTGGGATTATCAACAAGTAATTGCTGTACAGCCATCAATCCCCCCTCATTGGGGATGACGGTGTACAGACTCGTGACGTCTACACTGCAAAGAAGAGATCCCACAGGGATGTCATGTATACCCAACAGTTGATTAATAAACGATGTAGTATCGAGAAGAAAGCCTGGGGAGGCTTGGATGCAAGGTTGTATGAGGGCATCTATATACGTGGCAACATTTTACAAGAGTGATCCCCTGGCTGCAATAATTGGGCGACCAGGGGGAGACTCCAACCGTTTATGAATCTTGGGTAGTGTGTACAGCAGCGGCACAGTGGGGTAAGGAACAATTAAAGCATTTGCTAACTCTGTGGTAATCTGCCCCTCACTGACCACAGAGTTAGCAAATGCGAGCAATTTCTTTCCCAACAGCCAGGTTGTTTTCGTTGCCTCGGTTGTATAACGTGCCGAGCTCTTACTGTATCTGATTCTTTCTGCCATCCTTTCAGCGGGAGACGCTATCAGATCCGACATAGGGTGTCCTGCATGACACGTTTTATAGTATAACTTATTAAGTGTCCCTGCGGACTTAACTATGTCGGTAAAACTGAGCGTACCCTCCGTGAAAGAATGGCAGGACACAGGTCCTCTATCAAAGCAGCATTGGAGACTGGGCGGAGTGACCAACCGGTCGCTCGCCATTTTCTACTTGCTAAACATTCCATACCCGCATTGAAATACATTATTATTGACCACGTACCCAGTAGTCTACGACGGGGTAATCGTGGCTTAAAGCTACTTCGATGTGAAGCTCGATGGATCCACAGACTAAATACATTGGCGCCTAAAGGGCTCAATGAGTCTGCTGGGTTACATTGTTTCATTTGATTTCGTTTGACAGTATTGTAGCAACCTATTTAAGCATATTTATTCTCCTGTCATTGATTTTTCCATATGTCGACTTTTCTATGTGTCGACTGTTACATTCTATTATGACATATTAGCGATCTCTATTTTTTGCTTAAACATTTCTTTCCTTGTTTCTTGTTTTTGTATATTGTTTTTCATTTACACTTAGGTGATATTTTTGTATGTTGGCTTTTATATTTATTATTGTTTTTACTATGCACTGTCTTGTTGGTATAAAAATGTCTAGCTTCTGTACACTAACCCAGTATCCTAGTTACCGGCGTGACGTTTTTGCCGCCCACGTGACGTGCGTTAGCCCTGTCAATGAGTGATGCCAATAGTGCGCATTGCGTGCATTGGCTTACACTACAGGCAGGTGCTGATGACGTCGGTGGTGTGGCTGACAGAGCGCGGGAACAGGTAAGTGAGGGCGTGGAGGTATACAGGTATATATTGACCGTATGTATCATTATGTTTGTATTCCTGTCCTGAAGAAGAAGCGTAATAAAAGAGCTTCGAAACGTTGGCATCTATGACGTGACTCCGACTTTACTTTCAGCGTGTGCCGCCACTACTGCTGTATTGAATTTGGTCCCTATATTGGGTTTCCTGGATGTGCACCACAGCTTTACTCATTTGATGGATGTGCTGCTCCATACAGACTATATATATATATATATATATATATATATATATATATACTAGGTGATTCATCGCGCCCTACGGGCGCTCTTCACACCGTCGTAAGGGGCTGCGCCCCCTTAATTTGTGAACATTTGTATATGAGAAAGATGGTTAGAATTGTATGACAGATGCCTGTATTGCAACTTGAGTTATAGGTGAAATGTGTTAAATAGAGAGCATATGATGTGGAAGGGGGTGTGTATTGTTTTGTTTAATTAAAAAGCGGTTACATAGAAAGATGTACATTGATAATGTGGATGGTACAGTGACATTTGTGGGTGTGGGGGGGGGATGTGTGTGCATGTTGTTTAGGTGTGTTTGTGTGCAATAGTATAGTAGGGTTTTTTTGAGTCAGCGGCTCCCCACTGGCGGAGGTCACAACACAGGAAAACAGGAGGCTGGGTAGTGATAGGGGTGTGTGGGCATAAGGGGGACTAAAGAGGAGGGTGGGAGATACTGTGCAGCTTCTGCCAGTGGGTGAGGGTCCAGTGTGGCAGTACAGGAGTACAGGATGGTGGCCATGAGTCAGTGTCTCCTCCTACTGGGTGGGAGTTAGTGTCCATTAGAGCAGGAGGCTGGGCTATGAGGCATGATAGGGGCATGTGGGCAAAACAGCGTCAGCGACTCCCCAGTGATGGAAGTTACGGTTCAGGAGAGCAGGAAGCTGGGTAGTGATAGGGGTGTGTGAGTATACGGGGGACTAAAGAGGGGCTTAGGGGTGCCGTGAATTGTGGGAGGGGCGCGGGGGGTGCCGTGAATCAAGGGAGGGAGGGGGCGCAGGTGTCCGCGAATCGTGGGAGAGGGCGGGGGTCTGCAAAGCGTGGGAGGGGGCGTGAATTGCGGGAGGGGGGGGTTGCAAATTGCGGGAGGGTGTGTGTGTGGGGGGTGACTTGAATCGTGGGAGGGGGGTGCGCGGGGGGTCCGTGAATTGCGGGAGGGGGGGGGCACGGGGCGCGATAAATTACCTAGTTGGTTATATATTCTTGTAGAAGGATGGTAGGACGGATTCAGTATTGAATCCCGGCGGTCGGGATCCCGGCGTTCAGAATCCCGACGCCGGAATCCCGACAGCCGAAATGCCGACAAGGGGGGGAACGTGGATCGCCCCCCCCCCCCTTGCGGGCTCGCTGCGCTCGCCACGCAGCGCTCGCCACGCAGCGGGCCCGGTGCCTCGCTACGCTTGGCACACTAATTTATTCTCCCTCCAGGGGTGTCGTGGACACCCCAGGAGGGAGAATGTGTCGGCATTTCGGCGGTCGGGATTCCGGCGTCGGGATTCTGAACGCCAGGATCCCGACCGCCGGGATTTTAACTGCATCCCGGTAGGATGTTGCTGTCATTCAGAAAGCATTTACATAAACAGTAATAGTAGCAGTAAAAGATCTGACTTAAAACACCTACAGTAAAACAGAACAGGTGTTATATATTATACAAAGAATTGGTTGGTGATGTGTAGGTTGACGTGCACATAATTGTCACTGGAAAAAAATTGCTACAAGAAAAAATCAACACAGAAAGGTCAACACATGTAAATGTTGACATAAGTGTGGCACTTCATTGGTGTCCATGTCAACACATGAGAATGAATATGAAAACATTCAAAAAAGAAAAATCTTCAAAAACTCATGTCAACCTTTTTTATTGTCGACCATAGCCGTGTCAGTGTTTTGCATGTGCCATTTAATCCTGGGGTTGCCGTGAATCGCGAGCGGGGGTGGGGGGGAGGGAGGAGGTGAGGGGTGTCCGCGAATCAAGGGAGGAGGGGTCGTGGGTGGATGCCGTGAATTGCGGGAGGGGGGGTGGTGTGGGTGCCGCGAATCGTGGGAGGGGGGGACGCGGGGGGTTGCAGTGAATCGTGGGAGGGTGAGTCGCGGGGGCGGGGGGTTTGCCGCAATGACAGGAGGGGGGGTCAGGGGGGGGAATCGCGGTAGGGGCGGTCGCGGGGGGTGGGGGGTACCGCGAACCGCGGGAGGGGGGGCCCGGGGGGTTGGCGCAAATCGTGGGAGGGGGGGTCGTGGGGTGGGGCCACAAATTGCGGGAGTGGTCGCGAATTGCAGGGGGTGTGCTGCGAATCGCGGGAGGGGGGTCGCCGGGGGGTGCCGCGAATCGCCACAAGAAAAAATCAACATAGAAAGGTCAACACATGTAAATGTTGACATAAGTGTGGCACTTCATTGGTGTCCATGTCGACACATGAGAATGAATATGAAAACATTGAAAAAGTGAAAAATAAATCTTCAAAAACTCATGTCAACCTTTTTCATTGTCGACCATAGCCATGTCAGTGTTTTACATGTGCCATTTAATCGTGGGGTTGCCGTGAATGGGGGGGGGGGGTGCATACCCCCCAACATGACCCTCTCAAGGAGGGATACATTGCTCTGTTTCTGGACTTTCTTCTTAATTTATGGATTACCATCACCTGTGCTTAAACACCTTTCTTATTAATTACCCTGTATAAAACAGGTGATGACAATCATATATTAAGATGGAAGTCCACAAACAGAGCATTCTGTCCCTCCTGGAGAGGGTCATGTTGGGAGGTATGGAGGTGTGGGGCGCTCACCTGGTGTGTATGGTGAGTAGCTGTGTCTTTGCTGTGTAACATGGAGAGGCAGAGGGTGTCTGCTCTGGCACTGTGGGCTCACTGGGCTGGTTCTCTGTCATGTGAGTCAGTCATGTGAGTCAGAGGCTCCACCCAGCGTTACAGCTTCAGACACACTTTGAGTGACAGATGTAGCCAAATATATAAGATATATATATATCAGTATAGGATATAATAATCCAATGAGGGCACTCACCACAGTCTTGTAATGTGCGGATACATATCTGGTAATTGGAGAGACTAAAGGAGCCCATACACGGTCCGTTGTGTATGGCTCCGTTCTGTACTATGCGATGCGCGCTCCCGCGCATCACATAGTACGGTACAAAAAGTATGTGCTGCACATACTTTTTGTACTAGCTACACATCGGATCGGATCGCAGTGCATGCACACTGCATGCACTAGGGATCCGATCCGATGTGTGCTGTTTAAGCACACAACGGATCCGATTAACGGACCGTGTATGGGGGGCATTATACTGATATTTCTATCCCACAAGCGACAGACCCATAACAGGGTTCCAAATCCAAGTGCAGGACTGGTAACTATAAATGCCTCTTAGCCTCGAGTAAAAGAACTGCAAATATAGCCTCAAACTAATTTTTCATATAAAGCTGCAACTTTTACCACTTTTATATGTTATGTGTTGTATGTCCTGTCTGTTTGTAGAAATTATTGTGCACAACTGTCTTTATGTATGAATTATTATATGTGTGATTTTAATAAATATTTCCACTTTACCTAAATCCATTGTATTCTAATTACTGAACAGGACTGCGCTTCTTAAAGCGACATATACCTTGGGTTCTGTCGCTTATTTCCATTTTTGTAATGAAATAATTTAATTAGGGTACATCACCATTACATGTATTAGTTTTAATCAATAATCTCCTTATTGGCGGGTAAGTTGAACTCAGGGTATATATAGTCATCATTGCATAGATACTGTAGACACATGAGGGCTCAATTAGATGCAACTTGCGTCTTAAAGAATGTATAAGAATGATGTGCCAAAAAATGTGTAATGTATAAAATGCCGTGCCAAAAAATGCATACTTAAATGTGTATGTTTAGCATGTCATAATAAGTCTGACTTAAAATATACCTTGTTAACATTATTAAACGATAAAGTCGCAATTTCATGATAACATGTAATAAAATACAAGCACACTGATAACCCTCATGTAGTGTTTTATGACTCCAGAGGGAATCCTACGGTAGTCCATACACATAAAAGTTATCTAAGCAACAGCAACTACATGAAGTACTGCAAATCTGATTAAGTACTATATACCGGAGGGGTCACTATGCTATCACCCAATCAGTAGTGGTTAGATTAGGGGTAAGTACCGGCACTCCACCTGCTGTGTAAATATACATTAGGGCATGCAAAAACAGTATCAGTGCATGCTGGGATGTGTAGTTCCACGCAAGCCTACCCCTGAGCTCAATAGTGTTACTGTTGTTATCATAATCATGTATCTTTGCACAAGGCTTCCATTTTCTGTAAATAGATTACTTTGCAAAAGTATATCTGGGGATGTATTAAAGGTGAGATTCAATTACATGTGAGGTGAATTGCATGTTGTATTAACACCGCTAAGGAGCGAACACCTAGTCAGATAGTCTGTCATTTTTGCCCGCACCTCCAATACAATATAGGCCCTTATTCAGATCTGATCACAGTACAAATTTGTTCTCAATATGGGCGAAACCATGTGCACTTTGTAGGTGTGGCTTATAAAACATGTGCAGAGAGAGTTACATTTTGGTGGAGTGTGTTAAAACTGAAATCTAAATTGCAGTGTAAAAATAATGCAGCCAGTATTTACCCTGCACAGAAACAAAATAGCTCACCTGAATGTAGCTCTCTGCACATGTTACATCTGCCCCATCTGCAGTGCAAATGGTTTTGCCCATTTTGAGAACAAAATTGTACTGCGATCAGATCTGAATAAGGGCCTATGGACCTTATTCAGGTTGGATCGGGCGGCCGCGTGTGTGGACGGACCAAACGGATCGTTCACTATTTTGGTGAGCGCGATTCCGCCCACAGAACATCCGTGCACGGTCGGTGGGAAAAGCCAGCAAAGGGGAGTGGCGTGTATATGAGCGTACGCTACCATGCTCGGTCGGATCTCATCTTTTTCGGTCGGAAACTCCGATCGTAGGAGGAAGTGTACGTCCCAGCACGGTGTTGTACGCTTCACATATATGGTCCAGTAATGATTCCCTTTGAAGTTACCTTTTAACAATTACCCAATTATGCGAAGTTTGATTGATTGATTTCTTTATATTACCTCATTTGCCTCCCTTAATTAATCTGCACTTGAACCCTCATTACATGTATATTTCTTGTGTTCTAATGTGGCACTTTCCTCACTATCTATGTTTCCCCCAATGTTTTATTTTGAAATTTATTTTGGTGTTTGTGTGCATGCTGTAAATAATGTGAATAAATATTATGTTCCTATTTATTTACATGTCTCACTACCCTAATGATATGTGTGATGTTTAACTCCATCAACAACTAACATTCATGCATTTACAGTATGTGTTATTTAACGTTAAAACCCTCACATGCACACAACATTCATTCCTTACCCTTCACTTTAACTTACGGTACTTATGTAATATCTGGGCTCCCGTTTTTCTTATGAGACCAGCATCCGCTCGCCACGCTTCGGGCACGGTGGCTCGCTGCGCTCGCCACACTATATAAAATCAACTCCATGCGTAGTTGGATAGTAGGGGTATGAAAAAATGGGGTGCATTTAACATGGGAGCCCAGATAATACATAAGTACCTAACTTACATATATAAGTTACATTACACATGTTACAAATGTATGTGTTTCAAATTCTATGTTACATGTACCTATGTCCAGCTGCCCTCAGAAACACTCTAACATATTACTATAAAAACCACAGACAACTTCTAACTATTAGGAAACTTTTATTTTAAATAATGAAAAATAATTTGTTCAAATTTTTTTAAAGAAGGGACTGCAGGCGTCCCAGCAGAGTGGCAGCTTCTTGAAAAGTCTGCTGCAGTTGTCGGACTGTCTGGGCCAAGTCCTCCTGGTGCTGTGGATTTTCTGTTGGGAAGGAAAAAAATGTTAATTAAGTTTAACACAAAATCTTGGTCACTTTGTAATGAATAATAAGCTGTCAGTGAAATGTGAAGGCAACACACATTTTAAATGAGCATTGAAGATGGACCTGCTGTGAAGATGTTACAAACTACTATGATGTTGACACACACAAACATATAACATGACTTCAAATAAGTACGCTCTGCAGTGGCGTAGATACTGTAAGGCAGCCCCCGCTGCTGCTTGGATGAGCAGAGGCTGCGTGGGCGCCGGGTGCCGGCACACCCGGCACACTGAGTTAGTGTGACAGTGTGTATGTCAGTCTGAAAAAAATTCCCCCCCCCCTCCCCCGCCGCCGCCGCCGTCCTCCAATCAGCAGCCAAAGTTTAATTTAATAGAAACACTAGAGCCGGGTAGAGAGAGGAAGAGGGGGTGGGGCCTAATGGAGGAGTGCTCTGTTTTGGCCAGAGGAGCTGAAGGATGAAGTTTTGATGAATCCCAGGAGCCTGAGGTTGGGATGAGAGACGGACACAGAGGTCAGGGGTGAAGATACTCCAGAAGACCCTGCTGCATGCCTACTCCACCTTTTCATTAATGAGGTAAGTGTCTTTGGGGAGGGGAGGGCTTATCTATCTATCTATGTATCTATCTATGTTCCCCTCTCCTTGCCCTTCATCTCTCTCCCCCTCTCTGACCATATTTCCCCCCTCTCTCTGTCAGGGGAGCTCAGTGCCTGCAACCCATAGCAATGAGCATGGAAACCCCCGGCAACGAGCATATAGATAAAAAAAGTATATAAAGTATATATATATATATATATATATATATATATTTGAGGGGAAATGGCGCCAGAAACTTTTTTGGCAGGGGGGCGCAAAAATTTCTAGTTACGCCACTGATGCTCTGCCTTCTTTCCTGAATGTATGCAGCATCACATTTGGGAGGTTTGTGCTGGGAAAACAGGTCAAACCTCTGGACTAAGCTATGCAGTGTAAGGATCATTACATTGTTGATGCTTTACAGGTTTATCCTTCTCAAACTGTAGGACATTGGTGTCAGACTCATGGGCTTCCAGCTGTTGTGGAAATGCATGCCACAGCATGGGCTGCCACAGTATTAACAAGGCAATATCTAAATGTACGTGGCAGGTCATGCTGGGAAGTGTAGTTCCACAACAGCCGGAGGCCCATGAGTTTAACACCACTGCTCTTGGATCTTTCAATGGATGTAAGGTGTGTCAATCACTGAAGGGGTGATGCATGGCCACACTCCAAACCTACACCAAGGGAGTGGGTGTGGGTAGAGGAGGGGGTGTAGGCAGGGGAGGGGGTGGGGCCATGGGAGGGGGTGGTGCCATTTGAGGGAGAGATGGGGTGGGTATCAAGAGGTGATATATGTATAGATCACCTATTGATAGCTGTTATGCTGTCCTGTTTGGTTCTGTGTATGTTTAGGTGCAAGTGTTGACACATGTCGACTCCTGTGAATTATGTGTCCTGTTGTCCTAACATGACAGGCACACTTGCATTAAGGGTGTAGATGTTTAAAAGAGACCTAATTCCACATATTCCAGAATGTGTATTTGGGCTCCCAAACAATGCAAACAATCCTACCTTGGAATGGTGGCAAGTGTAGAAAGTGAACCTTCCACTGTGTATCTGGTGTGTGTATGGCTTGCAGGTACTCAAATGGGTAATTATAGTAAATTGCCTGCAGCATTGCTTTGTATAGCGTTCAGGTGTCAGTATTTTAGGTGTGGTGAGCGTTAATTAGCTGACCGATTGTGGCCCTACACAGCCGGATGGTCTGAGTGCTAGGGAGCAGTTTTTGCCGGACTAATGGTTTAGAGGCAAAAGTGTCCCGAACACTCGTCGAGCCAAGCGGGTGCACCTCCGTGCAGTTTGGGTACACGCTCCCGTGTACGCTCAGTTTCACCCTGTTTTCTAGCCTCTCCCATAAAAACGCCCACAATACGTCCACTTTGTCCGTCTGTGATCGGACTCGTCTTTTTGATCGGTGAGTCCCGTCCGCTAGCGGGGTGCTGTCGTCGCACATGTGCATTGCGTAAGGTTCGCATGCGCAGTGGGAAAAACTGCATTCCGTCCGCGCACGTAGCAGACCGATTCAACTAGTATAACCCCCTATGTGAGGCAGCTATCATGTAACGGAGTACTTTCCTCCAAGTCTTATTAGGTTGCATCTCCGGGAACTGCAAGTTGATGATGATATTTCTCAATAGGTCGACAGGGTCTAGGTAGACCCCAAAAGGTCGACGTGCACAAGTTTTACACATAAAAAAATCGACACAAGTAAAAGGTTGACCACTGCATGTGACAAACTTTACCATTCCAAATCATAAATGGTAAAATATGAAAAAATTGTGACAAACCCATGTGGACCATATGCTATTTTGACCATTATCGTGTTGACCATTTGATCATCTCAACCTATTGAGAAGGGTGTCCTAATGCATGTTGACCTAAAGTGGTTAACAGTGGCGGCTCCAAAGGATGGGCTGCAGCACAGTTCAAACAGGAGAGAAACGCCAACTGCCAGTGAGTCAGTTTGGAATGGCAGCTGATGGCAGTGTGACTCTCAGTAGCATATAATAGGTGCAGTGTGCGCTGTGCACCGAGTCCCCAGGGGGCCCACACCACACACGCTGCACCCATATGTTTTTATATAATTCTTTATTTTAAAGTGGTCAACCAAAAGAGTGACAAACATAGAAACACAAGGGCCACAAGAGCATATATAATACAGACCATATTTTCAAAGCACATTAGCAAACAAAAGAAAAAAAGGAAGTGGATGGAGGGTGAAAGAAGGTATGGGAGGTGGGAAAGAAAAGGAAGAGAAGGGGACCACGAAACAGTATCGGAAAAGGTAGGTATACAAGTAGCATCCAATAAAAAGAAAAGACAGCAACAATGGGGTGAAATCTCATAAACAAAGAGGGAGCAGTATTCTTTACCCATGGGTCTATCTGTGAAATTAATATTCAGGAAGAAGGGAACGAGGACCTACATTCGGCAAATAACTAAAGCACCCAAACTTGGCAAAAATATGACTTGGATCATGGAGATAATAAGTTATTTCCTCCATTGCAGCAACATGTCAAATCTGGGTCTTAAGTGAAGAGAACAGGAGTGCTCTTCCAATTTTGAGCAATCAGGGTTTTTGCCACACAACAAAGTACTGGGATTTTTTGGTACCAGTGTCGCCAGGAGAGAGTTCAATAGCCCATGAACCAGAAAGGGACAATATTCAGACCACCATACATGGTTCATCAAACCCTTGCAGCCACACCCACTTTAACAGTTGGAAGAAGTGTGAAGCAGTTCTACCCGGTAATTTCGTAAATAAAAAGGGTCCTTTTTCTGTGTGAAAGGGCACACCCAGGTCGTAAATCCTGTGTCTCTGACCCTGGAATTTACCAGGGTCGAGGACACAGGATTTACGACTTGTGTTGACCCTTTCACACAATAGAAATACCCGAGTTATTCAGCAATTTAGCTGGTAGAAATTTTCAACCCGGTAATTTTTACTTCTGTGTGAAGGGGGGTCAGGCTGCCCTCTGCAAAATGTCCCGGCATTTGAATCGCTGTGTAAAAATGCACACCCCCCCCGCCAATTTCGGCAGCCCCCCCCCGAGCAAAGTTAACCTCCCCCTCCTTACCCCTCCGCATGCCGCTTGCCGCCGCCACCGCATTCTTGGCCTGGATCTGCGCCGCGATCCAGTGCTCTTCTCCTAATGAAAACTGACCCTCTCAAAATGGCTGCACTTTATAGCAGACCGTTTTTAAGGATGCTAGAGGAGGCCGCCACCGCCGCCTCCTCTAGCATTCTGAAAAACTGTTTTATGTATGGGGGCAGCCATTTTGAGAGGGTCAGTTTTCACTGCAGCAGAAGCGACGAGGAGAGCCGGGACCACACAGCCGGCACAGACCAGTTACAGTGAGTCCCGGTCACAGATGCTGCAGCAGCGTAACCATAGCCCCGCAGACCCCCGGCGCCCTCACTTTCTCAGCGCCTCCGCGGGGCTTGCGGTGCTATAGTTACGCCACTGTAAGCAGTCTCTTTAATTTTAAAGAAGGATATTAAAATAGGAAGCAATAATTTGATGAGAGGTCAGATAGCAGAGTTTTATGTCAAGGAGACCTCTACCACCTTCCACAACCATCCTCACCAAGGTTTTGGCTGCAATACGTGGGGGTCTATGGTTCCAAATTAAACGGATAAGGGCTTTTTGAATATTATTAAGGAAGCAGGCAGGAATGGCTACAGGAGTCCAGCTTTGGAAGCAGAAGCTCTCCCGAAATCACTGAAAAAATGGTGTTGCTGGCATTATTCTGGTGGGGCATCACGGACGTTGTAATGGTTAGCATTACTGCCTCACAGCACTGAGGTCATGGGTTTGATTCCCATCATGGTACTATCTGTGCGGAGTTTGTATATTTTCCCCGTGTTTGTGTGGGTTTACTCCGGGTACTCCGGTTTTCTCCCACAATTCAAAATATACTGGTAGGTCAATTGGCTTCCAACAAAAATGAACCCTAGAAGGTTTGTGTGTGTGTGGTAGGGAATATAGATTGTAAGCTCCACTGGGGCAGGGAATGATGTGATTGTTCAACTATTCTCTGTAAAGCGCTGCGGAATATGTGTGCGCTATATAAGAAACTGTTAATAAATAAAATAAATGATCTGTGCATTTGCAGTGGAGTCTGAGCACTCTAGTGCTCAGACTCCACAAAGCTGCGCTGCTGCTGTCAGTAGCAGTGATGCAAAAAATGCAGCAAAAATTGCAGCTGTGCCATTTTTACGAAGATCCGCACAAGGGCCCTTATTCTGGTCGGTGCGGATATATCCGCGTGCGTTCGGCCCGCCGATGTTTTGTGTCTGCGCATGTGCGAGCGGGGCGTACGGCCAAATCCCGCATGATATGTGAACACTCCGAACAGGGGGTGGAGAGGGGCGTGAAGGGCTATTTGGGCTCATTACCATATGCATACGCCCCGCGTTTCATTGGCGTACCCATGCAAACGCTGGGCGTACGTATGGTAATGCGGCCGTGACGCACGTGTAGGGGGCGGACATATGACATCGCCGGATGTCAGCTGCCCGCCCAGATCCCTGCTTTTGCACGGAAAAATGTCCGTGTGGTCTGAGGTTGCGGGAGCTGGTGGAGCACTCGGTCCTGCATTCGATGGTCTGCGACCATCGAATGATGGGGGAGGTTCCCTTAGATGGAGGAGGCGTATTCCGTGAAAAATACACGTGCGGTCCGTTCGGCCAGCTTCTTACCGCGTACGGACGGAGTTGGCGATCCGTATGGAAGGCGGGGTTTCGCACGCACGGTCCTGGCCGCATAGTCGGATCCGGCCGCACCGATCAGAATAAGGGCCAAGGTCTGAGCGCTCTAGTGTTCAACCCTAATACACACTGCTCTGCTGCCAGACAGTCGGACACGGACAGTGTTTATGATGCAAACAAATCTACATATGGATGTCCATAACTGATGTACAGGTTGAGTATCCGCACAAGGTCTTAGCGCTCTAGTGTTCAACCCTAATACACACTGCTCTGCTGCCGTACAGTCGGACACGTTTATGATGCAAACAAATCTACATATGGATGTCCATAACTGATGTATATATAGGACAACAAGCATTAGGTAGACATGACTGAAGGTTGATATGAGTTAGATCGACAGGTTTATCAGGTTGACACAAGCATTAGGTCGACATGGGGAAGATCAACAGTCAAAAGGTCGACATGGTTTTTTTTACGGATTTTGATTTTGGTGGGAGAATAAACTAGTATGCTGAGCGTAGCGAGGCACCGTGTCCGAAGCATGGCGAGGGGATGCGGTGCTACATTTCAGTGTCCATGTCAACTGTGTCGACATTAGGGTAAAAAACAGTGAAAACCCTTTTGACTGTCGACCTTCTCCATGTTGACCTAATGCTCCTGTCGACCTAATGACCCTGTACACCTAATCCATGTTGACCTTCAGTCATGTCGACATTCCTGCATGTCAACATTCAGTCATGTCGACCTAGTGGTGTCAACCTAATGCTTGTCGACCTACTTGCTGCCTATCTAATGATCCATACCCATAAATCAGGACAATGAAGCTGCTAGTGGAGCTACTGCATGTATGTAAGGGTTTGGTACAGGGTTCCGACAGTCGGGATCCCGACAGTCATTAGCCCGACGTCGGGATCCCGACTGCCCGGACTCAGACAGCATGGCGAGCGCGTCCGGCACCCGTATGTAAAGGTAACCAATATGGTAAGCTAACTGAATGATCATAACAATGGCCCTTATTCTGATCGGTGCGGCCCGATCAGAATATGCGGCCGCGACCGTGCAGGCGAATCCCCGCCTTCCATACGGATCGCCACCTGCCGTCCGTACGCGGATATGTGGCGATCCGCATGAAATTGGACGGGGATACGCCTCCTCCATGGTGGGAGCAGCCCCTGCATTCGATGGTCGCCGAACATCGAATGCAGGGCCGCACGCTCCACCAGGTCCCGCAACACAAGACCAAACGGACACTTGTCCGTGTGAAATCTTGTATGGGGGCGGGCAGCTGACATCCGGCGATGTCAGATGCCCGCCCCGTACCCACGCGTCACGGCCTCATTACCATGCATACGCCCCGCGTTTGCATGGGAACGCCCATGAAACGCGGGGCGTATGCATAGGGTAATGAGGATAAGTAGCCCCTCACGCCCCTCTACGCCCCCTGTGCGGCGTATAGAGAATCCTTGCGGCGAAATCGCCTGCACATGCGCAGAGTGACCTCTGCACATGCGCAGAAGATAAACATCGGCGGCCCGTACGCAAGCGGGAATATCCGCATCGATCAGAATAAGGGCCAATGAGAGATTCATTCAATTAAAAAAGTTTCTTTATCCTTTGGCATAAATTATTTATATATAAAAAAATATTAATAAAAACAACTGGAAATATATTATTTTACTTTAAATCCCTCTATTCTACTAACTACTTAGATATTAATTAGCCAGGCTTTCACATATCCTGGTTTCCTTTTGTCCGCAATCAGAGTTCTTGCCCATTAACGCATCATACAGTAGATGCCTGCTTGTGTGACACTCTTGCCTACTAGTCTGTGAAGTGATACCATGCACTGAAACTAGCCACTGACATGATTAGTTTGGTTAGTAGCCTGACACGCCGTTTGTGTCAGGAAACAATCTGCCTGTAGGATGCCATTAACACTTACAGGCACTAACTATTTGATGTGAAAGCCAGTGCAATGGAAATATCAGGTAAGGAAAGACAACTGTGCAAACAGGCTGACCACCACTGATGTCTCTCACTCACCTGTAGTAATTATATTGCAAACAAAGCAGAACGTGTTTCCTCCTATCAGACACCTATCTATGGACCTTATTCTGGTTCACTCTGAGGCAAATTCCTTCTCAAATAGACAAAACCATGTACACTGCAGGTGGGGCAGATGTAACATGTGGAGAGAGATTTAGATATGGGTGGGTTATTTTGTTTCTGTGCAGGGAAAATACTGACTGCTCTATTTCTACACTGCAATATAGATCTTACTTTGAAGAAAAACCCACCCAAATCTAACTCTCTACACAAGTTACATCTGCCCGACCTGCAGTGCACATGGCTTTGTCCATTTGAGAAGGGATTTGCCTTTGAGAGTGAACCAGAATAAGGCCCTATAAGCAGAAATTAGTTGCTGCTGTTTTGATCAAATCCCCTTTTGGATATGAAAAATAGACTTAGAAGCGGAATAATGTATCTTTCTCAAAAGGTCATTCAGGGTACAAGGCCATTTTATTGACGTTTTATGAATAAATCTGTATGATTTTACTATATGATGCTTTCCCTTTTGTCATTTCTTTGGAGGAAAAAGGTCACACTAACGTGATTTTTGAAAATTGAGGATCCATTGTTTTAAAGGAGTTTGTTTATTGATTTAAGAAGATGATTTTGTTGGATGGGAGTTATTTATTACGGAGACTATCACTAAACACACACTAGCCGATGCGACCGTGACCAATACAGATAACCATGGGCCTTATTCTGGTCGATGCATACTTTCGCGCACTCTTTCGGATGGCATTTTTTAGCCGTGGGCAACGCTATGCGCATGTGCCACGCATGGTCTCCGTACTTGTTCGCACTAACACCGTACAGAAATGTGCACCGCATTCACTCGTGAAATATGGGCGTATTAGGGGCGTCATTCGGAACTACACAGGGGCGTAGTTTCAAAGTGGGCTAAACTGGGCGTAAACATGGGCGTACACGAGGGAGTGCACTCATTCTGGTAGGCGTGCATTCGGACAGCACACCGAATGCACAAGAACCAAAAGGCAAGAAATATGCGGTGTCCATAAGCAAGTATTTCTTTGCGGACACCACTCGGTCATGCGCTAGCCATTCGGAACGCCCAATCAGTACGGGCGCACCGCAACCAATGTCAGCTGAACACAATACAATCCACTCCTTTACTCATTAATTACACTCTTGTCATTGCTTCAATTGGAACCATTGCAGCTTAAATGGACCATTACTAAACACACAAATATATGCTGCCGTTTTGACACACATTTACACTGCAACCAATGGACAGAACTTCCTATCACTAATATAAATATACATGTCACTTCTACATTTACCAATAAAACCACACATTTGGGGATAAAAATATAAATTTATACATAAAAACTAGATAAACGTAACAATGAATAAATAGAACTTCACATGATGTAAGAGTTAATGTCTGTAATGAATGTAGTAGTAATGTGTTTAAGTATGTATTAGGATTTAATTGATTCCAATAGCAAACAAACACTTTTTAATGAGGTAACCTAATTGCATAAGTGTGTCATGTGACCGATTTCGGAGTTCAGATAAGAGTGGTGATTTTTGCGAAAAAGCACCGCATCCGTGCGTACGGCCAGGGTCCCGTCCGTTCCGACGCGGTAAGACCGTGCATACGCTGTAAGACCGTGCAGAATCTGTGTGTATCTATCGCACACGCAAGGTTTGGATGTCGTCCGTAAACACGCCCTGTTCTTCTAGTGTGAGTCCGTCCGTAAGCGGAGGTCCGGTGGGCTTTTCTTCGTACGATGTCCGCACAGCGTGGCGTGCGGACCGCTCCGAAAGATTTCGGAAATGTACGCACCAACCAGAATAACCTCCCATATTTGCTGCGGGCAGCCGATTTTGTCTGTACACACTGAATGATATCGGCCGCTGATATCATTCAGGTGATGTCACCGGGACCCGCTAACCTTGCCAGATTGACCTACATAAATCATCATTAAGGACCTGCAAATGCGTGCATGGATGGCATGAATCGAGTGCACACACTAGACAATATTGTTCACAATATCACTTAGTGCAGGCATGTCCAAAGTCCGGCCCAGGGGCCAATTGCGGCCCGTGCCATCATTTCAAGTGGCCCGCAGCCTCCAGCCAGAAGCGGGCGGAGCATCAGATGCAGGATGCACAGCACAGGACCGTAAGGTGGGGTCCCGGCGAACGCGCCTTTACCTTGCTGTCTGCTGCAGTGAGGAGGTGCCGGCCGCCACAGTGAGATGTGTTTGGCGGCTTTCGGGTGAGTGTACGTCCAACCCCTGGACATTCAGAGAAGGGGGGGCAAGCTACGGGACAGAGTGAATGTGTGGAAAGTGGGGAACATACAGTGAAGGAGGGGCAGGCTGGGGACATTCAGAGAAGGATGGTCAGGCAAGGGAATATAATGTGAAGGGGGCAGAATTGAGGACATACAGAGAATGGGGGCAGGCAGGGGAATATACAGTGAAGGGGCAGGCTGGGGGACATACAGTGAATCGGGGGACGCTGGGGGACATAAAGTGAATGGGGGCAGAGTGTGGGACCATTCTGATGTGATTAATGATTCAGAATGTCAGGCTGAATGGTCGGCCCCCACACATTTTCACCTCACCAAAACTGCCCCTCGTCACAAAAAGTTTGGACACCCCTGACCTAGTGTGTAAGCAAAGCTTATACTTATTATATTTGTACCAATATTTTGTTGATTATTTATTTACAAGCTTCTCTAAAGAGCTGCAATTCTTTGACCTGTTACAACCTCCCCCTTATCACATCTGCTTCATATACTGGGATTATTTTTGAACAATGTATATAACTGAACATTTTCTTCTTCAAAGCACACAGTACTGTATTCAAATCCATATTATCACGTCTCATTTATTATGTTCATTTGCAGACAGACATAAATTAGATCTTTTATGTTGCAACTCAGACTCTGTTTTACAGGTTGCATACCACTGTCATCTACATATATTTATCATTTCCATTTTGTTTAAGCTTGTACCAGGCAAAGAAATGTCTATTTGCATTAAGTATCCCAAACTGTATATAAAGAGTGAATTATGTATGTTGGATTATTTTATTTGCACTAAACACTTAAGTAGTGCACGGAAATGTATACCCATTACAAGAAGAGTGACCTCAGCACAGCCACTAGCGGAATAGAGCAGAAACTCTCAAAGCATCTGTGAATACAACTGGAAAACAAATGTAGAATATGATGACTTTTTGCAAAACTGAATTGAATCAAACAAACTTTATTTAACAAATATCTGCCATTTTTATTGACCTTGCCATCATGTACAGGAGGCTCACGAAAATTGGATCCTCTCCGGAAAGGTGGGCAATTCTCTCGGATTCCACCGGACCCGCCAGATCCCCCTGCATCTCCCCGGCCACAGCGTTTAATTACCGCTTTTTGGGGAGAGGGGCGGGACTAATGATGCAAACTGCGTTATTTTATCCCCATACCCCCCTCGAAGACCCACAAGTCGTGACATTTGCAGTACTTGGGGACGGGGCTTGATGATGTATAGGCTTCTCCCGGAGAGGAGACTTTAAAAGTGGCTGGGGGCGTAGCTAGTATTTTGCGGAACCCATAGCAACATTTTCAAGGGGCCCTGTTCAAATGCTTCCAGAGACACCTCACCACAGCAGGTGTTTATTTTACATCCCATATAGTACCCTTGTTCATTTTCTGAACAAGAATAGATCACTAGTTCACATTACTGTATGTCATATTGTATGGCTAAAAGTAGGCATTATGCCACACAGTTCTCCTAATACACATTATGATATACAGTGTCCCCATTTCATATTATGTCACATTACAGTTCACCCTGATCTTATTATGCCACACTATATTGCCTCCACTTCATATTGTGCCACATTGCATTGCCCTAGTGCATATTATTTAACTTAATGCTCTCCAGTTCATTTAATACCACATTACTATGAGTAGGTCTGGGGCATACAATACCTAGATGTATTGTAATCCACAAAGCACATATTTGTAAGGGCTACTATGTATCGAACAATGGTGAACAATGTATATACATCTTTGCAACTCCCAGGGAACAGCACTGCTTGTTGCAAAAATGTTTATGCTTCAGACAGCTCCAGACTCTTTTGGTAATGGTAATGTGGGAGGAAACCTACTCTGAAATATATGTTATGCAGACTGTTCTTACTCAGGGCTTAATTCATGTTTGTATGCAAAGGCATATGCAGCTGCGTGTTTCTAGGTTACAGAACCACTAATCATGGCAAGTGAAGCTGCCACCAAGGACAGAAGACACCCAGTGTAGCCATCGCAAAGTCCTCAGCAGCTGTGTACTCATAGGCAGCACCAATGAAATAATGAGGCACTCCTAGGGTTTTCCTGTGGCTACACAGACTGACCACTGCACTAGCGATGCTGGTACCATGTTTCTCTACATATATGATCGCAGCTGAAGGCATGCCAAACTGTAGATATTTTTGTGTGTGTGTATTCAGAGCCTAATTACCGGCCTCATTCAGCATGGATTGCAGTTGTGTATGAATGTGGCAGTTGCATCTGCGTACACAAACCCATCACAAATATCGCTCACTCAAAAAAACCAACATTGCGTACATTCACTAGAAATTACGAAACTAAAGGTGCGTACCCACGGTAAGATATAGTGCAAAATCTAGCACACTATCTAGCTAGTTTCGAATAGCATGCTAGATAGTGCACTATATCTTACTGTGTGTACGCACTATCCGACGTACGATGTGTGCTCCCGCCGGTCGTCTGGCAGGGAGCTGCTCGGGTGAGCATGCAACTCAATCTGGCTAGAAAACATAAGATAGTATAGTGTAGTACAGCTGTGATGTCATATCGTATATGATATCTTATGCACATTGTACGTTATTTTAAGCACAAATCTTATGCTTTTGACCACTGGGACTTTCCTGGGAAATCGTATACAATATCATACAGAACATAAATCGTACCGTGGGTACGCACCTTAACCGCATCTCCTAGACATCAATGTCAGCACAAATCCATTGTAGTTTCTCCTTAGCAAATCACCATGTGTGCTACTCACTAACTTCACCTCTAGCCATTACTAATAGATTACTAATCAAAGCATTAATTACCCAGAGAACTGTTTAGGCAAAGAATTTGCAAAGTGCTGTGAATAATTATATATATATATATATATACACAAAAGAATAATAGCACAGATGCAAACATTTACAATCACATATACTAACATATATACAGGGCTATTTTTCAGCAGGCTCCAGCAGGAACTGAGGCCCTTATTCTAGTTCACTCTTTCTGACAAAATATTTCTTAGATGGACAAAACCATGTGCACTGCAGGTGAGGCAAGTGTTACTTGTGCAGAGATAATTAGATTTGGGTGGGGTTTTACACCTGCCTCACCTGCAGTGCACATGGTTTTGTCCATCTAAGAAATATTTTGTCAGAAAGAGTGAACTAGAATAAGGGCCTCAGTTCCTGCTGGAGCCTGCTGAAAAATAGCCCTGCATATATATATATATATATATATATATATATATATACATATACATATATACGCAGATCCATGCAACAGGTGGTCTCATCTACATTTTCCCCTAAGCCTGCAAAAAAGTGGGTGAAAGCAGGGCCGAAACTAGGTGTTTCGGCGCCCGGGTCGGCAGTCATTTGGACGCCCCCCCCCCCCCCACGCACACACAAAAAAAAAAATCACTGCCTTGGGGTCAGGCAGCGGGGGTCTGGGGACTGGAGAAGGTTAACTCCAGCTCCTATCGCTGCTGGGCGGTGGGTGGGAGGCAGATTTTGAAAATACTTGCCGGACGCTGATTGGCTGAATTCAGCCAATCAGCGTCCGGCAAGTCTTTTCAAAATCATCAGCGCTTCCCGCCGCCAGGCAAATAGCGAGCGGCTGTGTATGTGAAAGCTGCCGCTACACCAGTCCTTGGACCCCCGCTGCCAACATACCTGTGTGTAGCGTCCAGGGGTCCAGGGACTGGTGTAGCCGCAGCCTTCACTCACTCCGTCTCCTAGCGCTATCTGCCTGGCGGCGGGAAGCGCTGATGGCTTTGAAAAGACTTGCCGGACGCTGATTGGCTGAATTCAGCCAATCAGCGTCCGGCAAGTCTTTTCAAAACCTGCCTCCCGCCCACCGTCCGGCAGCGCTAGGAGCCGGAGTTAACCCACCAGTCCCCGGGACCCCGCTAGGACCTGGCGTTAACCCACCAGTCCCCGGACCCCCGCTGCTCATCCCAGGGACCACGCTGCCGGGACACCAAACTAGCGCCCCCACCCACCAGCGCCCGGTGCGCGTGACCCCCTAGCCCTCCCCCCTAGTTATGGCCCTGGTGAAAGATAAATAACTGCATCAGAAATCTCTTGTTGCCCCCATTTTCCTGGCTGCCACTTTCCCATTGCACCAAGGATGTTAGGTTCCTTCCTACTGATATGTGAAACATTATGAGCCGAATGTAATGAAGTCTGAGTTCAGCAGCCACAAATAGTTTTTTTCTAAAGGAGCAATCATTTACTAGGCTTGGTTTTGCCTTGTAAATGATTGCCCATTTAAAAACAATTCCATGTTTGAACTCGGACTTCATTACATCCAGCCCTACGTGTTGTTGTTTTTATTTGGCTGAAATTTTTTTTTTATTACCCTTATGTTGAGGTTATTATTTAAGTTATATTTGTGAACACAAGACTTGGCAGAGGCGGAACTCTAGGAGGCAATAGAGTCATATGCCACCGGGCTCCTGCTACTAAGGGGGCACCTCTCCTCCTCCTGCAAGTTTGAATCAGTTAATGTAATGCTGTTAATATCACTCCTGTATCTGACTCCCGCTTCTAGTAGGATAATAGATGTTACACTCTTTTTATTATAAATATATATAGGTCAAAATGCTCATTAAAAAATGTAGCTATATTAAAAGATAGCATACAAAAATTCATATTGCATTAATGTGCTGGGATGGATTGATTCTTGTCAGCATAATGCTAGGCAGCATTAGGGTCATGGGAGGTTATTCTGGATGACACGCAGCCAGTGGCGGTTTTTACCTATGGGCTGCAGGGCTGCAGCCCCCCCAGGTCAAATCCGCCACTGTCTCTGCCTAAAGTGAAGCCAGGTGCAGTCTGTGAGACTGCACTAGCTTCACTGTGACAGGCAGTGACATCCTATTGGAAGTCTGACCTGCCAGTCACTCAAGGCAGCCCCATTGGGAGGTGTTCCCTCCCTCCGGGATGCCTTTCTCTGCACAAATGCACAGCAGCCCCCAAAGCGGGTTCTGCGCAGTACCACGGACCATACTGCGTATGAGTCAGTCCCGGGGACCCGATCAAGCCTCCGGGGGCTGCTGCAAAGGCAGCCCCCGGAGGCTTGGGCCAGTGCATGCGCAGTATGTATGAAGTTATTGCACTTGCGCTGGCCCACGCGCAGGGGACCGGGGAGCGTGGCGGTGGCCGGGGTCAGCAGCAGTGGCAGCAGAGGGGGAAGGGGGGCGCATTTCGGCAGCCCCCCTCCTCCATAACAGTAAGAGCTGCCACTGCACGCAGTGCTGCGAAGTTCACAGCACTGCTTGTTATTTTAAACCTGCCCGCTGCTTGCACAAGCCACCGCCCCCTTCGCAGGGTGAATTCGGCCGCACGACTGTGAATGGATGTTTTGGTACTTCCTTATCTTTGCGGCCACCGCTTATGCTACGGAACTTATGTACTGTACGGCGAGAAACGCCACCCTCCTGTGTCCATGCCACCATCTGTTTCCTTTAGTAATGTTGTGGCCAGTGAAGCGGAGTGAGTTACTGAGCCCAAAGCGTGGCGAGCAAAGCGAGTTGGCAAGAGGACAATGGTGGTGCACCAAAAATCCTTACATAGTGGTTAAGTAGCGGCTAATTTAACTGGCATAGCGGTGGCTGCAAAGATGAGGAAGTATTGATGTTTTACATAAACATCCATTTGCAGCCTATGGGGCCAAACCCACATCATCTGATGGTCACCGACCATCAAATGATGTGGAAGGTACATGCAAAACTAAGACACTTTCATGTGTTCTGGAGGGGAACATGGTGGGCATCTGGTGATGTCAGCTGCCCGCCCCCGGCACCCACGTCACTGGGTCATTTCCATGGGAATGCCCAGAAATGCACATGCGCAAATGTAAAACATTGCGCAGAACTGCGAATTTGCATGTGTGTGCATGAACATGAATAAGGTCCATGGTGTAAACACAGTACTATAATAATAACATGTTTAAGTAACAAGTGTTGCTTACAATAGTAATAAGTTATGCACATGACAACATACATACCGAAATGTGTTATTCTGTCAGTCATAAAAGATACATTTATTTAATGTGGCATGCCTCCGCCGAGATGTCCAGATCCGCAAGAAACTTCTTCCCGTTAGCCGTCCATCATCTGAATAATCCAATCAAAGCGAATGCAATCCCTACATGTTACAATGTTACCAAACAATGGGGGAGATTCTCTAAGCTAAAAATGCGGTAAAACCCCCGTTATCTGGGTTTTTACTGCATTTTGGGATGCTGTAAGCATCCCCCGTCGGGTTACCGCGGCGGGGGGCATTGCCAGAAAAATCTGGCGATGTCCCATAGAAGCCAATGGGCTTCTACCACATCCCACCGCCGCCCCGCACGGACCCCCGCTGCCCCGCATCGTCCCCCTCACCTGTGTCCGGGCAGCACAGAGCTGTGCTGCCCGGACCTGTGACCTCCTCCCTGCACTGATCCTCTTCCGGGTGCAGGGAGGAGGAGAGCCCGGCGCAGCAGCAGCAGCGCCGGGTGTGGGAGGGAGGGAGGAGACTCTCACCGCAAAGGACAGCTCTTAACGCAAGATCTGTCCTTTGCTATAATTATCGCATATGTTAGAACATATGCGATAATTATAATTGCAAAGAGAGGCGAAGGGGGGCGGAGATTCTTAGAGAATCTCCCCCAATGTTACTTGGCTACTTGTCCATCATAGTCATAGCTAGAAACAGAATGAATTTAATGTCTTAATGTATTGTATGTGTCTCCCCCCTACACCCCTGCTTGATGCTGCAGTCCACAAAAAAATCCTAGTATGCGCAAGCACACATGGCCAATAAAGTTGATTCTATTCTATTCTAATCTATTCAATGCAGAACACTACCCAGCATTCCTTGTATCACTAGGACACCATCAGCTGCCTGTGATCTTGCAATTATTAGCTTGACCATCAGAACTTTTGCTGCTGCCATCAGTACTTCCACAATTTGCAGAGCGTTGTGGTCAGATAACTACCGCCGCCAAAGTGAATACCTGCACTGTGCTAGGCTATAAATGGCTTGCAAACATATCGCCAATCAGCAGCTAGCTGCAAATTCATTTGAACTCATTCCCCATGGAATGATTTAACCACTCTGTGTAACCCAGAACCTACTGTTCCTGTGCTATAGAAACAGGCTGAGTGAGGCTGGAGCTGACGTCATAGACCCTCCCTGAAAACGCATGCCTGTGGTTTCCCTGACAGCGGTCTACCAACCCCCAAATGCCGGCTTTCTGTCAATAAACTTACGAACGGCGATTAGAAAAGATGCTGGATTTTTTTGCAGAACGGCCTTGGGCATGCACTCTACGCACGGCTGGCAACAGCAATCTTGGGGCCTGGTACACTGATGTAACTGGGGGGCCTAATACCCTGCTCCCTTAAGCAGAACATTTTTAGTACACTGCATACTGAACGTGATTCTTTATTGTTACAAAAGAAACATAATTAATATTCACTAATACACTAATACCGGTGGGGGGGGGGGGGGGGGGAGGGGTTTCCAGGCAAGTACCCTTACAGGAATCCAGGCGGGTGCATTTATAAACCATTGCTAGGCACTGCACTGCCGCAGCCATACTTACCGCCTCAGAACCTTGGGGCCCCTCACAAGCTTGGGGTTCAGTACAGGTGTCCCCCTTGACTCCCCTTGTCGCCTGCCCTTGCGCTACGATCCGTATGCATGCACAGTCATTCGATAATCATCTGCCTAAAAATGCAGCGCTGCAGCTCCCCATGTGCGATCACTAAAACAAGACTTGGCGTGCATTCTGTCTTGTGTAAGGCTGTGTACACATGTGCGGAGTGCTGATAATTTGCATTTGAAACTGATTCTGAATGAGGCCCTTAGTCCCAGGGCATTTTGACACCTGTATAGCATACCTCCCAACAGTCCTGATTTAATCGGGACAGTCCCGATTGTCAGGGCCTGTCCCGCTGTCCCACCCGCAGGCGGCAGTGTCCCGCGGTGTGGGGGGGCTGTTGGGAGTCCCCCCTGTCAGCTGCTAAGCAGCGGGGAATAAACGCTGTGCGCATGCGCACAGCGTCTATTCCCGCAGCCAGGGGGCTGGGGGCATGGCTAGAGGCACACAGAGCCTCTGGGTCATGCCCCCATAGCAGCAAAATGGGGGCGTGGCCCTGACGGAAGAGCCGTGAGCATAGGCCACGCCCCCAAATTAGGCCACACACCCCCCCGAAAATTTTGACTGCTGAGATGCAAAAGTTGGGAGGTATGGTATAGCTATAGAGACACAGGTAGCCAAACTTTGTTACTGAAACTTGCGTGCACATGCTCTCCTTTGATTCTAATTAATTGCTGAATCAATTACTAATTACCCTGGCCCAGGTATTATAAAGGTGCCCAGGTCCAATCTTATATGGTGTCCATGTTGACATAAATACAAAAAAACATGAAAAACTCACGTCACTTTCGCACTTTGACATATTGCTTATGTTGACATTTAGACAATGTTGATGTAACGCATGTTGACCTTTTGACTGTCGACCAATAGTGGTTGACCTATTGACTGTCAACCCTATGACCCATATTTACTATATATATATATATATATATATATATATATCATGGGGCCCAGGCCATGCATTCCTAATGGTTAGCCAGACCTCTTATCCAGCTGGCCACACCCCCTCAGGAGATTAGCCACACCCCTAAACAAGGGCCCCTATCACTGCACTCCCAGGTGGGACCTTCATGTCCCAGTTTGACACTGGAAGTATCGGGTGTGTGATTTCAGAGCTTGCCAAAGGATAATTATTTCCCAGTAAGTAGTCAAATCCACGCCGCAGTCTTTCTTGATGATAATATTATATCAGAAAATATCTAAAACATAAACCGTAGAAACACTCCCATATGCATGTTATATAAACTGTTGTTTCGATTCTCTTTTTTTCTTTTAATTTGGTAAATTAAAAAATGAAAATCACTGTTAGAAATGCTCATTTTTATATTTTTACAATGTAGATCTGAAGCAAATCAGCTTCGAACGTTAAACATTAATGATAAATTGTTAAACTTGAAACAAAATGAGGGACATATTAAATTACCCGTGGGGCTTACTACAGGATAATAGCCTCAAGCTATAACACCCGGTGTACAAGTAGGAACTTGGGGTCTAATTCAGGGCCTTATTTTGGTTCATTCTTTCTGACAAAATCCTTCTTAGATGGGCAAAACCATGTGCACTGCAGGTGGGGCAGATGTAACATGTGCAGAGAGAATTAGATTTGGGTGGGGTTTTACTTCAAAGTGAGATCTATATTGCAGTGTAAAAATAAAGCAGTCAGTATTTTCCCTGCACAGAAACAAAATTACTCACCCAAATCTAATTCTCTCTGCACATGTTACATCTGCCCCCCCTGCAGTGCACATGGTTTTGCCCATCTAAGAAGGATTTTGTCAGAAAGAATGAACCAAAATAAGGCCCTCAGGCCCTTATTCTGATCGGTGCGGATTTCTCCGCATGCGTTCGTCCCGCCGATGGTGATCGTCTGCGCATGTGCAGAGGTCACTCTGCGCATGTGCAGGCGATTTCGCCGCACGTATTCTTGACACGCCGCACAGGGGGCGTGAGGGGCTACTTAGCCTCATTACCCTATGCATACGCCCCGCGTTTTATGGGCGTTCCCATGCAAACGCGGGGCGTATGCATGGTAATGAGGCCGTGACGCGTGTGTAGGGGGCGGGCATCTGACATCGCCGGATGTCAGCTGCCCGCCCCCATACATGATTTCACACGGACAAGTGTCCGTGTGGTCTTGTGTGGCGGGACCTGGTGGAGCGTGCGGCCCTGCATTCGATGTTCGGCGACCATCGAATGCAGGGGCTGCTCCCAAGACGGAGGAGGCGTATCCCCGTCCAATTTCATGCGGATCGCCACATATCCGCGTACGGACGGAGGTGGCGATCCGTATGGAAGGCGGGGATTCGCCTGCACGGTCGTGGCCGCATATTCTGATCGGGCCGCACCGATCAGAATAAGGCCCTCAGTCCGGATCGCTCATCTGCAAAGTTGCTGATGACTGCAAGTAGATAGCCGCTGCCCAGACAGAAATAAAACCCACCCTGCAAAAATCTATGAATGAATTGCGTAAAATATCACTATCCGCTTTCCCAGTGGTTCTTAAAGTCGTCCACAGGACCCCGCACAGTTCACGTTTTCCAGGTGCGCTCAATACTGACTGACACATTTTAAAAGATGCACAGATGGAGCTAATTATTTCACTTGAGGAGACATGGAAAACAAGCACTGTGGCCCTTATTCTCGTTGAATCGGACGGATGCGTATTTCGGACAGAAACCGAGTGTTCTTAGCCCCGCCTACCGTACGGTTCGCTCACACTGTCTGAATGCGGTTCGTACGCGTGAGGCGTTCGCACATGCACAGAAACGCCTCTGCACATGCGCAAACACCAACCATCGGCCGTCCGACCGCACTCGGAGCCATCCGACTCACTCAGAATAAGGGCCTGTGTGGGGTCCTGAGGACTGACTTTGAGAACCTGTTTGCGGCTATCCTGATGCACATCCATACAAAATTCCTGAACCATTGCTTGATTTTTCCAGTCTGTGCAAATGTAAGTCTGACCCTTCCACACCTCCGTGACAGAGACACACCTGAAAACTACAGATTACCACATCCAAATGCCCAATTTTGCAGCCCAGCAATTGGATCTGAGAAACCCCTCTAATCTGCTGTGGTGCAATAGTCACATTACTAAATATAAAGTAGCTGCAACTTCACACATAGGGGAACTCTACCATGTGGCGTAAGTCGCCCGGAGGCCAGATAAATATTGTCCTGAAAGGGGGGGCACAGCCACAGAAGTGTTGTTAACAGCTTTCAATTACCAATTCAAATTCACAGGGGAGGAGAGGTGCAGCCTTGGGAACAGGACCCAGGCGGCAGATGCCTCCCACAGTTACGCCTCTGATCCCTGCGGATGTTCAGAATGTCCAACAGTAAAAGGCTGAAGGTGCCAGTGGAACTGTGACTTATGGTGCACTCCCTGACACCGGCATGCCCGTTACATGCACGCTGCTGATGAAAGCAACCCCTTTGTCACGGCTCCTAATAGAATTTCATGGATCTCCATCATACATGCGCACATTCTGGCTGCCTCTTCCGGGAGGGGGTAGCCATGTTGGAACAGTGGCAGTACCACCTGATTTTGGGAAACTTCCAGCAGTTGTGCAGATACTGTATATAATTGGGTACTTGAGCCTGATGTATTTAACTATTCCACCTCTAAGGGCATGATGTACTAACATGAAAATGCCATAAGAACTATGTTTTTGGGGTTTTATTGCACTTCCAATATGCACTATCTGGCATTACCCTATAGATGCCTAAGGGCTTCTTTCTGTATCGGTGCTGTCAGAGGGATCTGATCGGATCCCTCCCAGCATGGCCCACGTTATTCACAGATGTTTACCCGGGTCATACACCTGGAAGTCCACCATGCATTCAGCGGCGTAGCTATGTTTTGGGCGCCCCCCCGCCGTATCCATGCACTCTCCGTGTTTTAGCGGAGATTCTCCATGTTTGGAGATTCTCCGTCACTGCACTTTATCCACTATTCAATGTGGCTGATGCTCGCCGCCACTCACGGCGAGTCTTAACCCCTGCAGCGGACGAGCGTCCGCGGCAGGGAGCTTTCAGGGAGCCGGGGGACGGAAGCAGCCAGAGAGATTAAAGTCTCCCTGGCTGCTCCAGAGGAATGTGGTGGGGAGGGGGGCTCCCCAGGACCCAGGCAGCCCCCCCCTATAGCCAGCGGCGGACCCAGTATTCACTGCACCCGATCGTGCATATTAACGATCGGGTGCAGTGAAGATATGAATATCTAATGAGCGGCTCGAGCGCTCCGGCCCCCTGCTGGCTGCACTGTGTAAAAAAAAAAAAAAATAATATTTTTTTTTAAAATTAAATATATATTCATGTGCTATAAGCACATGAATAAAAATAACATGCCCCTTCACAGAAAAAAAAACCTGATTTTTTGACACCAAAATTAAAAAAAAAAAAACTTTTAGTTTAAAAGTTCACATTCCAGCTCCCCATCAAAAGATGGAGAATTGCTACACGGAGAGACACGGAGAAAATCACTTAGAAAGATGGAGAATATTTCACATTGAATAGGGTTGCTCGCTTTTGGAGAGCAAAATGCTCCGACCAAGGCGAAAAAAGCAAAAATTCTCCATAAAACATGGAGAACTTTCTCATTGAATACTGCCCAATGTGTATAAGTGGCATTACTGTGTGGTGTAATGTGAATATTGAATTGATACTATTATGTGGCCACGCCCCTTCCCCACGAAGTTCATACCCTCCAACATGACCCACTCACATAGAATTTGGTACACAATGCTCTGTTCCTGGACTTCCCTCTTAATGTATGAGTGCCTTCACCTGAGTTGAAACACCCTTCTCGTCAATTACCTAGTTCCACACAGGTACTGCTGCTACTGGGAACATTAAGGGTGAAATTTATCAGGATGAGAGATTCAGAAAGTGAAGCGGCAATCATTTACACTGCAAAATCAAACAGGTTTTGCAGTGTAAATGATTGCCGCTTTAAAAAAATCTCTCACTTTCTCAATCTCTCACTTTAAAACCCCCCTAAGTGTATAAGTGGCACTAATACCACGGGAATTGTAGACCTTTTTTTTTCATCATGCGCCTGCAGGTTGCAGTTAGGCCACGTACCTTTTTTTTTAGTTTTACAGATTATGACATTTGGAACTGGGACCACCCATAACTACATTTCTAGTTTCGAATATGGCCAGGACCAATGTGAATCCATCCCTGGTTTCCTGTGTACCATCATCTGCATCAGGTTAAGGGGGAATATAATGTAACACATGGCACATGGGACCTGCACATTACTCCTTAAAGCAAAGCACATTTCAAACTAAAACGTGTCCTGGCCCAAACCTGCCCTGGACTACCCTAGTACTGACCCAGGGGATGCCTGGTTACCCATGTAAGAAAGAGCAAAGTCTATGAAGACTCATTATGACACAAGATACAGGTGGAGTTAGAGTCTCAGCCTGCAGCACATCTCTGCCCTCTGCATGGTCACATTTCCAGCGAGCGCAGAAGTATGAGAGCAGTGACGTCAGCCAGTGTTCCCAGTGGAAGCGGTGTACTGGTGTATTGGTGCAGGCAGCCAGAGAGGGAGCTCACTCAGTGCTGCTGAGTGCTGGATGTGTCAGTCTCTGCTGCTGCAGCTAGCGGTTCCCGGGCGCCCTCCTCCTCCTCCTCTTCCTCCCCGCTGCTCTGAGTATATGATCGGGCGCTGGAAGCGCTGACCTTGGCGCATTTACTAACCGGCGATAAGACCATGGCCGCCCAGTGCGACTCCATGAGCGGATACATGAACCAGTCGGACCCGGGCTCCAACAGCGAGCGGAGCACAGACTCCCCGCTCCCCGGCTCTGAGGACGACTCCCCCGGCCCAGCCGCCCCCCACGATCCCGAGTGGGGAGAGGAGAGATTCCGAGTGGACAGGAAGAAGCTGGAGACTATGCTGCAAGGTAACAAACTTCTGTCCGACGGTCATGCCGACGCGTTATCCCCCGATCATCGCTCCCCTGAGCCATCCGTGACTCATCCTCAGCCCACACAGGGATATGGGAATGGGCTACTATGGGATAGTGTTATAGGATGCTGCCCCGCTCCCATCATCGCCGATGCTGCTCTTCACTGTCCGCTATCGCTGCCCAACATTTCCCCCTATCGCTGCCCAACATTTCCCCCTATCGCTGCCCAACATTTCCCCCTATCGCTGCCCAACATTTCCCCCTATAGCTGCCCAAACACTTTCCCCCCCTCGTGCAGAAACTTTGTAAAGTGCTAACATGTACACGGGGGACTCTCTTGGTCCATGACACCCTTGGCTAACTATAGATATGTGTTTCAATACATACCTGTACCATAGAACGCAATTGTATAAGGTTTGGGCCAACTCTGAAAAGTACCACACACCAACTAAGCAGTGTATAATAGCCTGGAATACATTAGTGAAGTGCTCATTGTATGAATACAAACCTGGACCACTTACAATATGTACAGTATACACAGGCCATATTATCTATCTATCTATCTATCTATCTATCTATCTATCTATCTATCCTGTTCCATATACTGAAAAGTATATCTTAACCTAGTCACAGGCCAGTGAGTCTGCTGGCTTGAATCAAGTATTTGTAATGTATATCATTATTATTATTATTTTTTTAATAGAAGTAGTACATTTTTGTAGCATATGGTTTTAGTTGGTCTGTCCTCCTCCCTGCTGGTTTATTTCAGACCATTTCTAGCCAGTGTAGTTTGTAGTGAGATTGTTGGAGGAGTACATTGGTCTGCCATCACCAACCACTAGTTTGTTTGACATAAACCTGCTATATAAGTATTGTGACACTGCTGTAGTGTGTTGAACAGCAAAATAATGTCTTGCATACATTTATCATAAGCAAGATAATCAATGTGCGGCTGTGGGCTAGAAATACACAATTGTTTGCATAGGGCAGGGAAATACAGATGTCTATGCTTCTGCCCCAAGTGTTAATTGTGGCGTGGAGAATACACTTGTGGCTTTTCCACACTGGGATTTTAATAATGGCAAAGTGATTTGTGAATGGCAGTCTTCCCCCTCAGATCCTGAAGATTTCATTAGGACAGAAACCTTTATCCTACTACAGTTATGCTGTGTACACATGGGGGAGATATATTGCTCAGCCATATATGGCTGAGCAATATATGGCTGAGCATTATATTGCTCAGTTTCTACTTTACATCAGCGACCAGAGATGGTCGCTGATGAAAACTGCCGGGGGGAGCCCGGCAGTGGTAATCAGCTGGTCGCAGGAGCATGTTCCTGCGACCAGCGATCACCACAGGGGCAAAAACGGGAGCGTGCACCCGGCGATATATCGCCGGTGCACACTCCCATTGCGGGCAATATGGTCGCTCAGCGACCATATTTCCTGCGATTTTGCACAAAATCGCCCCTGTGTGTACGCACCTTTAGTGTGGTCCTATGTTTTTAGCAGGATTACAATCTTGTAAGTAATGTTTTAATTCCAAAGTTTACTCCACATCATGTGGTTATGTAAAGCACACCTAAAGTAAAATAACGTTTGGTTTGATTTATTGTTTTTCTTCATATAAAAAGCATGTAAAGTGCATCACAACAATTACATCATTTTAAAAAGTACACCCACCAAGACCTTGTAAAGGTCATATAAATGGCTGTTTTGACACAATAGCAGCATCTTGTATTAAACATCAGAAATTAAGCCAGGAGAATGCATGTGATTACAGTTAGCTAACATTAACCTGCTCCTGACAAGTATCTGTTTATCTGGCTGATAAAGTTAGTTCCTAACTTAAGGGCCCTACATACGTAGAGATTTGTGCCAGAGATTCATAATTGGAGATTCAGCACAAGAGATTTCACTCTCTCAGATAATGAGCCACATACAGAGAGATTTGTGTCAGAGATTCATAATGGGAGGTTTCAAATCTGTCACAACTGTCACACAGAAAATGACGTAAAAACCCCACAGCCATGCACTTCCCATACAACACGGGCACACTGCAGGTTACAGCAATCAACTTCTCGTACAGCATGGGCACACTGCAGGCTGAAGCTACTCACTTCAGGTACAGCCCATTGCAGGTTTTATGTGAATAGTGCCTTAGGTACAAATACGTCACACATGTACCTGCAATGTCATAGAGTGTGGGAGATATCACAGCTGATACCCTCACAGGTACACTCCACAGCATGCCCAGGAAAGTTACAGGGTAAGGCTCCATGCCGCTTGGCAATGTGATGTGATTGGTGCTTGCTGCCAACATTCATACACTGTACCACCTAACATTCATTCTGTGTAACGCCGGCAGCACACAGGGATCCCACCCCGGGCACACAGCATCGGGTCACCACAGCACAACCACCCAGCAGCAGCGCTCAGTCACCCAGGATAATGCTGCTGCCATGTCTGCCGCGCTCCCGTCCTCTGCTGCTCCACCTTCCGCCGCTCTTAGGTTCCTACCCACAGCCTGATTACATACCAGTGCGGCAGTGTGGAGGAAGGAGTCACCTCTGGAGCTGACTCACGGCTGGCGATTGCCGGGTCTGTTATAGATTGGGGACCCACGGTGCCGCGCATTTTGGGTTACACACACAGCGATATTCAGACACTTTCTGAGCGATTATGTAAAATCGTTCAGAAAGTGACTGAATATCACTGTGTGTGTAGGGCCCTTTAGTTTATTTACTGCAGTTGTATCCAACAAAAAAAGGGTTACCAGCCTATATCACCAGAATTCTGTTTTTAAAATGAATGTAGTGGGGATAAGACAAAACTGCTAAGAACCTATGTATTCATTGGGAGGAGAATGCTGGCTGACCTGATGACATCATAGTGACATCACCAGGAATCCCTTATGTGAGTTGGCCAGGGAAGATCCGCATTGGATCCTCCTTACTACAAACACTGTAAATTAAAGTATTACCTCAGGGCTGGGCAACACCGGCCCTCCAGATGTTGATGAACTACACATCCCAGCATGCCTTGCATCCGTTTCAGCATGGCCACATAGCAAAACTAATGCAAAGCATCCTGGGATGTGTAGTTCATCAACATCTGGAGGGCCGGTGTTGCCCAGCCCTGTATTACCTGGATCAAGTAGCAGCAAATGTATCAACTGTAATTCGGCACTGGATCTAAGGTGCCCTACCCCCTGGTGTTACAGTACTGCTTTCTGGAATGTTTCTAATGATACAAATAAACTAGGCTGAAGGTAGAGCTGCTTACTAGTGTCAGCATACCCACTCTGTTTTATACTTCATGGGGTACTTTTGAATTCATGTCATTCTAAATATATTTTGATTCATTCATTGAGGTCAGTATAGTGACCTTAAATGCTCCCACGTATAAGTAAAAAAATAAAATGAACAAAATCAAGGTGTGCAATTTTACTTGAGCCGGTATTCTTCCGCTCCACTCAAGCTTTGATTTCTAAACCTAGTTTACAAAACAAAAATAATCTCCTTCCCTTCTCTGCCATGGTCAGACTGGGATGCGCCACTATGGCTGCCAAACACTATGTATCCTCCTCCCTGTTAACAGTAGGTGTTCGATCAGTCCAAGCACCCTCTCCCTCCACCATACAGGTGTGTGTATTTTGGTCAGGTTTATCTGAAGAAGTGGTGTCCTCGGGCAGACTTGCCCACAGCAGCGTTTCCCGGTGGACCCTACTGTCTGAAAGAACCACCCTAATGTCAGGTTCACTAGTACACCCAAAGTCTACTTATGTACAAATTAGAACGATGGGATACAATAAAATATTGTATACAATTTCCCTTGCTGTCTCTCTGACATGTCGTATCTTCTGTACACACTATACAATGTGACATAAGATCATAATTTGTGCAGAGCATCACCCAATATACAACCGTCAAGCCTGCATGCAAGGGTCAGGGGATGGACTACTGCGTTCTTAATAATCGCATATGTTTGTGCATATTATTAACATAAAGGACAGCTCTTGCGATAAGAGTTGTCCTTTGCGATGCGGCTCCAGAGCGGGACTTCTGCGCAGATTGATGACTCTTGCAGGGCATGCTGGGAGGGATCCATAACTGATCCCTCACACAGCGCTATGTAGAGAAGCACATGGGTTTCTATAGGGTATCGCCAGCTTTTGATTTTGAAAATGCAGTAAAACTCCTGAAAATGTTTTTTTTTTTGCTTTGGTTCATACCGCCCTATGTCTCATAAGATTCTTACGACTGATCGTGTGTTCACATTCTACAATATTGTGCTGAACTATTTATTTATTCACTGTTTCTTATATAGCAGATTCCGTTATGCTTTAATAACTAAATTGTTAGTCGTGTACAATATTGCATAATGTGTATGAGCCCTTGCTATTAGATCAGGCATGTCCAAACTATGGCCCTCCAGCTGTTGTAAAATTCACATCCCAGAATGCCTTGCCATAGTTTTAGCATGCCCTAATAGCAAAACTGTGGCAAGGCATTATGGGACTTGTAGTTTCACAGCAGCTGGAGGGCCATAGTTTGGACATGCCTGTATTAGAGGGTCCCTAATGGCTGTACAAGCCTCTCTATGGGCTGTTCTCGCACCATGGTAACTGTCCACTCCCCTTTAATCATTGACCACTCACTGCAGTATTCCCCCCCCCGTCCGACATTGTTTGTTTCGATAAGTAACCAACTATGGGCCTGATGAAACGGAGAGTGATAAACAGCCAGCCAATCAGGTCCTACCTGTCATTTTTCAAACAAGCCTGTGACATGGTAGTTAGGAGCTGATTTGCTGGCTGTTTATCAGTTTTTAAGCTGGGTACATCTGTCTCTATATGAGGAATTCTAAAGTATATAATTTTTCATAAATTAAGGTTTTAGTTCCCCCTACATAATGCCTGTAAACTGGACATATTTATTTTAATGTGCCATCTATCCTGAGGGGGGGAAACAAAATAAAACTGAACAAAAATCAACTAATAAGACCTATGAAATAATATTGGAGTTGCAAAATGCAACATTTGGTCTTGTTGTGAAGCAGCATAGACCTGTAGAGTTGAAGCGGTTAACACTATATAAGTAATGTATCTGACCAGATTCCTTCTAACAGTACTTTGTAGTATATGTCGGTGGTAAGAGGGAGTTTGTGCTTGAAGGTAATACTGTAGCTCAGGCCTAGGAAGCCTACTGTAGCTGCAACATCATTCACAAAACACAGAACATCTGCTTTCTAGTTAGGGCCTTGGAGCTCACTTAGGAAAGAATGTGGCCACTTTCAAAGCTGTGCTCAGCCCAGAGGAGCATCCGAGCCAGTTTTACGACTAGAAACCCTGCGAAAATGTCACGTTATCATTTATGTAAAAGTGTAAGTTACTGGGAGACTTTACACAGACAGAACGTAAGTAAAGTGTTCGACTTGTCAGGCAGACCAGGGCTGTGAGATGCCAGGGGAATCCTATTGACTGCATATAATGTGAGGCTGGAAAAGGGATGAATAATCTTCCTCTGGGCTGCCGGGGTCTGGAAGGAAAATCTCCTTACTCCATGCTGAAGAACTTCCTGTATTGCGACCTCCTCAACTTTGTTCCAAGCTGTGCTTTAGTTCAAGCAATAGTTTTGTGCGGATGGTGTGGCTGCTGATTTTTACATCAGTTATGCTATCAAGCAACTTGCTTTTGAGAGTTTATTAGCTGCAACCTCTCTCTCAGAAAGAAACTACTTTAGTGATGTATATAGTTGCTGGATGATGACTTGTGTTCAGAAATAAGATTAAATCACGTTGTTTTCCCCTTCCAAAACTGGCCCCTGGTTATGAACTAATTCAGTAAAAGCACTTCCGCAGAATTTTGACTGCGTCCCCCTAAAATCAACAGATACTTCATGTGTTCTGACATCAACATTTAAACGGGCAGCGCAATCAGTTACCTGTATCTAGTCCTGTTGGTAACCGAATGAAGGGCCTATTAATCATTCAATATTTGTAGCTAAGTGTTTTGGGGGGTTAGCCGCAAATAGTAAGTACTCCCCAAATGTATTTAGAAGGCAGCAGAAATCTCCAATACACGCTGCGGTTCCTCCATTGCAGCCTGCAGCAGCATCCCCTATTGGTTTCTATGGGGAATGCGATGCTGCCTGATGTGCAATATCTGGAATGCAAAGCCTTCCGATTCCCGAATATCCCCTCCAGCCATCTCAGAATGGGGGTATCCCATTGTAGCCTATGGGCTACACACCTCACTAATTTTGGAGCCCTTGGTTCTGCCTATCCATGCCTGAGGAAGAGACCTAAGTAGTCTCGAAAGCTTGCATTTTAACAACATTCATTTTTGTTAGCCATTAAAAGGTATCATATTTGCTAGATTGCTATTTTGTTTTTCTCACTGAGGAACAATAAAACTTTTCTTATCAACTGGCTAACACGGTACCAAACCTTTTTCTTTTTCCTATCCATGTACATGCATCCTGCCATTGGTATCGATATTGTCGCCCAGATTGCACTGAATATGCAATACATAATAAATAGGGCCCCTAAAGCACAATGTGGCTCCATCCTGCCTGCAAGCTGGACATCGGTAATGTCAGACTATCATATGTCTCGAATCAGATGACATCTAGTCGGACTCAGCAAACACTGTAGTATTCTGTGTAAGCGGCTGGTGAGCTTTAACAGATCTGGGGACAGATTCTCTAAGCTTCAAAAGTGATAAAATGGAGAGTGATAAACAGCCAGACAATCAGCTCCTACCTGCTATGTCACAGACGGTGTTTGAAAAATGTCAGGCAGGAGCTGATTGGCTGGCTGTTTATCACTCTATATTTTATCACTTATGAAGCTTAGAGAATCTGGCCCTTGATCTGGTTATGATGGCCTTTATATAGCAAATGTATTTAACTGTGGACATCTAAAAGTCCTGTCTTCATTCTTTGCGATGTCAAAAATAAATTCATTGTAATTGTTTTTTGTAAGAATAGGTCCTGCTCTATAACCATACATTCTTACTGAAAAGTATTTGGTTACACTAGCGGTAGTGTCCTAGTACGTCTTCATCTGCCCAACTATCTTTTGAAACTGTCTATAAGAGTTTGTCCTCAATGTCCCCTGCTGCATTTGCCGCGCTGTGATGTACACTGCTTCCATGCAGCCTCAGCAGACACTCATCAAACTCTAGCCCTTGCCTTAATGATATTGAAGATATTTTTTTCTTTTTTTAACTGGTATTGTTAGACAATCTTGTGTTTTGGGAGGTTACAGCACCAACCATCTGTTTTTTTGTTGGGTATTGGAGTGTATAATAGTTGAGAGAAATTAATTGTGAAAGTAGGATATGAAAAAAAATGCATGCGATAATAAAATACACAGCGGTACACTTACTGCAACTGTAGATAGGATGTATCCTAGACCAGATCTTAATTGCTGGTTGGCTGTTGCTATGAACCAAATAAATGGTGATGGAAATGTGGATTGTTGTGGGGGGAGGAGTTGGAACCAGTGATGTATGGTCATGGAGGCAAAGCTTCCCTGTTATACAGGTTTTTGAGAATAAGCTATTCATAACTTAGAAATATCATCTTAGTAGTATTGTAACTAATTTTTGCCACCAAAGTGTGTGTGTGTAAATCTGTTTCAGTTGAAAAATAGCGCTAGTGATAGTTTGAGATCAGCATAGGTGCAGATTGTGCATGGTTTTGCCTTGTAAATGATTGTCACTTTAAAACGTAATGAAGTCTGAGTACTGTCTGAGCACGGACTTGATAATATCCTGCCCCCTAGTCTAATCTCCAAACCTATAAGCGTTCATTGAAAACTCACCTTTTCAGGCAAGCTAATCGACTTCCGGAACCATCCATATAACCTTCATAAGCTATCCTACTCCAGTACATGCCCTCTTCTAGTGCTAACCTCACATATTTCTTTTGTCACTTCGCTTCCTGGCCAACATCGCTGTGACTATCATGCATCCCTTTGCACTGTGACTGGACCATTTTGCACTTGCCCTTGTGTATTAATGCCTTTTCTCCCTAAAGACTGTAAGCTTGTGATCAGTGCCTTCGTACCTCCTGTCTGTTATTTCCTGGCTTATTCTAACACGGTTTCTAATTGTAAAGCACAACATAAACTGTAGTCTTCATTCTAGCACCTGCTATCTTTGAAAACACATGCAGTTCCTCTTCCCTGCCTGGGGTGTCGCTGTCTGCTGTGTTGTTTCTAGCACAGGTCTGGATATCAATGTGTAGTAATGACAGACCACACTGTGCTAAAAGCACTACAGCAGACAGCGACACCCCAGGCAGGGAAGCGGAACTGCATGGGTAAATAAATTATAAACCACAGCTCATGATGGCAGCATCTATGGGCTGTTCCGACTGCCCTCTTCATTGTGTTTTGAAGACCCTTTGTAGACATACCCAAGAATGGAGTCTTAGCGTCCTAAGTGCTAAAGTGAAGTGTATACGACCATCTGCTCCGCTTCTGATGTCTGAAAACATATTACATACACGTCTCTTTTTCTTCCTCCTCATTTTTTTTCTGCCTTCCTTAACTTTTATGGTGTGTACACTTGGGGGCGATATGGCTTCCGATGTTCCCGATATAGTGAACGTCGGAAGCCATATCGCATATTAATTGTCGGCTTTTTAGGGCTAACAAGCCCGATGCACGCTCCCGAGTGAGCGCAAATCGGCAGTGATATAGTGAGGGCAGGCAAGACTATATAGTGCAGATCTGCACTATATAGTCTAAATTGTCCCTCTGCAGCATGCGGTGCTATGCGAGTCCCGATACCATCTGATTGTATCAGGACTCGCATAGCATGGCATATCTGCTGTGTAGACACACCATTAGTGGAAGGTTGTGGGAGCAAGTGAACAGCAGATAGGTGACTGTCACAACTGGCGCTGATGGTTATATACCAGTCTTCACAAAAGCTTCACCATACTTCCCTGCTTTGGAAGAAATACTCGTTTTCTCAGTACGCCCATAGCTGGGCCTATTTGTATAAATAAAAAATATTTGTAGGTCAGTGTGAAAACAAAATATTGAAGTTTGATTTCACTCTATTGTGTAAATGCTGGTTTTATTTTCATTAAAATTGATGGAAATATGACCTTAGTGTGTGTTGCAGAATGTAACGTTGCATTCAAGAACACTAAAAAGATCTCCTGCCAGAAAAATATCTTTTAAAATAAATGATTTTGATTTTCCTGCTGTGAGGAGAGAAAATCTAATATTCTGATCTGTGTTTTGCATTAGTCATTGGTTTATAGATGAATCCCGGATGAAGGCCTTGGATCTAAATTACATTTCATATTGACATGCACTAGTCCAGCGCTATGGAATGGCAGGACCAGCTGACTGTAGCTGTGTAGAGGCCAACATTAGCAAAATGGGAACTACTAATGTTGACATTGACAGAACCATTACTTTTTTTTAAAGTTACCAATGTATGCAAGGAGACTTCTTTTAGGTGCATTAAAGAACCTCACGAGCATTCTGGTGTAGGGACACTAGACTACTATTTTGACCATGTTATTTTTAATTGATCTTGATTACAATGTCATTTAAGGGCACTTTTAATCAAACTCTAATGTAGACCTGTTTAATCTCCAGTTTATACAAGTATTGAATGTAGTATGCTGTATTGTATATTATGCTATTCCGTTATCACCTCCCTATCATCAGTGTCCCATCTGTATGCGGCTATGGAGAAGGGGTGCTTTCATCTTGGTATTGTACTGTCTCTCCAGCGTATTCCCCTTCCTGCTGTCATTTAAGGAGGGTGAACTTATTCCCAGTTCTGCATTGCTACATGTAGCCATTAGTTAATAGTAAGTTTAGATGGAGAAAAAAATGCAAACTGTGTGATCTGCCACCTTGCTGCTATATAGTGTTTCATCCAGTGGTGGGTGGGGTTTTCTTAGTCTAAGTAATTTTTGCCATTATCATAGCAAATAGTGGGTGCATCTTGCTTCCACAACTGGGCAATGGCTAATTTTGCAGAAATAAGGATTTGGCCCAAAATATATTTATAGTGTAGCAGGATAAGGCCTGCAACTAGAAGTTGGGGCAAATGGCTATGACAGGGGACAGGTGTCGCTCTCTGCTTCGGTGCATCTAGCACACTCTGGTCTGTATTTCAGTGCTGCACCAGAGCAGAGAGGAACTGCATGGGTTGTGACAGGTGCTAGAATGAATGTAGTGTTCCTGCTAGGCTGTTTTAGCGGGGCGCTGCACCCTGCGCAATTTTTTGGTACTTGTGTATTATCACGGCACCCACGATTTCCATCGCAGGGCATTGTACAACCACAAAATCGCATCGCATGCCATATGATCGCATGCCATGCCATGAGATGCGATTATAACCGATTTTTAATTGTACAGGCACCCAGATGCCTGATTCCTATGTTAAATGCCCCCCCAGACCCGATTTTACATTGTACACCCACCCTGATGGGTAATGACTATGTTCAAATGCCCTCCCATTGTTAACACCACCCCACTATCAAAGCCAACCCAAAGCGTGGCGAGCGCAGCGAGCCTGCGTCCTCTGACCTTTTCATACCCCCACTAGCCACGTTGGTGTGGAATTGACTTTATATAATGTGGCAAGCGCAGTGAGCCACCGAGCCCGAAGCGTGGCGAGCGGACGCGTAATACTTGTGAAGTAATGCGCGTCCCCTCGCTGTGCTCGCCACACTATATAATATCAACTCCATGCCGACGTGAATAGTGGGGGTATGAAAAGGCCGGAGGACGCATACTGCCGCCTCTCGCGGGCTCGCTGCGCTCGCCACGCTTCGGGTTGGCGTTGATAGTGGGATGGCTTTAACAATGGGGGGGGGGGGGCATTTAACATTATAATGGCATGCGATGCAATATTAAAATTGTACACTCATCCCGGGAAAAGCCTCAAATCGTGTCCATCGCATACCTTAATTAGTGGTATGCGACGCAACTGGCGCCGTGATAATACACAAGTACCCGATTTTTAAAGGGCAAAATGCGCCCTGCCCCTCTGGCAGCGCCCTGCTAAAACAGCCTGCCTCCTCCTCTTGGTGATACCGGGGAAGCCCGGAGCCGCAGTATATAGCAGTGCCCGGCGCTTCCTCGTCAGCGGAGAGCCTTCGGTGCGGCCGGGCCCGCCCCCTTCAATGACTATGCCAGGCATGCCCCTTTTCTTGACATCGGCGGGACCTCCCAGATCACTGACGTCGGCGGGCCCGGTCCGCCCCCTTGACGATGCCCCCGTGCAGCGGCGCCCTGCCCGCCTCGGTTCCTAGAAGGAACACTAGAATGCTACACTTTACATATACATTGATTTGTGATTGAGGTGCAATATGTTGGAACAAATTGGATGTTTGACAAATTACCTTCCATCATTGGTTAAGGTTAATATAACAGAATACATGATTATATAATCTGTGTTAAACATATTTAAAATATATGCAGGCAAAATGTATTGTACCTAAACCTGTAGCCCTCTATTCCAGCTGTGGCTCTCAGTAGGTCGCTGTAGGTGTGTAAGAAACACAATTCAGCTGCAGCTTTGGATACACGCATGATAATAGAAGAACTTTCATCAGAAGAAATTTCAAACGCTATGTAGTTTACATGTAAGATAACTCAAAAACACTTTATGCTTTGTGCACTGTTAACCAGCCACAAATTGGTAGATGCCCAAGTAGGACATAAATTGTTTTTGTTTTTAAAGATAAGTTAAGGCTTTACAAGAATAGAATTGGATGTTGTAGAAAAATAAGTCTGATTATGTAGAGGGTTGGACTGCATCATACTGGACACTGACATTTACAAGTATATCTTTTTTGTTTTTTTGCCTAAGTAACACCCGTCTTTGGCGGTCATGTTATTGACCTGGGAGAATGAGTTACCAGGGATGTAGTTGGGTGCTTACTATGTTAAATGCACCCCCATTGTCAACACCACCCCCACTATCAACGCCAACCCGAAGCGTGGCGAGGGCCGGCGGTACGCGTCCTCCGACCTTTTCATACCCCCACTATTCATGTCAGCGTGGAGTTGATTTTAGATAGTGTGGCGAGCGCACGCGGATTACATGACATGTATTCCGCGTCCCCACGTGGGGCTCTGTGGCCTTGGTGACTTGGAGGTCTTCTGAGTGAAATGTATCTGGTGTAGGACAGAAATTACGTTTTCAGGGCAGAGGTGAGTTTGTATTCTTTTGGGGCAGGGCACCAATGGAGTGACTGGTAGGGGGTAGATGATAATGAGTTATGTTGCTGAGTACAGAGGAAGGTCTAAGGTTGATGGGGCACATAGGAGTGAGGCTGGGACAAAGAACACACCTTTTAAGTACCATCGGCGGAAAAGGGGAGGTTGTTTCATGCCGTTAAAGTACCGGTATGTTTTCTAATGCAAATCTATACAGCCTCATTTGGAACAATGCGTTTCCCTACACCTTTATGTGCAGTCAATGGTCCATTTTTTTGTAGCTCTATTTATAGTAACTAAGATGAGATTTATTTAAAATAAAGACTTTATTATATAGGCATCTCTTGCATGCAAACAGGAACCCCTATCTGTCAGTTGAACAGGTTTAACTCCTCGTCCTCCGCCTCAATGTTCTTATTCCCCAACTGTATTGGATCACTCTCTTAAATGTCTGTATGAGAACATCATTTGGAAAGAGCTTATCCCTTTTATATTGTAGATTCCATTTTACAAGTACGTGTTTTAATTACAAATTTAATAAAGTGTAACCTAACCTAAGTTTCACTGTTTTGGTTTTACAAATCGAGCCATGTTTTTGGCATCTTATCCTGGCAATGACTTTGTGAGATCATATTCACCTCTGCCATTCACTCTTACATTTATTTTTTTATTTTATTTATTAGATATTTTGAGTCTCTTCCCATTGTACATGCAATTGGTCACTTGGATTACTATGTTGTGGCTCCTTTTTTTTTTTTTTTTTTTTTGCTTTGCTTTTTTTTTGGTTTTATTTTTTTTTCCCCACCAAAGGAGCACATCTCCTTTTGTTTGTTATTCTGTATACTAATGACGTTTTTTGTTCTCTGGATGCACTCGGTATAATAAAAGTGCTAGGTTGCTTTGTATGAAGTATGCCAAGCATGCCATTGTCCAGGCTGCCTGTGTGACGTGAAGGAATCTACAAGTGTGAGACACTCGTCCTTATATTGATAGGTGGCGAGAATTCTCCCCCCCCCCCCCCCTTCCCAACTCTAATTTATTGGCTGCAACAACTTTGTGCTAGGAGGAGTCCTGGAAACACCGTTTTATTTCCCACCCTGCAAATAGTCAAGTATTCCTATTTAACAAAGAGTAAAAGCTTCACCGCTCTCCTATCGTCTGAAGTGTAACCCCCAAAGACCTATTCCAGCCTATTTACCTTTTCACTGATCGATAATTGATGTGGTGATGCATGATTAACATTACTGCCTCACAGCGCTGAGGTCATGGATGTTTCATGACTGTATTCCACAGGTTCTCAAAGTCGGTCCTCAGGACCCCACACAGTGCATGTTTTGCAGGTCTCCTCACAGAATCAAGTGAAATAATTAGCTCCAACTGTGGATCTTTTAAAAAGTGTCAGTCCGTAACGAGCGCGCCTGTTGGGTGACCTGGAAAACACGAACTGTATGGGGTCCTGAGGACAGAGTTTGAGAACCACTGCTGTATTCTATTTTCCGATTGGGTGGTGTGACTTTACAAATTACTGATACTCTCCAATACCTGGTATATGGTAAGCACCACTGTTGCAGAGCTGGATGCTTCTTACTAAGCAAACTCCTCTATTTGCATCTTTTATTCTGCTTCATTTTCCATCTAGTGTTTCAAAAAGCAAGTGTTACCTGGACAGCTGTTTTCTGGGTGATGCTAAAACGTCCTATTTAACCATTTCTTGTAGTTTCTGTTGCATAATGGTGACTGCTAACAGTATGTCACAATTACTACCAATTAACATTGAAATCAAAGGTCATCGGCCAAATAATCACGGTCTACACTAAGGGCTTATTTCCTCTGCCCTGCATTAGCGCTGCTACTTGTGTTAGCTGCATGCCTGTTTTGGCACGTGAATTAGTGTCCCTGTGGGGGTGTGTGTGTGTGTTAATGCCCTATTAACTTGCTTTCTGATCAGTAAACCATACTGACCCAGCTGTTGGCTCTTTAGGCAACCGCATGAGTAGAATTCTCACATTAGATCAGACAACCAGCATTAAGCGCAGAAGTACAGTATCAGTGTTTTTGATGTATTTTCACTAACTTTATGATCAGTGTACTGCATTGTGCATAGCTGACATCTGAAGAATTCAGACTAAGGGCAATATTCAATTGATGCAGGATCCATTTTGCCGGAATGGATCCGGCATCCATTATTTAATTCATCGGGCAAATCCAAATGTCGGATTTGGCCGATGATTGACACTCACCCGGCCGGCGTTCGGACCGGGTGTGCGCGGGAGACGGCGAGAACCGGAGAGGAAGCCTGGATGGAGCCGGGTGAGCTGCTCTCACCCGGCTCGGCGATGGGTATGTACGGGAGGATGCTTGAGAGTGTGGACTGCGGCGGACAGGAGGACGGTGCAGTGTAAGCTGCTGCTGCTCACCTGCCGCTGTCCTCCCTGCCTCAATCCGGCATCTTGTTATGACTGATTTAGAATGATGGAAACACAGCAGTTTTGGCTGTGTTTTTGTCAAAAGCAGGTGATTTAGCGGCTCTTCCGTCAACCCACCTGCTTTTCGGCATGTCGAAACATTTCGACATGCCGGGGGGAAAAAAGTTAAGATTGAATAGATTGGAACCCCTTCCGATATATTCATGTCGAAAACTGCCGTCTTTTCAGCAAGACGGCAGTTTCGACACTGATTGAATATACCCCTAATAGCGGTAACCTATTACCTGCAATAATTAAACCCCCACCCCACCCCCGGGGATTAAAATGGTTCGTAAAGCATAATTCCTCATAAGTATCCTATTGTGACTAGTTGTATAGAAATGTATTAGTTGTGGTACTTAAATTTGTCCTATGTATTAATATTTGGGGTAGTACATAATACCGTTCAGTACAAAGTGTAAATCGCAGGTAATGAAAAATGCTGTCCCTGCGTGTAAAACCTCATATACACACTAGACTATATATCGTTAACTATATGAACTTTAACTATTAATATCTTCCACTGTGTATGCTCAATATTGTTCGGAAGTGCACTCCTGCAGGTCATTAACAATATATACTGACTTAGTATACAACAGCTAACATAGAACAAAGCAGAATGTATGGTTTCTACAGGTTTATTAAAAAAAAAAAAAAAAAAAAAAATGCTAGCTAATTAGGACCCTAGACTAAAAGGTCTCTTCCAGTTGACCACAGATGTAATTTTTATGCTATTCTAGTTACCAGGCCCTCAAAATGACGGAACAAGGTACTGGTAATGTCAGCGCTGGCTGCTGTGCGCGCATGACTGTATACCGAACACTTTGTATAGAGCACTAAACTGTGTTTGGCAGAGTGGTATGCCTTTTTTGTTTGTTCCTCATCTGTTTTTATGATCAACATATTAGTGTCCTGTAACTGGTGCTATGAAGCAAGACCTCTCTCAAGCCATTTTACACACTGTGTAGTATGGTTATTGTGTATTCTTTCTCATTCGTCCCTTTAATAAACTTTCCCGTAAGCAGTTGTGATATTCCCCAGATATGCAAAGCATTACTGAGTGAGCTGTGGAATTTGCCTCAAATAAGCAGACTGCTGGGGGTGAGTTAATGGTTAATAGCTTTGTATTTTTACTTGCTGAGTCCCCTACATCAGTCTGAGTCTTGCTCTGCTGCTATTTGTGCAGCTTTTTTTTGCAGATTTATCATTTTTTCCATTTGTGTCAAGTCTCCCGATTGCATTTAGTTTTTATAATAGTCAATTTTCAGGTAGACATCTCATAGTGTTTTGGGTGGCATGTTATGGCATGGTCAGTGTAAGCTGTTCAGAATTGGTAACTTGGAAAACCATATTTGCATACTAGAAATTAATCTTTTTAGCCATTTAACAAAATTGCCTTCTGCTGCTAGCTGAGGAGTGCAGTGGGGAACATTGCTGTCATCCGCAGGTCCTTCTATAACTCAGAAGGGGCGGAGAGTGCAACCGATCCAGAGGTGTCGGCATAAACATGTTTTGTAATGAGCTGAATACAAAGGCTTTGTACTGGCGTTCTGTGATAATTAAGTCACTATTTACCAATTACTGGATCCTCCTGTCCAATCACCCCTATACTAATTAGTCGACATAAGATCTCTTTGCTAAATGATTGAGTACAGTCAACAACACGGCTTTATTAGGCTACAGGGGATGTAACCACAGCAACATACGCAAATGGCAATTGGTGGTAATTTGTTTGAAAACTGTGCTGATATTAATTTTCAGATGCTATAGAATAATTTCCACTACAGAGTAGTCGTTTGCGGTCTTTGCATAATGCTGGGTTCACATTTTGTCAACCTGATATTGGCCTGGCTATTGCACAGGTGTGTATGCATTTTCTTAAGCTAAAAATGGCTTAAAACACTGCTGTAACTGTTGGTTAGGTCGCATCTTGTGTAGTGTAATATTGAACACCCTAAGCCCGTGATGGTTAACCTTGACATTCCAGATGTTGTTGAACTGCACATCCCAGCATGCTCTGCTTCAGTTTTGCTAATTGGCCATGCTAAATCTTATGCAGAGCATGCTGGGATGTGTAGTTCAACAGCTGGAGTGTCAAGGTTAGTCATCAAGGCCCTAAGCCATTGGTTCCCAAACGTTTTTTTTTTTTTTTTTTTTTTATCATGGCGCACTAGGCGAATATCAAGTCCTTTTTACAGCACCCCAAGGCCTAAAGTTTCTTATCTATAAATCAATATTTAAATGACAATAATTGTATTTAAATGGTAAGGGACCGGAATGTTTATGATTGGTAGACTCATGCGCTGGTTTTACCTGTTACATTGACCATATATCATTTGACCAGAAACCTGCAAGTGTTCCGAGTCCTCCCAGGGTACACCATTTAGGAACCAATGCACTAAGCGATTTCTCTTGCTTAGTGTGTTCAGGGTCATGCATCAAGCTGGGTACGCACGACTTGACTGATTTAGTTGAGTCATCAGTAATGTGTCCCCAGTATAAATCTGATTGTTGCTGTACTGAATGATAACCATATCCCTGGTAGTAATTTGGCAGTAGCTGCTAAGGACCGGTATAGAGATCTTTTATTTATTTATGTATTAAGTTTCTTATATATAGCGCAGCATATTCCATTGTGCTTTATAATTGTAGACCGTGATACAACAAACTAGGTATTTACAGACAAAAGTATGAGGGCCCTGCTCGCAAGCTTACAATCTATAGGATGAAAGCACTTCAGTTTCCTCTGTTGGGAAGAGCTTCTTGTTCTGGAAGTTGCAACTAATTTATCTAGCAAACTATTTCATGATTCTAGAGTTGTTTTTATTCAACCGGTTTCTTATTCGCTGTCAGTTTTTATGCCCTGAACCACTTTCAGGATCAATACTAGATTCAACTGGAATTTTCTTTTAAGCTGTGCATTTAACCCATTGAAGAGGTTATTACTAAATAAGAAAATGAGTGAACAAATAACAAACTTTAACTTGTATGCTACTATTCTAAACCAGGCTACATTTTATGGGGCCTACACCCTGGGTGATTTGAGGGCATTTTCTAAATGAGCTCACTTAAAAAATGCCCCAACATTTCTCTGTGTATAGGAACCATAGTGATGTGCGGACCCATGTTGCTGTCACCCGGTGATAAATCTATAATAGCCAGTGTTCTCACCGGAGAACGCAGTCACTGACCGATCGCTCATCACACAGCACTCATACATCGCTGTTTGCTGCGCGATCTTGCTGAAGCGTTCTGAGCTCAGAACACTTCAGCATCTCCGCCTGTGGCCTCTTAAAATTTATGAACATAGTTTACTGATGCAGTGTTCTAATGGCATGGCAACACCCTGTGCTTGGCCAAGAATGTTCTGAAGATGGTGTTGGTGTGTGTGTGTGTGGGGGGGGGGGGGGTTGGAGGGGGCTTATTGACCTCCTTCAGTCTGGCCCATGTCTTGATCCTCTAAAGGAAAAAAATAAAAAAAGGTTAAATTTTGTACTCTCCAAAGCATACATTTTTATGATTATTTCCATAATGGATATTCCCATCCAGTAGATGAAAGCGTATTAGGGGAACTCTTATCAATCCTTCCAAAAGGGACAAGTTAAGGTGTTGCCAATTGCAATTAATCATATTCTTGCTTATCTAGTCCATTCTTTAGTATACCTGGGGGGTATTCAATGTGTACCAATATTTCTGACAGTAGGATACTGTATATTGGCACACCTCTATTCAATGCAGCCATTTCCAACCGCATTGAAGCCTGTCAGATTCGACTTTTAAATTTGACTAAAAAGTCCAATTTGAATGGTGGATTGTCGAGTCCGCAGCCGTTTTCGACCAAATACATGTGTATTTTGACTGTCGGATTGCGTATCGACAGTCTAATTGACATCAGATTGTCAGACTGTTGGGAACTTTCTGACCGTCAGACTCAAACATTGAACACTCCCGGAGAATGCGTTTGGTTGCTACAGGTAAAGGGGTTAACACACAGGCTGGGTGATTTTGACAAAGACGATTTTGGCTTGGTCAGAATCAAGATGTCTGAGATAGACTGCTGCCATCAAAATTGCCTTGCCTGCAGTCTATTTGGCCAGGCAATAGCCAAGCTACGGGGCCGCACATCGTTATCACCCGCAGTGTGTACAAGGTGCGATTCTCTCTAACCTTCGTGATTCTGACTAGTCAAAAGCGCCTGGCCAAATCGCACTGTGTATACATGCCTTAATACCTGCATGTCCTTTTTAGAAGGTTTGAGAAACCTCCCTGTTTCGCTGTCCCTGTGATGCATTGTGGAATACCAAACTGTTAATTAGGATCACCCTTGCGTCTTAATTTAATAGTAATGCTTGAAAAAAGATACTTAAACACCTTATCTTCCCACTTCTGTGGATGGATTGCCAGTAGGGAAGAAAAATGATACACAAGATAAATTTGATACGACCCTTGGATACATTCAGTTTTACGGCACATGTAAGATTATAACTTTTATAATACTTTAAGAGGAATGAGTGACACTACATATATTTATACTTTGTCTTGTTTAACCAACCTTTTCCTGCTTAGAGGAGTTTGTACGTGTGATCTTGATGAAAGTCTAGACATCTCTGGCAGACGATGAACTCCACCAAAAAGTGTTTTAATGTACCGTTCTACATTTTTTTTTTTTTTTTTTTTTATCTCTGCTTTTAAACTCCCATCAGGAAGCCAGTGAATTGTATACAACAAATATCCCTTTGAAATGTTTTACTCGATCTTGAATAGATTTCTATCATTGGAAATATTTTCTACTCCAACATTCTTCGGAACAAGGGAAATGTTGACAAGATAGGTTAATCATTTTATATGCATTCCTTGTGACAGTGCGCTAATGTTTTTTAAACTCACTTAAAAATTATTATGGTATGTATGTAAATAATATGTCCCATGGTTGGTAAGCGTTCAGCAGTCAAACATTCCCTATTTCGATACACACTGTGATTTTTTTTTTTTAGCTCACTTTAAGTTAGTCTAGTGTGTACGGGCGAGCTCTGATGTGTGCTGCTGCATCATCACTGGCCGCTAGTTAAACTTTCTGGGCAGGGTGAAAATCTGTGTGTATGCACTGAGCAATTTATCAGCCAGTGATTTTTGATATCGCTCGGCATACACACTGGGTAAAAACGCTCAGTGTGTATGCACCTTTAGTCATGTTGGCTTACACTGGGTTGCTATTTTTTTGACATCTAAATCCTCTGTTGGAGCTTATTGCATGGCTCCCTTGTTTGCCAGGGTACAGTTTTGAGATGCTTGGTCCTGTTATACCCCTTTCCCACTGCAGGTCTTAAACGTTATATTGCCGTTTTTTCCCCCTTTCTAAACGTTTAAGGCTGCAGTGGGAAAGCGCCGGAGTTGATTTACCGGTTAAAGTTAACCGGTATTTCAACACGTTTAAAAGCAGAGTCCTACACGGTAAAATACCGTTTTAAGGCAGTGGGAATGCCTCTGAAACGGTATTTAGTAAAAAAAAAATCGGCGTGGGCCCCCCCCCCCCCCCCACTGCCGTAACCAGCACCAGGCTGAAGAGCCGGGGCTGGCATTAAAAAATCAGGAAACCCGACAAATAGGGCTTCGCTGATTTTTTTTAAAACCAGCTCCAGGGCCGGGGCTGGTTCCCAAAATACGGGGGACAAAATGAGTAGGGGTCCCCCGTATTTTAAGAACCAGCCCCAGGCACAACCAGCCAGCAGGGTAATGCCACAGCTGGGGGAGACTTATTATATAAGGTCCCGCGGCCAAAGCATTAACCCTACCGACCAGTCAGCCTGGCCAGGGGTCCTGGGGGAGTGGGGACCCCCCCAATAAAGGCCCCCCCCCCCTCCAGAACTTACCTGACCAGGCTGAAGCCTGGTGCTGTCCCCGGTGGCCCTGTGCGGTGGCCACCGGGCTGATCTTTGTGTAAAAAAAATAGATGAAAAACCTATTGTTTTAAACTGTGGAACTATGAGTCCCAGCAAGCCTCCCCCACAAGCTGGGACTTGGAGAACCACAAGTCCCAGCCTGCGGGGCATTGAAGGGCCCACTGGGTCTTGTAGTTCCACAGTAAAAAAAAATAGTTAAATAAATACACACTGACACATTAGAAAAATAAAAGTTTAATACATACATTACACAAGCAAATGTAAGTAATGCTGTAATAAATTACAAAGCAGATTAGTTGTATTGATAGCGGTAGAAGGATACTGGCTAGTTTTCTTGATTGAACACACTACTGTGGTCTCAGATGGCTCATGCCTTATAAGGGATACGGTAATTGGATCACCAGCAAGTTGTTAGACGGTCATTAAGTTGACATGAGTCTAGGTCGACACGGGTTAGGTCGAAAGGGTCATTAGGTTGACATGGGGTTTTTCACTGTTGTTTGAGCTGACATGTGCCGATAGGCCAGGGCTCGACAAATTTCTTTAAATTCTAGGAGCCAGGATGAAAGTGTAGGAGCCAGACCAACTAAAAATAGGGACAGGGCACGCCAAAACTTAACATCATAATGCCTGTCACACACCCATTACGTATTATACCACCATCCATAATGGGTATATAGTGTGTACACTAAAAATCAAATATTTTTCGGATAATCCTTTAGTTCCCGCTATTGCGGTTTGTCAAAACAGTCAGTTATGTAGCTAGATTTAGTAAGGTGCACAAATGCTAAACCCTATAAGATACATGTTATGCTCCATCTACGGGTAACCTGGTAAGTGTCAGTGAGTAATGAGTACACCTGTGTTTCTGCCCGGTGAACTGGGAAATGTCAGTGAGTACACTTGTGTACCTGGGAAGTGTGTCCACCTGTGTAACTGCCGGGTGACCTGGAAAGTGTGTCAGTGAGTAATGAGTACACCTGTGTGTCTGCCGATTGGCCTGGGAAGTGTGTCAGTGAGCGACAGTACACCTTTGAACCTTTCGGGTGACCTGACCCATATCACCTGTCTATAGCAGCAGAGTAACAGGACCACCATGTGCATGGTCCAGATGTCACAGCTGCTGGTGTGTGCAGCACTATCACTCACCCAATCACCTAGTTGCTGTAGTTCCTGCACTTCCAGGGGTTGCTGCTGTAGGAGCCCCTTGTTTTCCAGTCCCTTGGGCAAGCCTGCAGTAGACTGTGGTTAAGCTGATAAGGCCAGAGGTGTGCTATGGGCGTGCTCGGGTCCTTTCCTCCAGGACCAGGGGCTCTGGCTGAGTAGCTGTTGGTCACCAGGGGAAGAAAGTCTCTCTGCTCCGACAGCAGCTGCTGGGTACATGGTGGCCTCCCAGCCGGAGCTGCGGGGGGTGGCCGGGCTGCTGCAGCCATTAGCGGGGGTTGCTGCTGCGGGGGAGGCCAAGCTGTGCTGTCTGCCGTGTCCGTGAGTGGGGGTGGCCGGGCTGGGCTGTCTGTCGCGGCCGTGAGCAGGGGGTGGCCGGGCTTGGCTGTCTACCACGGGGTGGCCAGGCTGAGCTGGCTGTCACGGCCGTGAGCAGGGGGTGGCTGGGCTGCTGCAGCCATTAGCGGGGGTGGCTGCTGCGGGGGAGGCCAAGCTGTGCTGTCTGCCGCGTCAGTGAGTGGGGGTGGCCGGGCTGGGCTGTCTGCCGCGGGGGTGGCTGGGCTGACTCAACTGGCCTTGCTGCCTCCTGCGAGGTGGCCCGGCTGGCAAAGCTGGGGGGGCCGGGCTGGCCGCCGGGGCTGTGTGCGCTAGAGGCCGGGCTGCTGTGGATGAAGTACCGGTTCGCAACGCTCTGGGTTGTCCAGTCCACCGCTCTGACCAGATTCTGCTTCCTCCCCCCCAAAAAATCTGGTCGCCAGGAAGCAGAATCTGGTCGCCATGGCGACCTGGCTCCCGGGGTTTGTCGAACCCTGCGATAGGCGGTATTTCATGCCCTACCATCCACTAGGGCGTGGTGGTAGAATAAAATAGTGTGCCCAGCGTAGCAAGGCACCATGCCCGAAGCATGGCGAGAGCAGCGGTGCACTTCAACCTATGTCCATGTCGATATTCGGTTAAAAAAACAGTGAAAAACCACGCGTCGGCCTTTTGACACACGTCACGGTCGACCTAATGACTGTCTAACAACTTGCTGGTGACCAACTGATCCACCCCCTCCCTTATAAAGCGACAAGTGGAGGTGTTCTATCAAGTACATTATATCTAGAATCACATTGGTTGATATGTCCAGCAGCTCTTCTTTATAAGGTTTCATGAGTCACAGGGATATAAATGCTAGACTTATGACTGTTATACTGTGTATGTATATGTGTGTGTGTATAGATGGATATGAGAGATTCACAAATACTGCATATAGATGAAGTCTATACCAGGAACAGCTTGACAAACAAGATGACAGCATTGCAGGGATTTCCAAGCCAAAGCACCTAATGTAATATTACATTACCGGCCTATCACTCATCTGCTTTTCAGCATTGGAAGCAATGACCTGCCCTGGACACACCTATAACAGGAAGCCACTGATGCTGCTAATCAGCCAAACCTTGACCACATCAGTTAAGGAAAACCTGGACTTCATCTAATTTTCCTGCTTTTCCTGCTCTAAAACCTGATATTAGGTATTCTGGGGCAGATGTATTAAGTCTGATAGTGAAGTCAATAAACTCCAAGCTGTCATTTTTTTTTTTTTTAACGCAGTGCATCAGCTTCTACTTTATCCCAAGAACTGCTTGACAATCTGTTTAATCACTTTACAAGGCTTAATATATCTGCCCCTCATTCACTGGAGTTATTAATAATAGCTGAGAATTGAAGAGGAAATAAGATTTGTATCCTTTGTAAATCTAGCTGTTGAGCATATTGGAGGATTATTATTATTATTATTATTATTATTATTATTATTATTATTATTATTATAATATACACCAAACTATTTTTTATTCATATTCGTCCCTGCCCCTATATAACTTATACCCCTTTCAGACATACGCGAAAATCCCGGGTTTTTTCACATGAACGCGCCCAAACCCGGGACTAGTGTATGTCTGAAAGGGTATACCCGGGATTTCACTCCCGGATACTGAGCACCTGCAATTGACCAGGGTTTTTCCCGGTATTTAACTCCCGGGTATAATACCCGGCTTATGTCTGAATGGGTTTACCCGGGTTTTTCAGTTTTAAACATGTGATGTTGCTTTTTTTTGCTGCCGGGGCGTGTCCCATTTTAATGATGAAACACTGAAATGCTTGAAAAGCCTGGCTTATGTGTGAAAGGGGTATACCCGGGTATTTCCCGGATTTGAGGTGTAGTGTGAAAGGGGGTCTGTTACTAAAATCCTGGGAGTGACCTGGGTTGAAAATCCCGGGTAAACCTTGCCAAAATCCCGGGTAGTATGTCTAAAAGGGGTATTACAGTATATATTCTGTAACGTCAACACTCAAACTTACTGTGTCACTCAACTACTTGATAACAGAACTTAGTTACTTCCTAGGAAACCACTGATCTCCAGGACCTAGGGATATACAATTTTTGATGTGCCTCCAAAATGTCCAGTGAATGCACCTTGGGGCAATGTATTTTTTATCTTCTCCTGTTTACCTCTGTGTGGTGCTAAGGAAACCGATCCATAGAGTCCTTACCCTAGTTGTGCTCAGCCAGGTTTAACTGAAAATTGAATTCTCTACTCAAACTGCTAACTGACTCACGTATATTGATTAAGTCAACAGTGGTGTCTCTAGTTCTTTGTTAGTGAATAAGGCTTCACTGTTTATTTGTAATGTAGGGTTTGTATCTCTGAATAGTTTTATGAAGTGTATGTGTAAATAAAGCTAATACATTGTATGTCAAATTCTTTGCCCACTTTATGTTTTGGTTGTATTTGCCTAAATTGGCACCTATTTTGTCTTTGCGTTGATAAGCCAAACTGTCCAGTTAAACTATTTTGAAACAATGTACAGAAAATTGTTGGCCAACATCTTACGCAAGTACAAACTCTTATCTCCTACAATTCTCCCTCCAAGATGGCTCCCAACCAGAAAAATGTACAAATTGACAGATAAACAGAAAAATGAGTATCCTCATGGAATTCCTAAATCATTAGCTATGGGAAAAGAAAATTTCTAACTGAAAGCTGCTCCTTACAAATAGACTTGCATTTTACACCACACTGGTCTCCCACATCTCAAATGCTGATTGGAGTATTGGATAACACACTTTTGGGACTGATTATCTTTGCAGAAGTGAGTGGGAGGGGGGTCTGGATCCACAACAATTTTGTGGAATGTGTTTCTGGAGTATATGTACAATGTTAGCATTGGAAACATTGCCTTTCTAGTGCCAAGCGATCCAACTGTAATGTAGATTCTGAATGTGATTGCTTAAAAGTGACAATAACACTTGTTTGGGTTATTTGGTACATACTATTAACCCTTTCAGTGCCAACATTTGTGAGAGTTGTGCAAAATGTCTGCTCAAAATGCCAGCATCCTTTACATTTGTTAAATAAACTCAAATGAAAAATGTTATGTAAAAAGATTATTTTGTATATCCTGTAAACTTTACAGGTCATGATGAATAAAAATGTCTGCTTGGCAATTGTCAAACCTATTTTGACAAATTCACTTGACACTCAAAGGGTTAATGCATATTCATATTAGCGATTTTAGCACCTGGGTTGTAGTATGATTGGGGAACACGAGAATGTTGAGGTCTACTTGGATGATGACCTTGTAAAGAACAGTCTGTGGTGGTTGATTTGCTGCTTAATCTATTCCTGGTCGCGACTGCAGCTCCAGCATGGTATTTCAGGTATTGGCAGAGAGGTGAGGGGCCATTCTAGTGTAGACCTTTTCTGTTCATCATTCTGTTGATTATTTCTATGCCTAATCTACTCTCCCTCTAGTGTTTAACCTTAACCCTCCCTCCTGCAGTGTAACTATTGACCTCCTCAGACTGTTGACTTTTTTCCATGTTGATACTGTAACATTATAATAGATGGAATGAGTTTAACATTTTATCTAATGTGTAAATAAGAAGGCAATTCTATATACATAATAATAGTATTTTTTTTCTTTCATGGTTAAACACCCCTTCCCCCTCTAATCTCCAATTCCTTAAATGACGGCAGTATTCGGTCATTATGTCTGTTCCTATGGTAAACTGTAGTTATTAGATGCAGTAACTTAGTGGAGTCAGATAATGTATCCAACTGTATACTGTTCCCAATCTGTACTCACCCATGAGGTCCTTAATTTGAAGAGATAAGTTCTGCACAGTTAGATGGATCACTTAATACTGGCCCAAAGGCGAGCTGGATGCTCTAGGGTGCCACAGTTGTAATGCAAAAAATATCCAGAGCTCTGGTTCAGGATGTTTAGTGTTCTTCTATAAATCCTGATAGGTCTGAGGAGGAAGGGGTGTCGGTATACCTAATATGTGTGCTGTGTACCCCAGTGAACAGGTTAGGTGCACGAACACCCCTCCTCCTCCAATGTTTTGGGACTTACAGATGGTATCCCTATATTTTACCATAGATAATTAACTGGCTATGCAATGAGCCCCCGAAACCGGTGCTGATTGGGGATTTTGTTTAGACCATTCCAAGATCAGCACAAGTTGGTGAAAGTCAGGTTAATACAATTGACAAATTCTCATTCTTATGTTTCTGGGGTAGAGCTCATTTTCCAGCAATATTTTATAGATTCAATATCTCATTCAATATTTCATTCTCCCAAAATTCCTTTATTTATAAGTGCATATATTATTTAGACCCTAGAATTAGAATTTATTATCACTGTTGTTCAAGTTAATAAGGAGATTCTGTTACACGTGGATGTATTTAAAATTACTTTAATGTGTAAATCGATTGCGTCAGCTGTCAGTTTATTGCTTGCTGTGAGGCCTACTGCGCCTCCATGATCATCTGACTGCTCTTGCACACCTAATACTTTGGAGGGATGTGGCGGATCCCTCCCATGTTAAATTGTTGGCTCACCAGGCCAAGGTTCAGAGTGCTTTACATTTGCTTGGCATATCTCACAATAAAGCAGTCCCAATAGAAAGTGAAGAAGTTGCAATTGAGTTTTCCAATTATGTTTTTTTTTTTTTGTATGTCAAAATTTTTTCGAGTTCTATAGAATTAATTACTATATGAAATAGAAAGCATGTTTCTCATCCACTTACGCAGCTTTTTTATTGTTTTATGTCCTTTGGTAGCCCACTAGCCGCACCGCTCCTGTATCCAGCTCTCCAGATGTACAAAGTTGGACTAACAGTAAAGTCTATTTATCATTCTAGGATACGTGGTATGCACCTTCAAGTGCTGAAGTTGATTTGGATACGTAGAGAAGTTGATCACTGTTGAATGGCCAGACTGTAAATTTTAAAATGGTAAAATACTATTATTGGGTGTGTGCCAGCGATTGTTGGATAGTAGAATTTTTTGGTTTATATTTATATACTGTATGCCTCAGCAGTTTTGCAATGCTTAGACAACCTGGCTATTGTATACACAGCCGTAGTCCTCTTTATAAGATTTAGATTTGTTTCTTTTGAAGATGGTTTAAAGGTTTTACCTTCACCAGTTTCCTATCGTTCTATCCGAAAAATCTCTGTACAACAAATAAGTGAATACGTGATGGTTTATCTTGTACCTTTTTTGATGATCAAGTAGGAACGCTCCTACTGTTGTGCCTAATGGCATTTGTCAAAAACCCATGAACATTTAAGAAAAATAAAAGCAAAGTATTTCTCAGGCCAGAGTCATGGTTCTGTGATCTTAAAGACCCACTTTCATATCCTACTCATTGGGGTGTATTCAATGCTTTCTGCAAGCAGTGCTGCCTGCTCGCTGTCACAGCTCGCAGGGTCAGTATTCAACTGGCCCCCTGCACACTGCATTTCTCGCTAGATTTTTGGAGCGAAGGGAAAACTGCGTATGCAGCCGCTAAAACAGCACGGCTCCTGGCTTAATGCAGCTGGCTCCCTGCATTAGCCGCGCGCCTCGCTGTTTGGGGGAATCTAGGATTTCCCCAGCGTGTTGAATAGTGTGAGCAGAGGGTAAAAAGAGAGAATCGCTTGTTTTCGCCGATTCCTGCTGTCTATCCCCCTCGCATTGAATACACTCCACTATGTGCTTTGGGTAAAGTTGGGCAGATTTAAACTGTACAGAGACAGTTAGGTTTGTGTGAGTTATTTTGTTTCTGTGCAGGGTAAATACCGGCTACATTATTTTTACACTGCAATTTAGATTTCAGTTTCAACACATCCCACCCAAATTTACCTCTCTGCACAAGTTACATCTGCCCCACCTGCAGTGCACCTGGGTTTGCCCATTTTCCAAGCAAATTTGTGCTGCAATCGGATCAGAATAAGGCCCTATGTGAGCAGTTTCCCCTAGTTGTTAGAAGTAATCATTAGCTGTTACAGCCACAGACATTACCAGCAACTGCAGTAGAGACTCTAGTGATGTATTCCATTGTGAGGTTATTTAGTTCATGGAACTAGGTGTGTGGTCTAAAGATTGAAATCTGGGTCTGGCATTATAGTTAATTTATAAACTCCCCACAGAGCGATCTCCGGACATAACACTTCTTCCTGCTGACTGTGGCTTACAGTCGTCTAATATATGTGGTCCGTGATTAGTAGTAGTAGGCTGTCATAAGAAGCTGGTGTTTAATTGAGTGGAAACATTTAGTAGAACAGAGAGAAATTACAGTTCTGGATAACTGAATGGTGGCTTAGTTGTCCTTCAAAACAGGACTTCTAACTGTTCCTTGAAAAAAAACCTCTGTTTTATCCAATTAACTCTCCCCCCCCCCCCCCCCCCCCCAAAAAAAAGAAAATCTCAATGTGTTTTTTTTTCTTTTGTTCAATTCGATCAAGATCTTCTGTTTTTGAAATGTATCTAACAGATAAGAAAAATTGTAAAATATCAGTGACTGAAATATTGGAGTATTTGTCATTAGAACATCAACATCGCAATGCGTTAATTTTTCCAGGACTGCTCACCTGAATAGTTGACAGGTACACATTGGTGGGCTGAGGTGCGTTAAATTAATTTTCTCCTTCATCCAACAGGGGACACTGCAGTCTTCCTACATTGGGGATAGAGTGGTGTTGTAGTGTGTATTATGAATTGTTATGCCCGTGTTTAAACCCCATTTACGGTTTCTTGGATCTGTTAGCTGAGTTTTGCACTTCTAGTATATGGCACAAAACTAGTGGGTGAAACTTTTGTTTTTTTTATTCTACCCCTCTAGTTGTTCCCACAACTCTGCTACAGATGTAAATGAAAGGATGTGCATTGGCAATGGTCATTGGACGATGATCCTCCGAGGTTTACTGTTATTTTTTAGTGGCGCACAACAGTAAATCAATGGTAGTTCTGGTGCTGGAGATGTTTCTCTGAACCAGTGTGTATTCATTTGTTTTGTCTGACTGAAATAGGTTTTTAGCGTGAGTCATTTCGTTTTCAGTAAGTCCTTTGGAAAAAATCCTAAATTGTCAGCACCTAAAAGAGTACTGCATGTGTAATGTGGTTAATCTACATGTCTAAAAATGTATTTTTATGAAATATTTAATGTAGTCCAAATATTGGCTTTCGGCATTCTGTGCTGTAGTGACGACATTGTTAATGGAAGCAATCTTTTATCCTTTAATCCCAGTTACAAAATAGTTAACCTGTTCTTAGGCAGTGTAATGTTGTGTGACCGAATCGTAAGCGTTTTGCTCTGCTGTAGAAGTGCGATACAAGAGCTGGGAATAGTGCTTGGCACTTCTTGGCAATTTAGAATTTGTTTTTAAGAATTAACTATAAAGTAAAGGGAACTCCATGCCTTTAAGAATAGGCATCGCCCATTGATTTTATGAAAAATAAAATGAAGCTTTTAATAATGGAACAACATAATCTATATGTCTACAGGCATTAATCTCTGAACTGTCATGCTACAGACTGGGTTTAAAAAATGACTGTTGGGATCTGTTTGGCTGGTAGTTTCTCTCCATTGTATCCCTTTTTAAGGCTTAGTGCATCTGGTCCTAGGGGGGAGATTCTCGAAACTAAAAATGCGGTAAAAACCCAGTTATCGGGGTTTTTACTGCATTTTGGGATGCTCTAAGTATCCCCCGCCGGCTTACCACCATGGGGGGCATTGCCAGAAAAATCTGGCGATACCCCATAGAAGCCTATGGGCTTCTGCATCGACCCACCGCCAAGCACGACCCCTGCCGCCCCACACTGACCCCCCCCTTACCTGTGTTCGGGCAGCACAGAGCTGTGCTGCCCGGACCTGTGACCTCCTCCCTGCACTATGATCCTCTTCCAGGTGCAGGGTGGAGGAGAGCCTGGCGCAGCAGCAGCGCCGGGTAAGGGAGGGTGGGGGGAGCCGCCGGGTCCGGATGGGACCTTTTGACTCACCGCAAAGGACGGCTCTTAACGCAAGAGCTTTTGCCATAATTATCGCATATGTTAGAGCATATGCGATAATTATGTATGCCATGGGCGGCAAAGGGTAGCGGAGCTGGACTGCGGATGTTGGAACATCCCGCCCTAGATCTGAAGAGATTTGTTGCTAAATGTGCTTTAATACTTTTTCAATTCAGTAGTGTTCATTCTAGCACCCGCTATCTTTGAAAACCCATGCAGTTCCTGTTCCCTGCCTGGGGAGTCGCTGTCTGCTGTGGTGTTTCTAGCACTGGTCTGCTTTGCATATCAGTGCTGATACACAGATCACACTGCTAGAAGCACTACAGCAGAGAGCGACACCTCAGGTAGGGAAGAGGAACTGCATGGGTTTTCAAAGATGGCGGGTGCTAGAATGAATACTAGTTCTTCAAAGTACTCCACCAGTTCCTGAATGCATAACCATTTCCGCTAGTTGTAGACCTGTTTTAAAGGTACTTTTACAATTATCTGTAATGCCATATTACTATAGTTGGTTTACAAATTGAACTTCACATTTGGTATTAAAATTGTAATAGGTCTGAAGGCCCATACACACTGGGCGATTTTGAGCTGAATGCCGCTCAAAACACCAATTTTGTATGGCCCAGCGATGAGCGGTAATCTCCAAGAAAGCCGCTCATCTGCTTGTATTACCAGCAGATGAGCAGCTTTGAGGGCGGCTTTGCATTGTGCTGCACTATGCAAAGCTGTCTGCCGCCCCCCCCCCCCCCCACTGAGAGCACCAGATAGGGGGAAATCTGTTTCCTCCCCAGCGTTATTTAAAGCTGAAATGTCTGACGCTCCTACCTGTGACTGATTTATACAAAAGTCTTGAGTGTCGCCTGTCTCTCTGTTGCTGCTGATTTCAGATAAATATATCATCTCTTTAGCCTTTTTGTTTCATAGTTTGCAGTTTTGGTGTCTCGTATGCTTCTCAATGCAAATTTAAACCATTATAAAGTCCTCGACTACTGTATAATATAATCTAGTCATGTTAATTAAGGTGCAATGGTACTCCTAGCACAATACGTCTCTAATGTACTTCTCCATTATATGTAGATGTTAATTTTTTTAATTTTATTTTATTTGCCTTTTATTAGCTAATGTCCGGATGGTTACACATAGTAATAGTCACTAGTGAATATTTTGGTGACCAGTTTACATTACTGTTCACTTGAAGTTTTCGTCTTGTACTTTATGCATTATGTGAAGGGTTACAATGCTCTCTGTTCTCTTTGGACTGAAATAGTGCATTGGTAAAAACATATAAAATGAATATTGGAAAGCACATTATCTAGAAAACAAAACCTACAACTTCAAGAAAATAGCCTAAAGTAGCTACGTGTGTGTGTGTGTTGTTGTTTGGTCTAGTAATAAAACAAGTAGTAAATGTGCTACTTTTTACTACCATCCATTATGTGTATTGCTACTGTTATAGATTACTACTACTAGGTCACAAAGGAGGTAGATCCCATTGTCAGCTGAGAACATAGGTTTTGACAGCGCCAGACTTATTAGTGGTTTGTTTCTGACACTGAAGTGTCCTTTAAATAAAGAAATGCATGTAGTTCTAAATGTGTGTAGGCTTGTATGGGATGAGTGGAGTGTAAGTCACTGCTCACAAATTATATAATAGGTAGTTTTAAAACCCTGATGTTCCCATATACACAATGTAAGGTTTGTCTGATGGCTGTCCTATTCACTGCACATGTTGTGTTTTCCTCTAACCGTTGAGAATAGTAAATTTGGCTTTGTCCCCCTACATTGTGTGCATAACTGCACTTGGAAACAAACACATGTTCTATAAATATGTATAGAATGCCTCATACCCAGACGTTTGTAGCCTAATTAATAACATTTGGGGATGACTCAAGGTGAAATTTTGGCTATGAATGATTTTGACTATGCGATTTCCCTTGAACTTCTCTAAGCACAGAACCATACAATATTGACTATATTTACTTCAGATTTTGACTGTATACAATCTAGTCAAAACTGGCTTGCTTACAGTCTATTTTTCTTGAGATGCCAATCCCATGTGGGCTGCGCATCGGCATCGCAAGCTATATACGCACTGCGATTTGTGTTAACTTACCTACTATATAGTCAAAATCGGAAGCTCAAATCCCGCAGTGTGTATGCACTGATTCGCTACATTGACATTGATTTCTGCCTCTCATATTTGCTCCTTAAGTCCGCAAAAGGCTGTCTTTATGTAGAAGGAAAATTCTAAACATTGAATTGTTCCTGGTTTATTTTTATTTATATTCTGGATTTCGTTACAGTTGCAGAAAAAATCTGAAACCTTTAAAAATCATTCTCGCATTAGACTAACATTTTCTCTTGACCATCAATTTTTAATCCATAACATGTGGATATTCGGTTCTGCCTTTTAAAATAAGAGTATATTAGGCAGGATGCACTATGATTCATCGCCCCACTCAGCGCATATTGCCGGCTACCACATAGATAATTATAGCATATGCGATAATTTTTGCAAAGGACAGCTCTCTCGTTTAGAGCTGCCCTTTGTGTTGCGCCGTCGATGAGGCAGAGGGTCCCCGGTGGCTTCCCATCCCTCCCTCCCATACCCTGCTGATGCTGCTTCAGGACGGGCTCCTCCTCCATACAACCATAAGGGGATTTAGAGGCATGGGAAGAGGTCACTGGTCCGGACTCAGATGAGGAGGGGGGTGGCGTGTTTTGGGGCGGCGTGGGTTGCTATAAGAAGCCCAATGGCGTGTGGGTTTCCTGCATATCAAATTGCTGTAAAAACCCTGATAACAGAGGTTTTACCACATTTTTCCCTTGGTGCATCCCGCCCATTATGAGATATACCTGGTGCATTTCAAACAAGAGGTGAACTAGAGTGGATGTAATCTGGCCAAAGTGTCCCATTATAGCCATGAGGTATTGCAGCCCAGTCTGTGACCTCTCTCTCTGGTCTGGAGAATGTGACTTGAGCCAACCCTATGTTTCTCCAAGCTATGCAGCATAGTTAGAACTCCATGACTTCAATAAATAGCTTGGGTTTATCAGTGTTGGAACTGTGGTGATAAAGCACAGCCGTATATGCATGCAGGTGCGCAGTTAAATGTGCCCAGGCTTAAACCTATTTTCCATGTCCCAAAGTTTTCCATCCAGAATTGCTATGAAACATTTTTGGTCCTTCAGTGATCTGGGTTCATGTTGTCTGACTTTTTATGTTGACAAAGACAAAATTACTAAAGATTCTCAAGAATGTTGGGTATACTATGACGATGCTTTAATGTTATAGTGTTGTCCTCGAAACAGTGGCTCAATCGTGGAGTTCTCTGGAGACCACAATTCCCAACTGTGCATGAATGTACTTGATGCACTTAATTTTTTTTGTTAGTTCTTTAAAGTCCTAAAGTGATGAATCGGCATCCACTAAATCTATTAAGTGTCTTTGTAAGATTTAATGTTAAGTAAATTCCTTCATTTTTATCATTTAACAACAATTGTCAGTGATCACACTTCCTTGAGTTTCAGTATTGAAAGAACTGCACTGTTATCATGGTTTGGCCCCGAAATCCAGGTTAAATATTGCTGTTAAGCACATTCCATCTGGTTACATTGTAATCCTTTTCTTCCAGTGGAAAGTATGGCACTTTTTGCATGTCTCTGAGATGGTCTGCTTCAGTCGTCCTTACAAGTTTAGTATTGAAACAAAAATGTGTTTTGGATTTGATTATTACACGGATGTGAGTAATTTTTTTTATTAACTAAAGACGTGTTGTGTTACTCGCAACTCTGCAAGGTTTTTTTTTTTTCAAACCACAAAATTCATGAAATGTGAACATGTGAGATCAGGAATAAAACAACAAACAAGAAAGCCTTGTGAGGCGGGAAAGGCCCTCGTTTTAGTGTGATGATAGGCAAAATAAACATACAGGCAGAGTCCATCGTGCCACAAAGTGGCTGCTCATTTATCATGGGGGGGGGGAGACCTTGGTGTTTCTATTCGATTAGTCGGTGCGTTCTTGGTGGAATTTAAATGTATTTTTAATTTTTCTTTCTTTTTATTTTTATTTTCTGGAATTCGCTTTTCTATATCCTTTCTGCTGTAATTTTAGACACATAGTAAGGTGAATGTAGCCAAGCAAGTCCGAACACCTGTAGGTCACAATATATAGTTGAGGAAAAATCTAGCAGTATAAAGTGTGGAATTTGTGGTGTGGTGGGTTCCTGGTTTATTTATTGGTGGCTTTTTTTATTCTCTGTTAAGTGAGGTTGTCAAATATTAGAAAAGCAACTTTCCAGTTCTGCCAGTTACTTTTCTTTGTTATTGGCAATCCCCAGGCATGGTCCAATCTGTTCCTTCTCTATAATTCTAGTCCCTTTCTGTTTGACATCCATTAATCTGAAGAAACAGGGTGAGCAGAATCAAGTTATTAGTTCTCCCAGCACTTCCTCTTGAATCTACCAGTAAGAACTGGTAATCCCAACTCACCTAATGTTGGTGAGACATTCACATAAAGGTTTCTTTACACCTCCCATTCATCAACATGTAGCGGCCCCTGGGTCTTAACCTTTATTGTGAGGACACTTACCAAGACTTTGTCTCGTGTTCTTCAAAAGGTTGAGACCTGAAAGTCTTGGTAAGTGTTCTCACAATAGAGGTTAAGACTCAGGGGCCACTATGTGTTGATGAATAGGAGGTGTAAAGAAACCTTTGTGTGCACGTCTTTCACTGACATTAGGTAAGTTGGTTTTGCCAGTACTTACGGATAGAATCAAGAGTAATTGATTGGAGAACAAATCACTTGATTCTTCTCACCCCCTGTTGACTCCACCATTATTGAATAGCCAACACAGCAGTAGTGCTAATGTTTTGGGGGTTTCACCCCCTTTATCAAAGCAAAATGTACATCAGGAAAATAGTTTATCTAAGTTTACTTTAGTCAAGCTGCCTTATTAGTGATTTAATATACAGTCAGATTTTTCTGCAGGTCTCAGGATTTGAGGGATCAGCAGCTTCAGTAGTTCTCTTCACATGTGGCAGCAGTGCTCTCTGTCCCGGCGGTGAGGGTTGCAGTGGTAGGTTACCTGGTGGTTTTTGTCATGTAGCCACAGTAGGAGATAGCTGTGGTGGCCAGTTCTGCCCACAGTGCTTTTGCCCTGGGGGAGGTGCACCTGAGGCACCACCCTAGTTTAGGCCCTGGCTGCATCACCAGTGTTGGGGGCACTGTGACATAGGTGAACTGGATTTTCTTTGTTGCATAATAAATATTTACACCGTATACTTTTTAATTGTATATATTGACCACTCGATTGACTGTTTTTTTTGTTAGTAAGGACCCTCACAAGTTAGTTTTTCTGGGGCCCGCGAACCTCAATCTGACCCTGCTTTAATTGTTAAAAATATAAACATTTGTCCCGAAGTGTTCCACATAAATCTTCCCCGAGTAAGTATCAAAGCTCTGAGGGTGGGCTAGGTCAACCTTTCAGTTTATCTCCAGTTTATCTCTTCTCTATGCTTAATACATCTGCCCCATTGCTTGTAAAATGGCAAAAGCTGATTGGTTCGTACTTTTATATCTCCTTAAGTTTTTCTATATCTACCCTATCGTGTTTGTTTTTAGTGCATAGAGACTAAGGTGGTGTAAAATGGCTATGTCTACTCTTCGTGTATACTATTTCCTGTAAGCATCTATCTCACTTTTGGGGTTCAAGAACTTTTTGTATTGAGATGAAGTAAAACTCATTATTCAAATGGGTTTATCGGAAAGAATGTTGGCTTTCCTAAAGATATGTGATGCAGTTCCACTCAAAAATCTGAGACGCTAAGCTGTTATGTGAAACTGGTTTCCATACTAGCACCACATGCAATTATCTTGTTACTTTGTATTCTGTAGATTGGAAAGGGTTGCTTCTGAGATTTGTAAATGTTTAACCAATACAGTAAACAGGCTGAGATCTGGGAGAAAGATGGTAGCTGAGAAACAGTAGTATATTTACCCTTGAAACAATTTTGAAAATATGCAACTATAATAATTCTATAGGGTCTAGTCTTGCCACGGTCGAGCGTAGTGTAAGCATGTGCACAGACAGAAAAGACCGGCTTCGGTGAGGAGCAGACGCCACTGGGGTTAGCATAGGAGCACTGTGGGGGAGTAGGGATGGAGCGTGGGTGGGATTTAACAGCAGGTAATTGGCTGGCCAGTCAGAGACTGAGTCAGGTTGCAGAGACTGTTACACTAGTTAATGTTTGGTTTTGTTAGTTTGACTTGTTTTGATGTGTTTTTAATGTCCCAGTTATTTCTAGAACAGAACCTAAACATTTATTTTACAAGTTTAAACTAGATCTTTTTGAGCCATCACTCTGTTATCATCTGCATCAGATCAGTAATAACACTATTAAGTTAACAATCATGTTTTCATCCATGTATTAGAGGCAGGTGGGGAAATAGCCCCAGGCCCCCATAGCTACATCACCAGCAATGGGGGGCACTGTTATAACGTTAATTGGGAAGTGAAGTGTTTTTAATGTGATACTGGAAAAATATAATTCTACTTTACCAGCTTATCATATTGCCATTATCTTGTTAATGGCCCCAATAAGTAGTTGTCATGGGGCTGTACAAACACTTTTGTATACTACTACTACTACTACTACTACTACTACTACTACTACTACTACTACTACTACTACTACTACTACTACTACTACTACTACTACTACTACTACTACTACTACTACTACTACTACTACTACTACTACTACTACTACTACTACTACTACTTCTACTACTTCTACTACTTCTACTACTTCTACTACTTCTACTACTTCTACTACTTCTACTACTTCTACTACTACTACATCTACTACATCATCACTTATCCAAATAATTTTTGCTAAAACCACTACTGGGGACATGCTGTGTAACTGTCACTACTGGGGACATGCTGTGTAACTGTCACTACTGGGGACATGCTGTGTAACTGTCACTACTGGGGACATGCTGTGTAACTGTCACTACTGGGGACATGCTGTGTAACTGTCACTACTGGGGACATGCTGTGTAACTGTCACTACTGGGGACATGCTGTGTAACTGTCACTAAATATGTGTCAGACCATGATTGCTTGGCATTCAAATTCACTACCTGAGATACTGTAGTACACAAACTTTGTTTCCTGTTTTGAAACCTTGTTTTATGCACAAAAAAATATATATTTGTGTGTATTTCATGTGTTTGATGTGTTGTATTCAACATAAATACAAAATACCTCAAGATACCTCATTGGAATATAAAAATATTCTGAAATACGGAATAATCTGTTATCCCAAATTCTTCCGGTCCCGAGCATTTTGGATAAGGGATACTCAACCTGTATTATATTTCTAGCAATGAATCACAGATTTTCTATTTTATTTTCTATGGAGTGGAGAGCTGGGATATTTGTGCCACAATACAAGAAGCTTTTTGTGTTCCATTGTGTGCGTCACCACTACAAACCAGAAACTACTTTGATCTGTAAATATGACTATCTTTAGAACTGTATGAAAGTGAGACTTTCCGGTTTGTTGGTTGGTATCTTTCTGAAATTTCTGTGCAAATGCTGTGACCATTTTTTAGGCTACTGAGGTGCCTACTGGCAGTGGCGCAACATTGTACATTGCAACAGCCTATGGCCGGTACAAATTCTCTGATCCTCCAGTGTCTGTGCCAAAACATGCACCTCTAAAGCTGTGTACACATGGTGCAATATATTGCTCAGTGTCTCATTTTCATCAGCGACCAGAGATGGTCGCTGATGAACAGGAGACTGCTGGGGGAGCCGCAGAGGGAAACAGCTGATCGCAGGAGCACCAGTAACCATTAGGGGGCTGAACACGGGAGCGTGCACCCGGGCGATTTTATTACTGCATCACACACAAATCACTGGCAATATGGTCGCTCAGCAGTATTGTGCTGTGTGTACACAGCTTTATTCATACTCGCAATGGTGATATTGACAATGTTGACTTTTTTTATACCAATCCTCAGTGAAATGCATAGCTAACATTTTTTACATTCTCTGTCCTATAGTAGTAAATTATGGTTCTCACAACCTTCCCATTATACACAAGACATACTTTATTGATGTAATCTCTGTTGACTTCGCAACACAGATGATTTTAGCTTTGCCTATCCATCACAAAACTAATATGTGGTAGATAAAACCCCCAATATGTTTGACAAATATTCCATCAGCACAGGCTGCCACAAACAAGCAAATGACACTGTTGGAGCTACTTATGCTGCAGTTATTCCTCAACTGTGGCTGTAACTCATGAGAAGTGCATAGACTGAGGCTAAGTTCTCTAACCACCTTGTGTGTTAAGTTTGGAAGATAGTGTTAAAGGGTCAATTCCAAATGACCAGTGTTTTTAAACACTGAAGCAGGGCCCGACTCTAAATAAACCAACCAGTTGTTGCACTGGTCCCAAACTGTTGGAAATATTGGCACGCTTCTATTAAGTGTGGCTGTTTCTGATCGCATTGAAGCCCGTGCAGATTTCACTTTGTAAAAAGTTGAATCTGCATGGTCGAAAAAAAGCCACTGGATTGTCCAATCCGTGGTCATTATCAACCAGATATGGTCAAAATCGACGTAACTGCAGGAACATTGAATACCGACGGTAAATTTGACATAGGCATGTCTGTGATTCTGGCTGTAGGCAAAAGATGGGATGGTTGGAAACAAACATTGAATAACCCCCTATTTACTATAAGCCATCTGGACACGATCTCTTTGCAGATTTCCCCAGAACAGACTTTGGGATTGGAAGGGCTGAATAGCATTACTTTATGCTGCCTTCCCGCTGACATGCTGCTGTCACAGCAGAGCTGATGAATGACCTCTACTTCATTTATAAAGAGTAACATTTTTTATTTAAGTCGCTGCCAAAACATGAGCTAAAACCTAAAAATAGATTATTAGACAGATAAACCATGATTAAGGGGCTATGATGGTATTTCGGTGCTTCCTGTATAGAATGTGATTCCTTCATACTCTGTAGTACATCTGCTGTAAATTTCAGCCTATTTTTATTTTTATTTTTTTAACGCAGTGAACATGCATTTATCTCCCTCCTTCACTTCATTCCTGCATACGTTACTGCATCTGCATGACCATTAGCATTAATCCTATGGTGAACATGACTCCGAACATGTTTTTTATTATTGGAGATTTAACATTTATTCAGCTTGTGTCCATGTCTGGTATTGTGTATGGGATCTGCGTGGAATTGCACTATGACGGTATTGAGTTTTCTTTATTTTAAACCTTTTGCACACAAATGGCAATTATACAGGATGTGTCATAGGGACCTTGCTAGGCTCCAGCTTTACCCTGCACAAGTTCCGTGTACAGAATTGTATGCGTAGAATAAAATGTGATCTGTTTACAGTCGAGGTGATCTGAATAGTTTATGCACGTGGATGCATTCTATGGACCAAAGGGATGTGGTATTTGATGTGGTAGAGCTACACCGTCTAGACCAGGGATGGGGAACCTTTGTCTCCCCGCTGTTGAACTACACATCCCAGCATGCCCCGCAACAGTTTTAGCATGGCCAAATAGCAAAAGGGCATGCTGGGATGTGTAGTTCAACAACAGCGTAAGTTCATCCCAGTCGCCCAGAGGCAAAGGGAAAACAAATATAGTGTGGAAGATTCTGGCATGCAGAATAGTCAGTCACCTGTGGTCCTACCGCAGAGTCCAGCAGCGGCGGTTACACCATTGTTTGCTGCAGCACAGGCTGAGTGTACCAGGCACTAGCTGTCCTGTCCCCTATTGCAGGTGTTAGCAGGGCTCCTGGGATAGATTGAATTTACACTAAATCAGCAGCGGGTGTGCCAAAAAGCTCTGTCAGAACAGTGGTTCTCCACCTTAGTCCTCAAGGGAAACTATATATGTATATGTGTAAGCAAATGCTTCAAAAGATAGTCTGCTACCTTATGATTGCCTCTGTGTTTGTGCAAGTGTGAGAGAAACATATGTAGTTTCACTCACTGCCAACGGCAGTACTGCAGGTAAAGCACACAATAGATTTAGTTGCATAGAATGCAACTGAAGAGAGTTTGCATATCTCTTAAGCCTCGCACACACGGGGGAGATATATTGCTGAGCAATATATGGCTGAGCAATATATTGCTCAGTTTCTCCTTTTCATCAGCGACAAGAGATGGTCGCTGATGAAAACGAAACTGCCGGGGGGAGCCCCGCAGTGAAAATCAGCTGGTCGCAGGAGCATGTTCCTGCAACCAGCGATCACTACAGGGGTAAAAATGGGAGCGCGCTTATATCGCCGGTGCACACTCCCATTGCGGGCAATATGGTCCCAAAGCGACCATATTTCCCGCGATATTACACAAAATCGCCCCCGTGTGTACGCACCTTTACTCTCTCCAGCTCCATTCTAGGCAAAGGAAGAAACTTCTATAGTCAGCCTTGTCACTTTAAAGTTTAAACAGATCCCTGCTTTCTAGAACTCTGATGGAAGAAAGCAATGAATCAATGAATAATCATTTATATTACATTTAAGATAATTAGTCATGGACAATCACCAATTATCTTTACCAGGTATTCATTTTCAATTTTATACAGAAGACTTTTAGCAGCAAGTATTGAAACCCCAAAAATGTTTGTATACATGTTGGGTCCATAAATTCCTGAAGGTGCTTTTAGCTCATGCATTGAAGGGAAATGATATGTGAGGTTTGTATGTGTATGTATTAGGAACATCTTTCCATATGCGTTACTACTGGACTTCTAAAAGTTAATTTGTCTGTTAATTTACTAAGAATATATTGGTGTTAATGTTTTTTTATTTTAAGGATGCCTGGGCTTGACTTAACATGCATCTGTGTATGGTATATTATAAACCAATAATCAAAGATGGAAAATGCAAACCAAAGCAAGTGGTAGTTTGTATTGGAAACTGAAGTGTAAGAATACACAGTTGTGCCTCGATGATGGGAGGAATGAATGAGTAAAATCTATTTCTCAGTAGAGTAGTGTTTGTCTGTAGTGTTACTATGCTGTAAAACACCCCAGAGTGGCACAGTTCGAGTGTTGGTTGGCATCCCTGCTGTTGTCAGTTCATTTCTATGTAAAGACAAGTGATTGGCCTCTAAATTAATATATTGTATGACCGAGCTAATAAGCATCTGCTCCTCCATATGTTCAGTGTCTTTTTAAAATATTTGCATTTTAAAAAATCAGTTGGATTAATTTCCGAACTGATACGGAGCCCTGCTCTTTCTCCTCCTGGTAAACTTGGACAGGTGGCATTTATCGGCGTAACAGAGAAATAATTGACTTTTTGTTATAATCAGTACATTTGATTGTGAATATGAAGGCCATTTACACGCAATAAAATAAGGTTCTTATTTATTCTATCTACATTTTAGAGAGTGGCTTTTCCCAATAGAGCATTTCACAGATGCTTTGTTGTAACAGATGCTTGCCGCTCGTCATGACCATGTACTCCTGCTAATGTGCAGGCTGTATTAGTCACAGGTCTTGCCATTTCCAAGTGAACATAATTGAATTGTGATTTCTACTACAGGCCTGGTTTCAAACCACTGGTTTCGGCCATATTTAAGTAGTCCTGAAGCAATGTCAACTAGAGTGTGCAATTTTTACTCCTTTTAAATCACGTCTAGATTAATTCTATTTCATATGAATGTGATCCCTCTTACGCAGTTGGACTACGATATTTCAGGCCTGCCTAGATCCCGTTTGTTTATTTTATATACCCAACCAATTTTACAATGAGTTTGAGAAGCCATTGGTCATATGTTTTAGATTTTTCCATGCCCCCCCCCCCCCTCACAACGGTTTGGGTTTGAGCATGCAAAGGAAGATGGGGGTATGTGCCCTTGTGTTTCCAACCTATACACCGCGAACTGGCTAGGGTTGCATTGGTGACCTCTTTACCATCTAGTTGCAGCACAATACTTATAACTGCCTGTTCCAGTGCTGAAGAATCCTGAATGTCAACATTTTTGAACAGATTATCGTCTCCGAGTTGGGAGGCAAATGCAGCACCAATCTGCAATGTGTTACTTGTAGTACGATAAATGTAGTGCGTCCTTTAGTGCACTTTTTACCAAAAGGTTAAAAAAATATTCCATATTGCTTCATCTGCAGCTGTAAATCCCATGTGCAAGGTTTGGGTCTAGTTTTATAGAAAGTCCAAAATTCTGTCCTGCATGTAATCGATCGCTGTAGACCAAGAGCAGGGGTGGCCAAACCTGTCTTCAAGATCTACCAACGGTGCATGTTTTCCAGGCAACCTGTGGATCTATAGTAGGAATGAATGCAGCAGGTTTTAAAATGTGGCAGTTAGTAATGACTACAGCTGTGCACCAGCTAGCTAATGTGGAGAACGTGGACCGTTGGTAGATCTCGAGGACCGGTTTTGCCACCGCTGACCTAGAGTATCAGTTGTGCAATTGCAGCTAGATCAATACGTTCTTCTGCACTATGGCTTCAGTTTCACCAACATACCTTTTCTGCGTGCCAGGTCCCAGCTGCTCCCAGTCTTCCTTGCTCAATGGGAGCGTCTAATTGGCAAAACTATAACAACTGGGAGTGATAAAACTACAGTGCTATAGATTACACTGACCACTGAGGTGTGCGTTATTTTTACATCTGTGCACAACGGACTCTAAGAAAAGCAGCTGCACCTTCATCAATGTCCAGTTCCGTTGTGCTCAATGTGCAACTTTGTATGTGTCTAAAACCATTTCTGTTGCTGCCCCCTGTGTCTAGAACAGTTGTTCCCAACCCTGGTCCTCAAGTACCCCCAACAGTGCACGTTTTCCAGGTCTCCACACAGAATCACAGGTTAAATAATTAGCTCCACCTGTGGATCTTGTAAAATGTGTTTGAATAATGAGTGCACTTGCTGGGTGACCTGGAAAAGGTGCACTGTTGGGGGTAGTAGTGGTAGTGGTGGTGTTGTACAGGGTGTGTAGAAAAATACAGTATAAATAGGGGTATAGCTGGTAGAACTAAAATCGGCATCAGTTCAGAAGTAGGAGACTGAAGATGAAGTAGAGGAATGGAAGAACAGGGCAGGAGCACAGGTGAGTTAAAGAGGTAGGGTGAGGAAGGAGGACCCTACTCATAAGAGTTAACATACTAAAAATAGGTAGGTGGACGAACAAAAAACAATAGGAAAAGTAGGAACGGAGGCAAGATAGGAGGATCAAAAGAGGTTAGGAGGAGGTACTTGAGGACCAGGGTTGGGAACCACTGGTCTAGAACATGGAGTGTTTTCTTATTCTGCGATGCTTTTAGAACACATTACTTAAAGAACCATATGGTACACAAAGGAATACTCCTCATATTAACGTTTCAATTTAATAGATTTATGTATTGGCCTCTATTATTTGAAATTATATATGTTTAAGACCTTCGATTGTATCATGTAATGTTAGTCAAAAAATGTATATTTTAAAGAAGCAAATTTAGAGACTAATAGAGCATTATTTATTTTGATTATTTTATCTATTTTTGCCTTTTACAATATTTCTTTATTGACTGTAACCATTTAAAATATATGATCAAAGGTCTCTTAATGCTACAAAATAATTTTATACTGTGCGTCATAGGACAACCTTTTCTCTTTAAATGTGTTTCTTATAGTCAGCCTGTCGCGCCTTATGGAGTATATACATTAGGTGTAAAAGGTCACTGCTGTATACAGTATTTGGGTTTATAATGTTGCAACCCAGAACCTTTTTATCCCTGTGCTTGAGTGCCTGTAGTATTCGTCTTTGTAGAAGGCCAAAATAGTTATGTTCTGCTTTCTATAGCACCAGGATCATTAATTGTTCATTCTAGTGCTTTAATGAGGGTATTTTTTTTTCTGCTTGAAGGGATTTGTCAAAAACCGATACATGTGTTTTTTATGGATCCAAGTATAGGCTGACTCTGCCCTCCCATCCTCTTTCCCAGTATGACTATTTTAGCATCTTGGTTACAACTGTACAAATAAACCATTAATGAATTGTTAAGAGAGGGTCTGGTTGCTGGTCCATCTGTGGCTATGTGCAAGGAATCTCATAATTAGGTTTTTATTTTTTTTTTGCCTAAAAAAAAATGCATGCACACAAAAGGTTAATGGTCTGCTGGACCGCTGCAATTGTCTGCGCAATGGAATGCATCATGTCAAAAACGAGTGGGCCATGCTACAAAAGATGCATCAATAGATTTCACCAGCAGCCACAACCACAGGTGCTTTTTTTTCCCCAGAATTAGACTTTGCAAATGGGTTGTAGACAGGCAAATTAGAAGACTTTTTATTTACGGACTGTAAATCCAGCTGTTGCTGTACATTGTAGCTGCATTTCCAGGGACGGTCACAAGGGGTCCTACTATTGGCTGGAGCTCTAACTGCATATTTGGCAGTGTGAGCAGAAGGGATATGGGAGATGCATTTAGTTAGTCCAGTGCTTAATGCCAACTTTTTGTGTGTGTGTTAACCATAGCATTGCTTTTACTGTAAAGTACATGATGAAATTGTTGGGTACAAATATAGTTTTTGAACAATACAGGTTGTAGAGATGATGTATGTAATGTTAGGATGTACCACTGTATACAGGAAGCACGAATACTTTGGCTGTAAATAGAATGATTAGACTTGACAATATTTGAAAGCTATTTGTTTTAGTTACACAAAAGTGACATAGGAACATATACTTATTAAATTGGAATAAAAAAACACTGTTCTTATATTGCCTAATACAATTTATGGTGTGGATCAGTAGGCTGATCACTGACTGTCGACACACTCGGGTCGACATGGACACTGTAACAGAGTCCCCTCACATGGCTTGCTATGCTTCGGGCACGGTTATATTCTCCCTCCAAGCCCTAGTGCTGGGGTAGCAAACCTAGTCCTCGAGAGCTACCAACAGTGCATGTTTTGCAGGTCTCCTCACAGAATCACAAGTGAGCTAATTAGCTCCATCTGTGGATCTTTTAAAATGTGTCAGTGATTAATGAGTGCAGCTGTGCAGCAGCTAGGTTGTCTGGAAAATGTGAACTGTTGGTAGCTCTCGTAGGCTAGGGTTGGCTACCACTGCCCTAGTGGATGGTAGGGCATGAAATACCGCCTGTTGGCTCAAAAAAGGTGAAATACCCATGTTGACCTTTTGACTGTCGACCTATAATACTAATATAGGGGATTTATCAAAGCTTGGAATGAGAAAGTGTATAGGGGAAGATCAACATGGGTCGACAGTCAAAAGGCTGATGTGGTTTTTAACTGTTTTTTGACCCGACATGTGTTGACAGGCGGTTTTTCATGCCCCACCATCCACTAGGGCGTGGTGGGAGAATAAAATTGTGTGGCGAGCGTAGCGAGCCACTGTGCCCGAAACATGGCGAGTGGACGCGGTGCATTTAAAATGTCGTCTGTGTCAACATTCGGGTTAAAAAACAGTGAAAACCCCCATGTCGACCTTTTGACTGTCGACCCAACTGTTGTGTTGACCTAGACCCCTGTCGACATTGAGCCATGTTGACCTAATGTGACCTAATGACTGTCGACCAACATTTGGTTGACCAAATGATCCCATTGCCTTTATCACTGCTTCATACATCTACCCCATAGAGTGAAAGCACCAACCAACATAACTGTTAAAATCAGACTTTGATTGGTTGGTACTTTACCTTTCTTCAAGATTTGATTAATCTATCCATCGATGAAAAAAATAAAAATAAAGATGAAAAAATAGAGCTAGAGATATACACACCAACTATATCAATACCCCTGTATTGTGCTAAATTATTTATAATGGATAGTGGGCTGCAAGTTTCACTAAGCTCCTACTTGGTGAACTATCAAATACAAACCTAGAGATATATCCATCCACTCAAGCTCAGAACTGAAAAACTGAGACATGAACTGTGAAGGGGACTATGAGCAAGATGTACTAAGGGGGGGGGGGGTTGGGTTTTTGACATTGAGAAAAGTAGTTTTGACTTTACTTTCTCAGTGGGTATGGGTCAAAGGATCAGCAGTTATTAGGTTGTCACAATATGGCAACCCCTATTGGCCAACAAGTGGAAAGGTTGACCATGGTTTAGGTCTACATGGTCAAAAGGTCGACACAAGCTATAGGTTCTTTTTGGTGTCTGTGTTGACATAGGTCTACTTGGATAAAGTGTAAGTGTAACTCATCGCTAGGCTCACTAATCTAACTTTTATGTCCAATAGGATAGTAAAGTATAAAAATTCACTTAAAGTGAAAAACTCATGTCAACCTTTTCACAATGTTGACCATTTTCATGTGTTGACCCTTGGCCTGTCGACCAATAGCAGCTGACGCATCCACTCTCGTTGGTCCTAATGACCTAAGCTGTCTGTGGGTAGTAGCTGGACGCGAGGTGAACAGTTGAAAAGCTCTGGGCTCTTATTCCGGGGCTAAACAAAATCCCGTAAAGAGAAATCCCCTGCAGATGTTGGTCCTCTCTAGGAAAACACTGTATCGGAGAATTTCATGTACAGATGTAGTCGTACACAATCTGGTGGCTTGCCACATATTGTAATTAGCAGAGTCAGCTTAGTCACATAGTGATGCCAATAAGAAGCATATTTAAGAAAAAAGGCAGTCACCCAGCATTAGTCAATGCGCTCACAACTAGGTTCAACTGGAAGGTCTATTTAACATGACTGAAGCAAGGCTATTGGAGGACACATCTGTATGTGTAGCTACCTAGCAGTTCTTTCAGAAGAGGAGAATTTCATAGGCTGAGAGCTGTCCCCCAATTTCAAATGAGGAAGTTGTGGCCCTTATATTAGAAAACTGACCACATACTGAAAACCTTATGGGGGGTATTCAATCCCGGGTCACGACTGCCGATCTGTCTCGACAGCCGTGACCCTGGGCCATTTTCATTTTGCTCAACAGCATATCGCCAGGTGGGATTCAATGTCCCACTTGCCGATCGGCGAAAAGAGGGCGTGTCTGTGTAAACGGACGTGGCTTGTCGAGATCCGGCCGTGATCGCGACATGGCCGTAATCAACAAAACGGGCCGGACAGCTTTCAAAGTCAGGCCCGTTTTTTCGATCTGCCTCTTCAATGCTGTCGGACAACGCAGTATTGAATAGGTGCCCGCAGTTATTTACCTTGTCGAAATAGCGACGGGGATTGAATACCCCCTGTCCTGAATCGAGAAATTACGGGGTCTATGGATTAAGCCTTGTAGGGAGATTAAGTGCCAGCCAATCGGCTCCGGAAAATGACAGAAGCTGATTTTGTTTGGTACTTTCGCATCCACTTTATCTTTCCCCCAAGCTTAGTACATAGCCCCTAAATGATAAAAGTTGAAGAAAAACAATGATTCAGTCTGACTGCTCGTATCCACCCTGGCTGATTTTGTGCCATTGTAACGAGACTTGTAAAGTATCTTGGATTGGAATATTTTAAACAAAAAATTAGCTGTAATTACCAGATTCTTGTGTATGTTTTGATGCAAAATATCGAAGCGTTCACTCCCTTTTACTGCTAGTTGTCAGTTGATAGAAGCTGACGGACTCCATGGGATGGTTATTTAAGGTCGATTTGACTGGGATATGGAAGATTTTGCCACTCTTAAATACAGGATTTTTGTGCTTGGCCAAAACGCCCTCCAGTAAATTTTTGGAAAGGTTAATTACAATGTTTTATGAAACAATCGTCATTTGAAACTGCAGCTTGTGAGTGAGTTAGCCAAACGTATTCCCACTGAATCCATTTTACCTTTTGTTAATTTGTGCGGATTATTTGCCAAATGACTAATCTCATGGAAAACACGTGTCGTAAAAGTTTACGTGCGTTTGGTACTCACTATTTATTAAAATATCATGCTGTGGCTGTTTTTTGCTGTGCTTCAAAGATATCCCAAAAGTATTTAATATATTCTCTAATCTATGCAGCCAAAACTTTCCTAATCAAAACCACAGCCTCATACTGGTGAGTCATTGCTTGGTACAATGTACTTATTGAATCTATCACTGGTTTTTCTTTTTTGGTTTTTACAATGGATGGAATGAGCACAGAAGTGAATTTAAGGATTAAGCTGCGTCTAGGCAAAATATTAGTGGATTGCCCACTTATCTTTATTTAGCCTCCTCAGTCATGACTCTTCTGTATTGCTGCATATTCATCTACGTATAGACCTCATAGTGTCACCTTTGGCTGGGCCCTGCCCCCTAGGCCGATATCCCCAACCTCTCTCACTGTACTCTCACTGTACTCTCACCCCTGCTCTTCTCCCTGTACACCAATGACTGCACCTCAGAGGCGCAATCAGTAAAGATAATCAAATTCGCTGACTACCGTCATTGGCCTTATCAAGGATGAGGACGAATCGGCCTACAGACAAGGAGTGGACCCATTGGCCCGGTGGTGCAGCAGCAACCATCTACAGCTCACCCCACTCAAAACTGTTGAGATGGTAGTGGACTTTAGGAAGAAGGCTGGTGTTCCTCCCCTAACAATTTCTGGCAGTGTGGAGTCGCTAGTGGACTATTTCAAGATCCTAGGAACCACAATCTCCCGGGACCTTAAATGGGGGGACCAGCACTGATACTATTGTTGGAAAAGCACAGCAGAGGCTATTCTTCCTTAGGCAACTGAGGAAGTTTAACATCCCACAGAAGCTTCTGCTCCTCTCTACCCCGCAATTGTGGAGTCTGTACTGTGCTCCTCAATACTGGTCTGGTACGGCTCCGCCAGTGAGAGAGACAAATGCGGATTTCAAAAGGTACTGTAGTCAGAACTGTGGAGAAGATAATTGGGACAGACCTTCCCTCTGTCCAGGACCTGTACCTGTCCAGAGCAAAAAAGCGGACAACGAAGATAGTCAAGGACCAACTACATCCTGGCCATGGCTGTTTTTAACCTGCTGCCATCATGCATACTCTACAGGGCTATTTCCACCAGAAGTCTAAAAAGTTTCTTTCCTCAAGCGGTTCACCTGTTGACATGTGAACTCATGAACACCTCACTGTCTAGTCTCGCCATAAACCTTTGCACATAATCTAACATGGTGTCCCCTCTGAATAACTTTCTATATATGACTGTACGTGTTCCCCCACCTGTTTATATTGTTTATACTGTATGTTGTTTACTTGTTACCCACCTGGCTGCTGCACAGCAAACCGAAAAAAAATTCCTAGTATATGCAAGTATACCTGGCAATAAAGCGGATTCTGATTCTCTCCCACATCTTGTGTATGCAAATTGGCAACAACAAAATTTTCAGGGGGAGAGGGGGTGAGGCCTGCTGTGCTGCCCTGCCCTGCGCCACCTCACCCTACCCCACCCAGAAGGTGGCACCCCATGGAATGTGACTCTGGTGCCTAGTGGGAAATTCAACACTGGCTCTATGACTGCTTATTGGGGATTATTCTTCAGGTGCATGAGCCCCCAGTAAACCAATGACTCCGTTAAATTATAGCAGCTAGATGAAAACCGGCCATCATTTCCAAAGGGTGAATACCTATAGGGCCAGATTCAAATATTTTGCGCTTGCAGCCATTAGAGGCTGCCCAAATGACCTATTGAAATGTCTCTCTTTGGGTCGTGCGTGGCAGCTAGCGCCATCATTTCAGATTGCAGGTGGGGATGGATACAGCGTGACTTATAACATCATGCTATGCAGCCGCAAGCCATGTCTTCCCCTCAGCACTGCCTGGCAGAAAGGGATGAAATGTGCATTTCAATTCCAAAATCCCGGCATTGGAGGGTCCAGTCCTGGGGAAATATTGGCCTAAATTCTGGGATCCCACTGATCCCAGGGTTGGCATCCCTGGTTATTATCGCATGATATTCACATTGTGAGTTCAGAGGTTGCCCCACTAAGAGCCCTAGAAGAGAGAAAACACCCTTGCGGGGGATACCTCCGGGAAACCATGGCCTCAGGATCACTTCTATATGAGCGTTAAGAGATACAGTCAAGAGTTCTAGACTTACCTATACTTGCCAGATATAATAGTGAGTGACGCAGGGACAGACAGCGGCACTTACCCGGACTTTGTAAAGAAATGATACCAGACTCGATGGACCAAATTATAGCATTTGAATTTGACAGACCAATATACTTCTTAACACAAAGTCAAAGCACAATGATCTTTGAAGCTTGCTGGGTATGGAGAGAGGGAGCCGGGAAGACATATTGCAGGTAGGAGCATATAGGGACTTAGTTTTTAACTAGTCTCTCTAAATGGTTCAAACCAACTATTGAAGACTTTGAAAATGCCAAAAATAAGAACAATTAACCAAAAGAGCATATTGTGTATATACTGTTAAATGCACACCTTAAGGGGAATAGGTTTCCTTACATAGTGTAAAAGAAGCACGTTAGTCTCAAGTTTATTATTGCCGCATGAGGACAGTATATAAAGCAGGGAGGAATGTGGTGCTCGGCAATGTACCAGTGAGTAGCAGGGCCGTGTCACGAGTTATTTCATATAGTTCTACGTGGGGACATTCTGAAAAGAAATTTGCCCAGTAAATTAAAGCTATAACAAGATTCTAAGAAATCTTAAAGTTGAACTTACTACATGTATAGGCAAAGATAGGGAGACAGTCACCTGTTACAACTGTATTTTTTAGCCTACTGTATAGTATTGTCCCTTTTCGTTATTTTGTGTTCGTTTTAATGTCTCCAGAAAAGCAGTTTTTACACAAGGTAGAGCAAACTGGGAAAAATTGCCTCCCACTGGCAGACTTACCAGCTCTTCCATATTTCCGTATCCTCTATGATTTCTCACCATCCGTGTTGGCCCGTGAATTTCTGTGCCATTTCCTACTGGATGTCATCTCTCCTCCTTAAACTTAATTGCAACCTGATAGCTCTATCAATGACAACAACATTCAGCCTAACCATAGATTCACACTACCTGGGTATACATTTTGACTCTGAACTGTCCTTTGTTCCTCAAATTCCACTGGATTCCAAATCCTATTAAATGCATCTAAAAAAATCTAGAATATGCCCATATCTTACAGAAGACCATACTGAAACTCTATTTAATAATGTGTGCTCCTAAGGAGTACATGAATTAGTCTCCTTACTGGTCTTCCCCAGTAGATACTCACTATGCATTAATTCATTCATTCATTTATTTATTTTATTTATTAACAGTTTCTTATATAGCACACACATATTCCGCAGCGCTTTACAGAGAATAGTTGAACATTCACACCAGTTCCTGCCCCAGCGGAGCTTACAATCTATATTCCCTACCACATGTACAGAGGCACACACAGACATTCTAGGGTTAATTTGTTGGGAGCCAATTAGCCTACCAGTATATTTTTGGATTGTGGGAGGAAACCGGAGTACCCGGAGGAAACACACGCAAGTACGGGGAGAATATACAAACTCTGCACAGTTAGAGCCATGGTGGGAATTAAACCCATGACCTCAGTGCTGTGGGGCAGTAATGCTAGCCATTACACCATCCCTATTAAAATACATTTTGAATGCAGCTGCTAGGCTGATCTTCCTTACAAAATGATCATTATGTGCTGCTCCACACTTCCAGTCCCTCTATTAGTTAGCTGTATAAACCAAACTACACCAACATACATCTCAAGTTGGGATACTTTGAGATATCTGCATCTGTCACACTCATTACATGTTCACAGTCACATAGAGATTGGACTGCGACCACTCTGTGCAAGACTTCACTCCAAAACCCAAACGTACCCTGAAACTCACATCTTCAGGCAAGCACAACAAATTGGTGAACCACCTACATAACCCCCGTAACCGATTCTACAATCTTACGTTTACTGTTGTCCACACTTCACATGTTTTCTTTCATACACTTCTGTCTGCCTGTCCCTAGTCCAAGTAATTTTTGAACTGGTTCAGTATGGATGAGTATAATGTTCTGCCAGTCAGCAGCCTATTTTGTCCAGAAAGCAGAAAATGATCAGGTTGCTATCGGCTATAGCACATCTGTTCCTTTGTAGTAGAACATTTTTGTGTTTAGCGAACTTGTTGAAGGATCTGCTCACTAGATTGAGCTGACAATGTATCTGGCAAATTTCACATCTCAAAGTAAATGCATTAGCCAGTAAAAGGGTTATTTTGCTTTCTCCTGGTGTTTTTTCCCCTTATGTTAAACTCCCGCTAAGCTGAAACATGGTTGTCTGAAGCAATTTCAAAAGTTGGTGCCAAAAATAGTTTCCGAGAAACTTTAGTCCGGTTCCTTGTTCCCTCCTTCAATTCAGTCATGTCAGTTAGCATTACCTATAGTATTGCTCTTGGGGCATTAAGGACATCTACATTTTATTTTTCCTCAATGACTTGTGGAAGAAATTCTTCATGCATATGTGTTAAATATTAATCATTACCGGTTGAGTGTTAGTGTTCGAGTGTTACGCTCTTTTGTGCATCTTGAACAATGAACTGGTAAGGCTTCTCTTTGAGCACTTTTAAATTTGTAATGGAGAGTGAAAATCTGGTTTCAATCAGAGGTTCCGTTTGCAGAAAGTGCTGTCCTGAGCAAGATTTTGAATACTTCAGTCCTTGATAAAACAAAACCTAAAAGTGCATATGTAAAATTTTTCTTTTCCGGACTATAAACGGTAAGAAAAAAGAAAATGTAAAATCAGAACTTTGTATGTTTTGGAACTCTGCAATACAGAAAAGCTGCGATCCTGTGTATTTTCTTTACTTTCATTTATTTTTCTTTTTAACTCTTTCTTGGCAGTAGACTGAGATTGTTATCAGATATTAATACAAATAAACGAAACTACGGGGACAAGGTTGAAAGTACTGTCGAATGTTAAAGATTGTAGCAGCCTGTGTAATTATTATTGGCCTCTGCTGGTACCACTTACAAAACTTGTTAAAAATATCTTAAAACGTGGGGTTTTTGATTCAATGGGGCAATTTAATCGTTTGCGAAAAGTGCCCGGGAGCTATTGAATTTTTTTGCACGGCCATCCCCAATGCTGCTTCTGCAGGTTTCAGTTTGCATTAGTTGGTGCTCCATTGAATGCCTGCAACACACATTGTAGGATACCAAAGAGGTGGGAGATGGTGCTGGACATCATAAGAGCAACAATTGAACTGCTGTGATGCATGCTCCCCTAAAAAACATTTGAAATGCTCCCTAAGGCCCAAATATATCAAGCTTCAAAAAGTGATAACATGGAGAGTGATTAAATACCAGCCAATCGGCTCCAATGACTGGTTGATTGACTGTTTATCACTCTTCACTTTTTGAAGCTTGATACATCTGGCCTTTAGTGTGATAACATTCATTATAGATGCAAAATGTTACATTCTCATGATTGAACAAGTCTTATCTTCTTACAAGTTGGATAGATGAAACATTTGTAGAGTATGGCTAAAATCTCATAGTTGAACTTTTTTTTTTTTTTTTTTTGTCATCCAGGTGGGTTTCAACTTCATTCACTGTATATCCCTAGCGGCACCAGATTCTACTGAATTAATTGGCTTCACCCCTCCCTCTCAATGTCTGTATTCTCTTCAGATGACTGTTTTTCTGTTTTGTTTTTTTTGTTTGTTTTTTAAGAAATTACCGTTTATAGCTTGTAAGCCATCTCCTCAATTCGTTGGTTTCCATTGCCCCATTTCCCCATTACCAAGACTGAGATGAGTGACTATTGTAACCAAAATTTGGGTCTCTTGTCCTGTGTGCCTGGCCACTGAGAAGACCTGCAACCATAAAATGATTAGTCTTCATTCTCTTCCCAGTCTGTTTCTGTGCAAACTCTTGCATTTTCTTTTGATGTGAGTTTATACATCTAAAATTAAAAAGTTGTTCTGTCTCTGAAAATGTCAACTATGATAAATGTAGACCTATAATTGTTAAGTTGGATAGTGATTTTAGTTGCTCTCGAAGCCTTGCTTTTATTTCAGTTTATGCTAAAATGTTTTCTTTTGGTGCATGGAATGTTTCCCAGTTCCATTTTTGGCAGAAGTTACAGCATATTAAAGCATGTGGAGAGTAGAGAGCATACACAATTGGACTTCTATAGCTTTGAATATAACTGTTCCTGTGCTGCTGTTACTGTTTTTTAAAGATGGTGTTACTTTGCTTTCTTGTGATTGTATGTAATGCTGTCCTGTATGGCCACTTTCTGCTCAAGGCATTTATGTATGTTGCCTACTGTAAGTTTAAAGTGCAACATGAAAATTACAATAGGATGTTGTCTTCTAGTAAAGTTTGGCTAGTGGTTTAGTTTATAATAATGCTTTTGAATCGCAAGTAAATCGGTAGTAAATCATGAACATTCACAGTATAAAACATGTCCTTTAGATATTTGCTGGTCTTATGTTCTTTGTTGGTGAAGGCAGAGGATGTAGAGGTAAGAATGAATCTAGGTTGTTGACTTTGGTCGTTGTCAAATCTTGGATGTCTTCTTGCCAACTCAAACTCAATATTTCCAAAATGGAATTACTTATATTCCCGCCAACTAAGAGTAGTTACCATCCTGATCTCTCCATCGCTGTTGACAACTCAACAATCTACCCTACTCCACAAGCTCGTTGCTTAGGGGTCATCCTCGACTCTGAACTGTGCTTTCTTCCCCACATTCTATCTTTCTCCAAATCATGTTACATGCATCTAAAAAACATATCCAAAATACGACCCTATCTCACACAAGACACTACCAAATCTCTTATCCATGCACTCATTAGATCCTGCATTGATTATTGCAATAGTCTCTTAACTGGTCTTCCCAAGAACAGACTCTCACCACTGCAATCCATTAGTCTACTATTGTAAAGCGCAACGGAATCTATAGAAGCTATATAAGAAACTAAATAAATTGGTGTTAAAAGATTTTGTCTAATTCACCTTTTTATAACTTTGTTGCTAAGTGGATATTGTAAAACTGATCACAGATTCTAATTGCAGTATATATCACTCATGGAGAAAGATGTAGTAAGCCTTGAAAAGTGATAAACCACCAACCAGCTGCTAACTGTCATTTTTTTTAACCAGCCTGTGGCATGACAGGTAGGAGCTGATTGGCTGGAGTGTTATCAATCTCAATGATATCACTATTCTAGCTAAGCATACCCTCCAACATTTGAATATAAGAAATCGGTACACATTCAGAAAAGGGGCGTGCCCATGAACAAAGGGCGTGGCAATGGGCAAAAAGGGTGTAACCACGTCCCCTTTCCGAATGTGTACTGTGCACCAACTACTACAAGTATCATGCAGCTCATGTCACATAGTTGCTTGGTGGGCTGCTGGCATATTAAATAAGTATATTTAATATACTAATTTAATAAATAAGTATATTAAATATGCTTATTTAATATGGCAGCAGCCCACCAAGCAACTATGTGACATGAGCTGCAGGCAAAGTTTAACAGGTGCGACAAGATGATGCTGGGGTGATTATTTAGTGAAGCCTGGCTGAGTCACCTACTCTGTGCTGTTCAACTGTGACAGGCTCCAGACGGCGAGCGCAGCGTAGATGTCAGTGGAGATGATCATCCCCCTCATGTGCACCAGGCAGTGGCCAGCGCACCCTTCTCTCCCTCATAGAGATCGTGTCCTGAGTTCTCAGTCTGCGCATGCGCAGACAGTGAGGGCAGAGCGACATCCTTCCCCTGAGTGCGCAATGCACTCATGGGAATGGAGGGGGAGATGGGAGAGCCGGAGCACCAGGACAGCAAGCACACAGAGCAGGGCCCAGGAACTGACAGCCAGGAAGAGGAATGATTTTTTGCGGCACACAGTAAGTTACAGAAAAGCGGTACATTTGGTACAAACTGATTTTGCCGGTACAGTCTGTTAAAAAAACGGTACTGTACCGGCAAAATCGGTACAGTTGGAGGGTATGGCTAAGTACATCTGGCCATTGGTGTTTTTATTTACGTGACAACTAGGATCAGGCCCTTTCTCATTGCTGATGCCACCATAGCACTTAACCAGGTATCCACCTCCCACCATGACTACTGTAACTTTCTCTTTTAGCTCACCATAACAAGCTTTTCCCCAGTCGATTTGTAGATGCTTTGGTCATTCTCTTATCTTTCTAACCACTCTACATCAGCCTCACTCCTCTGCAGAATCCAGGGAAAACTCCTCCCTCTCACACAAGCACTTAAATACTTCTGTCACTTGAACTTGTGTCCACTCCTCAGATTGCCACCTTCACGTCACCCTGATCACAACGTCTCACACCTACCTCCAAATTTTTCCTGCTCTTTCTCCTTCTCTAAAACTTGCGCTTACACCAAGGCAGACATTCTACCAGTCTCACCAGATTCTCTCAACACACCTTTTCAACAGTCCATAGAGTTCCTCTTCCTAAATATTTGGTAGTCTCTCCTTCCAGGGCTACCTGTTCTCCCCAGTGTACCCTCCAACTGTTGATCTGTCCTGTTAGCACATAAGCTACTACAAGCACTGCTGCCCTTCCTCATGTATACCCCAGCATTCTCCTTGCTTCTAGTGCTTATGGTCTCTTATTCCCTAGTCCTTTTCAGTAACTAGGGAACGAGAGACATTTTGGAGGTGTACCATAAAGGCCTCCCATACGCTATATAACTCATCCCCTCGGAAAAGTCTCCTCTAATCCCCTTTGAGCCACCCGGGACCTTCCCAGGGCGGCAGGATCGCATGCATGATGTGATGGATCACATTTGATACCCTCTCCCTGTTACTGGGAGGGGCTGCAACACCGAGATCTTACGGGCAGCTCTTATAATCTCCGATCTGTCACCCATGCTATTTGGGCCGATTTCCCCCTGATTGAAGAGCCCGATAACCCAGAATTGGGAGTGAGTTTTGGAGAGTAAAAGTGGAGCCTAAGAATGTACAAGCCAATCCTATTTGCGGTTACAGACTCAAAAATAACAGAAGCTGGTTGGTTGGTAGTTTTCCTCTCCCCCATTTAACTTTCTATTAAGCTTAGTACATCTTCCCTAGTGTTCATTCTAGCACCCGCTATCTTTGAAAACCCATGCAGTTCATCTTCCCTGCCTGGGGTGTCGCTGTCTGCTGTGGTGTTTCTAGCACAGGTCTGGTTTGCATATCAGTGCTGATATACAGACCACACTGTGCTAGAAGCACTACAGCAGACACCGACAACCCAGGCAGGGAAGAGAAACTGCATGGGTGTTCAAATATAGCGGGTGCTAGAATGAACACTATTCCCTGCTTTGACTTTGTTGCATACAGGCTTAATGAATGCTGAGCTGCCTCCACTTAACTCTTTCCCAGCTATTACCTCTTGTCTGCATCCTAGCCACCATAGTTTCAGTTTTTATGTGGTGGTCTAACTTACATTACCTGCACCATTGATATGTCATGTCATGTTATGCTTTACAAGAAATATATTTGGAGTTTGGTCTCAAAGGCCATCCACAGGCAGAGGTAGACTTTGTGTAGGAAGGCATTTTCAAATGAAAGGCTCTTTAAAATGTACACTCTGCTCATGGACCATATTAGAAACTTGAGTATTTACAAAAAAATAATGTAGAAGATGCCTCCAGTGTGTCTGGATTTAGTTTCCCAGAGACTCTGCTTTATCAGAAGTGAAGTCCCACCAGAAATTGGCATCACATAGCAGGTATAATCATATCTGCATAGTTCCAATAGCGAGATGCTAACAGCAGTTGACTATAGAATCTTCATAGACCTAACAAAGAAAGAGGCGAACATAATCTATCAGCGATTCATTAAGAAGGTATCGGTGTCACAGCTATGATCATTTAGAATCAAGTCATTTATGTTATGAGTAGAACACGTGCATAGAGCACACTGGAAGAGACTGGAGTCGGAATCTACTTACATCGTCAGCTGGTTCTAGTTTAGTGTGTATTAGATCTGCAATGTTTGGACAGTTCGCTATCCGGTTATAAAGTCATTGTGAAATAGTTTGGAACTGAAGTGTGGAAAAAAATCCTAAAAGAAAATAGACAAAAAAAATTCTATTACTGTACAGAGGAAATGTTCATTAGTCCAGTATTAATTTTAATAGTAAAATGTTTTTGTATCTATGTTGGAGACTGAATGTCAGGAGGATACATTGTTAGGAATTGTTCCGTTACGTAAAGAATTTTCAGCAAGATGTTCTGTGATATAAGTTGATTAATTGGCTTGTATCCTGTAAGGAATATAAAAGGCTAACAAAATATTTGAACAAGGCTTGGTTTCCCTTCTTGTTCCCATTTTAGCTTGGTAAGAGCAGCAAGCTCCAAGTTTTTTTTTTTCTAGAGAAGTAGCCGCAACTGGCCAGTGTCTTCGACATGTCTTTCATGTGCACGTTCTCCTCTTTAGTAGTTTCTTGTTTTCACACATGGACACGTCCGCGGAATATTAAAAACCAGCCCATGTGAAAGTGAAATTGTGCAGACGAATAGTGACAGGTTCCTTTTTGTCTGCTCTTCTATTGTACAGTCAGCGTGCAATAGAACATTATTCTTAATATATCTCCATTTCTTAATGCAGGATATTTTGAGACTTCTTCTTGTATTGAATGGACAATAATCCCATTATAGCCAAACAGGAAGAAAAGAAGGGCTATTGATCACAAATATGCACTATGGCTTATATTTTACCTGGAAACTCTTGCCTAGGGACCCACAGTACTTTGAGACAATGAGTGGTTCACACAGAATGCGCTATGATCACCACATGTAGCCTTTCCAGCCATTTAAAGCCTCTAGTTTTTCCCTCCCTGCCCGCTAGGGCAGTGCACCACACTATTTACCTCACTGCTTACCTCCTAGCTCTATACATACTTTCTCTATCATGCAGCAGGTGACACTGGAATCACATTTGGTTTAGAGTTGGTACAGCTGGGAGCTAGGCACTACTAAATTAATTAATTAATTAGGGAAGGCTACTCCTCCCCTCCAAGACCCATCAGCCCCAGTTAGAAAATTGTGCCCAGGGAGCTGGTCACGTTTCTTCCTGCTCCTGCAGGTGTTTTCTGTACTTGCTTTATATTCACGGAGCCCTTCCCTGCTTATTTAAAAGTTTGGGTCCGGGTCTCCTGCGCCCCTGGTCTCCAGGCTGTCGGTCAGAGCCTCTGTAAAGGTGTCTGCCCTGACTTTTCGTGCTCCTGCCAGCAATCCACTGAAAAGGGACTGCCAGTCACGCTAGCGGTAGTGGCCTCTGGGGTAAGTGAGTCTTTACCTATTTATGCGCTCTCCTGTACTGCCGCCGTTGGACGCGCTGACCTCGCGGCGCCGCCATCTTTTATTCGCGCCGGCTCGCTGTTCTGCCGTCTCTCCGGCTCCACAGTGCCTCCTGTCCTGTCTGTCGGGCGGAGGGGTGTGTGAGGGGGAGCGGGCGGTCGGTGGAGTGTGAGGCGCGTGAGACGCGCGCTGTTCTGAGAGCTGCTGCCGGGGTTGAGGGAGAGAGTGTACAGGCTATTAAGCCTGAGGCGGGCATGGCGCGGCTCAACGCTACTCGCTACACACACATAATGACCCTGCTATTAATGGCTGCTCTTTTCCTGTTTTCATAGGACTACTGCAGCCAGTTTTTGCTTTTAACCCTTTAGGGTATATTGGGCTGTGGGTAATTGTGAGTGACAGGGCTTGTTCTCCTCCAGGACCCACTGCCTTAGTTATCTTCAGTGTGTGTGTGTGTGTGTGCGTGCGCAAGGGGTTGGTACGGACCGGACTTGCGCGGGGAGCATGACGGGCAGGTCAAGCACCAAGGCTTCCCAGAAGGCATTTAAATGCACTTCTTGTAATATAAAATTTTCCCAATACTCGGCAGATGGCAGGCCATCGCTTTGTCAGATCTGCTCTGCGTCCCCCAAGGGGTCTTTGGTGGATGAGCCTCCTACTCCTCAATGGGCTTCCCTGCTTGCAGGGAACATGTCCAAATTATCTGCAGAACTGAGCCAGCGTGGGCCTCCACCTTGGCTAAATCTGTGGAGTCCTTAGCTTCTTCAATGAACAGGACCCAGAGACAAGCTTCTGTTAGCCAGAAGCGGCCTTTGCAGACTGTTTCATTCAGATGATTCTGATGAGGAGCCTCCGTTTAAAGAAATGGAGGAAGGTGAGTGGGAGGAGGTGCAGGATGATCCGGTTTATACGGAACCTACCCTGGGCGGCATTGAAGCTCTTATTATTGTGGTTAAGGAGTTTCTTAATTTACCAGAGGACAATGCTCCTCAGCCGCTGGAGCTGGATTTGTTTGGTCAGACAAAGAGGTCTGCTATTGTGTTTCCGTGTCCAAACCAGGATCAGCTTTTGGCTGCCTGGAGACACCCAGATAAGCGTTTTCAGATATCTAGACGCTTTCCATCGTTATATCCCTTTGACTCAGCTGCTTTAGACAAATGGGAGACTCCGCCTTCAGTGGACGCATCGGCGTCCAGGCTATCTAAGAAGACAACTTTGCCGGTTCCGGGAGCATCTTCTTTGAAGGATCCTTCGGACTGCAAGCTAGAGGCTACCTTAAAGACCATCTATACGGCGGCGGGTGCCCAGCTTAGACCTATCGTATCGGCCTGGGTGAACAAGGCCAATGCTAGATGGGCGGAAATGATCTTGGAGGGCTTGGAATCAGGTATGTCGCGGGATGAGATTGGTCAGTTGGCAGAGCACATAAAGGAATCTGCAGCCTTTTTGGGCGACGCTGCTAAAGATATCTCGCTTATATCTGCTCGTATCTCGGCCAACGCCATTTCCGCAAGAAGGGCGTTATGGCTGCGTTCATGGAAAGCATATGCGGAGTCCAAGAGAGCAGTAGAAGGACTTCCATTCACAGGAGACATCTTGTTCGGACCGGAGCTGGATAAGTGGATTTCGCAGGCTACAGGGGGGAAGTCAGCATTCCTTCCCTCAGCAGCTCCGCCAGCACAGCGTCATTATACGGGACCGTCTTTTTTCAGTCCTTTCGTCCGCAGCAGTCCTTTCGGGGGAGAGGACGTGGGTTTCAATCCTCCAGAGGCACTCGTGCTAGAGCCCGTCCTCACTCCAACGCTCGACCACAGGAGCCTAAGCCACCTCAGAAGCCGGTGGCATGACTGTTTGCCAGCTTTTGTGGGAGAACCGCAGGTGGGAGCTCGCCTGTTGGACTTCAGATCCCAGTGGTTCTCCCTTTCGGAGGATTCTTGGGTTCGCAGCCTTATTTCGGACGGATATCGAATCCAGTTCGACCTTCCTCTCCCCGTGTCTCAGGACAAGAATTCGGCTATTCAGGGGGCGATAGATATCTTACTAAGGTCTCAGGTCATCATTCCGGTTCCGGCGACACAGAGAGGCAAGGGGTACTACTCAAATATTTTTGTAGTGCCCAAGCCAGATGGGTCAGCCAGACCCATCCTAAATCTAAGATCCCTGAATCGTTTGGTATCATACCAACCTTTCAAGATGGAGTCGATTCACTCTGTCATTGCATCCTTGGAGCTGAACGAGTTCATGCTTTCGTTGGACATCAAGGATGCTTACCTTCACGTGCCCATCTGGAAGCCTCACCAGGCTTATCTAAGGTTTGCCATAGGGAGGGATCACTTCCAGTTCAGGGCCCTGCCTTTCGGGTTATCATCGGCGCCCAGGGTTTTCACGAAGACTGTCAGTCATTATCTACTCTCTCCGTCATCAGGGTGTGACCATAATACCGTGCCTGGACGATCTGCTAATCAAGGCGCCGTCGGTGGAATTACTGGAACAACACGCACATCTTGACGGTTCAGACCCTCGTTAATCTGGGATGGATTCTAAATTTCAAGAAGTCCACTCTGACTCCTTCCAGGAGGATTCTGTTTTTGGGTCTCTGGTTGGACACCTCAGTTCAGTGTTTTTCCGGAGGACAAAATCAGTTCCATAACAGCGTTAACCCGCAGGGTTCTACAACCGCGTCGCGTTCAGCTTCACCTTTGTGTGCAGCTATTGGGGAAGATGGTGGCTTCCTTCCCAGCGGTAACTTGGGGAAGATTTCATTCCAGACCTTTCCAGCTGGACCTCCTAAGGAAGGGAGCGGGTTCACATCTGTCTCTACACAAACTGATTCGGCTTTCTGTCTTGCTCGTCAGTCCTTAATCTGGTGGCTCCACTCAGAGCATCTCGGGCAGGGACGAAGATTTGGGACTGGGTCCTCCTAACCTCGGACGCAAGTCTGAGAGGTTGGGGGGCAGTGGTGCTCGGTCTTCGTCTTCAGGGGAGATGGGACTTCAGAGAGAGTTAGTTATCCATCAATGTTTTGGAGCTACGTGCGATCCTCAAAACCTTGCAAGCAGCACAGGATTATCTGCAGGGAAGGCCGGTGAAGATTCAGGCAGACAACGCCACAGCGGTTGCCTATGTGAATCGTCAGGGAGGCACGAGAAGCAGGATGGCCATGGCGGAAGTATCCAAGATTCTACAGTGGGCAGAGAGCAGGCAGGTGATTCTCACCGCCGTGTTCATCCCTGGAGTCGAAAACCTGGAGGCAGACTCTCAGCAGAGAGGATCTCCATCCAGGAGAGTGGGCTCTACATCCCGAGGTGTTTCGGGAACTCGCAGATCGCTGGGGGACTCCCGAGGTAGATCTGATGGCATCTCGGAAAAGTCATCAGCTTCCGAGGTATGTGGCAAGGACAAGCGATCCGTACGCCATAGGGACCGACGCCCTGGCAAAACCGTGGACATTCAGCTTCGTGTACCTGTTTCCTCCTCTTCCTCTTCTGGGACAGGTGCTAAAAAGGTTGAAAAGGGAATCCGTTCAGGCAATCCTGATTGCTCCGTTTTGGCCGCGCAGAAGTTGGTTTTCCGACATTCAACAACTTCTGGCGGACGAACCATTTCCTCTTCCGCAGCGACACGATCTTCTACAACAGGGTCCATTCCACCATCAGAGACTGTTGTCCCTCCATTTGACGGTGTGGCTTATGAGACCGAGGTTTTAAGAGCAAGGGGGATTCCAGGTTCAGTCATCCCGACGATGCTAAGGGCTCGTAAACTATCCTCCGCGGCTCACTATCATCGCATTTGGCGTGCCTATGCAGACTGGTGTTGGTCTCAGGGTTGGCCTTTCAGAACTTTTAAGTTGTCCAGGATGTTATTTCTCCAGAGGGGTCTGGACGCTGGGCTACGGTTGGGATCTCTGAAGGTGCAGATCTCGGCGCTATCCGTTCTTTTTCAGAGGAGAGTAGCGCTCATCCCAGACATCCAGACTTTTCTACAGGGGGTTGTACGGGTTCAGCCTCCGTTTGTCCCGCCGACACCTCCGTGGGACCTAACCTTGGTCCTCTCTTTTCTTCAATCCAGGACGTTCGAGCCGCTAGAGGACGTACCTTTGAAGTTCCTCGTATGGAAGAAAGTGCTACTGCTGGCTTTAGCATCAACCCGCCGAGTTTCTGAGCTCAGCGCCTTATCTTGTAAGGCCCCGTATCTGATCTTCCATGAAGATAGAGCGGAATTGCGTACTCATCCGGCTTTTCTTCCGAAGGTGGTGTCTAAGTATCACGTGAATCAGCCTATCGTGGTTCTTGCTTTTCTGAGTGATTCCTCTTCTCCATCTACATTGGATGTTCGGGCTCTCAGGATTTACGTGTCGAGGACTTCATCTTTCAGGAAGTCAGATTGTCTGTTTGTCCTCTATGACGCATTCCGCAGAGGATGGCCTGCGTCAAAGCAGACTTTGGCTAGGTGGATACCTCTGACTATCTCGCAGGCGTATATTCAGGCAGGGAAGACCCCACCTTTGACCGTGAAGGCTCATTCTACAAGATCTGTGAGCACGTCTTGGGCGGCTCAAAGGGGAGCCACAGCTGCGCAGCTTTGCAGGGCAGCCACATGGTCATCAGTGAACACTTTTTTGTTTGCTTTTATCAGTTTGATACATTTGCTTCTGCCTCTACGACATTTGGTCGTCTGGTGTTGCAGGATCCCCAGAGCTCTCCCTCCCGGGGCATGGTCTTTGGAACCTCCCCGATGTGATTCCAGTGTCACCTGCTGCATGATAGAGAAAAGAGGATTTTGGTACTTACCGATAAATCCATTTCTCTGAATCAGCAGGTGACACTGGACGCCCTCCCAGCTCTGGAAGTTTTTCCTGCCTTTTTGTGTTCTTTTGTGCAAGTTCGGTCACGTTTATAAGTATGGTTTGATGAGTGGTTATCTGAGTTAATGTTTTACTGTTACCATCTCCTTTAGTAGGACAATTTCCTAACTGGGCTGATGGGTCTTGGAGGGGAGGAGTAGCCTTCCCTAATTAATTAATTTAGTAGTGCCTAGCTCCCAGCTGTCCCAACTCTAAACCCCATTGTTTTTCCAGTGTCACCTGCTGATTCAGAGAAATGGATTTATCGGTAAGTACCAAAATCCTCTTTTCCCTGCTAGCCACCCCTTTAACTCTGGGTTTTGAAGGAGCACTCAGACTGCAGTATCCCAGATGCTGCTTTTGTGGTGACTCAGCCAGGGACTCCCAGCAGATAAAGGAGATTAAATACTATGCCCAGTACTAATTGATTTTAACCTGCTCCTTGGCCCAATACTAGCCCAACTCTTGCCTGCTCCAAACCCTTCCCTACCCTCAGCACTTCTTGCCGCCAACATCCTCCTTACCCAGTCTGTCCTTACCCCAGCTGCTAATTTCATTTTTCCTTCCTTGCTCCCTAGCAATGCCTGCCTCTAACCACCTCTAACCACCTCCTTGCCCCAGTTTTTATCCAGCTTCTAGAGCCGAGGAATGGAACCCTATGAATGTATAGAAGTATGCAAACCATACCATGTTTTCAGAAACAAAGCTTCAATGATATGTGCAGGTATCTTTATACATGAAGACGAGTGATTGATTGTAATGTTATTAGGGAAGCTGAGCCATGTTCTGCTGCCTTTTGATGCTTGCACACAAGGGTAAACTCAACCAGTTCATATTGTTTGGTTAATTTGGATAGAAATACCTTGTTAGGTAGTGTCAATCCATACTTATATTTAATAAAAATTACAGATACTCAATGGTGGTTCTTCATTTATCCAGTGCGAACAGTAAAAAAGTTGGGTACTTCTGGAGTATCACGGCTCCCATCGTATGCCATATGTAGTGGCATACGATGCGATACGATTTTTGCTCAAAAATTGTATGTGATCGCATCGGATGCCATACGATGGCACCCGATTTTGCACTGAAATGCATCAATGCATTGAAATGTGTATTAAACTGCCCCCAAATGCCATTTTTCATAGTGCACCACCCCTACTATCAACGTCAACCCGAAGCGTGGCGAGCGCAGCGACGCGGATACCTGTGAAGCCCGCGAGGGGACACGTATAGCTGTAAAGGTATCCGCGTGGAGTTGATTTTATGAAGTGTGGCGAGCGCAGCGAGTCACTGAGCCCGAAGCGTGGCGAGGGGATGCGGATACCTGTGAAGCCCGTGAGGGGACGCGGATACCTGTGAAGGTATCCGCGTCCCCTCGCGGGGCTCACAACGCTTCGGGCTCTGTGGTTCGCTGCGCTCGCCACACTTTATAAAATCAACTCCACGCCGACGTGGATAGTGGGGGTATGAAAAAGTCGTAGGACGCTTACCGCTGCCCCTCGCGGGCTCGCCACGCTTCGGGTTCACGTTTATAGCGGGGGGTGGCGTGGGGGTGCATTTAACATTGAAAGCACCCAGGGGGGTGGCGTGGGGGTGCATTTAACATTGAAAGCACCCATTAGGGTGCTTATACGATTTTTTTATCGAATAGGGGGCTAAAATTGCATCTCATCGCATGCCATGCGATGAAAACATCGCGCGACCAATATCGGGGGCGCCATGATAATACACAAGTACCATAGAAACATGCTGATCCTGGACAGAGCGAATGTAACGTATCTTCCCTTCAAACGCCTGTGATTTTCCCTGACCCTCCCAGAAAACACCCGGTTACCACACTAGCTTTCTGTCAATCACCTTGGGAATGGGCACCGATCAAATAAAGTAGCAGGATTTCAACACAGGACGGCCTTGTGCATGTGTACTGCGGGCTGTATCTATCGCTAATCGCCTGGCCTGGTAATTTGCAGCTGTGCAAATCAGGTCTTAATCAGGCCTTATGCCATCTGACCAGTGGCCTTTAGATCACCAGTGACCTTAGTTGCTCAGTGTGTATGGGGCTTAAGATGCAAAACTGAGGGGGAAAAAAGATTTTTTTAAACAAAATAACAAATTATAGGTGTTTATATACAGATGTATCCTCTTACTACTTTTCTGCAGTCGTGCCAAACAGCCTTGGCACGCCAGGTCACGCAAGGAAAATCTAGTGTTGGGTATTTTTTTATTAAAATTTTTTGGGGGAGGTGGAAATGTCTTATTCACATTGCAATGCCGCTAGGATGCAACCGGAGACTGTGCTGATTAATTTCACATATGAAGCTTTTATATCTGTGTGTACTGATTCAGAGACTAGTGGTCGATTCTATTAACCCCAAAGGGTGCGAGTTGCCATTCAGGTGCTGTTTTCACGCACCCTTCGCAGGGCTGATTTCACTGAAATTTCCCCGCACCCCTGTGGAGGTGCAAGCACTTTTCAGGGAATTCGTATCGCTGTAAATTGCGCACTCAACAAATCATCCATCCACTATGGGGTTAATAGGATCGACCTCTAAGTGATACAATGTATACGGGCTTGGTATACAGGATCACACAATTTACAAGCGTCCTATCAATTTAAGTTGACACAAGATTTAAACCACCATGATTTTTCAAATTTCTTGTATATACAGCAGTGTTCTAACACGCTATTGCTGTAGTTGTGCCAAACATCCCTTCCCAGAGTACCAGGTACAGTGTACCAGGTACAGACTGTTTACACCCAGCATCTTGTTTATGTCTTTTCAAAAGACCACTGATTCAATAATAATTTTCAGTAATACTGGCAGAATTTGTAAATTAAGTGCTATGATGCATCTGTATACAGAAACTGGACGGGATCCAGCAAAGCTACAACTGCAGCTAAACCTATGGAAATGACCATTTCAGGGGTTTGGCGCAAAATGAATGGCCACCTTATCTTGCCTAATTTTATTATTTTAATTGATTTGGTTACTTATAAGCTTATTTGATAGTAAATATGTTATAATAATAAAAAAAATCATAGTTTGTGGCTTTATTATTCTAAGTAGGACTGCTTACAGGGGCAGTATGTGCATGTCCTACCCATTTACACTCCATTCAAGATGGCATGCGGTAAAGTACAGTGGAAATATTTTGCAGTTACTGGCACATTTCAGGCCTGCCATACTAGCACAAGCCCTCAAAGAGTGCTGACTCTAGGCCTGTGCCTGTGACTCACTCTCCTATCCCATGACTCTTTAATGCTTCTGCCTCTCCCAGACTTTCCCAACCATGCTGATAAGCCACCTTGAAAATCTCAACCTTTACTCACCCATCTGTTAATAGTCTGTTAAAAATTCTAGAACGTCTATGAAACACAGCTCGTGACTGGCATACTCTGAGGAACCTAATGGTCATTCCAAAATGTATGGGTTCCCTGGACATGTGTCTACTGTGCTTCCTCTCTACGTCGTTACGCCCTAGTTATCATTGGTTACAGAAACTGAGGACTTTACTTTTTTCCTTTGCTTTACACCACATGAGAAGTAGCTCTCGATCTGTGGGTGGTATTCAATGACGCTGGCGAGGGGTTTTCTGCATTGAGGGTGGCTTATTTTCTGTGAGGATCGCCCAAAGAGAGCCATCCTTGCTATATAACCTCCTTGCCGGACGCTCACCCTATTCTATGTTCCGGGGGAATCCTTGCCGCCAGAAGATGGCGAGTTTCGCCGCTAATGCAGCGAACCCACTGCCTATATCGGTGAACCTCTGCATTTTGACGGCCGCACACTCTGTTTCCACCATGCTGGAAAAACCCATTGAGTGCAGAGGGGTCAGTTGAATACTGACCCACAAGCTATCGGCACTGCTCACCATCACAGCTCGCCAAAGCGCATTGAATGTATTTCTCTGTGTTTCTCTGTGTCATGCCCTTTATCCCATCACAATTGTATTTTGCTTATCTTTTGCAAATATGTGGGCATTATTAATGTGTGTATCCAGCTTTATAAGAGTATTTGTCCAATCTTTCTGATTGGAACAAAAATCTGGTGATAGCTGGGAGCAAAAGTCAATCAACCATTTGCTCACAAATGTCAAATGGATTTAACCAATTTGTCTGAACGTCCATTCTTGTGTTTTCAAGTGTCAATATCATTAATTATTTCCTCATAACTCCTGGACAAACTATTTGGTGTCAAATAGTAAACGATGAACGATTTTAAACGATAATCGTTTATTACAAAAATACACAGGGTTGATCTGGCCTTGGGTAAGAGTTAAGTAAAGGTTGTGGCTAAAAAGGATAAAAAGCACCTACCATTTTATCTCTGTGCGGTTCTTCTATAGGTGAGGCACAGAACGAGAAATGGTGGAGGGGAGAGTTTAGCGAGTCAACCAGCTTTTTCCCAAATCGTTCATCATGAAACTATTTGAACACATAGCAAAAGGTTGGTCTATGATCTTTCTGCATGCATGAAAGATCATAGACCTCTATAAACAACTAGCGGGTATGCGCATCGGCATCAATATCTTTCATACACCCGAAATGATACAAACCATTGGTCGTTCTAATAGATCGGGAACGCCCACATTGTAAACCAAATCTATACGTGTATGTACCTTTTTATAGTGTATATGCAATTTGAGCATTTTTACGTTCTCTTATAACTAATCTTACCTTGTTATCCTCATTATAGGAAGTGAGGTACAGCACTTACTATGCCATGTAATCTGCTAAATGCTCTTAATAAAATCTATTGGTGGTTAGGTGAGGGTGAACTGCAGCAAAATGTATTGGCTGATGGACGACGCATATCCGTAACTAGTAGCAATGGGAAACTTTATTATTATTATTTTTAATTTTAATTTCTGTTTAGCTGCAGGCCATGGTGTGGAACAGTAGACCTTAGCATGAACTATTTATTTGTTCATCAGAATATACCAGTCTTTTCCACTATATGGAGGCAGATATTTTATTATCTGAAGGAATATCCATGGGATGTTCTCCAGACACTAGTAATGCTTGATTTATTATTATTTTTTTTTTTTTACAGTACAGGCGCATGCACACTAGAATTTTATTTTTTGACTAATTTCGTTGAAAGACATTGATGACCAATTTCCCTTGAATCCAGTGTCCTGGACGAAAGATGTAGACAAAATATCTGGCTACAGTTTATAGTCTTTTTTTGAAAGATATCCAAATACACAGTTGATGACAACCTTGATGAACTGATGGGTATGCGCATCATCATTCCTCGTTCGTCGCACACACACTGAAAGATATTTTGACCAATATCGTTCAGAAGGGCCAAAATTAACTAAATTGGTCAATAAATTTTACAGTGTGTATGCTATTTTAGTTTTACAAATAAGGGTCCGTACCTTGTCATAATGCATACTAAAGCAGTCCACACAGCAAATGCATCCTTTGGGTCAAATTTAATAGCTGAGATTTGTGCATTTTATTGATGGTGCGCTGGCTTAAGATGCTGTAAGTGGGCGTTTTTTAGCTGTCAAAAAACGTCTACGTCATTAACATAAAGATGCCATACTGGGCCTGAATTAGGGAGAGACTTTAATGCAGCTGGGTTCATTTCTGAATCAGGCCCTGTGCCTGATGGCTGTAAAACCCTGGCTACTCCATTCAGTTCTATAAATAAGTACCCTGATATTGTTGAAGCAACAGCGTGTAAGTTTTTCATCTGCTTACAATGAATCTCTTCAGTGGAAACTCTTACTAACCACTTGCTGCATAAAGTGAAGTCCGGGAAGTGAATTGGTTTCTCTTATGTATTGGAAATAAAAATATCCAGCTGCCTTCTCGCCTACTCCTATTCTGTAGAGCGCTTTGGAGATCAGGTTTGAGTTATTTAGAAGAATCCCAAGAAATAACACATTTCTGTAGCCGGTTACACAAGCAGACGTTTAGCATTGCAGAATATGTTGATAATAGTTTTTTTTTTTTTTTTTTGGCTTCTGTTTTCAATTTAAGGAATGAATGTCTGGACAGTGAGTGTTTTATATTGTAGCCACAAATCTAACAATAGAACGGTTGTTCAGTAGGGTTTAGTTTAACAGTATGTATTTTAGGCTTTGGTCTTTATCAAACCATTTTTTTTTTTAATGAAATACATCCATCTGTAACATAGGAGAGGCAAATATTTAATACATTTTAGAGAAGGGAGAAAATAAACCTTTATCCTCTACAGATGCTGCTTCCTTTACTATAAGACAATGCTACAAAAGACTTGCGTTGCCGTAGCGATAAAGAAAAATATCATATCTACTAGAATACAATTGTTTTCTAGCGCCTATTGCTCTCCAATCCAGCAACCCAAGGAATTAAACAAGGAAAGATAGTCCTTTATGTTTTAGAACATGTATGAGGGAATAGAAGGACATTTTCCTTGTTTGTGGCTTTGGGCCAGATTCTCTAAGCTTCAAAAGTGATAAAATGGAGAGTGATAAACAGCCAGCCAATCAGCTCCTACCTGCCATGTCACAGACTATGTTTGAAAAATGTTAGACAGGAGCTGATTGGCTGGCTATTTATCACTCTCCATTTTATCACTTTTGAAGCTTAGAGCATCTGGCCCCTTGTCTCTTGTGTTCTGTGAAAACTAAAACGCAGAAATAGGAGAAATCTAGAGCTAAAATATTCTGTCCGTTAACTAGATTTGTTGTATGGGGGGAGGGGGGCTTATTGAATTATAGATTCCCAATCTCAAAGTTTTGCATCTTTGGGTTCCCTACTACAATATGTGTAGCTCCAGAAATGTTCCCTTCCTTTACCGATTCTTACCTTGGAGATGGGGAGCAGCATTCTGTGTTTCCCACTATAAATGTGATCTACACTCACAGCCTATAACAGACATGGGGGCACAGCAACTTGGCAGGTAAGAAGCTGATACTCCGTCACTATTTAGGTAACCCTTAACAATTAGTGCCATATGAGACCATCTATGCCTGGACATGGTAGCGTAGCACTGTCCCTGGATTAGATTTATTGTTTTTGTTTTGGCTAAAGATGAATCTAAATAAAGCTGGATCATGATTTGTGTAGAACTTTTTAGCATGTTCTGTTTTTTTTTTGTTTTTTTACTTTTTATCTTGAGACGTGTGATCTATAAAGAGAGCTGCAGTAATGGTGCAGGAGCCTGACTTACCACAGCAGGTACAACATGCTCTACTATTCCCCATTCTGGCTTATTTTTATTAACATTGGCATATCTGCGTTGTGCACATCCCCTGCGTCTTTTGCTAGGTATCAGTGCTGTTTATGGTTGCACCTGTCGCTCCATCTATATTTATAAGTGCTCCAACAAGTTATTTCAGTTATTTACTTCTGTAATCTCCTACGTTCTGGCCTTCCTGACAAACACCTATTTCCACTCCAATCTATCTTTAATGCTGCTGTCTGATTGATCTTCCTCTCCAAACTGGCTATGTCCACATCCCCTCTTACTTTTCCTACACTGGCTCCCCTTTCCCTTCAGAATATAATTTAAGATCCTCACACTCAGCCATCACCTTCCACTCCCACCTACATATCTGACCTTATCTCTCTTTACACTCCCACTCGCCCCCGTAGCTCCATAAATGCACACCACCTCTCCTGCCAACTGGTTACTTCCTCCCATTTCTGCCTAGATGATTTTGCCCATTGTGCTCCTTATCTCTGGAATTATCTACGCTTATCAGACTCTCAGACCTCCCTACAAAACTTTAATCGGGTTCTCAAGACCCACGTCTTCATTAAATCCAGGAATCTCTCATCCTATCCTTCTGTTTATGATCACTTCTACCCCTGCTGTGTTACTTCAGTCTGCCCCTCCCCTTTAGCATGTAAGCTCTCACAAACAGGGCCCTCTCTCCTTTTTATGAGCTTTTCTTAAAATATACGTATCTTCGCCATCCTAATAATTACATTGGTGTCCTGTCCCCTGATGCAACTTCCTGTATTTTCTATGTGTGTGCTACATTTCCTTTTACTGTAATAATTTTTTTTTTTTTTTTGCTCTTTTATGTATTGTCAGGTGCTGCGGAACTCTTGTGGCGCCATATAAATAAACTACAATATGAGTTGTGTACTTTGCTTTTAGTTAATTTGTATGCACACTGTATTAAAAACCAAGTCAACTTTGACTGTTGCTCAGAGAAAATAATTTATAAAGTGACAAACTTGTACCACAGTGTTGTAACATTGGGTGAAATGCAATGGGACATAATGGTCCATGCAAGTTTTGCCTCTAATGGACCAGAAATGACTAGTTCAGTGGGGGCAAAACATGCAGTTTTCAATTATAAAGGCAGAATTTGATAATTCCATGTTCTTTACGTACTATGCAATTGGTGACAGAAGAGGTAATGTAGGTGCAGTGGCAGAAAAAATGAATTGCTGTTTACTTACAAGTGAACACTTTCTACAAATCCTCAAGCAGTTAGGCAGGTCGGGTGTAGGCAACCAGCACTGGGAGTGCAGTGTTAGGTCTGTCTTTTTAGTTTAGTTTTTAGTTTTGTTTGGTCTTATTTTTATGTATTTATGTTTGATACCTTGGTGATTGATTTCATGAATGGAAGCTAGAATTAGTTTAATTTCATGACTCCTTATGAAACTTTACAAGTTACATTGAAGCATTGAAACTACGTGTTTCGTGGTTTGTTTTTTTCATTGGTGCAAAGGCTGTGAGTGCTTTCAGTTACACCTACTATATACTGTGGCTACTGTGGATGGCACCCTGGAAGCTGAGCCCTAGTTGCAGAGTCCCTATTGTAAGTTTTTTTTTTTTTTTTTTTTTTATCCTGGTTTTGGCTCCATTACAATGAAGAACAGAAATAATTCAGATTAAAGTGCGCAATTAAATTAAAGTGCAGCAAAGTCTTGTGAAATCGGAAAGCGTAAACATCCAATTATACTCAAAACATGAACATGGAAAAAACAAGTGATAACAATATATTTTTCATCACTGAAATCATTATACACAACTTCTTGGTTGTTATTGAGCGTATTGTGTCTATGTTATCACTTGTTTTTTCCATTACAATGAAGTTCATTGC